>NC_083713.1:14187500-14796875 GCF_033118175.1 Dama dama
TAAACAAAAAGATAATTTGTGTGCTGAAAATGTGAAAAAAAGGCACTCTAGGCTTTTGTTTTGAATTCTATATGACAGTTCAGTTCCAAGCTACTTAAAGTGCTTCTATAGTGACTTTATATATATATATATAGATAGATAGATAGATAGATATTTGTATTTTACCAAGTGCAAGATAGCAGGTCATTCATCAACAGATGTAAGGAATCTTAATAACCTAGCTAGTCAGACTTTCCAAATTGCTAAGTTGTAATTCTCCCCTAAGTAGAGTCAAGAGAATGAGAGGAAGGAAAAAGCTCCCCAGAGCAAGCATTTTTGTGTAAAAAAAAAAAAAAAAAGCATAGCCAGTTCTTTCATACTAGTTAGAACCAGAACACATTAAAGAACAGTATTTCTTTTAATCTTGTTTTAAATTTTTTGAGGTATATTACTTTGCACAATAATTTTCAAAAAAATTAACTTTGGAAATATGGAAAAACATATGTGTATATGTTTTGTGCAAATGTACAAAGAAAAACAAGAAAACAAGTAGGATTCAATTGAAAACCACTTTATTCTTCCCAAATTAACCTCTTAAAACTGAGTTTTGAGATTAATTTTTCCTTTCTTTCTGCATTTAAACTTGAGCAGATCTGTAGCTTATTTCTTTACTTTCTGCTAGTGTTTTAGTATGTTTGAGTTACCACAACAAAATGCCATATAATGGAAGGCTTATAAACAGAAATTTTTCTCTTAGTTCTGGACCCCAGAAATCCAAGATCAAGGTTCCCCTTGATTGGGTTGCTGGTGAGAACGCTCCTCCTGGATTACAGCTGGCCACCTTCTCCCTCTGTCCTAACATGGCCTTTCCTCCTTGCATGAGCATGAAAGTGTGAGCAAGTCTCCAGTGTCTCCCCTTATACAGACCCTAATTCCATCAGGATCCCACTCCTATGACTTAACCTTAATTACTCCCTTAGACTTTTGAACTGTGGTGTTGAAGAAGACTCTTGAGAGTCCCTTGGACTGCAAGGAGATCCAACCAGTCCATCCTAAAGGAGATCAGTCCTGGGTGTTCATTGGAAGGACTGATGCTGAAGCTGAAACTCCAATACTTTGGCCACCTCATGCGAAGAGTTGACTCATTGGAAAAGACCCTGATGCTGGGAGGGATTGGGGGCAGGAGGAGAAGGGGACGACAGAGGATGAGATGGTTGGATGGCATCACCGACTCGATGGACATGAGTTTGGGTAAACTCCGGGAGTTGGTGATGGATAGAGAGGCCTGGTGTGCTGCGATTCATGGAGTAGCAGAGTCAGACACGACTGAGCAATTGAACTGAACTGAGAGACTCCATCTCCAAATCAGTCACACTAGGGGTTAAGTCATCAAGATATGAATCTTGGGGAGACATTCAGTTTATAACAGCTAGTAAACAGAAAGTTTTATTTTCTCTTTCAACTCAAACAATATCAGTTCAGTAACTTTTTTTTCAATTCCAGGAGAAAAGTTAAAAATTATGAACTTCCTTTAAAGTTGTCACATCTCCCTCTGACTGCCTTGATTTCCTGTCTTTCTTCCTGCTCACTGGCTGGAGTGAGGGGGACATGGAGGGAAGAGAAGCCACAGGCAGGCGTGAGGCAGCCAGTCTCTCAGTCAAGGGTCAATTCAACTGGAAAAAAAGCTTTTAAATTCCTTGAAAAGTCAAAAATATGTATAGTTAGTATATAAAAAATGGAGAAAATGAAAGAGTCTTTTACAGTGACTATGTGACTTGTTCCCAGTGTTTTGTACATATTGAAAAAATATTACAATGAGAAATACACAAATCACTGTGTGTGTTAGTCTCTCAGTCATGTCCGACCCCATGGACACAAATCACTAATACCTCTTAATTGATATTAAGGAAAGGAGATAGGAATCAAAGAAATGTTACATATAAAAGAAAGGCTAACCAAACAAAAATATAATCTGTTCTGGGGTGGTGATAACTTCAACTGAGTAAAGTTTTTGGAAGTTGAACAAAGCATTCTACTATTGGGGAAAGAAAATAAACAGTAAATAACAGATTTAAACCCATCCAGAAAAACATTTAGAATTAATATAGAAGAGTGTAATATTTTTCTCAGTAGGATAGACAAAGATATTAACTAAAAGTAATACAAAATATTAGAGGAGACTAGAACTGGAAAATCAATGGGAATGAGAAATGTTTCAAGAATTCTTGACAGTATTGAGATATGTGAGTTAATGATTTTTGCAGAGTATCTTATACATCATTAGGCAATAATCTCCAGGTCAATTCAAGCTGATCCATTACACAAGGTAAATAATATAAGGTACCCTTAGGTGCTTTTTTTTTTTTAACCAAAAGACATTTTAAAAAAATATAGTGAAGATATTCTCAAACATTATAAAATAAAAATAAATCCATAAAAATGAAAAAAGTAGGAATGAGAAGAAAAGATATTTTTACTTATGAAACTATCATTTAGCTTAGAATTGAAATAAATTTTATTTCTACAAATGAAGGAATATTACATTAATTCTTTCAATATCCAGTAGAAGACTAGCTAACAAGAGGCTTAAAATTTCTATTATTTTATCCTTATACCATAAAAATTAAGAGACTTTCAATAAGCCACTTTATCTGGACTAGAACATTTATTTCTGGATAAATTCAAATTTCTGGAAATTATTCAAATTTCCAGTTGATAACATTTTGGAGGAGTTAAAATTATTTATAAATTTAAAATTATATATATGTTTGTCCATCTAGTTATATATTTCTTACTATCCATATTTTTTTTTCTATTTCTATCTTTCTATTTATCTATTTTTAATTATCATCTTAGTAACTATCCCCTCTATGAGACTAGATAGAATACATATATTATTTAAATGAAATCTGCAATGTACAGAAATATTTATTTAAAAATTTTAATCATAGTGTCAATGAGTTGAAAGTGCATTTTTATTTCTTGTAGTTCAATAATAGGCAGAATTATTTTTAGAAGATAATACTTTTACTGAATAATTTGATAATTTTCAGGATAATTTTTTCTTTTGTGGATTTAAGAAATGACCAGTTTTGATTATCTCTGAAACAGTATGTCTATTTAAACTATTAATAATTTCTTCTGAGTTCAAAAAGAAAAACTATTCCATAGTAAAATAAAAAAATCCCTTGATATTTATAAAATCACATTTTCCAAGTTCATAGCCTAGCGGAAGGATAATGAAACTTGAAATAGTTGCACGTACAATGCTTTAAGATGTTAACCAAGGTTTTTAAAAATGAGTCCCTGATTGAAATAAGGAGGCATTTATTTGGGATTTGTTTAGGCCCGCTGTCTGGGAGACACAAAGTCAAGAAGCACTTAATTTGTGTTCTGTCAGACTACAAAATGGGGGAAGTTTATAAGGGCAAAAAATTGTTGGTTACATAAGTTGTCAATAATTGGAATTGGAACTGGAAAGAAGGGAGGGGGTGTGGCTCGCTGGCTGCAGCATATGGTATCTAGTTCCTCAATCAGGGGTCAAATCCAGGCCCCCTACATCGGGAGTGCAGAGTCTTAGCCACTGCACCACCAGGGAATGGAATCTGGAAAAACGGTACTGATGAACCTATTTGCAAGGTAGGAAAAGAGACTAGTCCATTCCTAGGTTAGACTACTCTTGAGATGACTCACTATCAGAAAGGCACTATCTCTCCCTCTTTAAATCTATAATTTTAACACATTTCCACTAATGTATAAAACTTTACTTTAAAGCCAGTACTTTAATGGAATGGATTCATCAACTTATATGTCTCATCTCTTAGAATAGATTACCATGTAACCAACTAATATGAATTTGCTGTGATAAGCACTTGCTGATATCACATACTATTTATATTTACTGTGACAATGTTTATTATACCAAAAAGCCAGAAAAAACAACATAGCAAACAATACCAGAATTTTAAGATTTCATATATTGAGAAATCATGATAAATAGATAACATGGTATAATCTCTAGGACAAATTTTTTTCCAGATACAAAGGAATATGTATATTTTGCTGCTAATTTTTTTTTAAAAGTCCTTTTATTTTAAGATAATTGTAGAATTCAAAGGAAGTTATAATAATAGGACAGAAAGACCCCATGTACCCTTTACCCAACTTCCCCCAATGGTTATATCTCATATAATTATAGTACAATAATATAAAAAACAGGAATTTAGCATTAGCACAATGACATTGGTAGGTGTAGTTCTTGTCTTTTAATTACATGGGCATATTTATATAACAATCACTACAATAGGACACAGACTACCTCATCATGCCAGAGTTCTCCCTCAGGGTATAGTATACTTTTTTAGTCATTTCCACTCTCCACCATCCAAACATGGAAACCACTGCTCTGTATTTCCTGGTAACCCCTGGGAACCATTAATCTGTTCCAATTCTTTAATATCGGGATTTCAAGACTGTTATATAGTGAAATCATAACATATGTGACTTCTGAGATTGTATTCTTTTTCACTCAGCATTATATCCTTGAGATCCATCCAAGGTGTTATCCATCAGTAGTTTATCCCTTAATATTGCTGAGTATATGGTATGGAGATACTGCAGTGTGTTTAACCATTCATTAAGAGATGTTTTGGTTGCTTCCAATTTCTGGCCACAATTTTTTTAAAAGCCACTATGAACAATCAAGGACAGGTTTTCTTTTTAAGGCATAAGTTTTAATTTCTTTGGCATAAACACCCAAAAGTAAAATTGCTGGCTCGTATATGAATGTATGTTTAAGTTTAGTTTAGTTTTGTTTTGTTTTCTTAGACACTGCTTAACTAGTTTTCCATGATCTGAGCTATAGTCAGTTACTGGTCTTGTTTTTGCTGACTGTATAGAGCTTCTCCATTTTGGCTGCAAAGAATATAATCAACCTGATTATGGTAATGACAATGGTGATGTCCATGTGTAGAGTCTTCTCTTGTGTTGTTGGAAGAGGTTGTTTGCTATGACCAGTGTGTTCTATCAACAAAACTCTGTTAGTCTTTGCCCTGCTTCATTTTGTACTCCAAGGCCAAATTTGCCTCTTATTCAAGGTATCTCTTGACTTCCTACTTTTGCATTCCAGTCCCCTATAATGAAAAGGACATCTTTTTTGAGTGTTAATTCTAAAATGTCTTGTAGGTCTTCACAGAACCATTCAACTTCAGCTTCTTCAGCATTACTGGTCGGGGCGTAGACTTGGATTACTGTGATATTGAATGGTTTGCCTTGGAAATGAACTGAGATCATTCTGTCTTTTTAGAGATTGCACCCATGTTCTGCATTTCAGACTCTTTTGTTGACTATGATGGCTATTTCAGTTCTTCTAAGGGATTCTGGCCCACAGGGATTCTGGCCACAGTAATAGATATAATGGTCATTTGAGTTAAATTCACCCATTCCAGTCCATTTTAGTTCACTGATTCCTAAAATGTCAATGTTCACTCTTGTCATCTCCTGTCTGACCACTTCCAATTTACCTTGATTCATGGACCCAATATTTCAGGTTCCTGTGCAGTGTTGTTCTTTACAGCCTTGGACTTTACATCCATCACCAGTCACATCCACAACTGGGTGTTGTTTTCACTTTGGCTCTGCCTCTGTATTCTTTCTGGTGTTATTTCTCCACTCTTCTCCAGTAGCGTATTGGGCACCTACCAACCTGGGGAGTTCATCTTTCAGAGTCATATTTTTTTTTGCCTTTTCATAGTGTTCCTGGGGTTCTCATTAGAAAGAATCACTACAAAGCTAGTGGAGGTGATGGAATTCCAGTTGAGCTATTTCAAGTCCTAAAAGGTGCTGCTGCTCAAGAGCTGCACTCAATATGCCAGTAAATTTGGAAAACTCAGCAGTGGCCACAGGATTGGAAAAGGTCAGTTTTCATTCCAATCCCAAAGAAAGGCAATGCCAAAGGATGGTCAAACTACCACATGATTGCCCTTATCTCACATGCTAGCAAAGTAATGTTCAAAATTCTCCAAGCCAGGCTTCAAGAGTATACTGAACCGTAAACTGCCAGATGTTCAAACTGAATTAAAAAAAGGCAGAGGAACCAGAGATCAAATTGCCAACATCCACTGGATCATTGAAAAAGCAAAGAGTTTCAGAAAAACATCTTCAGCTTTACTGACTATGCCAAAGCCTTTGACTGTGTGGATCACAACAAATTGTGGGAAATTCTTCAACAGATGGGAATACTAGACCACCTGACCTGCCTCCTGAGAAATCTGTATGCAGGTCAAGAAGCAACAGCTAGAACTGGACATGGAAAAACAGACTGGATCCAAATAGGGCAAGGAGTACATCAGGGCTGTATATTGTAACCCTGCTTCTTTAACTTATATGCAGAGTATATCATGTGAAATGCTGGGCTGGATGAAACACAAGCTGGAATCAAAATTGCTGGGAGAAATATCAATAACTTCAGATACACAGATGACACCACCCTTATGGCAGAAAGTGAAGAGGAACTAATGAGCCTCTTGATGAAAGTGAAAGAGGAGAGAGAAAAAGCTGGCTTAAAACTCAACTTTCAGAAAACTAAGATTATAGCATCTGGTCCCATCTCTTCATGACAAATAGATGGGGAAACAATGGGAAGAGTGAGAGGCTTTATTTACTTGGGATCCAAAATCACTGCAGATGGTGACTACAGCCATGAATTAAAAGATACTTGCTCCTTGGAAGAATTGCTATGACCAACCTAGACAACATATTAAAAATCAAATTACTTTGCCAACGAAGGTCCGTCTAGTCAAAGCAATGGTTTTTTCCCAATAGACATGTATGGATGTGAGCTTTGGACTATAAAGAAAGCTGAGCACTGAAGAATTGATGCTTTTGAACTGTGGTGTTGGAGAAGATTCTTGAGAGTCCTTTGGACTTCAAGGAGATCAAGCCAGTCAGTCCTAAAGGAAATCAGGCAAGCTGAAGCTCCAATACTCTGGCCATCTGATGTGAAGAACTGACTCATTTGAAAAGACCATGATGCTAGGAAAGATTGAAGGCAGGAGGAGAAGGGGTCAACAGAGTATGAGATAGTGGGATGGTATCACTGACTCAATGAACATGAGTTTGAGCAAGCTTCAGTGTTGGTGATGGACAGGGAAGCTTGGCAAGCTGCAGTTCATGGGGTCGCAAAGTTTGGACATGACTGAGCGACTGAATTGAACTGAACTAGTTTTCCAGAATGGTTGTACAGTTTTACATTTTCTCCACCAGTGTAAGAGAAATTAGACTTTTTGCATCCTTGTCAGCATTTGATTATCATGATTGTTATAGTTAATATTATTTATTAAATCATTAATATATTTTTACAAGTTACTATTCTTACAATGTAAGCATATCATTTTTTATTTTAGCTATTCTATTAAGTGTGTGATAATGAGTAGTGATATTAAACATATTTTCATGACCTAGTACATACACATTGACACATACATGCAGACACATATATCATATGATTGCTTTACTGTGGCTGGCTCATAAATGTTGTTTTTCAGTCATTAAGTCGTGTCTGATTCTTTGCAACCCCGTTGACTGCAGCACACCAGACTTCCCTATCCTTCACTGCCTCTCAAAGTTTGCTCAAACTTATATCCACTGAGGTGGTGATGCTATCCAACCTTCTTATCCTCTGTTGCCCTGCCCCTTCTCCTCCTGCACTCAATCTTTCCCAACATCAAGGTCTTTTCCAGTGAGTCGGTTCTTCACATCAGGTGGCCAAAGTATTGGAGCTTCAGCTTCAGCATCAGTCCTTTCAATGAATATTGAAGGTTGAATTTGGTTAGGATTGACAAGTTTGATCTCCTTGTAGTCCAAGGGACTCTCAAGAGTCTTCTCCAGCACAATTGAAAGCATTAATTCTTTGGTGTTCAGCCTTCTTTATAGTCCAGCTCTCATATCCATACATGACTACTGTAAGAAATATAACTTTGACTATACGGGCCTGTTGGCAAAGTGAATGTCTCAGTTTTTTATATGTTGTCTAGGTTTGTCATAGCTTTTCTTCCAAGGAGCAAGCATCTTTTAATTTCATGGTTGAAATCACCATCTGCAGTATTTTTGGAGCCCAAGAAAAGAAAATCTGCCACTGCTTTCCATTTTTTCCCTTCTATTTTCCATGAATTGAGGGATCAGATGCCGTGATCTTAGTGTTTTGAATGCTGAGTTCCAAGCCAGCTTTTTCACTCTCTTCTTTAACATTCACCAGGAGGCTCCTTAGTTCCTCTTCACTTCCTGTGATTAGAGTGGTATCATCTGCATATGTGAAAGTGAAAGTCACTCAGTCGTGTCTGACTGTTTGCAACCTCATGGACTATAGAGTCCGTGGAATTCTCTAGGCCAGAATACTGGAGTGGGTAGCCTTTCCCTTCTCTAGGGGATCTTCCCAACCCAGGTTTCAAACCCAGGTCTCCCACACTGCAGGCGGATTCTTTACCAGCTGAGCCACAAGGGAAGCCCAAGAATACTGGAGTGGGTAGCCTATCCCTTCTCCAGGGGATCCTCCCAACCCAAGAATCAAACCGGGGTCTCCTGCATTGCAGGCAGATTCTTTACCAACTGAGCTATTAGGTTGTTGATATTTCTTTGGGCAGCTTGTGATTCATTCAGCCTGACATTTCAGATGATGTACTCTGTATTTAACCTAAATAAGCAAGGTGTGACAATATATAGCTTTTTCTTACTCCTTTCCCAGTTTTGAACCAGTCCGTTGTTCCATGTCCGGTTCTAACTGTTGCATCTTGATGTGCATATAGATTTTTTAGGAGACATGTAGGTGGTCTGGTATTCCCATTTCTTTAATAATTGTCCACAGTTTATTGTGATCCACACAGTCAAAGGCTTTAGCGTAGACAGTGAAGCAGAAGATGTTTTTCTGAAACTCCCTTGCTTTCTCCATGGTCCAGCAAATGTTGACAATTTGATCTCTGGTTCCTCTGCCTTTTCTAAACCCACTTTGTACTTCTGGAAGTTCTCAACTCACACACTGCTGAAGCCTAGCTTGAAGGATTTTGAGCATTACCTTGCTAGCATGTGAAATGAGCACAACTGTATGTTAGTTTGAACATTCTTTGGCATTGCCTTTCTTTGGATTGGAAGGAAAACTGATATTTTGCAGTTTTCCAGTCCTGTGACCACTGCTGAGTTTTCCAAATTTGCTGACATATTGAGTGCAGCATTTTAACAGTATCATCTTTTGAGATTTTAAATCGTTCAGGTGGAATTCCTTCACGTCCACTAGGTTTGTTTGTAATAATGCTTCCTAGGGCCCACTTGACTTCACACTCCAGGATGTCTGGCTCTAGGTGAGTAACCACACTATCATGGTTATTCAGGTCATTAAGTCTTATTTGTATAGTTCTGTGTGTTCTTGCTGCCTCTTCTTCATCTTTTCTGTTTCTGTTAGGTCTTTACCGTTTCTGTCCTTTATTGTGTCCATTCTTGAATGAAATGTTTCCTTGAAATCTCTGATTTTCTTAAAGATTTCTCTAGTACTTAATGGATGTCATTATGGATCACAGTCTTGTCATTGTGAAGGGGCTTGTATAAATCAATGAACATAAGAGCCATGCCATGTAGGGCCACCTACGATGGACAGGTCACAGTGGAGAGTTCAGACAAAATGTGGTCCACTGGAGGAGGGAATGATAAACCACTTCAGTATTCTTGCTTTAGAACCCCATGAACAGTAGACTGTAATAGACTGTAATAACCAATTTCTAGATTTAACCTTGTGTCAGAGGTTGAATACAGCCATTCAGTTCAGTTTAGTTTCTCAGTTGTGTCTGAGTTTTTGTGACCCCATGGACTATAGCATGCCAGGCTTCCCTGTCCATCACCAGCTCCTGGAGCTTGCTCAAACTCAAATCCATTGAGTCAGTGGTGCCACCCAACCATCTCATTCTTTGCCATCCCCTTCTCTTCCCACCTTCAATCTTTCCCAGCATCAGGGTCTTTTCAAATGAGTCAACGCTTCGCATCTGGTGGCCAAAGTATTGGAGCTTCAGCTTCATCATCAGTCATTCCAATAAATATTCAGGGTTGATTTCCTTTAGGATTGACTGGCTTGATCTGCTCGCAGTTCAAGGAACTCTCAAGAGTCTTCTCCAACACCACAGTTCAAAAGCATCAATTCTTCAGCACTCAGCCTTCTTCATGGTCCAACTCTCATATTCTCCACTATGCATATATATATAGAACACAATTAAATCACTTTAAAAACAAAGGTAATATAAACTGGCACATCACTTTCTAGTTAGTTACTACATTTTACTATTATTTATGCTTTTGAGTTCACATTTACTGTATCTTTAGGGTAGAAATACTACATAATCTATTACTACTTATGTCTGATATTACTTTCTAATTCACGTTCAGTGATATTACTTTAGTAGCTTGAAATTATTCTCCATGGGCTATTTGTACCATGAATACTGAGAAATGCTACAAATTATACTCATTTGATTAGGAGAACTAATTGTTAAATATTTATCAGAACATCATTGTATCAGGCTATATAATCATCTAGACGGAAAAAAAAAAAATAGAGCAGCTAAACAGAAAAATAGACCCCCCCCCCCAAAAAAAAAAAATAAGCAATTTAGACACACACACAAAGATTGTAGTATAAAAAGCTAATGTGATAGAGACTGTTAACATATCTAATTTCAGTTCTCCTTTTTCCTCAGTAACAAAGCTTCAATTTTGTTTGGGGTGGTTTCTTAGTCTGTTAGGGTTGCTATTAAAAAAAAAAAAGTACAGACTGGATAACTTATAACCAAAAAAAGATTGTTTCTTTCAATTTTGAAGGCTGAAAGACAGATCGGGATGGCAGTATGGTTGGGTGAGAGCCCTCTTCAGGGTTGCAAACTTCTCATTATTTTCTCATGTGGTAGAAGGGTTGAGTTGTCTCTGCGGGGGCTCTTTTGTAAAACATAATCTCACTCATCAAAACTGGCTTAAAACTCAACATTCAGAAAACAAAGATTATGGCACCCTGTCCCATCACTTCATGGCAAATAGATGGGGAAACAAAGGAAACAGTGACAGACTTTATTTTCTTGGGCTCCAAAATCACTGCAGATGGTGACTGCAGCCATGAAATTAGAAGACACTTGCTCCTTGGAAGAAAAACAATGATCAACCTAGGCAGCATATTAAAAAGCAGATACATTACCTTGCCGACAAAGGTCCCTCTAGTCAAAGCTATGGTTTTTATAGTAGTCATGTATGGATGTGAGAGGTGGACCATAAAGATTGCTAAGGGCCAAAGAATTAATGTTTTTGAATTGTGTTGGAGAATACTCTTGAGAGTCCCTTGGACTACAAGGAGATCAAGCCAGTCAATCCTAAAGGAAATCAACACTGAATATTCATTGGAAGGACTGATGCTAAAGCTGAAGCTCCAATACTTTAGCCACCTGATATGAAAAACTGACTCTTTGGCAAAGACCCTAATGCTGGGAAAGATTGAAGGCAGGAGGAGAAGGGGATGTCAGAGGCTGAGATAGTTGAATGGCATCACCGACTCAATGGAGATGAGTTTTAGCAAGTTTCGGGGGTTGGTGATTGACAGGGAAGTCTGGTGTGTTACATTTCATGGAGTCACAGAGTTGGATGCAACTAAGTGACTGAACTGAACTAAATCTCATTCATGAGGGCTCAAGTCTCAGGATCCCTCACCTGCTAATACCATCACATTTTGGGGTTAAGATTTTAACAAATGAATTTTGGAGGAACACAAAGATTCAAACAATGGCATTCTGCCTTTTGCCTGCCCACTTCATGTGTATTCCCATCACTTCAGTCATGTCTGACCCTTTGCAACCCTATGGACTGCCAGGCTCCTCTGGGATTCTCCAGGCAAGAGTACTGGATTCTCCAGGCAAGTGTACTGGAGTGGGTTGCCATGCCCTTCTCCAGAGGATCTTCCTGACCCTGGGATCAAACCCCTGTCTCATGTCTCCTGCACTGGCAGGTGGGTTCTTTACCACTAGCACCTCCTGGGGAGTGCACTTGGCCCGCCCCCACCTCCAGCCAAATTTATTTCCTTGTTGAATACAAATACATTCATTCCACCCCCAGCAGCTCCAAAAGTCTTAACTTGTTCCAGCATCAACTTAAAAATCTAAAGTCCAAAGTCTAAAAGTCTAAAGTCTCATCTAAATATCACCTAAATTACTTATGGGTGGGACTCAAAGTATTATTCATTCTGAGACAAATTTCCCTCTAGCTATGAATCTGTGAAATGCAGCAAGCTATGTACTTCCAAAATACAATAGTGGAATAGGCATAGGACAAATATTCCAGTTGCAAAAGGGAGACATAGGACAGAGGAATGGGGTGATACTATTGAAATGTGAAACCAGATTCTTGTTCACTGAGCTGAAAATTAAATTTTACAAACTCACAAACACTCACAAGCAAAGTTTATTTTAGAGGATAGAGACACACAAAGTTTTCAGCATATGCACTGAGAGGGGGTGAAGTGCCTGAAAAGGCGGGAATAGCAGCAGTTTATATCTTTATTAGAATTGATCTGTTCGTATGTTGGTTGGCTCAGGGCCAGATGCATGTAATTTCTGACCAATCAGTTTAAATGTCACAATGTCCAGTTTGTCATTTTTATGGTTTTGTTGGATTCCCCCAGTCTCTCAGTTTCCCCAGACTTTGCATTGTCATCCCTCAATCCTTTCTCAAAACCCCAGACCACAATTTAGGGACCAAATGTATGTTTAAGAGTTAATGGCCCACCTCAAGTTTTTCTCCTTGATAAGCTGGACTGCAGTCAACAATTGTCTTGTCCTGGATCTGAATGTTTTATGACCCTCCAGACCAGGCATCCCTCTGAATGGCTAGAAACAGGAGCAACAAGTATAGCTTTAGGCTAATGGAGCAAAATGTTTATGTGAGAGAATAAGTTGAAATCAGAAAAATAACCAAGACCCTAACCCTACACTGACCACCTAACAATTTCTACCTCACTAATAGGTCCCAAGCAAATACCAAACCAAGCAAGACAAACAACATTAAATCCTAAGGCTTGAGAGTAAATCTTTAATCTGATGCTCTGCCCTCTGGGACAGAGGCCCTGCCTTTCAGACCTCCTGGGATGGGGATTCTGCCCTCTGGACACACTAGTGCATTCCAGCTCCCATGGCTTTGCTGGGCACCGGCCATCATCAGCATATCGTCTGGAAACAGGCCAGTGGCTCTACCAGTCTGGGGTTGTGGGGGTAGACTCACCCACATGACTTTCTGTGCACTACTCTAGCCCCCATGGCTTGGGTGGTACCACCCCTGCAGACTTGGCCAGAGGTCTTCTGGCCTGTTGAAACCCATTTAACAATGACCCCTACTTTTGAAACTAAGAAGGCAGCTCTGATGATTTCTGAATTACCTTTGGAATCTTTTTTCAAGAGAAGAATATTGCATGTTAGTAGGAGAATAACTCTGTGATCCCTTCTTGTAAAATATAGGAAATCTAACAACTTTCCAAATTCCTTCCTGTCTCCTTCTCCTTCAGTTCTGATTGTCTGTTTTCCTGTGGGGATGGCTGGTTAAATCTGAGGTTCATACCTATACTAATCCCCTTATCAAAGGATGGCTAGGTCATATCCATAGTGTTCCTTTCAGAACATGCTTTCTAAATTTTTTGCAAAATGATGAGATAGGAATTTTCCAAATTTAAAGTTCCTACTTCCCCTTTGATTAACAGTTACCTCTTTAAGTCATTTCTCTTCTCACATTTACTATATGTATTCAAGAGAAGTCAACCTTTACTTTGAACACTTTGCTTAGAAATAGCTTCAGCCAAATATCGAATTTCACTGCTCACAAGTTCTGCTGCTGCTGCTGCTAAGTCGCTTCAGTCATGTTCGACTCTGTGCAATCCCATAGATGGCAGCCCACCAGGCTCCCCCACCCTTGGATTCTCCAGACAAGAACACTAGAGTGGGTTTCCATTTCCTTCTCCAATGCATGAAAGTGAAAAGTGAAAGTGAAGTCTCTTAGTCTTGTCCGACTCTTAGCGACCCCATTGACTGCAGCCTACCAGGCTCCTCCATCCTTGGGATTTTCCAGGCAAGAGTACTGGAGTGGGGTGTCATTGCCTTCTCCACTCGCAAGTTCTACCTTCCATGAAGCACTAGGACTTGACAAAATTCAGCCAAGTTCTTCAACAGTTTGTAATAAAAATCACCTTTCCTGTAGTTTCCAGTAACACATTCCTCATTTCCAGCTGAGACTTCATCAGAAAGGCCTTTACGGTACATATTTCAACCAACATTCTGTTCACAACCAGTTAGACATTCTACAAGGAGACTGAGGAGGCTCTCTCTGCAGGTGTCCTGTTCTGCTGAGTCCTCCTGTGAATTGTCTTTAATGGTTTGTTCATGTTAAAATAAGCTTTTTGTTACATGCAGATGGAAACTCTCCCAGCCTCTGCCCATTGTCTAGGTCCAAAACTACATCTACATTTTCAAGTATTTGTTACAACAGCACCTCTGTTTCTAGGTACCAATTTTTGTCTTACTCTGTTTAGGCAATTACAACAAAATATCACTGACTGTGTAGCTGATTAGTAGCAAGAATTTACTGCTCACAATTCTGGAGGCTGGAAATCTGAGATCAGTGATGAACCCTGGTGGATGTTTTTCCCAGGCTTCCTGTCAATTAAGATCCGGACCCAGGGATTGAACTCTCCTCTCCTGCTGCTCCTGCATTGCAGGTGAATTCTTTACTGCTGAGCCACCGGGGAAGTCAAATCATATTACAGTTCTTAGCAATTAGACATAAACAGAAATACTTGGCATTTGGGGGAAGATTCACTTTAGGTGTCACACATGCTTTTATCTCTTTATGTGAAACGATGCATAAAGCTATCTATTTCCTGACTGTTATGGCTAAGAAATTAATGTCTAAATTCCTCATTTGTTTATTTAACTGTTCTGGGAGTTCTCTGTTATATGCTGATTATAACTAATGTACATACATTAAGAAATAGTGAAATCCAACTGAAATGCTTGGAGACCTGGCAAGTAAAGAGAAAATAATCTTGGGAAAATTTTTTAAAAAAGCAAAATCAGAATATATTTATTGTTTATAAGTATGTATAAAAGGAGCATTGTCCTAATTCTCTTATGTTTTTATAAGAAATTTAAATTGGCTAAAACTCTCTATTTCTGGATAGATAGATATTATATACTTTTAATGAAGAAGTCATTTTATACTGTCCAATAATATAAACTAATGAAGAGAAAGAGAGAGAGAGATCTGAAAGATATTTAGAGGAAAAAATATAAACTATTAATGATGGTTATCCTTTGTGAGTGATTTTAATACAGACTTTTATTAAGAACAATATAGTAGGTTGGAATTGCTGGAGTTTGTTCTTCTATTAATTTACATTCAAGGAAAACAGGGAAGAATATTAAAGTTCAGTGAAATGGCATCATTACTGTAGAGATTCAGAAATAATGCACTTACAATAATCTAGGACTTTAAGGCAGTCCCTCAGTCATATACTCCCAGTGTTCATGTTATGAATGCTGCTATGTGGGAGATAGAAGTTCTTACTTTGCTCCTGAGGGTGAAAGGGTTATATTGTTTGCAAAATTGGCACTCAAAGTGACAGGTAATTCCTGGTGGCTCATATAACACAAGAGATGGCTTTAAGCCCTATTGTCCTTACGGTGCTTCAAAGTCAACATGCCAAATATCAAGCTCATCTTTGTTCAGTAAATGTTTTATTTATTATCTCAATTAGATTTTAAGTTCCTTATAGCCATGCTGCTGAGCACAAAATATATAACAAATGAACAGATCAAGCTTTTGTTTGTTTATTTTGCTTACAATACCTGTTGCTTCTCCCTTTCCCCATACAATTAAAGTATTACTGCTTATTGGTGACAATTTGGGGAAATGTATTTAAAATTGTGAAGAATATCAAAAGAATATCATCTTAAAAAGCTATGATCTTCTTAACCAGAAATGAAATGAACATTGTGCTTTATATTTTTACTTTAGAAAATTTTGAAAATTTGGTTGTAATTATATTTCACCTGATTTTTTTCCATTTAACATTACTTTGGAATGCTATATAAAATTTTATAACCATAATTTTAGTGTTTACATACTATTGCCTTAAAACAATGTGATATGAATAACCATTGCTTTTTTCAATTATTTACCTTGTTAAATAAGACTAGAGTTATTTTTTGTTTATTTGGTTAATGTGCTTGTCTGATTGTTTTCCTGGGTAAGTTAAATTAGTTTTAATGTTATAATTGCTTTAAATCTAAGAAACTATTCATTTCAAGGGTACTATTCAAAACAAATTATTGTTATTTGTAAAGAAAAGGTTTTGCTATTCTAATAGGTCAATTATGCTTCATTATTATTTTAGTTTGAATAATTTGTACTTTAATGTTAAGAAACAACTTTTTTTTTTTCCATTTGACCTGGCTTCCCAGGTGGTGCTAGTGGTAGAGAAACTACCTGCCAATGAAGGAGACTTAAGAGACATGGGTTGGATCCCTAGGTCGGGAAGATCCCCTGGAGGAGGGCCTGGCAACCCACTCCAGTATTCTTGCCTGGAGAATCCCATGAACAAAGGAGCCTGGCAGGCTGCAATCCACAGGGTCACATAGAGTTGGACACAGCTGAAGCAATGTAACATGCAAGCACATATGCACCTCACTATTGGGTTAAAATCTTAGTACCGTCGTATTAAGGTAAATGGTGACTGTAACAGTTGTTTGATTTCCATAGTCATAATCTTCATCATGATATCAAAAGTCTGAGAACCCAATCCCTGAATTACATCTACTACTTTTTTTTTTCCATTATAAGCTAATTTAATCACAATCTCTACAGAACATTGTGTAAATGAGTTTGCTCAAGATCAGTGTTAAATCCCCCACCATCACTTTTAAGCAGCTAAGTTGGAACAGGTGAAGAATATTTCTAGCATGCACAATTGGTTATTAAGCAATTTTCCTCATAGACTGTGTAACACTTGTACTAGTCAGAGTTTTCCAGAGAAACAGAATCAGTAAGATGTTTGCTTGATTGCTTATTTATTTGAAGGAATCGCTCATGCAGTTATAGAGGCTAACAACTCCCAAGATCTGCAGAGTGGGTCAGCACACTGGAGTCCTCAGAGAGCCAAATGTGTAGTTCCTATCTGCAGGGGTGCAGCCTCAAGTCTCAGAAAGTAATGATCTTTAAGTTCAAGTCTGAAGGTAGGAAGAAGCCAGTGCTCCAGTTTGAAGGTAATCAGTCAGGAAGAATTCTCTCTTACTCAAGGGGAGGATCAACCTTTTTTTTTTTTTTTTCCTGTTTAGGTCTTTAACTGTTTGGATAAAGCCACATTAAGTAGGGCAACGTGCCTTATTCAGTCTATTAATTTCAATGTTAATCTCATCCTAATACACTCTTTTAGAAGCATTCAGAATAATGTTTGGCCAAATATCTGAGAATTTCATGACCCAGTCAAGTTAACACAGAAAATTAATCATAGAAATGTTCATATTTACTTATTATTGTATAAGAGTTACTTTTCTTAGGATTTTGCATGTATTAGTTTATTGAATGCATGCATGCATGTGAAGTCACTTCAGTCATGTCCGACTCTGTGACCCCATGGACTATAGCCCACAGGCTCCTCTGACCATGGGGATTCTCCAGGCAAGAATACTGGAATGGGTTGCCATGCCCTCCTCCATGGATTAATTTATTGAATACTTATAACAAAACCATGAGTTCATATTACCTTTTTTTTTGGGGGGGGGGGGGTAATAAAAAGCAGGTAAATAATTAGCCTACAAGGAAAAAACTGAAAAAAGATAGTGTTAGAACTTCAATTATGATTTTCTGGTGACAAAAATGATACTCCTTGTCACAATTTAACACTGCCTCTTAATTGGATAATTTGGATTATAAATCAGTTCAGTTCAGTTCAGTCACTCAGTCGTGTTTGACTCTTTGTGACCCCATGAACCTCAGCATGCCAGGCCTCCCTGTCCATCACCAACTCCGGGGTCTACCCAAACCCATGTCCATCGAGTCGGTGATGCCATCCAGCCATCTCATCCTCTGTCGTCCCCTTCTCCTCCTGCCCCCAATCCTCCCCAGCATTAGGGTCTTTTCCAATGAGTCAACTCTCCACATCAGGTGGCCAGAGTATTGGAGTTTCAGCTTCAACATCAGTCCTTCCAGTGAACATCCAGGACTGATCTCCTTTACGATGGACTGGTTGGATCTCCTTGCATTCCAAGGGACTCTCAAGAGTCTTCTCCAACACCACAGTTCAAAAGCATCAATTCTTCAGTGCTCAGCTTTCTTCACCATCCAACTCTCACATCCATACATGACCACTGGAAAAACCATAGCCTTGACTAGAAGGACCTTTGTTGGCAAAGGAATGTCTCTGCTTTTAAATATGCTATCTAGGTTGGTCATAACTTTCTTTTCAAGAAGTAAGCATCTTTTAATTTCATGGCTGCGGTCACCATCTGCAGTGATTTTGGAGCTCAAAAAATAAAGTCTGACACTGTTTCCACTGTTTACCCATCTATTTCCCATGAAGTGATGGGACCAGATGCCATGATCTTAGTTTTCTGAATGTTGAGCTTTAAGCCAGCTTTTTCACTCTCCTCTTTCACTTTCATCAAGAGGCTTTTTAGTTCCTCTTCACTTTCTGTCATAGGGTGGTGTCATCTGCATACCTGAGGTTATTGATATTTCTCTCAGCAATCTTGATTCCAGCTTGTGCTTCTTCCAGCCCAGCGTTTCTCATGATGTACTCTGCATATAAGTTAAATAAGCAGGGTGACAATATATAGCCTTGACATACTCCTTTTCCTATTTGGAACCAGTCTGTTGTTCCATTTCCAGTTCCAACTGTTGCTTCCTGACCTGTATACAGATTTCTCAAGAGACAGGTCAGATGGTCTGGTATTCCCATCTCTTTAAGGATTATAAATACAGCTGTCCAAAATCATCATTTGTATCTAGACACTTTCTAGATTAAGAGGTTTGCTAACAATTATGCTGGGACTACAGGCATAAATTGAGACTATTACCCTGAAATTAATTTTCAGTAAAAGAAACACTGCATAATTATGTAAGACTGTAGACATATTTTCCCTCCCTTTTCCTACTACTGGTAAAAAGTAAGAATAAAAACTCACATTTACCCAACCATGCAGAGATGACATGGCTGACTAAAAAAATATGAGCTCAAGACAGACTGATTAGTTACAGAAGGAACTGTAGGGCCAAGCAAGCAGATAACAGTCATTCTCAAGGTTAACAAGTAAAGCAGAAAGCTGGCATTTTGTAGAACACATTAGACATAGACTGTGCATTGAGTATCAACTGATAAAGATTCAGTTCTTAAGTGGTACTTGCAGCATTGAATATAACAAAGGCTAAGAACTTAATAGTAAGGGCACTGTAACAAATAGTGGAATTCTTATAGTGATGATTAGATTAGATCCACTAAAGAGAATCAGCTAAAATGAGCAACATATAAAATGCACACTATATTAGAAAAGATATCCTTCCTTTGAAAAGGCTGGTAGGTTTATTTTTCCCTTGCTTTATATAGAGCATGAGATACTATTATCAGAACTATAGTGTGCATCTCTTACAATTCCATGTATTCACTTTAGCACTACCATATTAGTTACAAAAAAGTAGAGACATTACTTTGCCAACAAAGGTCTGTCTAGTCAAGGCTATGGTTTTTCCAGTGGTCATGTATGGATGTGAGAGTTGGATGGTGAAGAAAGCTGAGCACTGAAGAATTGATGCTTTTGAACTGTGGTGTTGGAGAAGACTCTTGAGAGTCCCTTGGACTGCAAGGAGATCCAACCAGCCATCCTAAAGGAGATCAGTCCTGGGTGTTCACTGGAAGGACTGATGAAGCTGAAACTCCAATACTTTGGCCACCTGATGCGAAGAGCTGACTCATTGGAAAAGACCCTGATGCTGGGAAAGATTGAGGGCAGGAGGAGAAGGGGACAACAGAGGATGAGATGGTTGGATGGCATCATCAACTCGATGGACATGGGTTTGGGTAGACTCCGGGAGTTGGTGATGGACAGGGAGGCCTGGCATGCTGCAGTTCATGGGGTCGCAAAGAGTCAGACATGACTGAGCAACGGAACTGAACTGATATTAGCTACATATTGTGCCACAAGTTACTCCAAAACTTAGCAGGTTAGAACTGGAAATATCTTATGATTTTTACAGATCACAAAGTCAGGAGCAGCTTAAATGGATAATTCTGGCTTAGAGTTTCTCATGATTATAGTCAAATTCTGAACTGGGCCTGTGATCTCTCTCTTGTGAAGGTATGACTAGAGTAGAATTTGTTTCCAGAGTCACTTGCAAGTTTTTTGGCAGACCTTAGTTCCTTGTGGGCTGTTGAACTGAGGGTATCAATTCATCCCTGGACATTGGCCTCTTTATGTGGACCTTTCTATATCTCACATGATAGCTGACTTCACCTAGGATAAGTGATCTAAGAGGAAGTAAGAATGTATGTCAGATATTTATAACCTAATCTCAGAAGTAAATTATCACTTAACCTTATTCTGTATTAGATATGAAAGTGTTAGTTCCTTAGTCATGTCCAACTCTTTGCAACCCCATGGACTGTAGCCTGCCAGGCTCCTCTGTCCATGGAATTTTCCGGGGAAGTATATTGGAGTGGGTAGTCATTCCATTCTCCACAAGATCTTCTGGACCCGGAGACTGAACTCAGGTCTCCCACATTGCAGACAGATTCTTTACCTCCTGAGCCACCATGGAAGCCTATTAGATGTGTCAGTAAATTCAGTACATACACTAGGGGAAGGGATTATGCAAATTCCAGGAGGTAAAATAATTGAGGGCCTTCTTGGATGCTGCCTTCCATATTCTACCCTCTCCCTGACCAAAAGTTCCCAGCCCTCCACAAATGAGTTACACTTTCTCCCTCTGAAGGCTGCTCATGGTTTCATAGCATCAGCTCAAAATCCATAGTCTAGTCTTTTAAATCAAGTCTGGGCATGGATGATGCTCCTCAAGTGTAGTTTCTTTATAGCTTTTTGAGCATAATTCCTTTTGATCTATGAAACCAAATAGATAAGCAGTCTGCTACCCATAAACTTAACATACAATGATAGGCCAACATAGGATAGCCACTGTAGAAATTTCTGTTCAGAATGTGGGAATGGGAGGCTAAAGTTCATCACTGGCCTGTAGAATTTCTGAAGTCCATATAGAATAATGTTGGAAGTTTGAATGATCTTAGGGCTTTGGAATAATTCTCCATGACTTTGAGCTCCAGCAACTGGGTTCTTTTCATTTTAATTTATTTTTAATTGGAATATAATTACTTTACAATGATGTGTTGGTTTCTTGCTATACAATGACATGAATCAGCTATAAGTATACATATATCCCCTTATTCTTGAGCCTTCCTCCTGCCCCACCATCCCACCTTCCCACCCCTCCAGGTCATCACAGAGTTGGGCTCCCTGTGTTATACAGCTGTTTCCTATCAGCTATTTATTTCACATATGGTAATGTATATGTGGCAGTGTTAACTCTCCCAATTCATTCCACCCTCTTCTTCCCCAACTGTGTTTACAAGTCCATTCTCTGCCTGTAAATCCCTATTTCTGCCTGCAAATAAGTTTATCAGTACCATTTTTCTAGATTTCATATATATGTGTTAATGTATGGTATTTGTTTTCCTCTTTCTGATTTACTTCACTCTATGTAACAGGCTCTAGGTTCATTCACCTCAGTTCAACTGACTCAAATTTGTTCCTTTTTATGACTGAATAATATTCATATATATGTGTGTGTGTGTATATATATATATATATATCTCACAACTTCCTTATCAATTCATCTGTTGATGGGCATTTAGGTTGCTTCCATATTCTGGCTATTGTAAATAGTGCTGCAGCGAACATTACATACAGGTGTCTTTTCAAATTATGGTTTCCTCAGATTATATGATGTGGAGCAAAGGGAATCCTCTTGCACTGTTGGTGAGAATGTAAATTGATGCAGCCACTATGGAGAACAGTAAGGAGATTTCTTTAAAAACTAGGGATAAAACTATTATATAACCCATCAATCCTAGTACTGGACATATACCCTGAGAATTCTGGGCTCTTTTGAGTGAAGTTTCTTTTTCAGGAAAGGTAGCATATGTTCACAACTGAGCAGTTTTCTCAGCCTACTTCAAGCTTTCCATATTCCATACCGAGTCAAGTGTCCTCTAATTCCATTACAATTGTCAGAAACTCATTCATTCCCAATTAATGCCCTAGCTATAATAAAAGAGACCCCAGAAGTTTAGGAGTTCAGTTTGCTTGCTTGGGTTTCCAGAAACCTTGGCCCTCGCTGTAGCTACAGAAATAAAACTTTCTTCAGGAAGGTCACAGAGGCTTTCATATCACTTACTTAATGCCTGGAACTAAGAATTTAAAATCCTGAGTGCATAATTTTCTTTTCTCAAGCCCTCCAGCACAGTGAGAAGCAACCAACCAACCATTTGTACTATTCTATCTATGTTCACTAAAATATTCTATAGGAACCCAGAACCTCACCTTTCAACACTAGATTATAAGCATCTTAGCATGATAATTTGAGTAAACATTTTTCCACTCATGTCATAGGCTCTTACAACTCATTTACTACCGGAAGCAGAGTCATTAATGCTTTTGTATCCAATCAGATTACAGACCTCATTCCGTTAATCTTAGAATTAATTCATAGAACTTACCCTTAAGAGTCTGTTCCTCTGGAACCACTCTCCATGCAAAATTCTGTGTCAAGGTTCAGTCGGAAAAGTGGAACCAACTGTAGGTAATAGAGGAGGCTCTCTGGACCACTAAAATTCCCCAACCCCAAGCTTCAGTGTTTATGCATCATCTTTCCCAAATCAAATCATCTGTACAAGAACCTCTGTCTCCTTTTGTTAAGCTCACATAATTGTGTCTCTTCTTTCATGGTCAGTCAATTAATAACATTTATGATGGTAAATAGCAGTGAATGCCCCCTTGATCAAAGATGCTGAGATCCATCTGATAAGATCTGCAGAACTCTGAAGCCTAGAGAGGATACTGAGTGATTTGCTTCCTTGCTCAGTCTTTCTATCAAGATTTCCAGTTTTCTCCTGCCCTGTATAAATAGCTCCATCCTCTTCAGATTCCTGAATGTTAATAGGAAGTCATAGTGCAGTCATGCTGTACTGAGAATGTTTCCTTTTGCACAAAATGTTTATTTTAGTTAAATTTGTATAAATTAAGAGATTTTCAAAGGTCTCTAAAGATTAAAGATCTGTTTCAATGTTATCATCTTTTCCTGCTGATACAGAGAAGTGGCAGGAAGCTTCACCAAACTGAGAAAGAACAAAGGATTTCATTACATTTAGTGCAGTAGGAAGAGAGGAAAACTTTCCTCTTTCCATGGTCTTCACATTATCAAAACTAGTTTCTCCATAGTATTTATATAATAAATCTTTTATTGTTGTTGTTGGTAGATTCTAGAAACTGGTTTTAGAATCACAAACTATATCATTTATTACTCTTTGCAACCCCATGGACCAAAGCTTGCCAGGGTCCTCTATCCATGGAATTCTCCAGGCAAGAATACTGGAGTGGGTTGCCATTCGATTCTCCAGGGGATCGTCCCAACCCAGGGATCAAATCCAAGTCTCCTGCATTGCACACAGATTCTTTACCATTTGAGACACTAGTTCAGTTCAGTTGCTCAGTAGTGTCTGACACTTTGCGACATCATGAACCACAGCACGCCAGGCCTCCCTGTCCATCACAAACTCCCGGAGTCCACCCAAACCCATGTCCATTGAGTCCATGATGCCATCCAACCATCTCGTCCTCTGTTGTCCCCTTCTCCTCCTGCCCTCAATCTTTCCCAGCATCAGGGTCTTTTCCAACGAGTCAGCTCTTCGCATCAGGTGGCCAAAATATTGGAGTTTCAGCTTCAGCATCAGTCCTTCCAGTGAACACCCAGGACTGATCTCCTTTAGGATGGCTGGTTGGGTTTCCTTGCAGTCCAAGGGACTCTCAAGAGTCTTCTCCAACACCATAGTTCAAAAGCATCAGTTCTTCGGCACTCAGCTCTCTTTATAGTCCAGCTCTCACATCCATACATAACCACTGGAAAAACCATAGCCTTGACCAGACGGACCTTTGTTGACAAAGTAATGTCTCTGCTTTTTAATATGCTCTCTCGGTTGGTCATAACTTACCTTCCAAGCAGTAAGTGTCTTTTAATTTCATGACTGCAATCACCATCTACAGTGATTTTGAAGCCCAGAAAAATAAAGTCTGACACTGTTTCCACTGTTTCCCCATCTATCTGCCATGAAGTGATGGGACCAGATGCCATGATCTTAGTTTACTGAATGTTGAGCTTTAACCTAACTTTTTCACTCTCCTCTTTCACTGTCATCAAGAGGCTCTTTAGTTCTTCTTCACTTTCTGCCATAAGGGTGGTGTCATCTGCGTATCTGAGGTTATTGATATTTCTCCCAGCAATCTTGATTCCAGCTTGTGTTTTCTCCAGCCCAGCGTTTCTCATTATGTACTTTGCATATAAGTTAAATAAGCAGGGTAACAATGTACAGCCTTGATGTACTCCTTTTCCTATCTGGAACCAGTCTGTTTTCCCATGTCCAGTTCCAATTGTTGCTTCATGACCTGCATACAGGTTTCTGAAGAGGCAGGTCAGGTGGTCTTGTATTACCATCTCTTGAAGAATTTTACACAGTTTATTGTGATTCACACAGTCAAAGGCTTTGGCATGGTCAATAAAGCAGAAATAGATGTTTTTTCTGGAACTCTTTTGCTTTTTCGATGATCCAGTGGATGTTGGCAATTTGATCTCTGGTTCCTCTGCCTTTTCTAAAATCAGCTTGAACATCTGGAAATTCATGGTTCATGTATTGCTGAAGCCTGGCTTGGAGAATTTTGAGCATTACTTTACTAGTGTGTGAGATGAGTTCAATTGTGTGGTAGTTTAAGCGTTCTTTGGGATTGCCTTTCTTTGAGATTGGAACGAAAACTGTCCTTTTCCAGTCCTGTGACCACTGCTGAGCCCTTCAAATGTGCTGGCATATTGAGTGCAGCCCTTTCACAGCATCATCTTTCAGGATTTGAAATAGCTCAACTGGAATTCTATCACCTCCAGTAGGTTTTGTTAAAACAACAAATAGTGTAAATTTCTGGGTACTAGTTACATGATATGAAACTGAATTATAAATGAGTGGTGGCAACAAATTAGAATATTGCAAATAGGAATATTATAGGAAGTTTGAAATTGTAGAACACAGTTGATGAGCAACGCAAAGGAGGCACAGAATCCATAGACATTTGACCTGGTCCACACTCCTCTGGGGGTCAAGCTAGGGTTTTACTACTTTCATTTTGAACTGATTCCTAACCTTCCCTCTAAAATATGAATATAATCTAAAATCTATAGAAAAAGAGACATTTTCCACTAGGTTAAAGGTGTATTATCAGGTTGTAAACATGTTTTCAGAACTACTAAATAAAATGGAGAAGTGCAGCACAGGAATCTTACAGGGGAGATATGCATAGTAGTTTTTATAATCATGAGCAGAAAATAAATTAAATACATGTTGGATTGACTAAAGCTGCAATTTAGCCTTTAGATACAGTTATGAGCAAAATTCACTCTCAAGCAGTAAAGTCATAGATGCAGGCCACTGAACTGCATGATTAGATCTTGATATATAAGGCAATAGGTTGCCTTTTTGATGCTGACTCTGAAAGCATCAAACAAATATTGTGCATTGATATTTTGTTTTCCCTTAATGTCTACAAGATAGTAAATCAATAGATTCAGTTATCAGGAAAGAAAGGTTTTCTATCCTTGTATTACTTACCTATTTCCATACAAAAATTTGAATCATTCACATTTTCTTTTACTAATGGAATTTTTCCTTCCTGCTCACCTGAATTTTGAGTGTATTGCCAGAGAACTTGAATTCTATTCTGAAAGATCAGTTAGTTTACATACTAGTTTAAGACTACTAAAAACATAGTTCAGATTTTAAATATTTTCATTCTATTTCTTTTCAAAAAGATACATACATAGATATGAATATTCTTGTTTATCACTGAAGTATAATTAGCATGTAAGAAAATCAGCTAATTTTAATTGCATGTTTGTCAAGTTATGTCAGATCAAGATATAGAATATTCCCATCATCTCAGAAATTTATACTTTTCTCTTTTTATTAAAGCTCCCAAAACCATCCCTGAACAGTCCACCAGTTAGACTTAGTATGTTAGCTTTGTTTGCTGGCTTTAGAAATTCATGCCAATGCATTTGTATACCAGGTGGTCCATTTCTGGATTTTTGGACGCAACATGATGCTTTTCAGATTTATCCAATTGTTACACGAATCAGTGCTTCAGTCATTTTTATATATCGTAGTATATGAGTATAGATTTCCCAGGTGGCTCAGTGGTATCTGCCTGCCAATGCAGGAGCTGCCTGCCAATGCAGGAGCTGCAGGAGATGTGGGTTTGATCCCTGAGTCAGAAAGATCCCCTCGAGGAGGTAATGGCAACCCACTCCAGTATAATTGCCAGGATAATTCAATGTACACAGGAGCCTGGCAAGTCATAGTCCATGGGTCACAAAGAGTCAGATTTTTTAAATCAGTTTTAGCAAGATGAAATTTATATAAGCTAAAATGAGCAGATTTTAAGACTACAATTTGATGAGTTTTGACAAATTTATGTACTTGTGCAACTACTATCTCAAAATAAAAGTTATATCTATAATCATTGGAAGATCCTCCTGAACTTTGTTTCCGATGTCCAGACCTCTGGGTAATCACAGATCAGTGATTTTATCACTAAAGCTTTAATATTTCAATTCTGGAATGATATATAAGTTGAGTTGTAAAGTATCTTTCACCTGGCTTCTTTCACTCAGCAATGTTTTGTTGTTTTTTAAAAATCATCCATGATAATTAAAAAAAATCTTTCATAATGTTTCATAGATTGGTAGTTCAAATCATTTATTATTGAGTAATATCACAATATAAGAATATGCCAAAATTCTCATATTCGTTCTCTTGTCAATGACTATTTGTGTTGTTTCCAGGTTTTAAAAAATGTTATGAATATTAGTTTGCCAGCCTCTTGTGAACATATGCATTATTTTTTTCTTATTTTTTAATTAATTAATTTATATAATTTACTTTACAACATTGTATTGATTTTACCATACATTGAAATAAATCCATCATGGGTGTACATGTGTTCCCCATCCTGAACCCCCCTCCCACCTCCCTCCCCATTCCATCCCTCTGGGTCATCCCAGTGCACTAGCCCTGAGCATCCTGTATCATGCATGGAACCTGGACTGGCAATTTTTCACATATGATAATTTACATCTTTCAATGCCATTCTCCCATATCATCCCCCCCTCACCCTCTCCCACAGAGTCCAAAAGACTGCTCAGTACATCTGTGTCTCTCTAGCTGTCTCACATACAGGATTATCATTACCATTTTCTAAATTCCATATGTATGCGTTGGTATACTATATTGATGTTTTTTTTTCTGGCTTACTTCACTCTGCATAATGGGCTCCAGTTTCATTCACCTCATTACAACTGATTCAAATGTATTCTTTTTAATGTCTGAGTAATATTCCAGTGTGTATGTACCATGGCTTTCTTATCCATTCATCTGCTGATGGGCATCTAGGCTGCTTCCATGTCCTGGCTATTATAAAAGTGCTGCAAAGAACATTGGGGTACACGTGTCTCTTTCAATTCTGATTTCCTCAGTGTGTATGCCCAGGAGTGGGATTGATGAGTCATATGGCAGTTCTATTTCCAGTTTTTTAAGGAATCTCCACACTGTTCTCCATAGTGGCTGTACTAGCTTGCATTCCCACCAACAGTGTAAGAGGGTTCCCTTTTCTCCACACCTTCTCCAGCATTTATTGCTTGTAGACTTTTGGAGAGCAGCCATTCTGACTGGCGTGAAATAGTACCTCATTGAGGTTTTGATTTGCATTTCTCTAATAATGAGTGATGTTGAGCATCTTTTCATGTGTTTGTTAGCCATCTGTATGTCTTCCTTAGAGAAATGTCTGTTTAGTTCTTTGGCCCACTTTTTGATTGGGTCATTTGTTTTTCTGGAATTGAGCTGCAGGAGTTGCTTGTATATTTTTGAGATTAATTCTTTGTCCATTGCTTCATTTGCTACTAAATTCCCCCATTCTGAAGGCTGTCTTTCCACCTTGCTTATAGTTTCCTTTGTTGTGCAGAAGCTTTTAATTTTAATTAGGTCCCACTTGTTTATTTTTGCTTTTATTTCCAATATTCTGGGAGGTGGGTCATAGAGGATCTTACTGTGGTTTATGTCGGAGAGTGTTTTGCCTATGCTTTCCTCTAGGAGTTTCATAGTTTCTGGTCTTACATTTAGATCTTTAATCCATTTTGAGTTTATTTTTGTGTATGGTGTTAGAGAGTGTTCTAGTTTCATTCTTTTACAAGTGGTTGATCAGTTTTCCCAGCACCACTTGTTAAACAGATTGTCTTTTCTCCATTGTATATTCTTGCCTCCTTTGTCAAAGATAAGGTGTCCATAGGTGCGTGGATTTATCTCTTGACTTTCTATTTTGTTCCATTGATCTATATTTCTGTCTTTGTGCCAGTACCACACTGTCTTGATGATTGTGGTTTTGTAGTAGAGCATGAAGTCAGGCAGGTTGATCCCTCAGTTCCATTCTTCTTTCTCAAAATTGCTTTGGCTATTCGAGTGTTTTTGTATTTCCATACAAACTGTGAAATTATTTGTTCTAGTTCTCTGAAAAATACTGTTGGTAGCTTGATAGGGCTTGCATTGAATCTATAGATTGCTTTGGCTAGTGTACTCATTTTCACTATATTGATTATTTTGATCGATTAACACAGTATATTTCTCCATCTATCTGTGTCCTCTTTGATTTCTTTCACCAGTGTTTTATAGTCTTCTACATATAGGTCTTTTGTTTCTTTAGGTAGATTTACTCCTAAGTATTTTATTCTTTTCATTGCAATGGTGAATGGAATTTTCCCCTAATTTCTCTTTCTGTTTTCTCATTGTTAGTGTATAGGAATGCAAGGGATTTCTGTGTTAATTTTATATCTTGCAACTTTACTATATTCATTGATTAGCTCTAGTAATTTTCTGGTGGAGTCTTTAGGGTTTTCTATGTAGAGGATCATGTCATCTACAAACAGTGAGAGCTTTACTTCTTCTTTTCCAATCTGGATTCCTTTTATTTCTTTTTCTGCTCTGATTGCTGTGGCCAAAACTTCCAAAACTTTATTGAATAGTAGTGGTGAGAGTGGGCACCCTTGTCTTGTTCCTGACTTTAGGGGAAATGCTTTCAGTTGTTCACCATTGAGGATAATGTTTGTTGAGGGTTTGTCATATATAGCTTTTATTATGTTGAGGTATGTTCCTTCTATTTCTGCATTCTGGAGGTTTTTTTTTTTTTAATCATAAATGGATGTTTAATTTTGTCAAAGGCTTTTTCTGCATCTATTGAGATAATCATATGGTTTTCATCTTTCAATTTGTTAATGTGGTGTATTACATTGATTTGTGGATATTGCAGAATCCTTGCATCCCTGGGATAAAGCCTACTTGGTCATGATGTATGATCTTTTTAATATGTTGCTGGATTCTGTTTGCTAGAATTTTGTTAAGGATTTTTGCATCTATGTTCATCAGTGATATTGGCCAGTAGTTTTCTTTTTCTGTGGCATCTTTGTCAGGTTTTGGTATAAGGTGATGGTGGCCTCATAGACTGAGTTTGGAAGCTTACCTTCTTCTGCAATTTTCTGGAAGAGTTTGAGTAGGAGAGATGTTAGTTCTTCTCTAAACTTTTGGTAAAATTCAGCTGTGAAGCTGTCTGGTCCTGGGCTTTTGTTTGTTGGAAGATTTCTGATTACAATTTCAGTTTCTGTGCTTGTGATGGGTCTGTTGAGATTTTCTGTTTCTTCCTAGTTCAATCTTGGAAAGTTGTACTTTTCTAAGAATTTGTCCATTTCTTCCAAGTTGTCCATTTTATTTGCATATAGTTGCTGATAATAGTCTCTTATGATCCTTTGTATTTCTGTGTTGTCTGTTTTGATCTCTCCATTTTCATTTCTAATTTTGTTGATTTAATTTTTCTCCCTTTGTTTCTTGTTGAGTCTGGCTAATGGTTTGTCAATTTTATTTACCTTCTCAAAGAACCAACTTTAGGTTTTGTGGATTTTTGCTATGGTCTCTTTTGTTTCTTTTACATTTATTTCTGCCCGAGTTTTTAAGATTTCTTTCCTTCTACTAACCCTGGGGCTCTTCATTTCTTCCTTTTGAAGTTGCTTTAGGTGTAGAGTTAGGATATTTATTTGACTTTTTTCTTGTTTCTTGAGGTAAGCCTATATTGCTATGAATCTTCCCCTTAGCTCTGCTTTTACAGTGTCCCACAGGTTTTGGGTTGTTGTGTTTTCATTTCATTCATTTCTATGCATATTTTCATTTATTTTTTAAAATTTCTTATGTGATTCGTTGGTTATTCAGTAGCATGTTGTTCAGCCTCCATATGTTGGAATTTTTGATAGTTTTTCTCCTGTAATTGACATCTAATTTTACTGCATTGTCGTCAGAAAAGATGCTTGGAATGATTTTAATTTTTGTGAATTTACCAAGGCTAGATTTATGGCCCAGGATGTGTTCTATCTGGGAGAAGGTTCTGTGTGAGCTTGAGAAAAAGGTGAAATTGATTGTTTTGGGGTGAAATGTTCTATAGATATCAATTAAGTCTAGCTGGTCCACTGTGTCAGTTAAAGTTTGTGTTTCCTTGTTAATTTTCTGTTTAGTTGATCTATCCATAGGTGTGAGTGGGGTATTAAAGTATCCCACTATTATTGTGTTATTGTTAATTTCCCCTTTCATATTCGTTAGCATTTGCCTTACATATTGTGGTGCTCCTATGTTCGGTGCATATATATTTACAATTGTTATATCTCCTTCTTGAATTGATCCTTTGATCATTACGTAGTGTCAACCTTTGTCTCTTTTCACAGCCTTTCTTTTAAAGTCCATTTTATCTGATATAAGTATTGCTACTCCTGTTTTCTTTTGGTCTTGTATTTGCATGGAATATCTTTTTCCAGCCCTTCACGTTTAGTACGTATATGTCCCTTGTTTTGAAGTGGGTCTCTTGTAGACAACATATATAGGAGTCTTGTTTATGTATCCATTCAGCCAGTTTTTGTATTTTGGTTGGGGCATTCAACCCATTTACATTTAAGGTAATTATTGATAAGTATTATCCCTTTGCCATTTACTTTATTGTTTTGGGTTCACATTTATACACCCTTTCTGTGTTTTCTGTCTAGAGAATATCCTTTAGCATTTGTTGGAGAGCTAGTTTGGTGGTGCTGAATTCTCTCAACTTTTGCTTGTCTGTAAAGCTTTTGATTTCTCCTTCATATTTGAATGAGATCCTTGCTGGGTACAGTAATCTGGGTTGTAGGTTATTTTCTTTCATCACTTTAAGTATGTCTTGCCATTCCCTTCTGGCCTGAAGAGTTTATATTGAAAGATCAGCTGTTATCCTTATGGGAATCCCCTTGTGTGTTATTTGTTGTTTTTCCCTTGCTGCTTTTAATATTTATTCTTTGTGTTTGATCTTTGCTAATTTGATTAATATGTGTTTTGAGGTGTTTTGCCTTGGTTTTATCCTGTTTGGGATTCTCTGGATTTCTTGGACTTGGGTGATTATTTCCTTCCCCGTTTTAGGGAAATTTTCAACTATTATCTCCTCAAGTATTTTCTTGTTTCTTCTTCTGGGACTCCTATGATTTGAATGTTGGGATGTTTAACATTGTCACAGAGGTCTCTGAGGTTGTCCTCATTTCTTTTAATTCTTTTTTCTTTTTTCCTCTCTGCTTCATTTATTTCTACCATTCTGTTTTCTACCTCACTTATCCTATCTTCTGCCTCCATTATTCTACTGTTGGTTCCCTCCAGAGTGTTTTTTATCTCATTTATTGCATTATTCATTATATATTGACTCTTTTTTTTATTTCTTCTAGGTCCTTGTTAAACTTTTCTTGCATCTTCTCGATCCTTGTCTCCAGGCTATTTATCTGTAACTCCAATTTGTTTTCAAGATTTTGGATCATTTTCCCTATCATTATTTGGAATTCTTTATCAGGTAGATTCCCTGTCTCTTCCTCTTTTGTTTGGTTTGGTGGGCATTTATCCTGTTCCTTCACCTGCTGGGTATTTCTCTGCCTTTTCATCTTGTTTATATTGCTGTGTTTGGAGTGGCCTTTTGTATTCTGGCAGTTGGTGGTTCTTCTTTATTGTGGAGGTTCCTCACAGTGGGTGGGGTTGGATGGGTGGCTTGTCAAGGTTTTCTGGTTAATGAAGCTTGTGTCGGTGTTCTGGTGGGTGGAGCTGGATTTCTTCTCTCTGGAGTGCAATGAAGTGTCCAGGTGTGACTTTGATCAGCATGTATATTGAGTCTTGGGTTTATGTTCCTGTGTTGCTGGAGAACTTGTGTGGTATGTCTTGCTCTGGAGCTTGTTAGCCCTTGGGTGGTGCTATGTTTCAGTGTAGGTATGGAGGCATTTGATGAGCTCCTATTGTTTAATGTTCCCTGGATTCAGGACTTCTCTGGTATTCTCAGGATTTGGACTTAAGCCTCCTGCCTCTGGTTTTCAGTCTTATTCTTACAGCAGCCTCAAGACTTCTCCATCTATACAGCACTGATGATAAAACATCTAGGTTAACAATGAAAAGTTTCTTCACAGTGAGGAACACCCAGAGAGTTACACAGAGTTGCATGGAGAAGAGAAGAGGGAAGAGGGAGTTAGAGGTGACCAGGAGGAGCAGAGCAAGCTAGCCAGTAATCACTTCCCTACGTGCTCTCCACAGTCTGGATCCCTCAGAGATGTTCACAGAGTTACACAGAGAGGAGAATAGGGAGGAAGGAGACAGAGGTGGCCAGGAGGATAAAAGGGGGAATCTAAAGGAGAGAGACAGATCCAGCCAGTAATCAGTTCCCTAAGTGTTCTCCACAGCCTGGAACACACAAAGAGATTCACCAAGTTGGGTAGAGAAGAGAAGGGGGCGGGGGGAGATAGAAGCAACCTGGTGGAGAAAAAGGAGAGTCAAAAGGGGGAGAGAGCAATCAGGCCACTGATCCTGCTCCCAAGTAAAAATGGGTACTGAAGATTGGGTTCTTAAAGGTACAAAGTTGATAACAAATACCAAAAAGCAAAGATTAAAAATCTTGAGTAGAGGTTAGATTCCCCAAAGTACAATATTGAAAAAAAAAAGAAAAAACAAGCAAACAAAAAACCAAGTCACAGAAATTATAAAATATATATATATATATGAAATTTGTTTTAACAATAGGGTCTTTCTTTCTTTTTTTTTTTTTTTGCAAGATAATAGTAGGTTATAAAAATGAAAATTAAAGGAGTAATGGGGACTTAAAAATAAAATAAAATAAAAATTTTTTAATTTAAAAAATGATAGTAGTAAAAATATTTCTAAGACTTTCTCTGGAGCGCTTGCAGACAGTGTCGGGTGAATTCATCTTCAGATAGTTCCTTGGTCCAGCTTGTACTTCTCAAGGTCTATAGGCCCCTTCCTATGTAGTCAGTGCTAACTCCAGGGTTTTAATCTATTGCACCTGTCACTTCCAAAGCGCTTCCCTTTGTTTATTTTAGCTTCTGTTTGCTGGTCTCTTCAGTGTCTAATTTCTGCCCTGCCACAAGGGGCGCGGTGGTGGTCACTGTTTTTTAGGCTCCCTTGTTCAGTCCTGCTTTGGGGAGGGAGGAACACTGCGAACAAATATCACTGGTGTGTGCTCCCAGTGATTCAGCCACATTGGATTGCCCCCACTCACGGCGTGTGTGCTTTCCCAGTCTACACTGCTCAGACTCTAGGTTGCTCTGCCGGGAACTGTCTGATGTGGGCCCTGGTGTGATGCACTTCCCAGGTTTAAGCCGCTCAGGTTCAGGTTCTCGGGTACTCCACAAAGGCACAGACTTGGTCAGGCCTGCGTTTTGCGCCCGTCCCAGGTCCGAGCAGCTCAGGCAACCAGGTGCTTGGCGCGCGGAGTCGCCCCCAGTTGAAGGCTGCGACTTACCCCCTCCCCCATTCCAGCCGCTCGGTTTTCTGGGTGTACAATGGGCGCGCCTTCTCAGATGTGCCGTGTGTCTGTTCTGGGGAGCTGGTCTTTGGCTGAGACCCTCCCAGCGGATGTCGACCGTCCAGAATCCCAAGGAGTCTTTGTTAGCAGAGAAGCCTGCTTGCACTTTGGTATGGGATGCTTCTCTGGGGCCGATTGCCCCCTTCCAGATCTGGCTACCCTCGCCTGCCTGGCTCCGGCGGGGGACGGGCCGGTCCTCAGCCAGCTAGCTCTGCTCGGGCCTTTGTTCTGTGAGCGTGCCTGGCGGTGTCTTAGGTTAGGGCTTTTCGTGTGATCCTGGGATAGCTATCCCACAGTCTGGGTTGCTATCTCAAGCTAGTTCCCTCAGATTGCCCTCAGGGCATTCAGGCCAGGTCCTTACCCTAAGCAATGCAGCCCGCTCCTCCCTGTCCCTCCCCCGCTTGCTAGTGCTGCTGCTCCACTGGGAGTTGCTGTTAGACACATAATCTGTGGGTTTTATTTATTTATTTATTTTTCCTCCTAGTTATTTTGCCCTCTGAGATTCCAAGGCTCGCCACAGACGTGCTGGAGAGAGTGTTTCCTGGTGTTTGGAAACTTCTCTCTTTTTAAAGACTGCTTTCCCAGGATCTCCATCCCTACCTCTTTTGTCTCTCTTTTTATCTTTTATATTTTGTCCTATATCCTTTCAAAGACAATGAGCTGCCTTTCTGGATGTGTGATGTCCTCTGCCAGCATTCAGAAGTTGTTCTGTGGAATTTTCTCGGGGTTCAAATGTTCTTTTGATGAATTTGTGGGGGAGAAAGTGGTCTTCCTGTCCTATTCCTCCGCCATCTTAGGACCGCCCCAAGCATATGCATTGTGTACTCTTGGGTATGTATCCATGAGTTGCTATCCCTGGGACATAGAATGAATATTTATTTAATTGTATAAGATTTTCCAAAGTACTTGTAACATTTTACACTCTCACCTAAAATATATGAAAATTATAGTTGTCCCACATGTCTGTCATCACTAAGCATAGTCAGTCATTTTCATTTTAGCCATTTTATTGGGTATGAAATGCTATCATATTCGCTCACAAATAAATACAAAGCTTTTATTTGTATTTCCTTGATGACTAATGACAATTAGTGAACACATAAAGTGCCAGACATTCTTGTAAGCAATTTGATTATATTTTATATTTAAAATAATTCTATAAAGTAGGTACTGAGAAGACTGATCATCAGAGAGAACTTTATTATTTTTTTTATTTTTAATTTTCATAAGACTGCTGCAACTCTTTCCACACTTTCCTTCACAAGTAAACTTTGGGCATTTTTCAAGGAAAAGTGCCATAATTTTATAGTATTTATGTATTTCTTAATAATTTAATGTGTATAAAACTGTACTACTGTTTTTATTAGATTTCCATCTGAGTTCATTCTTATATGTCACTGACACAGTTTTTGAATGTTGTGCCTGCAGCTCTATTTACCCATAATCCCTGTGGATTTTATTATGCACTTTGCTTAATACAATTATTTATAGGAACACATATGTCTCAACATAGCTTAAATCTCTTTTTTCTTAGTTCATTTAAAACTTTTTCCCTTTCTTTCCCAGAAATTTTACTATGCTGTCCTAAGTTATGATTTTTATGATTTTTTTTCCTCTTTGGTGTTTCTAGTTCTTATAGAATACATATATAGGTTAATGTCTTCCATTGGTATTATAAATTCTTAACCAAAAACCCTGCAGATATTTCTGCTGCCCTATTATCTATCACCTCTCCACTTAGTGTGGAGTTTCATCTGTATTTTATGTATTTTGTATATATTTTATGTTGTACTTTTCCACCATAGCTTGTATATTTCTTAACCCCCCATTTCCCCCCAGTAATTCTCTTTTTCTGTTCTGTATTTTAGTCTGTATATTTACTTGTGACCTCTCTGCTTCTTCACTGATTCTTTCTTTAGCTATGACTCTTTTGCTGTTAAATTATAAATTGTTTTCTTAATTTTGCTATTCTTCTAATTGTAGAAGTTTTCTATGTAGTCAGTCCACTGGTCACCCTCCAAAATGCAAATACAGTTATCTTCATCCCAAAATATGCACAATTCTTAATGTAGCTTGAATTTTGATGCAGAAAAATTTTATACTAGCCATATTCTTTTTTTTCCCTAAAATATGTGAGTTGATCTTTTGGCCTAATAACCAAAAATTACTATTTTATTTCAAAAATCTAAATATTTCTGTAACATTATTCTTGGTGTTCAGCATTTTGGGGTAATTTTCTCTGTCACAAATGTGCCCTTTCTTTCTTTCTTTTTTAAAAAATTGAAGTGTAATTGCTTTACAATGTGTTAGTTTCTGCTGCACAGCAAAGTGAATCAGCTATATGTCTACAAAAATCCTTGATCCTCCTTCCTATATATGAAATCTAGAAAAATGGTACTGATGAATCTATTTGCAGGGCAAGAATAGAGACACAGATGTAGAGAACAGACTTGTGGACACAGAGGGGAAAGGAGAGAGAGGGATGAGTTGCAAAAATGTGTCTTTTAATCTCAGATTCTAGTCTATTATTTCAGGAGTTTATTGAATTATATTACTAAACAGTTGTTCTCTCTAGTTGTTTTAATATTTTTCTTTGGAAATTCCAAGAATGCACACCCTTTCCCTATTCATTGATCTATTTTTTACTAATAATTTTTAATGTTTATTTTTGCTTGCTCACTATTTTTATTTCTGTCCTTTATGTTCCCTACTTAACTGTTAGCCAGGTCTGTCATCTCCTGTGCTCTTTGAGGTTTTGACTTTGCTTCTGTAAATTTCTTATTTTTCTTAGAAATGTGTGTTTTGCCTGTTTTTTAAACATTTTATTTAGTCCTAGAATCTGCTTCCAAGTTTAAATTTTCTATATCAACATTTTTGCATAAGGGGAGAAAGCAAGGAAGTCATGTCCAAGGAAGTTGTGGGGGCAGTTATTCTCTTTAAGTACTGTGCCAGTTGGTAGCTAAGCTGTTTCTGACTTTTATGAACTCAGTCATGTTCATGGAGCTTCCAGTGCTCTCTAGTAACTTCCCTGGCTGTTATCTCCAAAATTCCTAGCCCTTGTTTGTAAGCTGTATTCCTCTGTTTTAGGATAAGGTAGAGGTCTCTCTACACCTTCACATATGCTCTCACCCTGTGCACGTGAACCAGACGGCAAAGGCTCACTTGTGCTTCTGACTTGGGGTATCTGCCGTTCAGTGTCTCACCGTCTTTCCCCGTTCTGCTCCATCACTCCCACTGCTGCTTCTGGCTGTCGCCAAAGTTCTCTGTTGTTTCTGTTAGCATTTAGAATTTGAGGATTTCCTCTTAGCATGTTCCAGTTTCAAGTGTGTTTTCATTTTTCTTCCCCAGAAATACTGTTTTTTTTGTTTGTGTGTGCGTGTGTGTTTTTGTTAAGTGTGTTGTCTTACACACTAAGAAAGAATATCACTATTTTGAATGGGAGATTTCAAAACAAAGGTGTACTTTGTATCAGGGACACTTTTAAAAACTTTACATCTATTTTTAGGTCAAGAATTTGTGAGGGAAAGTTGGGGAGAATGATAGGAATCATCTAAAAGTCTTAATTAGGTTATACTCTATAAGGATCCCTTTTTACCACATCTGTTGGGCTCTTTCTCTTGGGTGACAGGTCTGCCCTCAGGTTTGGTGTCCCCCCTTTTTTTATCTGCAGGAGTTTTTATTGTTCTCACAATTCTGCTGAGTGGAAATTTATTTATCTGGTTTCAAGTGACTTGAATCAGTAGTTACAAAATAGCTTCTTGTTCAACCTATTTTTTTTTTTCCATTTTGCAACTTGTTCAGTCCAGAATTACAGTTTATACCACAGGTCTCAGAAAGTTCAGGAGCAGATATCCTACTTTTTCCCTCCTTCCTGACTGAAAGTGAAAGTGAAAGTCACTCAGTCTTGTCTGACTCTTTGCGACCCCATGGACTATACAGTCCATGGAATTCTCTAGGCCAGAATCCTGAAGTGGGTATCCTTTCCCTTCTCCAGGGGATCTTCCCAACCCAGAGGTTGAACCCAGGTCTCCCTGCAGGTGGATTCTTTACCATCTGAGCCACAAGGGAAACCGAAGAAAACTGGAGTGAGCAGCCTATCCCTTCTCCAGCGGATCTTCCCAACCCAGGAATCCAGCCTGGGTTGAATCCCACCTGGGAATTCCTGCATTGCAGGAGGATTCTTTACCAACTGAGCTATCAGAGCAGCCCAGCAGGAGAGTCGTTCCTGACTACTGTACACTATATAATGAAAAACATGGACATGCTTCATATCTCACCTGCAGCAGGACTATTCTCCTCAAACTTACATTTCCTTCAAGATTGTTATTTGGATGCTTAAGAGTTATGCCAGATTTTCTCAGACAATTCTACACATTCCATGGGAATTGTATTTATATAGACAGTTCTGGTATTTTCCACTAATTGCTTTGAAAATATTATCTATTTGGCAGTTAGTTATTCATTCATTAATGGGCTTCCCAGGTGGTGCTAGTGGTAAAGAACCCACCTGCCAATGCAGCAGACATAACAGATGTGGGTTTGATCCCTGGGTCAGGAAGATCCCCTGGAGGAGAGCATGGCAACCCACTCTAGTATTCTTGCCTGGAGAATTCCATGGAGAGAGGGGGCAGGGGGGCTACAGTCTATGATGGTGCACAGAGTCAGACATGACTGAAGTGACTTAAGCACGCACCCACATTTATTAACTCTGTTATTCACTTTCTCTCTAATGGACTTCAGTGAGTAAAAATGATTGTCTGGATATTTTGGCATTGAATTAATTTAATCTTTATTAAATGAATATACATTAATTATGGGATATAAAGTTATTACAGAAAGACTTGTTATAGTTTCAGAATCACCATGATGTTTGAATGAATGTGATAACTTGTAAAGAAGGATGCCAGTTAAAATGTTGAACTAGTTAATATGAAACAAAATATGTGAAAGAGTGCTTTATTCTGTATATTTTTTACTTATTGGCATGATTCTTAGAATCCTAGTAAGTTTACTTACTATCTGATCATGGGTTTTATTTACCATTCTTTGAAAAAATTAGAAGATTAAAAGGACCAGGAGAGTAGGGGGAAAAGGAGAAAAGTAAAGAAAAGAAAAGCTGCAAGGGGCAGATGCAATCGACAATAGAGAAACTTAAGTGAGAAACAATGTCAAAAGTTTATCTTACATGAATTGTGTTTTTCCTGCTTTTGCTTAGTCATGCAGACATTTCAAAATTTCTTTGAATGTGCATATTTTCTTCCCAGAGGAGCTTTGTCCACATCGTTTCTCTGCCTAAAGCATTTTCACTATTCTGTTGATCTTACCCTTCAAACCTGAACTGAACATCACATCCATAAGGAAACATCTCCTTGAAGTTCTCCTGTTTTATGTGCTCATCGTTTTTTCATACCATCATTCAATGGCAATATTGTAATGTGAGGTTTATCTCAGGAGAATATTCCACTTTGGGTTTTTTTTCTCATTGCAGAAAACAGAGCTTTGGAAATGAGCAAAATAAATGGTCAGTGCTTTTCCTCCTCACCAGTCTTAGCCAAATGCTAAGAGATGACATGCAAAATTTTATAGCCAAGAGAGGACAATTTCTTTGGTAGGTAACATGCCTGATAACTAGGCTATTTCTGCCTAGCAGAACTAGGCATCTGAAAATTTTGAAGTGTGCTCAAGTTGCTTTTCATAGAGCTATTTTAATGACCAATAGGTTGTTTTGAACTCAGTTCTTAGAATTAATAATTAGTGAGTGTATGTACCTTGGTTAAAAATACTAATAAAGAAAAAATATTTTAAGGGAGATTATTTATAATAAAAAGTACACAGTGTTTAAATTCAGAAGATATGATTGGATCTAGACTTTGCTATTTACTAGTTAAGTAGCCTTAAGAAAATAATTTAAGCACTAGAGCCTTCTGTTCATCATCTATAACTACAATTATAAATGCTTATGTACTAAGAAGGCTGTTCATATGATAAAACAGTGGACTATAAATGTTATAAACTACAAGCTCTAAAGTTATATTAGAAATATACAGCAATAAAAAAGTTAGTTTATGATTAAGTACTCCATTAGCTTAATAATAAAAATGGTCATATATTAGCAATTTCCGACCCCATGGACTATACAGTCCATGGAATTCTCCAGGCAAGAATACTGAAGTGGGTAGCCACTCCCTTCTCCAGGGGATCTTCCCAACCCAGGGATCAAACCCAGGTCTCCCACACTGCAGGTGGATTCTTTACCAGTTGAGCCACCAGGGAAGCCCTCTTTATATGTTAACTAGTTATATATGTAGGCAGAGTTCCAAAGAATAGCCAGGAGAAATGAGAAAGCCTTCCTCAGCGATCAATGCAAAGCAATAGAGGAAAACACAGAATGGGAAAGACTAGAGATCTCTTCAAGAAAATTAGAGATACCAAGGGAACATTCCATGCAAAATTGTGTTTGATAAAGGAGAGAAATGGTATGGACCTAAGAAGCATAAGATATTAAGAACAGGTGGCAAGAATACACAGAAGAACTATAGAAAAAGATCTTCATGACCCAGATAATCACAAAGCTGTGATCACTCACCTAGAGCCAGACATCCTGGAATGAGAAGTCAAGGGGGCCTTAGAAAGCATCACTATGAACAAAGCTAGTGTATGTAATGGAATTCCAGTTGAGTTATTTCAAATCCTGAAAGATGATGCTGTGAAAGTGCTGCACTCATTATGTCACCAAATTTGGAAAACTCAGCTGTGGTCACAGGACTGGAAAAGGTCTGTTTTCATTCCAATCCCTAAGAAAGGCAATCCCAAAGAATGCTCAAAATACCGCACAATTGCACTCATCTCACACGCTAGTAAAGTAATGCTCAAAGTTCTCAAAGCAAGGCTTCAGCAATACGTGATCCATGAACTCCCAGATGTTCAAGCTGGTTTTAGAAAAGGCAGAGGAACCAGAGATCAAATTGCCAATATCCACTGGATCATCGAAAAAGCAAGAGAGTTCCAGAACAACATCTATTTCTGCTTTACTGACTATGCCAAAGCCTTTGACTGTATGGATCATAATAAACTGTGGAAAATTCTGAAAGAGGTGGGATTATCAGACCACCTGACCTGCCTCTTGAGAAACCTATATGCAGGTCAGGAAGCAACAGTTAGAAGTGGACATGGAACAACAGACTGGTTCCAAATAGGAAAAGGAGTACGCCAAGGCTGTATATTGTCACCCTGCTTATTTAACTTATATGCAGAATACATCATGAGAAACACTGGACTGGAGAAAGAACAAGTTGGAATCAAGAATGCTGAGGAAATATCAATAACCTCAGATATGCAGATGACACCACCCTCATGGCAGAAAGTGAAGAGGAACTAAAGAGCCTCTTGATGAAAGTGAAAGAGGAGCGTGAAAAAGTTGGCTTAAAGCTCAACATTCAGAAAACTAAGATCATGGCATCTGCTCCCATTACTTCATGGGAAATAGATGGGGAAACAGTGGAAACAGTGTCAGACTTCATTTTTGGGGGCTCCAAAATCACTGCAGATGGTGATTGCAGCCATGAAATTAAAAGACGCTTACTCCTTGGAAGCAAAGTTATGACCAACCTTGACAGCACATTAAAAAGCAGAGACATTACTTTGCCAACAAAGGTCCGTGTGGTCAAGGCTATGGTTTTTCCAGTGGTCATGTGTGGATGTGAGTGTTGGATTGTGAAGAAAGCTGAACGCCAAAGAAAATGATGCTTTTGAACTATGGTGTTGGAGAAGACTCTTGAGAGTCCCTTGGACTGCAAGGAGACCCAACCAGTCCATCCTAAAGGAGATCAGTCCTGGGTGTTCATTGGAAGGACTGATGTTGAAGCTGAAACTCCAGTACTTTGGCTACCTCATGCGAAGAGTTGACTCATTGGACAAGATCTGATGCTGGGAACGATTTGGGGCAGGAGGAGAAGGGGATGACAGAGTATGAGATGGCTGGATGGCATCACCAACTCAATGGACATGAGTTTGAGTAAACTCCGGGAGTTGGTGATGGACAGGGAGTCCTGGCGTGCTGCGATTCATGGGGTGGCAAAGAGTTGGACACGACTGAGTGACTGAACTGAACTGAAATACAGGGATTAAATAATTTTTATAATCAAGTTATATCACAATATGGAGATAGTAAATCTAGTATACAAAATTTCTCTTCAGTTGTTAAAAGAAAGTAAGTTTCAAGCATCAAATATAATTGTTTCCCCTGTGCTTATGATTTTATTTCTTTCTGCATCATGCCTTATGCCCCAAGTATCTTAAATTCTTAGTCTCTCAATTTCCTCTTAGGTATTTAATTTTAATTTCTGATTTTTGAGCTGAGAACACAGACTGTAAATAAATACAGAATATACTCAGTATAGTTATGACAAATATTAAATACTAGACTCCCCAAAATACCATTGAAACCACTTATTAATAAGACAAAGGTGAGTCCATTACTTTCTTAAGAGTGAGCAGTACCTAGATAAGAGACTTAGCATTGCAGAGGGAGACCCAGAGTTGTGAAATTTATGACCTTTTTGATATCATAGTCTGATTAGGATATGATTAGGATTGGGTAAAGATTGATATGATAGTTCAGGCCTTGTGGATACAGCAAAGTGAGGATTTTGAAGAAAGGGTTTAGAAGGGTCTAGGCCTGGAAAATTTCATGGACAGAGGAGCCTGGTGGGCTACAGTTCATGGGGCTGCAAAAAGTTAGACATGACTGAACAACTGAGCACCAGGAGATCTTATGGTAGTTCTAATTATTCCACTTCTGAGTATTTATTCAAAGAAAGCAAAAACACTAATTTGAAAAGATATATGCACCCCTATGTCAATTACAGTGTTGTTTGTAATAGCCAAGATATGTAGGCAACCTAAGGTCGATTGATCGGTGAATGGATAAAGAAAATGTGGCGCACACACATACACACACACACATATATATATGTCACTTTTATGGTGACAGATGGTAATTGTCAAAGTAGACTTATTGTGTTGATTACTTTGTAATGTATATAAGTGTTAAATCACTATTTTGTACACTAATTTAATATTGTATGTCAAGTATACTTCAATAAAAACAAAACAAGAGTTTGGGGAAAGAGAACAATCATTTGGGATTGTTGATTAAATTACTCAATAATCTGATGTTCAATGAATAGATCTTTCAGGAAGTCCCTGAAATGAGTAATAAAATTATTTGTGGCTTTTTTCTTCCTTGGCAAGAAGTTCCTGGAAAACACAGGAAAAACTTTGAAAGCCATAACTACGTTTTGTCCACTTGGTGACGGTGATGAAGTAACTAAGTCACATAAATATAAACAGTAAACTGTGTGGATATACCCTCAGTTCAGTTCAGTTCAGTCACTCAGTCGTATTCGACTCTTTGCGACCCCATGAATCGCAGCACGCCAGGCCTCCCTGTCCATCACCAACTCCCGGAGTTTACTCAAACTCATGCCCATCGAGTCGGTGATGCCATCCAGCCATCTCATACTCTGTCGTCCCCTTCTCCTCTTGCCCCCAATCCCTCCCAACATCAGGGTCTTTTCCAATGAATCAACTCTTTGCATGAGGTGGCCAAAGTATTGGAGTTTCAGCTTCAGCATCAGTCCTTCCAATAAACACCCAGGACTGACCTCCTTTATGATGGACTGGTTGGATCTCCTTGCAGTCCAAGGGTTTCTCAAGAGTCTTCTCCATCACCATAGTTCAAAAGCATCAATTTTTCATCACTCAACTTTCCTCACAGTCCAACTCTCACATCCACACATGACCACCGGAAAAACCATAGCATTGACCACACGGACCTTTGTTGGCAAAGTAATGTCTCTGCTTTTTAATGTGCTGTCAAGGTTGGTCATAACTTTGCTTCCAAGGAGTAAGCGTCTTGTAATTTCATGGCTGCAATCACCATCTGCAGTGATTTTGGAGCCCCAAAACATGAAGTCTGACACTGTTTCCCCATCTATTTCCCATGAAGTAATGGGAGCAGATGCCATGATCTTAGTTTTCTGAATGTTGAGCTTTAAGCCAACTTTTTCACGCTCCTCTTTCACTTTCATCAAGAGGCTCTTTAGTTCCTCTTCACTTTCTGCCATGAGGGTGGTGTCATCTGCATATCTGAGGTATTGATATTTCTCCCAGCAATCTTGATTCCAGCTTGTGCTTTCTCCAGTCCAGTGTTTCTCATGATGTATTCTGCATATAAGTTAAATAAGCAGGGTGACAATATACAGCCTTGACGTACTCCTTTTCCTTTTGGAACCAGCCTGTTGTTCCATGTTCACTTCTAACTGTTGCTTCCTGACCTGCATATAGGTTTCTCAAGAGGCAGGTCAGGTGGTCTGATAATCCCACCTCTTTCAGAATTTTCCACAGTTTATTATGATCCATACAGTCAAAGGCTTTGGCATAGTCAGTAAAGCAGAAATAGATGTTGTTCTGGAACTCTCTTGCTTTTTCGATGATCCAGTGGATGTTGGCAATTTGATCTCTGGTTCCTCTGCCTTTTCTAAAACCAGCTTGAACATCTGGGAGTTCACGTTTCACGTATTGCTGTAGCCTGGCTTGGAGAATTATGAGCATTACTTTACTAGTGTGTGAGATGAGTGCAATTGTGCGGTATTTTGAGCATTCTTTGGGATTGTCTTTCTTAGGGATTGGAATGAAAACGGACCTTTTCCAGTCCTGTGGCCACTGCTGAGTTTTCCAAATTTGGTGACATAATGAGTGATGCACTTTCACAGCATCATCTTTTAGGATCTGAAATAGCTCAACTGGAATTTCATTACATCCACTAGCTTTGTTCATAGTGATGCTTTCTAAGGCCCACTTGACTTCTCATTCCAGGATGTCTGACTCTAGGTGAGTGATCACAGCTTTGTGATTATCTGGGTCGTGAAGATCTTTTTTTGTACAGTTCTTCAGTGTATTCTTGCCACCTCTTCTTAATATCTTCTGCTTCTGTTAGGTCCATACCATTTTTGCCCTTTATCAAACCCATCTTTGCCTGAAATGTTCCCTTGGTATCTCTAATTTTCTTGAAGAGATCTCTAGTCTTTCCTATTCTGTTGTTTTCCTCTATTTCTTTGCATTGATCTCTGAGGAAGGCTTTCTTATCTCTCCTGGTTATTCTTTGGAACTCTGCATTCAAATGGAAATATCTTTCCTTTTCTCCTTTGCTTTTCGTTTCTCTTCTTTTCACAGCTATTTGTAAGGCCTTGTCAGATTTTGCCGTTTTTCATTTCTTTTCCATGGGGATGGTCTTGATCCCTGTCTGCTGTACAATGTCATGAACCTCTGTCCATAGTTCATCAGGCACTCTGTCTATCAGATCTAGTCCTTTAAATCTATTTCTCTCTTTTGCTGTATAGTCATAGGGGATTTGATTTAGGTCATACCTGAATGGTCTAGTGGTTTTCCCTACATTCTTCAGTTTAAGTCTGAATTTGGCCCTAAGGGGTTCATGATCTGAGCCACAGTCAGCTCCTGGTCTTGTTTTTGCTGACTGTATGAGCTTCTCCATCTTTGGCTGCAACAAATATAATCAATCTGATTTCGGTGTTGACTATCTGGTGATGTCCATGTGTAGAGTCTTCTCTTGTGTTGTTGGGAGAGGGTATTTGCTATGACCAGTGTGTTCTCTTGGCAAAACTCTATTAGCCTTTCCCTGCTTCATTCCGTACTCCAAGGCCAAATTTGCCTGTTACTCTAGGTTTTTCTCAACTTCCTACTTTTGCATTCCAGTCCCCTATAATGAGAAAGACAGCTTTTTTGGGTGTTAGTTCTAAAAGGTCTTGTAGGTCTTCATAGAACTGTTCAACTTCAACTTCTTCAGCATTACTGGTTGGGGCATAGGCTTGGATTACCATGATATTGATTGGTTTGCCTTGGAAACGAACAGAGATCATTCTGTAGTTTTTGAGATTGCATCCAAGTACTGCATTTCAGACTCTTTGGTTGACCATGATAGCTACTCCATTTCTTCTAAGGGATCCCTGCCCACAGTAGAAGTAGAAGATATAATGGTCATCTGAGTTAAATTCACCCATTCCAGTCCATTTTAGTTAGCTGATTCCTAGAATGTCGACATTCACTCTTGCCATCTCCTGTTTCACCACTTCCAATTTGCCTTGATTCATGGACCTAACATTGCAGGTTCCTATGCAATATTGCTCTTTACAGCGTCGGACCTTGCTTCTATCACCAGTCACATCCACAATTGGGTATTGTTTTTGCTTTGGCTCCATCCCTTCATTCTTTCTGAAGTTATTTCTCCACTGATCTCCATTAGCATATTGGGCACCTACAGACCTGGGGAGTTCCTCTTTCAGTATCCTATCAATTTGCCTTTTCCTGCTGTTCATGGGGTTCTCAAGACAAGAATTCTGAAGTGGTTTGCCATTCCCTTCTCCAGTGACACAGATATACCCTAAATGGTTTCAGTTCTCACACATCTTAAAAATGGAAATTTAAAATGTAAATAAATTATGGAAAACTATTTTCTCCAAGTTAGTGTGACTGTTCAGTGTGTGTATGTGTGTGTGTGCGCTTATTGGTATACTGGATGTCTATTAAGGTTTATAGGCGAGAACAATATTTGAGAGGTCATCTGCTGTTTGTTTAGGGCTGATAATCCACTTGAGTGTCCCTGGTGGCTCAGTGGTAAAGAATCTGCCTGCCAGTACAGGAGTCACAGGTTTGGCCTTGGATTAGAAAGATTCCCTGAGGAAGGAAATAGTAACCCACTCCAGTATTCCTGCCTGGCAAATTCCATGGCCAGATGAGGCTGGTCGGTTACAGTCCAGGGGATCTCAAAGAGTCAGACACGACTTAGCGACACAACAACAACAACAAGAAGCACTTGAAAGCAAGAACAGTATTTTATTCATATGCCATATTTTGTCTTTGGGTTAGAGGGACCAATTATCTTTTTCTGCAATAGATATGCATGTAAATTTTAGTAAATCAAACCAGTAAATACCAAAATATAAAATAATAATATGGGAAAGAGTGTAACATGTCGGGAACCGGCGAGAGAAACCCCGCACATGATAAGGTCTGGGTTCAAGGAGCTGGCACGCAAAGGCGTCCGGACCTCTGGGGGTGTCTCGCGACCGCCCCGCCATCCACTCCCAGGCCTTCATCCTTTCATCTTCTAATGCTTGGCGTTCTTCTATGTTCCCTAAAAACTAGTCTGGCTCTTACCTAAAAGCCCTCCTTGAAACCTCTGCGTGGCAGCAACGCAGTCCCTGGGGGCACATGGGTCCCAATAAACAGGCCTATCTATCCCATAAGCAAAAGTAGATAGAGTCCATTACGAGATTGAGAAGATTCCTTAGGGTGTGATTAGGAGGGAATTCATGAGACCTCTGACCCTTAGGATTACATACCAGAGCTAAATCCGCCCGGGGCTGAGCTTCCCAAGATAAGGTTTGTAGATGGCTTTTCACAGTTGACTAGCTGCTGCCATTGAATTGTTTTAAAGTTATGTGTAGGTATTGACTGTTCTGGAAAGTTACTTATGATGTAACCCATGATTATGCACCTGGTACAATCTTATCATCCCCCCCCCCGCCCCGGGCCTTAAACCTCTTTAAAGGATTATTGGTTTTAGGGTATAGAAGCACTGATGTAAAAGAATACAGTAGTCTTGATTCTGCACTCAACCAAGACTCGACTCGCTTTCTTTTCTTCGCAGACGCCGCTCATCCAAAGGGAAGCCCTGGAATCCGCCGGGGCTGGACCCCGGCAGTAACACTACACAAAGATATACACCTTGTTAGTATTTCCGACTGTATAAAATATGGGTTCTTGGCTCAAGTAGAGATAACTGAGTTTAGGCAGTTTGGATAGATATTATGGTATGGATGATGTCTGTTCTGGGGCATGAAAGACATACAGACTTTCAATAATTAAAATCATCAAAGGCAGTCATATATACGTAGATGAACAAGAGTGCTAAGGTTGCACCTGGCACATAGTAGGTACTCAATGATTTGAGTAAAATTACAAGTGAGTTATGTGTTGGTAAACATTCCTGGTTGCTCAGATGGTAAAGTGTCTGCCTACAATGCAGGAGACCTGGGTTTGATTCCTGGGTCGGCAAGATCCCCTGGAGAAAGAAATGGCAACCCACTCCAGTATTCTTGCCCGGAAAATCCCATGGATGGAGGAGCCGAGTAGGCTACAGAGTCGCAAAGAGTTGGACACAACTGAGTGACTTCACTTTTATGTGTTGGCAAGTAGACTTGTGATCTTTAAACACAAATTTCCTGTAAGATATTAATGGGAAATTCGATTAAAAAACTATTTGGGCAAGGTTACAAAAAACATTAAGTAAGATAATGAATGTAGAGAGTTTTCTTACAGGTAGTAGAAAATTGATGACTCTTGCACAGAGAAATCATTTGAGGGTGTTTTTTGAAAGAATAAGAAAGAAACACTATGCTGGGACAATTCAAAGAAGAGAAGCTGGTAGTGGTGGAAGTAGTTGGAAAGAATGTCAATCTAAAATGGAACCAGAGGTATAAAATGGAAAATCTCAGCATGTGCCCTCAGGTAAACAAAACTTAAGGACTGAGAAACTGATTCCCTGTAAATGCTTGATTTACAGACGACTGATAATGGAATTTTCTTAAATAATAGGGAGTGGTTAAGGTTGCCTCATATCAACCTTGGAACAGTTTCCTTATGGTTTCCAGAGGCATGAACAAGAAATGACCCAGGTCTGGATGGTCTTGAAAAAATAAGCTGAATTGAAATTTGTTGATATGATTGGACTGGACTTGTCTGCTCAAGGAATTTTCAAAGCTGGTCCCCTTTGTGTGTTTTATTTTATTTTATTTTTTTTTATTTTAACTGACTCCAAATGCACTTTCTCTTTATATTCCCTGTCCATATATACAGCCTACCCCAAACCCTCAGTGGGCTTGCCAGTTTGCCTCTCTGGAATTGTAGTTCCTCTGTTATTCCAGAATAAACTTTTCCTTTTGACAATTTTCAGCTTGCTTTGTTTTACCTTAAAAGTTTAGGTTGACAGAAGTTTAATACAATATCCCATAAAGAGCTATATGTTACCTTTGTCTTAAGAGGAAGGACAGTAAATGGTTGTTTATTGAACATTTAAAATATGTGATTCATTATGTAGTGTTTTGGAAAACTGTAGTAATTTAATGCACAGCACTCACCAGCTTATACTTGACTATGACAGAAAGGATGTTACCTGGTTAGATCTTGACATCACTTTTAGGTTATTTACAAATAAGCTGAAATGCATATTAAAAACACATAATTTTTTCTGGATATAAAATTATAAACTTAATTCTAATATATTAACTATTTACCATTCTGTTCTTATAACTGGACATGTGAAAAGGGTGAACATCTTTGACAGGATAAAAGGGGTTATAAAATGTTTAATTAAATCCAAGCATTGCTGTTGATAATTTTGTGGCTAACTTGAGATGCAGTGGTTAATGTGATTTAATTTGTTGGCATTAAAGTCCTAATTAAAAAGAGGAGTACAGCCTTTTGTCATACATTAAATGAATTTTCTCTGATGTGGTTCATATGGTATATGACTTAGGCAGATATTTTCATAATAAAATGATGGGGGAGAAAAGCCTTTACATTTTTAACAACAGTAATTAAACCATATAGGTTTGTTGGCCAAAAAGCCATTGTAAACATTTATATATTTCCCTTTTTAGGTTATTTTAAAGTTAAGTGGAAATGAATAGATATTTTGAAGCAGGTTTGCAAACATATTAGTAAGTTTGACTGGTAGTGTCATAAATGAAAACATAAAAATTATTGAATGTGTCATTTGTGCAGAATTCTTTAAATAGAAAGAAGATAACACATAAATTATGCTCTAAAACATTTAAGGTGGAAAAATGACTAGTAATTTGTGTTATCTTTTAAAAAAGCAATCAAATTCTCCTTGAAATTTTGTTATTCATGCACATGTCAACTACTTGAAAAGAGATTTTTGTCTTAATTACTTTCTGCATTCCCAATAGTACTTTTTATATTTTAGCTTATTAATTACTTAACTATTATTGATAAATTTATATTAGATATGGAGATTATTTAGATCAAAGTTATAGTAGCTAAATTAACAAGCATGTATCATTATATTTTATAGTAATTTATTAAAAATTAACTTAAAGTTTGCCTTTTAGGCCCTCTACGAAAAGTCTTTCTTTCTCCAGAAATTATCTAAATTTTATCTTCCTGGGCTTTATAATTTTGTTTGTCATATCTGGGTATTTAATCTACCTGGGGCTCACTTTCATATATGATGCAAGTTAGTGATAACAGCATCCTATTTTTTTCATGAAGTGAGTTAAATTTCCCCCCAAAATTTGTGGAACATTGTATTGCTTTCACATTTATTTCTGATGATACATCTACACAAATCATACTGATTCCTGGATTCTATTTGTTCTGTTTGTCTATATCAGTTCATTACTCTCGTAATTGCAATGACTCCAGCTAACTTAACAGCATTTAGGGTGCATTTTCCTTGGCTTCTCTTATGTGTCTTCCTTTTAATTTATTTTGCTCACTGTGGGCATTGGTTTTCCCATGTAAAGCTTAGGACCCCTTTAAATAATTGCATATTTTTTTCAAATTTCTTTACATGTATAAGTTAAATTTATTATTTAAATATATACTTAAATTATTTTGGAGAGATTGGCATCTTTTCAGTATTAATATTTTTCATCACTGAATGAAAATGATATATGTCTACATTTATATAGGTATTCATTCTGTTCTTTAACTGGATTTTTTAAAAATATGCATAAAGGTATTATATATTTTTGTTAGGTTAATGTATTTATGCATTATGTTATAATTGATTACCTTTATATTGAAATTCATAAACTCTTCTTGGATCCAACATTTCCTCTTTCTGTTTATAGTCATTTGTTTCCATTTATATCACAGAATTTAAATTGTTTGAGACTTTATCCATGTATGGCTTTAAATCATATCATATTTTCATAAATATCACAGTAGTCCTTGAATTCTCATTTACATGGACCTCGGAATTCTCATTCTGTGTAACTTACTTACACAGAAAGTTTCTTGAGAACAAAATTTCAGTACTGAGTCTGTTGTTATTTTTCTTTATGAAAACCTTGCACTTTTTTCTGTTTTGTTATATACATTGGTTTATTTTATAGATTCCACATATAAGTGGTAAAATACAGTATTTGTCTTTGTCTGACTTATTTCACTAAGCGTAATAGTCTCTAAGTCCATCCTTATTGCTGCAAATGGCTATATTTCATTCTTTTTTAAGGTCCAGTAATATTCTATTACATATGTATACCACTCTTCTTTATCCATTCTTTAGTTAATAGGTTCTTTATGCTTCCCGTACCTGGATATTTGTTTCCTTCTTCTGGCTTGGGACAGAAACATTGAATTTTTGTTCAGAGTAGTAATTATTGTTATAGTGAGCAATGCAGAATTTGGCAAATGTTACTAGCTTCCATATCTTAACGATGAAGCGCAAATATACAATAAAATAGCAAGATATCAGAGAAGGTTCCTCTTCCCAGTGTTTAGCATCTTTCCTTTTGGGGAATTACTCTCTTGCCTGTTACGTCATCCTGGTAAGGCATTTCCAGGTTTTAGAGGGAATGATAACCAAGATTAGACCAATTATAATTCCTGTTTGTCAGCAGTGTTTGTCAAAGAACTATGCATATAATGTAAACAGTGCCAATGAAATATACTCTCAAATATTAATTTTAAGAAATAAAGAAAGAGGATGAAGACAAACTTCTGAGCCTGTTAAACTATGAGACATAGTGGTGAGGCCTGTGGTGGCCCTCTCACCACATGGAATGGTGGGAGCCCATCCGTGGAACTCACGAAAGGAGCCCTACACAGTAGGAAGCAAAGCTAAGTAAATAGGAAAGGAGAAGCCTGCATTCATTTTCTCTCTTCAGATTCTCAAATTAGGCACTATCTTTTCTTTTCTTAGAACTTGTCTGAGAGGTATTGGTATCATTTGCCATCAAGTTTCCTAAAACCTAATCTGATACTTGAAGTATCTACTGACAGGCTCTAAAGTATGAAATTTTTGGTGGTGTCAGAAGGATGGGAATATTTTAATACCTTCACTAATAAGTAGGAATTTGGCAATCCTTATATGGTAATAAAGTCCCTGGTTAAATTATCTCTGTGTGTGTGTGTGTGTGTGTGTGTGTGTGTGTGTGTTGGGGGAAGACATATGTTGTATGCCTTCAGAGATTGGAAGTTTAAAGATCTAAATAGAAAAATGTCAGACTGTAGAACTATGTTCACTCAACCTTGTGAGCTTTAATACTGTCTTGAGAGAAATAGGGACAAAACTTTACTGAGAAGCAAAGACCTTGGAGGATCACTCAGACCATTGTGAGAACTGTGGCTTTTGCTTTGAGTGAAATGGGGAGCCACTGAATGGCTCTGAAAGATAGAGTAAGATGATCTCAATAATGATTCTAAAGGCTCACTCTGGCTTTTGAGTAGACAATAGACTTAGAAATAAGAGGAAAGACCAATGAAAAATCTGTAATAATTACCCAGCTGAGGAATGGTGGTAGTTAGTAGCTTTGGATATAGCAAGAAATGGTCAGAGTTTTAGATAACATGTGTCTGTCAAGATATGCTAACTATGAAAGATGACCAGCCAATGGGCAATCACATACTGATCATCCAGAGAAACTGAGTGACAGATAACCTAACATACGTATGAATACTGATCCCTCCCAACACCATGAAGATGCCTGCATGCCCTTTTCATCTCCCTTGGTGAGTACAGTACCAGGTGGAGATATATGAGAGCCTTTGCTCCCTAGAGGACAGAATACTTAAGTAAATTTCTCCAGGTTCCACTCAACGTGATTTCCTATTGTCATACCAGCCAATAAAGGTACAAGTGTTCAGTGATGCTGCTCTATTAAAGCTGTATATTATAAATATAGACCAAAAGAGCTGACAGATATGTTGTGACTGTTTATTAATGTATCCACTTAAACCTAAACATTTTTGATGTGTATTGTTAAACTGGTATTCTGTTGTTTAAACAGAATTTAAATGTTTATATATATGCACTTTTCAGCCTACTACAGAGATAATCTATTAAAAGAAAATTTGCTTTTAGCCATACAGGGTTGTATATTTCCCTCTTGAGAATTGTATTGTCATACTCATTAAGTGGTGCATCTGAGAAGAATAAAAGTGTTAATTATGTTTATAATGAATAATAATAATATATAAATAAAATGGGTTGATGTCACATTAATGAATAATAGGAACATTAAAAAAGGTTTACACTATGCTTATTATAGCAAGTACTGTTAATTTGCACCAACATCTTAATTTTCACCTGTAATCTAGTGAGAGAGATAGCTCAATGATGTGAACTAGATACAGAGAGGGAGTCAGACAATATTATATTTCTTTTATTTAAGAATTATTCTGGACTTATGTATTTTAATGAAGAAAATTATTGATTAAAAACCTGTTGGCCAAGATGTTTTTTCATATTACAATCAAACTAATAATTTGCATTTCCTAGAGTAAGCAGTTTTGAAAGCTAAGCTGTTTTATTCTGTATACTACTAATTTTTCACAAGCAACTTATATAAAACATGGCAAATATTAGATTCTATCAAAACCTCACTGGAAGTTCTCAGAAACTCATAAACTGGTTCTCAAACTGATAAGAAAGTATGAAGAACTGAGAAAACCCAAAACATTTCAGAAAAAGAAGAGCAAATTTGAAGGATGTAAGCTGCCTGATTTCAAGATTTACTATAAAACTACAGTAATTAAGATAGTGTACTATTACTTAAGTATTAGATGTTTATATTGGTGGCATGAAATAGAGAGTTCAGAAATATTCTTGCACATATGTGATCAAATCAGTTTTGACAAAGGTGCCAGAGAAATTCAGTGGGAGAAATGATAGTCCTAAAAAAAGTGATGACAGGAAAGTTGAATATTCACATGGGGAAAAAAGTTGAATGTAAAAACTCTGTTTACACATTTGTAACACTTAATTCAGGGCTTTCCAGGTGGTGCAGTGGTAAACAATTTACCTGCCAATACAGGAGATGCAGTAGACATGGGTTTGATCCCTGGTCCAGGAAGATCTCCTGGAGTGGAAAATGATAACCCACTCCAGTATTCTTGTCTGGAAAACTCCGTGAACAGAGGTGCCTGGTGGGCTACAAGTCCAAGGGGTTGCAAAGAGTCAGACATGACTGAGCACACACAGCAATGATACCAAAGTTAGAGTTGATCAATGACCTAAATGTAAAAAATAAAACTGTAAAGCTTCTAGTAGAGAACAAAGAAAGAAATCTTGTGACCATGGGTTAGGCAAATATCTCTTAGACTGGACCAAAAAAAATCATGAATTATATATAAAAAAAAAAAAAATGGGACTTTATCTAAGTCAAAATAATGATACTTTTCAATTGTCATTGTAAGAAAATAAAAAAGCAAGTCATAAAATGGATGGAAATATTTTCAAAACATTTCTGATAAAGGTCTGGTGTACAGATATATAATGAACACTTATAATTCAATAATAATAACAGAATCTAATAGTTGATGATGAAAAGATTATGTTGTTGTTATTATTGTTTTGAAAGTATTTTCTTCCATTCTATGGCTTGCCTTGTGACTTATCTATTGCTGTGCACCGAATTACCCAAGACTTAGCAACCAAAACCGAGAAACATCTGTAAGCCCAGAATCTGGAAAGAGTTAGCTAGATTTTCCTACCTCAGAGTTTCTCATAAGATTGCAGTCAAAGTGTAGATGAAGGCTTCAGTCATTTTCAGACTCAACTGGGAGTGAATTAGCTTCCAAATTCATCCTCACAGAGGCTGAAAAACCTCAGATCTACTCGCAGCCTCAGTACATGGACCTCTCTCCACAGAGCTGCCTCAAGAGAGGGCAGGTGAGTGCCCCAGACAGAAACTTTTTAATAACATAATCTCAGAGTGACAGTCCATCACGTCTGTCTTACTCTATTCATTAGAAGTGAATCAGCGAATTTAGGGCATATGCAAAGTGAAGACGTTATATGAGGGTGTGACTACCAGGTGGCAAAGAATTTTGGGGGCCATCATAGAGAAACCAACTGCAGAATACTCCCTGGACCTCTTCCTGCATACAAAATACTCATAGTTGTGCTTTGTTTACTTGTTTTTTGATAGACCATTTTTGTGTTTTTTTTAATTGAGGTATAATTGACATATAACATTATATTTGTTTTGGGTATACAACATGATTCAGTATTTGTCTATATTGCAAAATGACCACAAGTTTATTTACCATCCATCACATGTATAGTTAGAAAAGTCATTTTTTTGTTGTTGCTGACAACTTTTAAGATACATTCTCTTAGCAACTTTCAAATACGCAATACAGTATTACTAACATCCCCAGGACTTACTCATTTTATAACTGAAAGTTTGTGCCTTTTGACCTCCTTCACCCATTTCACCCATCCCCTACCCCTGCTAACTCTGGTAACCAACAGTTTCTTCCCTGTATCTATGGTTTTGGCCCTCGTTTGTTTACTTGTTTATTTATTTATTTTTTGATTGTGTCTGATTCTTTGCGAGCCCATGAGCTGTAGCCCACCAGGCTTCTTGGTCAGATTTTCCAGGCAAGAACACTGGTGTGGGTAGCTATTCCCTTCTCCATAGGATCTTTCTGACCCAGGGATCAAACTCAGGTCTCCTGCAATGCAGGCAAATTCTTTATGGTTTGGGTCACTAGGGAAGGCCTATTACAAAATAAGAAAGATCAAATGGTTTTTTTCTTTCTCTGTTAGACATTTCACTTAGGATAATGCCTTCAAAAGAGCAAAATTTCATTCTTTTGTGATTGAATAATATTCCATTATATATAAATTTGCCACAACTCCCTTATCCTCTATTCTACAGAGGTACAATGAGGTTGCTTCCATATCTTGGTTATTGTAAATGTTGGTGCAATGACCATGGGGGTGCATATATCTTTTTGAGTGAGTGTTTTTCTTTTATTTCAGATAAATATGCAGAAGTAGAATTGCTGGTAAATATGATAATTCTAGTTCTAATTTTTGTGGAACCTCCATGCCATTTCGATAGTGACTGTACCAATTTGCATTTCTACCAACAGTACACAGGGTACTTTTCTCCACATCCTTGCCTACATTTGTTATTTCTTAACTTTTTGATTATAGTTACTCTAAGAGGTATGAAGTTATAATTCATTGTATTGATTTGCATTTGTTGAACATTTTTTCATGTACCTGTTGGTCATCTGCATGTGTTCTTTAGGTCATCTGTATGTTAGATCCATGAATCAAGGCAAATTGGAAGTGGTCAAACAGGAGATGGCAAGAGTGAACATTGACATTTTAGAAATCAGTGAACTAAAATGAACTGGAATGGGTGAATTTAACTCAGATGACCACTATATCTACTACAGTGGGCAAGATCCCTTAAAAGTGATGGAGTAGCCATCATAGTCAATGAGAGTCCAAAATGCAGTTTCAGATGCAATCTCAAAAATGACAGAACGATCTCAGTTCATTTCCAAGGCAAGCCTTTCAAGATCACAGTAATCCAAGTCTATGCCCCAACCAGTAATGCTGAAGAAGCTGAGGTTGAATGAAGTTCTAGAATGAGGTTCTATGAAGACATATAAGAACTTCTAGAATTAACACCCCCCCATAAATGTCCTTTTTATTAAGGGGATTGGAATGCAAAAGTAGGATGTAAAGGGATACCTGGAGTAACAGGCAAATTTAGCCTTGGAGTACAGAATGAATGAGGCAAAGGCTAATAGAGTTTTGCCAAGAAAACACACTGGTCATAGCAAACACCCTCTTCCAACAACGCAAGAGAAGACTACACATGGACATCACCAGATGGTCAATACAAAAATCAGATTGATTATATTTTTTGCAGCCAAAGATGGAGAAGCTCTATACAGTCAGCAAAAACAAGAATGGGTGCTGATTGTGGCTCAGATCATGAACTCCTTATTGCAAAATTCAAACTTCAGTTGAAGAAAGTAGGAAAAACACTAGGCCATTCAGGCATGACCTAAATCAAATTCCTAATGATTATACAGTAGAAGTGAGAAATAGATTCAAGGGATTAGATCTGATAGAGTGCCTGAAGAACGATGGATGGAGGTTTGTGACATTGTGACAGGGATCAAGACCATTCCAAGAAAAAGAAATGCAAAAAGGCAAAATGGTTGTCTAAGGAGGCCTTAAAAATAACTGAAAAGAAGAGAAACAAAAGGCAAAAGAGAAAAGGAAAAATATACACATTTGTACGCAGAGTTCCAAAGAATAGCAAGGAGAGATAAGAAAACCTTTCTCAGTGATCAATGCAAAGAAATAGAGGAAAACAATAGAATGGAAAAGACTAGAGATCTCTTCAAGAAAATTAGAGATACCAAGGGACTATGTCATGCAAAGATGGGCACAATAAAAGACAGAAATGATATGGACCTAGCAGAAGCAGAAGATATTAAGAAGAGGTGGCAAAAATACACAGAAGAACTGTACAAAAAAGATCTTCACAATCCAGATAATCACGATGGTGTGATCACTCACCTAGGACCAAACATCCTGGAATGCAAAGTCAAGTGGGCCTTAAGAAGCATCACTACAAACAAAGCTAGTGGAGGTGATGGTTTTACAGTTGAGCTATTTCAAAGCATAAAAGATGATGCTGTGAAAGTGCTGCACTCAATGCCAGAAAATTTGGAAAACTCAGCAGTGGTCACAGGACTGGAAAATGTCAGTTTTCATTCCAATCCCAAAGAAAGGCAATGCCAAAGAATGTTCACCTACCGCACAATTGCACTCATCTCACAGGCTAGTAAAGTAACACTCAAAATTCTTCAAGTCAGGCTTCAACTGTGCGTGAACCACGAACTTTCAGATATTCAAGCTGGATCTAGAAAAGGCAGAGGAATCAGAGATCAAATTGCCAACATCCACCAGATCATTGAAAAAGCAAGAGAGCTCCAGTAAAACATCTACTTCTGCTCTATTGACTACGCCAAAGCATTTGACTGTGTGGCTCACAACAAATTGTGGGAAATTCTGAAAGAGATGGGAATACCAGACCAATTGACCTGCCTCTTGAGAAACCTGTATGCAAGTCAAGAAGAGTTCAAACTGGACATGGAACAACAGACAGGTTCCAAATCAGGAAAGGAGTACATCAAGGCTGTATATTGTCACCCTGCTTATTTAACTTATATGCAGAGTACATCATGAGAAACGCTGGGCTGGATGAAGAACAGACTGGAATCATGGTTGCCAGGAGAAATATCAACAACCTCAGATATGCGATGACACCACCCTTATGGCAGAAAGTGAAGAAAAACTAAAGAGCCTCTCGATGAAAGTGAAAGAGGAGAGTGAAAAAGTTGAATTAAAACTCAGCATTTGAAAACGAAGGCATTTGGTCCCATCACTTCATGGAAAATATATGGGGAATCAGTGGCTGACTTTATTTTGGGGGGCTCCAAAATCACCACAGATGGTGACTGAAGCCATGAAATTAAAAGATGCTTGCTCCTTAGAAGAATAGCTATGACCAAGCTAGACAGCATATTAAAAGCAAGAGACATCACTTTACCAACAAAGGTCCATCTAGTCAAAGCTATGGTTTTTCTAATGGTCATGTATGGATGTGAGAGTTGGATTGTAAAGAAAACTGAGCACCAAAAAATTGATGCTTTTGAATTGTGGTGTTGGAGAAGACTCTTGAGAGTCCCTTGGATTGCAAGGTGATCTAATCAGTCCATCCTAAAGGAAATCAGTCCTGAATATTCATTAGAAGGACTGATGCTGAAGCTGAAACTCCAATACTTTGGCCACCTGAGAAGAACTGACTCATTTGAAAAGACCCTAATACTGGGAAAGATTGAAGGCAGGAGGAGAAGGGGATGACAGAGAATGAAATGGTTGGATGGCATCACTGACTAAATGGACATGAGTTTGAGGAAACTCCAGGAGTTGTTGATGGATAGGGAAGCCTGGCATGCTGCAATCCATGGGGTCGCAAAGAATTGGACATGACTGAGCGACTGAACTGATACTCATGACTTCTTTGGAAAAATATTAAGTTCCTTAGCCCTTTTAAAATTGGGACTGTTTGTTCTTTTTCTATTGAGTTGTTTGAGTCTATATATATTTTAGATATTAACCTCTTATCAGCTATATGATTGCAAGATTTTCTCCCATTCAGTAAGTTGCCTTTTCATTTTGCTGATGATTTCCTTCATGGGCAGAAGCTTTTTAGTTTTATGAAGTCCCGCTTGTTTATTTTTGCTTTTTTTGTCTTTGCCTTTGGTATCATATGATGCTCATATGATTTTTATCCTTCATTTTTTTCATATGGTATATCACATTGATTGGTTTGCAAATGTTGAACAATTTTTGCATCCATGGACTAAATTTCACTTTATCATTGTCTATGATCCTTTCAATATATTGATATTTTTGCTAATAATTTCTTGAAGATTTTTGCATCTATCAGGGATAGCAGATTGGCTGTTTTTTGTTAAACAAGATGTGTTATGATTGTGCTTTTATGTTCACTAGACTCTCAATCATAAGCTAGTTTAATGAAACCTTTATAACTCAGTTAAGGAAGTGGTTTGAATAGAATGTTTTTAATCATTCCCTTATTCTTAAAATGTATTTGCATTAACACATGTACAAGTATTTACTTTCAAAGAAAAATGTCTTTTTAATTTTGCCAAATGTCTTTCATTTCTTTTTTGATTTTAAATAAAACACTAGTTTTTTTTTTTAATATAATATACTCTGATAACTGCCAAGTAATTATTCTTTAAAATGACTTAGCATAATCTTTATTTATATTTCCCTTTTTCTAATCTGAATCAAATTGCTACTTCCAAATTTGAGAAATATGAAACCAATATAATTTTGAAATATGAAATAAAATGATTTATTTTTCAAATTTTGTAAGAAATCATGTTTAATAACATCAGTGGATATTCATCAGTTGACCATTTGATTTTCCTGACTTTGAATTAAATATTAACTACTTTTCATTTCAAACGGTTATGAGAGACTTGAACTTTCTCCTCCCTGTACTTTTCAAGAAAACAGTGAAGTTTGGATGGTTTTTGAAAACTCTTTTCCATTTCCTAACTGTTCTGTTTTCTGATATACATCCTATAGCTTTCCTAGTGGGCTCTTTATCACATGTTTTAATCAGTTCAAAGTCCAGAATCTTATCACATAAATCATGTCCACACAAGGGTCAGTTCAGTTCAGTCGCTCAGTCGTGTCCGACTCTTTGCAACCCCATGGATTGTAGCACTCCAGGCTTTCCTGTCCATCACCAAATCTGAAGCTTGCTCAAAATCATGTCCATTGAGTGGGTGATGCCATCCAACCATCTCATCCTCTGTCATCCCCTTCCCATCTCACCTTCAATCTTTCCCAGTAGCAGGGTCTTTTCAAGTCAGTCAGTTCTTCACATCAGGAGGCCAAAGTATTGGAGTTTCAGCTTCAGCATCAGTCCTTCCAATGAATATTCAGGACTGATCTCTTTTAGGATTGACAACTTTGATCCCGTAGTCCAAGGGACTCTCAAAAGTCTTCTCCAACAACACAGTTCAAAGGCATCAATTCTTTTGTTCTCAGCTTTCTTTATAGTCCAACTCTCAGATCCATACATGACTACTGGAAAAAACGTAGCTTTGACTAGACGGACCATTGTTGGCAAAGTAATTTCTCTGCTTTTTAGTATGCTGTATAGGTTGGTCATAACTTTTCTCCCAAGGAGCAAATTTAATTTCATTGCTTCAGTCACCATCTGCAGTGATTTTGGAGCACAAAAAAATAAAGTTAGCCACTGTTTCCCCATCTATTTGCCATGAAATGACGGGACCAGATGCCATGATCTTAGTTTTCTGAATGTTGAGCTCTAGTTCAACTTTTTCACTCTCCTCTTTCACTTTCATCAAGAGGCTCTTTAGTTCTTCTTCGCTTCTGTCATAAGGGTGGTGTTATCTGCGTATCTGAGGTTAAATTGATATTTCTCCTAGCAATCATAATTCCAGCCTACTCTTCATCCAGTCCAATGTTTCTCATGATGTACTCTGCATATAAGTTAACTAAGCAGGGTGACAATATACAGCCTTCCTTTCCCAATTTGGAATCAGTCTTGTTCCATGTCCAGTTCTAACTGTTGCTTCTTGACCTGAATACAGGTTTCTCAGGAGGCAGGTCAGTTGGTCTGGTGTTATCATCTCTTTAAGAAATTTCTTTAAGAAAATTATTTAGGAATTTTCCACAGTTTGCTGTGATCCACACAGTCAAATGCCTTGACATAATCAATAAAGCAGAAGTAGATGTTTTTCTGGAACTCTCTTGCTTTTTCAATGAACCAGTGGACGTTGGCAATTTGATCTCTGGTTCCTCTGCGTTTTTAAATCCAGCTTCATTTCATTTGTTATATTCTTAATTTTAAGATCATGTACTTCCTGGAGTGGCTGGAGATTTTTTTAAATCTTCAAGTTCTGGTTTGAAGAAAGAAAGAATCTTCTTTCTTTCAATTTATCTCTTTCCTCTTACAGTTCACTATTAGCATCATAATTCCTAGAAAGTAGGCTGTACCTTCAAAACTTTTCTTATACATCTCATTTGTTAACATATTTCTTTTCTTAAACATCTCTTCAGGGAGATCACTCATCTCATTAAGCACATGTTCTAGTTTCTACACAATCCATTTTAGTGTTGTTAATCTTTCTGTCTCTAAATTCACCTTATTCCTGTTTTCAGAAATACTTTCCTCATTTTCTAATTCCTTAGCCACAGTATAAAATCCAAAGTTCCACAGACAGAATGTTGAAGGCACTTCAAGGTTTTACTAACACTCTCCTCAAAGTCCATCGCTCTTTTCGAAGCTTTTTCCACATTTTAGGTTTTTGTAATGGCAGTCCTCACATTCAAACACCAAAGTCTGAATTAGTAATCTACTTTTGCCTCATACATTACTCCAAATGCAATGGTTGAAAATAGCAAACATTTATTATTTCATGGTTTCTGTCAGTCAGGAAACCAGACACAGATTTGCTGGGTATTTCTGCTTCATGGCTTCTCAAGTGTCTGCAGTCAGGGTATGAGCTGGGACTGCAGTTGTCTCATAGCTCAACTAGGATAGGATTCACTTCCAGACTTTCTTTCACAATTCTTGCTGGGCCTCAGAAGATCTGCTTGTCGGCACAGTGACGTGGACCTCTACACCTGGCTGCAGCTGGTTTCCCTCTGAGTGGGCAGTCCAGGACAGAGCACAAGAGACTGAATCTCATGTCTGCTGTATCATATTCACTAGAAATGAGCAAATAAGTCCAGACCATATTCAAGGGTAGAGTATTACAGAAGGGCTTGAATCCCAGCAGGCAGGGATAGGGGAGGGGTGAAGTGGGTAGCATCTCCAAGGCAACATCCTGTAGTAGTTTTTATACATATATATGAATGAATGTCTGTAAGGTGATTTGGGATTGTGCATAATATTGGGTTAAATATTACCACAAAGTGAAAGATTTTTTTAAAAAATACTATATACTTCATATCTTAAAGAGGAATCCACAGATGTTGAATGAATGGAAAGTTTCCTCAATGTATCTTCTAAGTTATAATTTTGCTTTGTTTCAGTCACTCAGTCTTGTCCGACTCCATGCACTGTAGCCCTCTGGACTCCTGTGTCCATAGGATTTCCTAGGTAAGAATACTCAAGTGGGTTGCCATTTCCTTCTTCAGGGGATCTTCCTTACCCAAGGATCAAATCCACATCTCTTGCATTGCACGTGTTTTTTTTTTTTTTTTTACCACTGAGCCACCAGGGAAGCTCCAAGCTATAATTTAGCAGACCACTTAGATGTTGTTGAAGTTAGGTTTTCTCATACTTCCTAGGTCATGTTTTGTATACATATGTACTGTGAAGAAAAAGATATCTACTTAAAACTGTGATTGTCTTGAATGTGTATTTTTAAATTGATTTTCCAGTATAGGAATTTCAATGCTTGGCTTGTTCTCTTATGCTGTCACATCTTTTCATGTCCTGTCTTCACAGTGTTCATGTTTATATACTAAGGTTTATTGCTATATAAGAATTTATATTCCACTCCCCCCTAGTTCTGAGAAAACATCCTGTATCAGTCAGGGTCCCGTTTTAATACAGAGATTAAATACAGTTAGCTGTTTTCACAGGTGGAGCCCAACAGAGGATAAAGGATGTTTAGGACACACAGAGAATCAAAACTGCATAAAGTTCCTACCATTGTTTGAACAGGGAAACCAAAGGGAAGAAGTGCTATCATGAGTCTAGTAAGCCTGAGTAATGCTGACTCTGATGCTCGGACCTGTGATGGAGGGCTGTGATTGATGATGTTCAGAGAGCAGATGACAGGTGTATGCTTCTGAAACTCTGACTCCTCAGTTCATGCTCCTGGCTGCTCTTCATGCTCCAGAGGGAGAGACACATGACCGCGAGGTGTGTCAAAAGATGCTGGATTCTAGATCTAACTCTCCTAACCAGAGAGCGGTCAACCAGACTAGTGAGCTCCTCATTCTAGCTTTCTAATCTTCCACCAGTGACTAGTAGGAGAGAGTAATTCTCAGCTGGTAACGGAATTGGCTGAATATAGTTTGCAGACAGAGGGGTAGGCTTGACCGAAGAAACTAAACGCCAAGTTTCCTAACAGAAAGTGTAGTGTTTTGAGGTTAATAATGACCTGCCCACAGATAAAGTTCTGTGAGCTCTTAAAAATGTCATAATGGTTTATTTAGATACTAGTATAACAAAATTGTCCCAGGTTGGGTTTCCGATAAACAGATACTGAGAAAGAATTGGTCTGCAAGATATTTATTAGAGATTAATATCTATTTCCCTGGTGGCTCAGACAGTAAAGAATCTGCCCGCAATGAGGGAGACCTGAGTTCGAGCCCTAAGTCGGAAAAATCCCCTGGAGAAGGGAATTGTAACCCACTCTAGTATTCTTGCCTGGAGAATACCATGGATAGAGGAGCCTGATGGGTTATAGTCCATGGTGTTGCAAACAGCTAGACATAACTGAGCGACTTTCACACACATACACACACAGACACGCACACACACACAGTATCTGTAGTGGGAGGGAAGAGAAAGAATGTAAGAGAGCCAACTTCAGCATCCATCAGAATTACCCAGAAATTGCTAATATCCACTCCTAGAATATCTGATTCAGTGTTTCAGAGATCAGCTGAATCTGCATTTTTAAAAAGATCCCAGTTACACTGCTGCTGTTGGTCTGGTCTTTAAGTCGAAAAACTCTTGAACTGTAATGCTGACTCAAAAAAAGCCTTGGTCAACCTGGAAAGGAGCTCTCAGGAGTGTTGCCCATCAGATCATACCCAGCTGGGCCCAAAGGATCGGTCCTTGTCTTCTTATCTCTTTTAGTCTGGATACAGGTGCCCTGGGAAGGGCATGAGGGTTGGATAAATTCAGCTCCTTGCAGCTGAGGCAGGCTCTGAGTAATTATGAGCTGGAAACTGCAGACCTTCTCTCTACTGTTAGGCAAGTAAACCTTCCTGATGGAAGACCTGGTTGTACATCTCTACATCTACCAAAAAGATTGAAATAATGTTTCTTTGTTGTGGACCATTCTAAGTGTTTGAAATTTTCAACTAAATTAATGTAGTGTCCAATATTCAAATCAAATACAAATTTTAGAACTGCAGTTCCTCACAGAAGCATTACACAACGGAAAGAAATAATGCTTATAAAATGAATGTGATATCTCTGTGTCCTCATATTGTTCTGAAATAATTGTGCAATAAATCTATAAACAGAGCTATTTTACAAAAATAATACAGGATGCAATTAAGGATGTTAGAGCTCTTTTGAAGGATATAGATGTAAAGTCCAGGTATAATAGGTAAAATTTATGATTCAATTACACAAAATACTCACTTTGTTGCAAACATAAACCATGTTCAGACCATGGTTGGTCTAATTATGAATTCATACTGAAACCAAAAATAAGCTTGTTGATAAACTATAGCATATTTCAACATTAATATTAAAGTATATTTAAATATACTGTATCTTCAGATTAATTTTGGAATCTACATATATTTTAAAGCATTAAAACTTTCTGTTTGCACATATCCAGGACCACAAAAATATTTTTTTATTCAGAAGGTAACTACCAGGTGGTTATTATTTTGAGAAATGAATCAATCATTCACTATAGTGAATTTTAATGTATAAAATTATCCCTTTTATTTTGAAATCCAATCTTAAGAGAATGAATTAGACTTTTTATTGTCAGCTGCACTTTGCAAATCCTATTGTTGCTGTGTACATCTCAGGTGTTCTTTTGTAATGGCCATTCTCAGCTAGGTACTTCCAACTCTATGACTTACTAACAAGCTTGTTCAAAAGTTGCCATGAGAACTCTGATATTCAGATTAAAAGATGCAACATCTAAAATAATCATACACCTGGTTGAAATTAATGACAAGATCTAAGGAAACTTATTATACGAGAATGTCCCATTCTCCATGTTGTTCACTTTGAAAACTAAAAGTGACTCCTTAGAGATTTGGAGCTAATCTTCATACAAGAAATGATATGGGAAAAGAGCTAAGGTGGCAGAGGAATAGGACGGGGAGACCACTTTCTCCCCTACAAATTCATCAAAAGAACATTTGAAAGCTGAGCAAACTCCACAAAACAACTTCTGATTGCTAGCAGAGGACATCAGGCATCCAGAAAAGCAGCCCATTGTCTTCAAACGGAGGTAAGACAAAATATAAAAGATAAAAAGAGAGACAAAAGAGTTAGGGAGGAGACCCATCCAGGGAAGGGAGTCGTAATAGAGAGTTTCCAAACACCAGGAAACCCTCTCACTGGCGGGTCTGGGGGTAATTTTCGAATCTTGGAGGGCAACCTAACTGGGAGGAAAAACAAATAAAACCCACAGATAACATGCCTAAAAGCAACTCCCAGCAGAAAAGTACCCCAGACGCTTGCATCCGCCACCAGCAAGTGGGGGGCTGAATGGAGAGGAGTGGGTGGCAGTACTTAGGAACAAAGGAAGAACTGAGCAATTCCAGAGAAGAGCTAGCTGGAGGTGGACCGGCCCATCCCCCACTGGAGGCAGGAGGCAGGGAGGAGGGGAGAAGGGCAAACTCGGTCCCAGAGACGGCACCCCCTACCAAACTGCAAACAGGCTCCCAGTCTCTAACCAAAGACTTCTTGAGGTTCTGGATGGTTGACATCCACCAGGAGGGTCGCAGCTAGAGACCAGCTCCCCAGAACAGACACAAGGCGCACCCAACCAGCACACGTGGAAACTGAGGCTGGGACCGCGGAGGGGATAAGGCACAAGGCACCTGGGGAGGGTGTGCTCGTCAGGCTCCTGGTTGCCTGAGCTGCTTCTGCCTGGGAAGGCACAAAACGCAGGCTCAACCGAGTCCGCGCTTTTGTGGAGTGCCTGAAAACTGGAACTGCACGCAACTCAGGGCCCACTCCCTATAGAGCAGCCTGGAGCCTGAGCAGTGTAGACGGGGAAAGCACACAGGCCGCGAGCGGGGGCAAACCCCGTGTGGCCGGAACACTGCAAGTGCTCCCCACACAGGCCAGTGACATTTGTCTGCAGGGCCCCTCCTTCCCACAGCACGACTGAACAAGCAAACATAAGAGAGACCACCTCCACCAGCTTGTGTCAGGGCAGAAATTAGACACTGCAGAGACCAGCAAACAGAAGCCAAACAAACAAAGGGAACCACTTCAGAAGTGACAGGGACAACAGATTAAAATCCCTGTAGTCAACACCGACTAAACCAGAAGGGGCCTATAGATATCGAGAAGTGTAAGCTGGAACAAGGAGCTATCTGAAACTGAACCGAACCCATGCTGCCCGCAACAGCTCCAGAGAAATTCCTAGATATATTTTTACTATTTTTTTGTTAATTAAAAAAATTTTTTTTTTGTTTTTTATTTTTATTTCTTATTTTTTTCTTCTATTTTCTTTTGATATGCCCTATTACTCCTCTATTACTCCTTACTTTTCATTTTCTTTTATTTTCTTTTAAAGCCCTCTATTATTCATCTATCATTCCTTAATTTTCATTTTCATATATATTTACTTTTTTTCCTTAATTAAATTTTTTTTTTTCTTTTTTAAAATTTTTTTCTTTTATTTTCTTTTAAAGTCCTTATTACCCCTCTACTACTCCTGAATTTTCATTTTTATTTTCATATAGTTTTACTATTTTTCTTTTTAATAAAAAAATTTATTTTTATTTCTTTTCTTTTACTTTCTTTTAAGTCCTCTATTACTCCTCTATTACCCCTTAATCTTCATTTTCATTTCACTATAACCTTGCAAAAAAAAAAAAAAAAAAAGACCATATTTCTAAAGCGAACTTCATATATATTTCTTAAATTTTTTGTGTTTTTGTTTCTGTTTTTAATATTGTATTTTTAAGAGTCTAACCTCTACTCTAGATTTTTAATCTTTGTTTTTCAGTATTTGATATCAAATTTGGACATTTAAGAATCCAATATTCAGTACCCATTTTTACTCAGGAGTGTTATGACTACTCTCTCCCTGTTTTGACTCTCTGTTTTCTCCCCCAGATCACCTCTATTTCCTCCCTCCCCCTTCTCTTCTCAATCCAATTCTGTGAATCTCTGTGGGTGTTCTGGGCTACAGAGAACACTTAGGGAACAGAGTACTGCGTAGATCTGTCTCTCTCCTCTTGAGTCCCCCTTTTTCTCCTCCTGCTTATCTCTATCTCCTTCCTCCCTCTCCTCTTCTTCATGTAACTCTGTGAACCTCTCTGGGTATTCCTCACTGTGGAGAATCTTTTCACCATTAGCCTAGAAGTTTTATTATCAGTGCTGTATAGTTGGAGAAGTCTTGAGACTACTGGAAGAATAAGATTGAAATCCAGAGGCAAGAGACGTAAGCCCAAAACCTGAGAACACCAGAGAACTCCTGACTACAGGGAACATTAAGTAATAAGAGATCATCCAAAAGCCTCCATACCTACACTGAACCCAACCACCACCCAAGAGCCAATAAGTTCCAGAGCAAGACATTCCATGCAAATTCTCCATCAACGCAGGAACATAGCCCTGAGCGTCAACATACAGGCTGCCCAAAGTCACACAAAACACACAGACCCATCTCGAAACTCACTACTGGACACTCCATTGCACTCCAGAGAGAAGAAATCCAGTTCAACACACCAGAACACCAACACAAGCTTCCCTAACCAGGAAACCTTGACAAGCCAATGGTCCAACCCCACCCACTGGGAGAAACTCCACAATAAAAAGGAACCACAGACCACCAGAATACAGAAAGGCCACTCCAAACGCAGCAATCTAAACAAGATGAAAAGGCAGAGAAATACCCAGCAGGTAAAGGAACATGAAAAATGTCCACCAAGCCAAATAAAAGAGGAGGAGATAGGGAATCTACTGAAAAAGAATTTAGAATAATGATAATAAAAAAGATCCAAAATCTTGAAAACAAAATGGAGTTATAGATAAATAGCCTGGAGACGAGGATTGAGAAGATGAAAGAAAGGTTTAACAAGGAACTGGAAGAAATAAAAAAGAGTCAAAAAATGAATAATGCAATAAATGAGATAAAAAACACTCTGGAGGAAACCAACAGTAGAATAACAGAGGCAGAAGATAGGATAAATGAGGTAGAAGATAAAATGGTGGAAATAAATGAAGCAGAGAGGAAAAAAGAAAAAAGGATCAAAAGAAATGAGAACAACCTCAGGGACCTCTGGGACAATGTGAAACACCCCAACATTCGAATCATAGGAGTCCCAGAAGAAGACAAAAAGAAAGGCCATGAGAAAATACTCGATAATAGCTGAAAACTTTCCTAAAATGGGGAAGGAAATAGTCACACAGGTCCAAGAAACCCAGAGAGTCCCAAACAGAATAAACCCAAGGTGAAACACTCTAAGACACATATTAATCAAATTAACAAAGATCAAACACAAAGAACAAATATTAAAAGCAGCAAGGGAGAAACAACAAATAACCCACAAAGGGATTCCCATTAGGATAACAGCTGATCTATCAATTAAAAACTCTTCAGGCCAGAAGGGAATGGCAGGACATACTTAAAGTAATGAAAGAAAATAACCTACAACCCAGATTACTGTACCCAGAAAGGATCTCATTCAGATATGAAGGAGAATTCAAAAGCTTTACAAACAAGCAAAAGTTGAGAGAATTCAGCACCACCAAACCAGCTCTTCAACAAATGCTAAAGGATCATCTCTAGACAGGAAACACAAAAAGGTTGTATGAATGCAAACCCAAAACAACAAAGCAAATGGCAACTGGACCATACTTATCAATAATTACCTTAAATGTAAATGGTTCAATGCCTCAACCAAAAGACAAAGACTGGCTGAATGGACACGAAAACAAGACCCCTATATATGCTGTCTACAAGAGACCCACTTCAAAACAAGGGACACATACAGACTGAAAGTGAAGGGCTGGAAAAAAATATTTCACACAGAGACCAAAAGAAAGCAGGAGTCACAGTACTCATATCAGGTAAAATAGACTTTCAAATAAAGACTGTGAAAAGAGACAAAGAAGAACACTACATAATGATCAAAGGATCAATCCAAGAAGAAGAAATAACAATTATAAATATATATCCACCCAACATAGGAGCACCACAATATGTAAGGCAAATGCTAACGAGTATGAAAGGGGAAAATAACAATAACACAATAATAGTGGGAGACTTCAATACCCCACTCACACCTATGGATAGATCAACTAAACAGAAAATTAAGAAGGAAACACAAACCTTAAATGAAACAGTGGACCAGCTAGACCTAATTGATATATATAGGACATTTCACCCCAAAACAATCAACTTCACCTTTTTCTCAAGTGCACACGGGCCCTTCTCCAGAATAGATCACATCCTGGGCCATAAATCTAGCCTTGGTAAATGAAAAAAAAAAAAAAAAAAAAATGAAATCATTCCAGTCATCTTTTCTGACCACAATGCAGTAAGATTAGATCTCAATTACAGGAAAAAAACATATTAGAAATTCAAACATATGGAGGCTAAATAACATGCTTCTGAATAACCAACAAATCATAGAAGAAATCAAAAGAGAAATCAGAACATGCATAGAAACGAATGAAAATAAAGACACAACAACCCAAAACCTATGGGACACTGTAAGCAGTGCTACGGGGAAGGTTCATAGCGTTACAGGCTTACCTCAAGAAACAAGAAAAAAGTCAAATAAATAACCTAACTCTACTCCAAAAGCAAGTAGAGAAGGAAGAAATGAGGAACCCCAGGGTTAGTAGAAGGAAAGAAATCTTAAAAATTGGGGCAGAAATAAATGCAAAAGAAACAAAAGAAAATAAAAAAGAAAAAAAAAAAAAAAAAAGAAAGAAAGAAAAAGAAAAGAAACAAAAGAGACCATAGCAAAAATCAACAAAGCTAAGAGATGGTTTTTTGAAAAGATAAACAAAATTAACAAACCGTTAGCCAGACTCACTAAGAAACAAAGGGAGAAGAACCAAATCAACAAAATTAGAAATGAAAATGGAGAGAGCACAACAGACAACTCTGAAATACAAAGGATCATAAGAGACTACTACCAGCAGCTCTATGTCAATAAAATGGACAACTTGGAAGACATGGACAAATTCTTAGAAAAGTATAACTTTCCAAAACTGAACCAGGAAGAAATAGAAGATCTTAACAGACCCATCTCAAGCATGGAAATCAAAACTGTAATCAGAAATCTTCCAGCAAACAAAATCCGAGGACCAGATGGCTTCACAGCTGTATTCTATCAAAAAGTTGGAGAAGAGCTAACACCTATCTTACTCAAACTCCTCCAGAAAATTTCAGAAGAAAGTAAGCTTCCAAACTCATTCTATGAGGCCACCATCACCCTAATTCCAAAATCAGACAAAGATGCCCCAAAAAAAGAAAACTACAGGCCAATATCACTGATGAACACAGATGCAAAAATCCTTAACAAAATTCTAGCAAATAGAATCCAACAGCATATTAAAAAGATTATACATCATGACCAAGTGGGCTTTATCCCAGGAATGCAAGGATTCTTTAATATCCACAAATTAATCAATGTAATATACCACATTAACAAATTGAAAGATAAAAACCATATGATTATCTCAATAGATGCAGAGAAAGCCTTTGACAAAATTGAACACCCATTTGTGATTAAAACTCTCCAGAAAGCAGGAATAGAAGGAACATACCTCAACATAAGGAAAGCTATATATGACAAACCAACAGCAAAAAATTATCCTTAATGGTGAACAACTGAAAGCATTTTCCCTAAAGTCAGGAACAAGACAAGGGTGACCACTCTCACCACTACTATTCAATATAGTTTTGGAAGTTTTGGCCACAGCAATCAGAGCAGAAAAAGAAATAAAAGGAATCCAGATAGGAAAAGAAGTGAAACTCTCGCTGTTTGCACATGACATGATCCTCTACGTAGAAAACTCTAAAGACTCCACCAGAAAATTACTAGAGCTAATCAATGAATATAGTAAAGTTGCAAGATATAAAATTAACACACAGAAATCCCTTGCATTCCTATACACTAACAATGAGAAAACAAAGAGAAACTAGGAAACAATTCCATTCACCATTGCAATGAAAAGAATAAAATACTTAGGAGTATATCTACCTAAAGAAACAAAAGGCCTATACATAGAAAACTATAAAATACTGATGAAAGAAATCAAAGAGGACACAAACAGATGGGGAAATATACCGTATTCATGGATTGCAAGAATTAATATTGTGAAAATGAGTATACAACCCAAAGCAATCTATAGATTCAATGCAAGCCCTATCAAGCTACCAATGGTATTCTTCACAGAACTAGAACAAATAATTTCACAATTTGTATGGATATACAAAAAACCTTGATTAGCCAAAGCAATCTTGAGAAAGAAGAATGGAACTGGAGGAATCAACCTACCTGATTTCAGGCTCTACTTCAAAACCACAGTCATCAAGACAGTATGGTACTGGCACAAAGACAGAAATGTAGATCAATGGAACAAAATAGAAAGCCCAGAAATAAATCCACATAACTATGAACACCTTACCTTTGACAAAGGAGGCAAGGATATACAATGAAAAAAAGACAACCTCTTTAACAAGTGGTGCTTGGAAAACTGGTCAACCACTTATAAAAGAATGAAACTAGAACACTTTCTAACACCATACACAAAAATAAACTCAAAATGGATTAAAGATCTAAATGTAAGACCAGAAACTATAAAACTCCTAGAGGAAAATATAGGCAAAAATCTCTCTGACATAAACCACAGCAGGATCCTCTATGACCCACCTCCCAGAATATTGGAAATAAAAGAAAAAGAAACAAATGGGACCTAATGAAACTTAAAAGCTTTTGCACTACAAAGGAAACTATAAGCAAGGTGAAAAGACAGCCCTCAGATTGGGAGAAAATAATAGCAAACGAAGCAACAGACAAAGGATTAATCTAAAAAATATACAAGCAACTTCTGCAGCTCAATTCCAGAAAAATAAATGACCCAATCAAAAAATGGGCCAAAGGACTAAACAGAAATTTCTCCAAAGAAGACATACAGATGGCTAACAAACATATGAAAAGATGCTCAACATCACTCATTATTAGAGAAATGCAAATCAAAACCTCAATGAGGTACCATTTCACGCCAGTCAGAATGGCTGCTCTCCAAAAGTCTACAAGCAATAAATGCTGGAGAGGGTGTGGAGAAAAGGGAACCCTCTTACACTGTTGGTGGGAATGCAAGCTAGTACAGCCACTATGGAGAACAGTGTGGAGATTCCTTAAAAAACTGGAAATAGAACTGCCATATGACCCAGCAATCCCACTTCTGGGCATACACACTGAGGAAACCAGATCTGAAAGAGACACGTGCACCCCAATGTTCATCGCAGCACTGTTTATAATAGCCAGGACATGGAAGCAACCTAGATGCCCATCAGCAGATAAATGGATAAGGAAGCTGTGGTACATATACACAATGGAATATAACTTAGCTATTAAAAAGAATACATTTGAACCAGTTCTAATGAGATGGATGAAACTGGAGCCCCTTGTACAGAGTGAAGTAAGCCAGAAAGATAAAGACCAATACAGTATACTAACACATATATACGAATTTTAAGAGATGGTAACGATAACCCTATATGCAAAACAGAAAAATAGACACAGATGTACAGAACAGAATTTGGGACTCTGTGGGAGAAGGCGAGGGTGGGATGTTCTGATAGAATAGCATTGAAACAAGTATACTATCAAGGGTGAAACAGATCACCAGCCCAGGTTGGCTGCATGAGACAAGTGCTTAGGCCTGGTGCACTGGGAAGACCCAGAGGGATGGGATGAGGAGGGAGGTGGGAGGGGGGTTCAGGGTGGGGAACACATGTAAATCCATGGCTGATTCATGTAAATGTATGGCAAAAACCACTACAATATTGTAAAGTAACTAGCCTCCAACTAAAAAAATTAATGGAAAAAAAAAATTACTTAGCTTTAAAAAAAAAAAAAAGAAACGATATGTTTTCTACGAAAGGGAACAGATAGGCTATATTATTGACAGTCCTACAGGATTTCTTATGTGAATATTTTATATTGCAATACCAAATGAAGCAATTCAATTGCTGTATTTTGGTATTATTTATTCTACTCTTTATGTACTTAAAGCATTAGAATATATGAATATGGAAAAAATATTTTAGAAATGATATTATTCCAATAATATTTATAAATCTATTTTAGTTACATTTAAATGTGTTTAGGTAAATGTGAGTTTATGTGTGCTTTTGGATCAATGGGTCTTTATGCTCTTGGATATGGGTATGTATGGATAGTTTGAATATGATGTTAGAATAATGCATGTAGAAATGAGAGAAGGTGCAAGGTGTTTATGAATGAATTGGTTGTTACATATTTGAAAAGTTCCAGTTCTTGTCCCTCTCAGTCTTCCTTTTATCCTGAGAAGAGGAGACCTCTCTAAGCTCTCTGTCAGATTTCCCTTCTGACACCTGCTTTTGGGGCCCTGCTATTTCAGGGTCTCTGACTACAAACCTAGCTCTGAAATAGTTATGTCCACATCACCTGGGAATCATAGGAATCCTGTTTTGTGTATAAACAAGGCAAAGACGGCCTCTATCTATTGACCCTATGTTGGTTATTTCTTCATAACAAGCTGGGGGCCCTTTAGCTCAAAAGCCCACAGTCACCAATGTCAGATATTTTAGATTAGGCCTTTTACAGACTGTCTGCTTTGCATACTCTGCAAAACTGCACTCAACACCTTCTAGCATCCATATTATAGACCTCAGTCTATAAGAGAGCCCAGACTGCTACAGTCCTTCAGCGCCTCCAGCCCAGAGACTACTGAGCTCTGACTACTGGGTCAGAGGCTGTGTCCCCACTGTGCTGCTGAGCAAAATCCCCTGTGCTGACAGAATTCTACTACTTACATTAGAATAAATAATATTTTACTACTTAAAATTTTCTTTTAGAGCCACATTGATGTTTGGTCACAAATCATTTTTTTCTCTTTTCTTTCAATACTAATAACAATAAGAAGAATATTAAGAATAAGAACTTGCTTATTAAATGCTTGTTATATTTCAGGCTTTTCCCTAAGCATTTATATATATTAACTCAATTCTCAACAAAAAAAAGTCAACTTTGTTGTAGGTCTTCGTATTATTCCAACTTAAAGATGAAGAAATTTAATCACAGAGAGGTTAAATAATTTGCCCAAGGTCACAGAACCAAGATTCAAACTCAAGCATACCTATCTTAGATCCTTACAACCTTGCTTGTGTTGGATTTCACTTTACTGGGCTCTCATCTGTTATTAAAATTATAGCAAGACAAACACAAATCAAAAACCTAAGCAAAGTAATACCTTCTATTTACTTTTGTTTTAAGAATTCTCTCCAGAACTGTTCTCATTATAGCACCTTAGATGAACAAGGCACATATAATAGTTCATCTTCTTTTATACATGCCACATATGTATATTATATATTATGGATATAACATACTCTAGATAGACAGACAAATATATATATATATGGAAGGGCTGCCCCAGTGTTTCAGAGGTAAAGAATCTACCAGTAATGCAGGAGATGTGTGTTCAGTCCCTGGGTTGGGAAGATTCCCTGGAGGAGGAGATGGCAATCCGCTCCAGTATTCTTGTTGGGGAAATCTCATGGATAGAGGAGCCTTAGGGACTATAGTCCACAGGATCGCAAGGAGTCAGATATGATTGAGGGGCTGAGTACAAATACTTTTATGGGGAGAAGGGAGGGGGAGACATTTATAAGGATAATTATTTTTCTTCTATCTTGCCCTATACTGCTGAGAGCACCCAGTGTAACACTTTGGAAATAAAATCAGGTCATTGCTTTGCTCAAAATATTTCATGGTTTCCATTTGCCAATATGGCCTTGTTGTTCTTGACACAAACATACTAAAAATTCACTGACATGCGTGGCACTCCACAAAGTTCCTTCTATCAAACACACCCTTCTACATTTCCCTCTGACTTTTCTCCTCTTTATTTTCAGGTCTATGTTTAAAGGTTACTTAGTTGAAGAAGTTATTCCTGGACCTCTCCCTATAGAACACACTCCTCTCTGCAGTATCATTAATTCTTACTTTACCCTAATTCTTCTTTATAGAATTCATAGGGCTCCAGAATGCAACTATCAAACCAGGGATTGTGTCTGTTTGGTTTACTATTGTATCCCCAGTGTTTAAAATAGTGACTAGACTGTATTCAGCACTCAGTACTTATTCCTTATGTAAATGAATATTTATAGCTAACTCTGATGATATATTAACCAATGTGCTGGGTGTTATGTTTAAGTGGTTTAAATATATGGTACATAACCATGAGAGGAATTCCGTGTCATAGAGAGAAAACAGCCAGCTTATAAGTGACAGAGGTAGGATTTGACATTAGGTAGATTTTAGAGATTACCCTATTAATCATCATATCAAACTACCAGACTATGAGAAATCTCTTTTCGTGTTTAAATTATTCTCTTCTCTGAGGTTTTGGTATTCTTCATTCTTTCAAATAAAGAGAGCAAATTTAATTAACCTGGTTGAGAGTTTAAAATACTGTTTACTCCAATCATTAATTCTGTCAATGCCATGGGATATATGCCTTCTCTAACATGCTGTTCCAAGTGGTTAGTTGTCCCCCCCGCTCCCGCCCCGGGGAAAATGCGGTAAATTAAAAAAAATTATACTTTGCCTTTAGGATCTCTAATCTAATCTTGTGTTATGCCTTATTTGTGACTTGCATTCACTGTCCTCTGGGAAACTCTAGGCTTAGACATTTCTCACTTCATTATCTTATAGTACCTCCATGCTTATTTCACTTAATTTTGTGCTCTGTGAATACTTTTCCTACTTTACAATGTAACTTTAATTCTAACTATATATTTAATGTTAATTTTACTTTCAATTCCACATATAAACTCAAAAAAATGCAAAAGAGTATATGTTACTTGGGCTTTATTCAGGAATTGACAGTATAATTTGGTCATAAAATTCTGCACTAATGTTTCACTGCTTTCTCACTGAGAGATTGAATATATAAATGGACAGTAACCAAACTAACCTGAGCCTTTGGACTTTTTAATCAAATAGAAATTGATAAAGAGGCCAGACAGGAAACTCAAGCAAGGATTTATTGGGACTCATGCTGCAGCAAGGGGGAGCAAAAGCAAGTAACAGGTGCCCTTGCTTTCTCCTTGAGGGTGGGGCAAGCTGGTTCCTTAAATGGGGTAAAGGTGGGGGCAGATTCGTGAGTCAGCCTGATGGGTGATCTGCCCATCCTCTTGGTGGCTGTGTGCAGGGATCATGTGCAGTACCCTGCTTTTGCTCCTGGAACCTCATAACTGTCAGTTTGTTTTTAGACTTTTAATATCTTACTGTTCATTACTTGCCCCAATTGTGCATACTTGCAGTTATTTTTAATGCCTTGTTCTTTGTATTCTGTTGCTCCAGGAGGAGATGTCTGTCCAGGAGCAAGGACTCTAGTAAAGGGTCCCAGGTCCCAGCCTGTCTCAAAAGCATATATAACAGTAGAATTCTGACCCTCAACCTGCAGCAGCCAATCCAGGAAGCTAAACAACAGCCTCAGTAACCTTTGACCCAAAATAGCCAGGACTTGATGGGTAACTGGGAGCTTCTCTAATTTTTGCCCCTGCTTCAGATTTAGGATCTAACCAATTATACAGAGTGCCCGCTTCTAGTTTGCTTACAGCTTCTCCATGGCAACAGCCTCCAGTCAGAGGATACTTGAAGCCTTCCCTTCCCTTTTTTGCTGTATAAAGCTTTCCTAGTAATCTGTCTGCCTTTGAGTCTCTGCCAGTCAAAGAGTTGATGGCTGACTTCCTTGCTCTCTCAAGCTCTGAGTAAATAGCATTTGGATAATTCAAATGAGAATAGCTCCTTCTCATTTGGATAGTCTTTTGTTATTTCCACAGTTCCTTTATTAGACTCTAACAATTAAACTTATTTTAGTTGCTTCTAGAGTATGTGTTCCTAATATTATATTTAAAATGTAGACTTTCACCTATTTACATATTTATACATTTTATTCCTGAACACCCATTTTTGAGACTGTAACTATGGAGAGAGTGTCAGTCAAGGACACAACCCCCTGAGGCACGTGCCTCAGCTGAAACCTTCTTACTAAGAAATTGTCTCCACTCTGACTCAGCACTTTTTCACTCCTAACACATCTCCTTCCCCCAGCTCCTAGCTACCTAAGCCTATAAAAGGCAAGAGAGCTTTTTTTGCTTTCTCTTTTTTTTTTTTTTTCTTTTTCAGGATCCTCAGCAGTGAGGTGGTTCCCCCACTGTGCTGGGTAATCTAACTGACCTGCTCTCGGTAGCATTCCACGGGGAGACATGGAACACTGGTTAGTTTGTCCTGTTTTCTTTGCCTCTTGCCTGCACTATCACAGTATTATGGGCTCAATTGTGTCCCTGAACAGTTTGGGACCCCTGGAGAGAATTTTAGGATGAAGACACACAGAGGGAAGATCAAGTGAAGGTGGCTATCTACAAGCTCTGGACAGAGACCTCAGAAGAAATAGCCCTGCCAACACCTTGATCTCTAGCATCTAGACCTGTAAGTTTAAACAACCCTGTGGTATGCTGGTCCCTTGTTATGGTAGCCCTAACAAACACATACACACAGTAAGTGAACAAAGGCTTGATTGACTTTAGGTATGGTGCATTGTCCTAATTTACCACCTTGACACCTGGCAGCTCAACATTTTTTCTCATCCATGTATAAAGGATGTCTTTTGAAGAATACTTTTTTTTTTTTTAATGAAGTCTCAGTTTACAATTTTTTTCTTTTATGCTCCATGTTTTGTTGAGTTTATTCAAAAAAAAAAAATCTTTATTAGATAACAAACTGCTTTCTTTGTGACATTTTATAGTTTTTGGTTGAATGTTTAGGTATGCTTTTCATTTGAGTTCATTTTTTATGCACGGTGTGATAAAAGGGAGAATGCTCAGTCTTTATACATACAGATTAAATTTAATTGCTTTGGTATCTTTGTCAGAAATAGATTGAGCCTATATATGCAGGCCTGTTTCTGGATGTTCTATTTTGCTACATTGGTGTATATATCTATCATTCACTAATACCAGTTTTTATTTTGTAGCCTTATTCTCAAAATTACATGGAATAAGTCTTTTGTTGTGTGTTTTTTTTTAATCATTTTTGAACCAGCTTGTCAACTTGTATATTTGGCATTGTCTTTAATGCATAGTTGAAATGGGGGGAGGGGGAGGGGGGGCTTTACTATCTTAAAAATATAAAATGTTTCAGTCCATGAATAATGAATATTTCTTTATTTTGTAGCCTTCATTTTCTATCACTAATGATTTGCAATTTACATTGTTGGGAAATAGTGCGTCTTGGGCATTTTATTTCATGTACAGTGAATGGAAATTGAAATGTTTTACTTCATAATTCTCACTGGTTAGTAAAAATACAACTAATTTTAGTATTTTTATCTTTTATCCTTGAACTTTGCCGAATTCATTCATAAATTTTAGTATTTTTGTGTGGATTGCATCGAATTTTCTATTTGCATAATCATACTCTCTCAGTTCAGTTCAGTCACTCAATCTTGTCTGAATCTTTGTGACCCCCATGGACTGCAGCATGCCAGGCTTTCCTGTCCATCATCAACTCCTGGAGCTTGCTCAAACTCATATCTATTGAGTCGGTGATGCCATCCAACCATCTCATCCTCTGTCATCCCATTCTCTCCAGTAGCATATTAGGCACCTACCGACCTGGAGAGTTCATCTTTCAGAGTGAGAGTCAGTTCTTAGGCAGGTTGATAGAAAGTCTGGGGTCCCCAAGGAGGACAGAGAGGTCTGGGGCTCTCAAATAGAAGATGGGGTCTGGAATTCTCAAGGAGGAGGAAAGGACAAATGTCTTTTTTCCTCTACCTTCCTTAGTCTTAGTCACATAAAATGCTTTTTTCTTTAAGTCCAGAACTGACAATTATACAACAAAGAGCTCAGTTTAAATTCTGTACTAAGGATTATATAACAGCAATGTATCCTGCTTGAGGATACATTTCTCCTTCTTGAAAACCTTCTGTCTAATACTGTTATCTTAGAATGTATATTCAGAGAAGGCAATGGCACCCCATTCCAGTATTCTTGCCTGGAAAATCCCATGGACAAAGGAGCATGGTAGGCTGCAGTCCATGGGGTCGCCAAGAGTTGGACACGACTGAGTGACTTCACTTTCACTTTTCACTTTCATGTGCTGGAGAAGGAAATGGCAACCCACTCCAGTGTTCTTGCCTGGAGAATCCCAGGGACGGGGGAGGCTGGTGGGCTGCCATCTATGGGGTCGCACAGAGTCGGACACGACTGAAGTGATGCAGCAGCAGCAACAGCAGAATGTATATTAAGGGAGTAGTTTCTGTAAGATCTTGTCTGTAAGTTCTAATCCTGTCATTTTAAAATGTAAATTGTGGCAGTGGGCCTATTAAGATCTTTACAAACTTGAGACATTCATTTGATTTGTTGTAATAACCAATTTAAAAAGTATATAGATTCCTCGCTAAGACTAGTGAGGGGGGCACACTCCATCCCCCTTCTAGAAGTGGTCTATGTCAGAAGCTTTCTCTGTCGCTTTTCATACTTTAATAAAACTCTGCTACACAAAAGCTCCTAAATGATCAAGCCTGGTCCCTGGTCTGGAAACTAAAACTTCTTCAGAGATCAAGAATCCGACACCTTCCACTACCAAGTGTCACATCTTATTGCCTTTCATACTGTTCATGGGGTTCTAAAGGCAAGAATACTGAAGTGATTTGCCAGTCCCTTCTCCAGTGGGCCACATTTTTTCATCACTCTCCATCGTGACCCATCCTTCTTGGGTGGCCCTAAACAGCATGGCTCAAAGTTTCACTGAGTTACAGAAGGCTGTGATCCATGTGATCAGTTTGGTTAGTTTGCTATGATTATGGTTTTCATTCTGTCCTCCCTTTGATGGATAAAAATAAGAGGCTCATACTCTCTGCAAAAGTTTATTTCTTACTTTCCTGTCTTTGTCTTTTATTGATGTTTTTGTCTTATTGCAATTGCTAGGACCTTCAGAACAATGTTGATCAGGAGTGTTGAAAGTGGGAATCATTACCCTTTTCCTCACTTCATGAGAAAATATTCAGGTTTACTTCATTAATGAAGATATAGGCTATAGATGTTTTTAGATTCATTTGATCAGATTGGGGAAGTTTCCTATTTTTAATAGCTTTGAGATATAATTGATATACATGCTGCATATATTTATTTATTTTCATTGAAGTATACTTGATTTATGTTTCATGTATTTAGTGTGTACAATTTGATGAATTGGGACAATGAAATCACCATGAAGGAAACAATAGAATGGGAAAGACGAGAGATCTCTTGAAGAAAATTAGAGATACAAAGGGAACATTTAATGCAAAGATGGGCTCAAAAAAGGAGAGAAATGGTATGGACCTAACAGAAGCAGAAGATATTAAGAAGCGGTGGCAAGAATACACAGAAGAACTGTACAAAAAAGTTCTTCACGACCCAGATAATCACAATAGTGTGATCACTAACCTAGAGCCAGATATCCTGGAATGTGAAGTCAAGAGGGCCTTAGAAAGCATCACTATGAACAAAGATAGTGGAGGTGATGCAATTCCAGTTGAGCTATTTCAAAGCATAAAAGATGATGCTGTGAAAGTGCTGCACTCAATATGCCAGCAAATTTAGAAAACTCAGCAGTGGCCACAGGACTGGAAAAGGTGTTTTCATTTCAATCCCTAAGAAAGGCTATGCCAAAGAATGTTCAAACTACAGCACAATTGTACTCATCTCACACACTAGTAAAGTAATGTTCAAAATTCGCCAAGCCATGCTTCAGCAATATGTGAGCCATGAACTTCCAGATGTTGAAGCTGGTTTTAGAAAAGGCAGAGGAACCAGAGATCCAATTGCTGACATCTGTTGGATCATCGAAAAAGCAAGAGAGTTCCACAAAAACATCAATTTCTGCTTTATTAATTATGACAAAATCCTTGATTGTGTGGATCACAACAAACTCTGAAAAATTCTGAAAGAGGTGGGATTACCAGACCACCTGACCTGCCTCCTGAGAAATCTGTATGCAGGTCAGGAAGCAACAGTTAGAACTGGACATGGAACAACAGACTGGTTCCAAATAGGAAAAGGAGTACATCAAGGCTGTATATTGTCACCTGCTTATTTAACTTATATGCAGAGTACATCATGAGAAATGCTGGACTGGAGGGAGCACAAGCTGGAATCAAGATTGCTGGGAGAAATATCAATAACCTCAGATATGCAGATGACACCACACTTAATGGCAGAAAGTGAGGAAGAACTAAAGAGCCTCCTGATGAAAGTGAAAGAGGAGAGTGAAAAAGTTGGCTTAAAGCTCAACATTCAGAAAACTAAGATCATGGCATCCGGTCCCATCACTTCATGAGAAATAGATGGGGACACAGTGGAAACAGTGTCAGGCTTTATTTTTGGGGGTTCAAAAATCACTGCAGATGGTGATTGCAGCCATGAAATTAAAAGACACTTACTCCTTGGAAGGAAAGTTATGGCCAACCTAGATAGCATATTTAAAAGCAGAGACATTACTTTGCCAACAAAGGTCCGTGTGGTCAAGGCTATCGTTTTTCCAATGGTCATGTATGGATGTGAGAGTTGGACTGTGAAGAAAGCTGAGTGCTGAAGAATTGATGCTTTTGAATTGTGGTGCTGGAGACGACTCTTGAGAGTCCCTTGGACTGCAAGGAGACACACCCAGTACATCCTAAAGGAAATAAGTCCTAAATATTCATTGGAAGGACTGATGCTGAAGCTGAAACTCCAATACTTCGGCCACCTCATGTGACGAGTTGACTCATTGGAAAAGACCCTGATGCTGGGAGGGATTGGGGGCAGGAGGAGAAGGGGATGACAGAGGATGAAATGGCTGGAGGGCATCACCAACTCAATGGACATGGGTTTGAGTAAACTCCGGGAGTTGGTGATGGACAGGGAGGTCTGGCAGACTGCGATTCATGGGGTCGCAAAGAGTCGGATATGACTGAGCGACTGAACTAAACTCAACTGATGGTATAAGATCTAAGATCTGTAGTCAGCAAACTCGTGATGCAGGAGAGCCAGTGGTCTAAGTTTTAGACTGAGTTTGACTGCATAAGACTGATTACTTGAAGACAATGAAGCAGCGAGAAATAATTTTTTTTTATTCAGACTTTTAGCCTATTCACCCCTTCAGTGGGTTGGATGAGGCTCCTACACGAGTCTTCTCCAGCACCACAGTTTGAAAGCATCAGTTCTTTGGTGCTCAGCCTTCTTCATGGTTCAACTCTCACATCTGTACATGACTACTGGAAAAACCATAGCTTTGACTAGATGGACCTTTGTTGGCAAAGTGATGTTTTTGCTCTTTAATATGCTGACTAGGTTTGTCTTAGCTTTTCTTCCAAGAAGTGTCTTTAATTTCATGGCTGCAGACATGGTCCACAGTGATTTTGGAGCCCAGGGAAATAAAATCTGTCACTGTTTCCATTGTTTCCCCATCTATTTGCCATGAAGTGATGGGACCACATGCCACGATCTTAGTTTTTAAGTGTTGAGTTTTAAGCCAACTTTTTCACTCTCTTCTTTCACCTTCATCAAGAGGCTCTTTAGTTCATCTTTCTGTCATTAGGGTAGTGTTATCTTCATATCTGAGGTTGTTGATATTTCTCCTGGCAGTCTTGATTCCAGGATGTACTTTATCCAGCCCTGCATTTTGCATTATATACTCTGCATATAACTTAAATAAGCAGGCTTGATATATTCCTTTCCCAATTTTGAACCAGTCCACTGTTCCATGTCTGGTTCTATTGCTTCTTCATCTGCATGCAGGTTTCTCAGGAGGCAGGTGAGGTAGTCTGAATATCCCATCTCTTTAAGAATTGTCCACAGTTCATTGTGATCCACACAGTCAAAGGCTTTAGTATCGTCAATGAAGCAGATGTTTTCTGACTAGGTTTTTTTGTCTTGCCTTTTCTATGATCCAACAGATGCTGGCAATTTGATCTCTGGTTCCTAAGCCTTTTCTAAAACCGGCATGTCCATCTGGAATTTCTCGGTTCACATACTGATGAAGCCTAGCTTGAAGGATTTTGAGAATTACCTTGCGAGCATTTGAAATGAGTGCCGTTGTGCAATAATTTGAACATTCTTGGCAATGTTCTTCTTTGGAATTGGAACGGAAACTGACCTTTTCCAGTCCTGTGCCACTGCTCAGTTTTCCAAATTTGCTGGCATATTGAGTGCAGCACTTTCACAGCATCAACTTTTAGGACTTGAAATAATAGCTCAACTGGAATTCCATCACCTTCATTAACTTTGTTCATAGCAATGCCTCTGAAGGCCCACTTGACTTCACATTCCAGGATGTCTGGCTCTGGGTTGAGTGATCACACCATCACGGTTATATGGGTTATAAAGATATATTTTGTATTGTTCTGTGTATTCTTGCACCTCTTCTTAATATCTTCTGCTTCTGTTAGATCCATACCACTTCTATCCTTTATTGTGCCCATCTTTGCATGAAATGTTCCCTTCGTATCTCTAATTTTCTTGAAGAGATCTCTAGTCTTTACCATTCTATTGTTTCCTCTATTTCTTAGCATTGTTCACTAAAAAGGCTTTCTTATCTGTCTTTGCTGTTCTTTGGAACTCTGCATTCAGATGAGCCTTTCTTTACTTTTTCCTTCGAGTTTCACTTCTCTTCCTTTCTCAGCTATTTGTAAAGCCTCTTCAGACAGCCATTTTGCTCTTTGTATTTTTTTCCCCCCTTGGGGATGGTTTTGATCCCTGGCTCCTGTACAGTGTTATGAATCTCCGTTCATAGTTCTTCAGGCTATGTCTATCAAATCTAAGCCCTTGAATCTTATTTTTCACTTCCACTGTATATCATACGGGATTTGATTTAGGTCATACCTGAATGATCTAGTGGTTTTTGCTACTTTCTTTAATGTAAGTCTTAATTTTGCAATAAGGATTTCATATAGATACATAGATAGATAGATACACTTAAAAAATCATATACATACTTTCCATACCAAGAAACTAGAAATTTTATAATAGCCTGAAGTATCCATTTTATCTTTGTTTTCCAGTTTTACTCACATTTTTTGACACATATTGTACGTTAAATCAATGCTTTCTAAGTGAAAATATAACTTCATATATCTATACTCTAGAAATTGTAAAAGACAGGATTATGAGATTATTCAGATAATGTAAGATATGCCAATCTACTTCCCATATTATATAATGCTTTCAAATTACCTTAGTTTTAATATTAGCATTTTCATGTTATAGGTTGTTTCTAACTTCTGATTATTTTATTTTTTTTTTATGAAATTTTATTTTATTTTATTTTTTTTTATTTTATTTTTTATTTTTTTATTTTTTTTAAATTTTTATTATTATTTTTTTTTTTCCAGTGGGTTTTGTCATACATTGCTATGAATCAGCCATGGATTTACATGTATTCCCAATCCCGATCCCCCCTCCCACCTCCCTCTCCACCCGATTCCTCTGGGTCTTCCCAGTGCACCAGGCCGGAGCACTTGTCTCGTGCATCCCACCTGGGCTGGTGATCTGTTTCACCATAGATAGTATACATGCTGTTCTTTTGAAATATCCCACCCTCACATTCTCCCACAAAGTTCAAAAGTCTGTTCTGTATTTCTGTGTCTCTTTTTCTGTTCTGCATATAGGGTTATCGTTATCACCTTTCTAAATTCCATATACATTTTAAATATTTTGCTTTATAAAGGAGGAGAATTACAAAGGAGGAGAATTACATTTAGAAAAAAAAATTCTAATGTGCATGTGCTTTTGAGTGGTTCTTAAAATTTGTAGTCAGGAACATCTTAGATCTATTTTTTCTAATGCCTAAGAAGAGAATGCTATTACTGAAGTCACTTAACATATCCAATTTGACCATAGCCAGAATATTTGCATATTTTCTCTCTACTTCAAAATAGTCTCCTGATACAGGTAAATTTTATAGTCATTTACCAATATAATAATAAACTGTCATGACAATGAAAAGTAAATTTCTTTACCTACAGTGATAAACTATCAAATAACAAATTTGACCCACATTTCACTTACCTATGTTTAATGATAATTTATGAACATTTAAAAAATATTCCATGGAAAATATTTATTCTAAAATATTTAAATTTAGAATATATAGTTTTTTAAAATATTTTTAAACTTTAATTAGTAGACCAGACAAAAAGAACTCATTAAATTACATGTGGCATAAGCAGAGCTCTCTGCCCATTTGAAAAGATGAATATACCATGGGCCTGGTGTAACACACTCTACAACATATTTTATGGAAGGGATTCTCAAAACTTGCTCTCAGAAGAAAAAATTCTTAAAAATTGTGGAGAACCTTAATGTGGGTAAATTCTATCTACATTTAAGTTAATTTTTATTGGAGTATAGTGGCCTTACAATGCTGTGTTAGTTCCTACTGTATAGCAAAATGAATCAGCCATGCATACACATATATCCCCTCTCTTCTGAACTTCCTCCCCATTCAGGTCACCGTAGTGCATTAAGTAGAGTTCCCTGTGCTATACAGTATGTTCTCAGTAATTATCTATTTTATACATAGTATCTAATTAATAATGTGTATATGTATCTAATAGTGTATATGTATCAATAATAATCCCTTAATTCCTCTTCCCTTCTCCCCCTTCATATGCATATATGTGTTCTCTATTCAGATATTTGTTCTCTATGTTTTTGTATTTCTGCTTTGCAAATAAGATCATCTATATCATTTTCCTAGATTCCATGTCTCTACAAATGACCAAATTTCATTCCTTGTTATGGCTGAGTAATACTCCACTGCATATATGTATTACATCATCTCTGTCCATTCCTCTGTTGATGGACATTTAGGTTACTTCCATGTCCTGGCTGCTATAAATAGTACTGCTATGAACATTGGAGTACATGTATCTTTTCGAATTATGGTTTTCTCTGGGTATATGCTCAAGAGTGAGAATGCTTGGTAGTTCTAATTTTAGTTTTTTAAGGAACTTCCATAGTGTTCACCATAGTGACCATTATCAATTTACATTCCCACCAACAGTACACGAGGGTTCCCTTTTCTTCACACTCCAGCATTTGTAGATTTTTTTGGTGATGGCCATTCTGAATGGTATGAGGTAATACCTCACTGTAGTTGTAAATTGCATTTCTCTAATAATTAGTGATGCTGGGCATCTTCTCATGTGTTTGTTGGCCATCTGCATGACTTTTTTTTGAGAGATATATATTTATTTCTTCTGCCCATTTCTTTACTTTTTTTTTTTTTTTTTCTGATGTTGAGCTGCTTAAGCTGCTTGTATATTTTGGAAATCAATCCCTTATTAATTGCTTTATTTGCAGATATTTTCTTCCATTCTGAGAGTTGTATTTTTGTCTTACTTATGGTTTCCTTTGCAATACAAAAGCTTTTATGCTTAACTAAGTTCCATTTGTTCATTTTTATTTTCATTACTGTAGGAGATGGGACAAAAAAATCTTGTGATTTATGTCAAAGAGTGTTTTGCCCATGTTTTCCTCTAAGGGGTTAATAGCATCTGGCTTTACACTCAGGTCTTTAATTCCTTTTGATTTTATTTTTTGTGTATGGTGTCAGGGAGTGTTCTAATTTCATTCTTTTACTTTTAGCTGTTCAGTTTTCCCAGCACCACTAATTGAATAAACTGCCTTTTCTCCATTATATATCCTTGCCTCGTTTGTCATAGTTTATGTGACAATAGATGTGTGGATTTATCTCTGGTTTTTCCATCCTGTTTCACAGACCTAGAGTTACATTCAGGTTTCTTTTATACTAAAAGGGGAGAGGGTATGGCTGATTGTTGCAAGCTTGGTACAGGCATCCTTTGATCTTGTATCTCTCTGTTCAGGTGGGGCTGTTCACAACTTCCTGTAAACCTCCAACAAGACAAGTGTTATTCTCTATTCTGCAACTTTTAATCTCTATATAAGTGGGAAAATGTTACACTTTTAAAGGTCAGAGCCTTGAGAATGGGTTATCATATATATCTCAGGCTATAGGCAACATTCTTTTACAAAGGTGCAGAACCAGAATGACTAAGCATGCGCAACAAAGCACATGGGTTGGAGCCAAAGGCATAAATCCAATATGAATAGATTTGTTTTTCTCTGTTATACTCTCATTTCTATCTTATATAGGTATTAAATATATACAAAAATGTAACATAAACTGTAAGGTGATATCCAAATATAAGCTATTTCAATGAAATATGAACACAATGCTGGCTCTTAGTTGTTGACATATGCATTAATAAATCCAAGATACATACCTGAATTCATGAATAGATGATGTCTTGGTCTCTATTATCCAAATATTAGTGTGAGAATGTGATTGCAGGTTGATGGTTCAGAAATAACTTGGATAGTTGCATGGTTTCTCTAGAGAGCAATGGTATTAGAAAATTCAGTCTAACCATAGATCCTTATAATCTAATAGTTGTTGGGAAATACAGATAGTTCTAAAGTTAATTGCTTTGTGGTAGCAGGCAGTGGACTACATTTGGCACTCAGTTGTTATCAGTGACCTAAGTGAAATAAGATAGTTTCTTGGTAGAGGAGCAGTAGCAGTGAATTCAAAAAGAAAGGGCTTAAACATTTTCCACAGTAAACTTAGTATGCCCTTGGAGGATAATATAGCTGATACAGTGGCAACGTAATTTCCCAGTGAGTATTCACTTTAGCCATACCAGCTGCTAGGCTCTACCACTAACAACAGCCTTGCTATTAAATAAAGATAGTCATTTTTGTAAAGAAGTAAATTGCTTTATTTATTACTGATGTTCTTGCCTCATATATTGAAACATTTTGTCACAGCTGGAGAATGCAGCTGCTTTTTTTCCTTATATTGCAATAAAAAATAAATCATAAGAGAAATACATTAGAGAGTAAAATAGTTTATTCAGTGTTTAAAATAGGCTGTCAGCAAGTTAGAAATATATAATTTTCAGAAAATGAGTAATTTAAAGCAAAACGTATTGATAATGATCAATTATCTGATTGTATTATAGAGTTATTTTGTAATTCATTTCTTAGTTAAGACAAAGAATATCCATATTTTAGAAATTTTTTAAGAAATCGGTTTGTGAATTTTGGAATCTTTTGTGTAATCATCTGTAAAACATTATCAGATGTAAAATTTTTATAAATATATCAGAGTCTGGCACATACTAGCAGTGTGAGTCTTAAACACAAAATATAGTTACTCTGAATAACATGATGAATCTGTTTAGAATATCAAAAAATGATTTAACTAAACTGCACTCCTCAAGTCAATAAAAAACTAATTTCATACACTCTTAGTTTTTTTTCCTAAGGTCAGGGATCTTTATTTTTTTTTTTTTTTTTTTTTTTTATTATTATTATTATTATTATTATTTTTTTCCAGTGGGTTTTGTCATACATTGATATGAATCAGCCATGGATTTACATGTATTCCCAATTGGTGTTTCAGGCTCAGAGGAAATTGATGTGCTCCAAAAAGAATGTATACAAAATGCTTTTGATCATGAACTGAACTGACTAAACCCTAGTGCATAAAATACTTTAGTTGACTAGAACCTGGTAGAAAGTTTTCAACTAAAATTGCCTAATGGCTTTCTAATAAATCTGGTCTTAAATTTTATAATCTGTGACCTTGGATAAATCTACTAATTTTCTCAATCTCTTGTTTTCTCATCTGTAAAGTGAAATTGCTAAACAAAGTCAGTAGTTGATAATAATTGGAAGTAATAAAAGTTATTGAGCATCATTTACATACCTCAGTAATTTTGACAACATTTCTGTGAAATGGGAATTTTTAGTATCCCATTTACAGTGAGAATAAGCAACCTGATCAAGGTAGTGGATGACAGATAGGTAATATGCACCCAGGTATGTTTGTTTCTCAACTTTGTCATTATTCATCACATTGTAATATTTAAATATTGGATTAACCAAAAACCACTTGTTAGTACATGTACTTCATGATAGGAATACAAAATAGTAAGATAATTAATGTAATAACAAAAAGAATATAGTTATTCTAAATATTTACAAAGCCAAATATGAAAAACAAAGATTCACTCTGATCTCTTGGGCCAAAATATTTTGTCAGTTCAATAAACTTCAGTTATGGCAATGTTACTTTGCTCATTTAAGAGAAGTTCTGTTTAGTGGAGTTAAGCCACTAGATAATAATTTATGTATATATCATATATTGAAAATTAAGCATGGTTTATTTTTTGCTATTTAAAATTATAGCATAGTATTCATCCTTGTACAAATATCCTTTTATATAAGAGTTTTGAATTATTTATATAAAATAATTTATTGAAGGTATAAAATTCTATGTGCATGTGTGTTCAGTCATGTCTGACTCTGCAACCCCATGGGCTGTAGCCCACCAGGCTCCTCTGTCTGTGGAATTTTCCAGGCAAGAATACTGGAATGGGTTGCCATTTTCTCCTACAGGAGATCTTCCCAACCCAAGAACTGAACCTACGTCTCTTGCATTGGCAGGTGGATTCTGAAGGTAAAGTTCATATCCATCATGCCAAAAAGATTCCTTATGCACCTTTGCAGCCTATTCATTCATCTGCTCGTGGATTCATATATCACTAAATGTTCTTTGTCACTATGTATGTTTCCATTTTCTGGAATTTTACTACAAAATAATCAGTTTAGATGCTCAGTCGTGTCCGACTCTTTGCGACCCCATGGACTGCAGCATGCCAGGCCTCCCTGTCCATCACCAACTCCTGGAGCCTGCTCAAACTCATGTCCATTGAGTCGGTGATGCCATCCAGCCATCTCATCCTCTGTTGTCCCCTTCTCCTCCTGCTCAATCTTGTCCAGCATCAGGGTCTTTTCCAATGAGTCAGTTCTTCATATCAGGTGGCAAAAATATTGGAGTTTCAGCTTCAGCATCAGTCCTTTAATGCATATTCAGGACTGATTTCCTTTAGGGTTGACTGGTCTGATCTCCTTGCAGTTCAAGGGACAAAATGTACTACTTACATTTTTTTAATATATTTTTACACAGGAAAGTGATTTTTAGATTTATCCATGTTGTTGCATGTAGCAGTAACAATTCATTTTACTGATTATAGAGTTGTGTATCATTGTATAGATAGACCATTGTTTTCAATCAACTTACCTGCTGAGCATCTTATCATGTGCTTATTGGCCATCCATAAATATAAGCTTTTGTTAAAATATTTTGCCTACTTGTGAAGAATTTTTTTCCTATGCTAGATGGCAAAGAAGCTCCCTAATATTTTCTCCTAGAAATTTTATATTTTAGCTTTTACACTTAGATCTATGATCCATTTAGAGTAAATTTTTGTGTATTATGTGAGGTAGGAGTTGATGTTGATTCTTTTTTGTTTCTTTGCCGTATGGATATCCATGCTTGTGTAATCAGTCACGTATGATTCTCTGCGACCCCATGGACTGTACTGACAGGCTCCTCTGTCCATGGAATTTTCCAGGCAAAAATACTGGAGTGGGTTGCCATTTCTTCCTCCAGGGGATCTTCCTGACCCGGGGATTGAACCTGCATCTTCTGCATTGATAGGCAGATTCTTTATCACTGAGTCACCTGGGAACCCTATGCATATCCATAGGGAATACATTTAAGTAGAAAGTTTGTAATACCAACTCAACTTTTTTTCCTCTGTTACCCCAGTGTCTGCTGACTTCATCTAATTTCTTCTAATTATTCTTGAACCATGGTGGGGGAAAAATATAACTCCAAAAAAAGAAGTTTACAGTTTTTCATGTTCTTTTCTTCCCTGAACCCTTGAGTAATAACACAGAGGCTGGTTCATATCCAAGAAAACATTCTCCCAAATGCTTTTGGCTTTGTGTTTGAACACTTTTCCTTCTGTCTTTGTTCTCTGTGTTTACTGAACTGAGTGGGTAGATGGTAGAAAGTGGTTCTTTCTCATTCAGTTTTTTTTTTTTTTTTAATCTTGCATCAAATTAGGTAGTTGATGACATTTTCTAGCACTACTACAAACAACATTAAAATATTATTTTAGAAATGATACTTGCTAGTTGACCATTATTTAATTTAATTGGCTTCCATGGTGAATGAACAGGTGAAGTGCAGGAGACAATGGGTTTGTTTCCTGGGTCAGGAAGTTTCCTTAGAGGATGAAATGTCAACCCACTCCAGTATGCTGGTCTGGAAAATCCCATGGACAGAGGAGCCTGGAAAGCTACAGTCCAAAGTGTTGCAAAGAGTCAGACACAAGTGAGAAATTGAGCCTGCACATGCACATTATTTCACTGCTTGTATTCATTTAAAGTTATCTTAGGATTTGGATTTTTGTCACCATTTTTTAGTTCCAGCATATGTTTAAAGTTTTCTATAAGTAATTTTTTCTTTTGTTTTTTTGTCAAGTTTTGGCAAGTAAGGGTAGAGGGAAGGTATTTGCTATGTGGTCAGCTCCTGACATATTCCCTAGTTTTGGAGTATTCGCTCATTGATAAAATTATTCAGAAGAAGAGTTTCAATTCTTCCCTTGGAAACATCACTTCTTAGTGTTCAATATTTAATATTTAGCATCATAGAAAGATTTTCTAAACATCCTTAATAAAAGGTTCTATCTACTTCACCTATTTTTCTGACATATATATATATATTTTTTTTTTCCCTTGTATTTCACTTCCTGTTGTTTTTTTTTTTTTTTCCTAGTCACAGCCAAATGATATGAGTTAATTTTTTGGCCCAATGAGACCACTTAAAATTTTGCCAGTTCATATGCTAACATTTAGGAAAGAATTAAAAATAGGTATTTAGTAATGTTTTAAAATGAATTAATTTAGGAAAGTCATCAGATAAACAGCTATTACAGTGCAGGTCTTATTCTCCAATCATGTAGTGCTTTCCTCAAATAGTATGACAAAATTCAATGAGAGTGTACTGCTTATACATTGCACATTTGATTAGATTAGTGTTAACAGGGTTTTGGGAATGTGTTGCCTTTGCTTATTTATTAGGAATTCATTAGAAATAGGTTTTGAAACATCTTTACCCATACAGTGGTTGAAATTGAGGAAAAGTAGATAATGTCCTTTTGTTCCTCTGTACAGATTTCATTTTGTTTAAATATTAATAATCTTAGTGAAATGCAATGAAAATTTAATTCATCTTGTGTAAATGAGCTAAACATATTGATTACTGTGCTATACTGAGCATCAGAACAATGCACTTATTACCTAATATGTTTTATTAATAATTAAACATGGACTCCCAGCTTAGTCAAAATGTAACAGAGAAGCATAGTATTTGGCAGTTCACAAATATGTTTGAAAGGCAAGTATTTAAAAGAAGCACTAAATAGATATTTGTGAGAGAAGTTATATTTTTGTCTTTTTTCCCTCATGTTTATTTTATTGGAAAAAATGAGTTGATAAAATTCTGACTATAAATCTGGAAATTTATAAAATTAAAAAACTGATTTTCTTCACATCATGTAATTGTGTAATATGGTGAGGGGTTATGCAACTAGGAACTAAACACTTCTGTGGAAGATAGAAAATTAAAATTTATGTTCCAAAATTTACCTACACATTTGAGGTAGTGAGAGAAAGGTGACTTATAAGTATGCATTTTTATATAATTATTTTTCTAACATTGCTAAACTTACCATTATTTCAAGCATTTTAATGGTTAAATGTTCTTGAAACTCTTTGACATTGAAATACAAAAGAAATTATTATTTTTATTTATTTATTTTTTCAGTGGGTTTTGTCATACATTGATATGAATCAGCCATAGATTTACATGTATTCCCCATCCCGATCCCCCCTCCCACCTCCCTCTCCACCCGATTCCTCTGGGTCTTCCCAGTGCACCAGGCCCGAGCACTTGTCTCATGCATCCCACCTGGGCTGGTGATCTGTTTCACCATAGATAATACACATGCTGTTCTTTTGCAACATCCCACCCTCACCTTCTCCCACAGAATTCAAAAGTCTGTTCTGTACTTCTGTGTCTCTTTTTCTGTTTTGTATATAGGTTATCGTTACCATCTTTCTAAATTCCATATATATGTGTTAGTATGCTGTAATGTTCTTTATCTTTCTGGCATACATCACTCTGTATAATGGGCTCCAGTTTCATCCATCTCATTAGAACTGGTTCAAATGAATTCTTTTTAACAGCTGAGTAATATTCCATGGTGTATATGTACCACAGCTTTCTTATCCATTCGTCTGCTGATGGGCATCTAGGTTGCTTCCATGTCCTGGCTATGATAAACAGTGCTGCGATGAACATTGGGGTGCACGTGTCTCTTTCAGATCTGGTTTCCTCAGTGTGTATGCCCAGAAGTGGGATTGCTGGGTCATATGGCAGTTCTATTTCCAGTTTTTTAAGAAATCTCCACACTGTTTTCCATAGCGGCTGTACTAGTTTGCATTCCCACAAAAGAAATTATTTTTAATGTTAAAATTTGTATTAAAAAGATGGTAATGATAACCCTCTATGCAAAACAGAAAAAGAGACACAGATGTACAGAACAGACTTTTGGACTCTGTGGGAGAAGGCGAGGGTGGGATGTTCTGAGAGAAAAGCATTGAAACAAGTATACTATCAAGGGTGAAACAGATCGCCAGCCCAGGTTGGATGCATGAGACAAGTGCTCAGGGCTGGTGCACTGGGAAGACCCAGAGGGATGGGATGGAGAGGGAGGCGGGAGGGGGGATCGGGATGGGGAACACATGTAACTCCATGGCTGATTCATGTCAATGGATGGCAAAAACCACTACAAGATTGTAATTAGCCTCCAACTAATAAAAATAAATGAAAAAAAGAGATATATAATATTTGTACTTTATGAGGTATTTAATTTCACTTATTAATTTTAACCCCAAGAATATTTTATAAAAAAAAATGTTCCTCAGAGCTAACACAACTTTTTCAATTTCCTATAACACCTTCCAGACTTCTGCTTATATACATGCCTATTTATAAATGTTTCTTTACTTTTAAATCTAACTTCCAGATTCTTTTCTACAATGTTGATATAATGTGGTTCTTTATCCCCTGGAGAAGGAGATGACAACCCACTCCAGTATTCTTGCCTGGAGGATCCCATGGAGTGCTGTGGTGGTTCTGATAACCTTCAGTTGTTTCAGGCCCCCTGATGACATCCACCAATGAAATTCCTCACCCCAAATTTCATTTTTGGTCACAAAGCTTAAAGCTGCCTTGCAATTATAATAATGTTTAAATATTTATTTAATTTGTGTGTGTGTGGGTATACTTGAATGGGTGCATGTTTATAAAAAATTCATAGCATTGCTAATTTATTTGATATATTTAAGAAGTTTGGTGACAAATTTTCTAATCATTATGTTTTTCTTCACACTTTGTTTGAAATACTTGAGTGTTTGATTTTTTAAATTTAAAAGTCTGATATATCAATTTAAAAGAGTTTTGTAGGTGACAGGAAGACTTTGTTGTCTATATTGAGATGTAGATATTTTGAATGCTTGAGAAAAATAGACTAATTATTTGCATGTAGCTTGAAATAACTCACAGAACTTGCATAATGAAATTTGTAAACCATGGTAACTATTTAAGGTAATTCTCCACCCTCAAAGTGATAAACTAATTGAGTATTATTTGAACAAAGAACATAAGTAAAAGTGAGTACTTTTAATTTCAACACAGATTTCTATATTTACAAGTGATTATTGTGACAGATTTTTAAGTTGTGTTACAAGTTGAAGGATACTTATGTTTATAAATTTAATAATTGAACACTAAAAATAAAAATGCAAGCTATTAATCAGTGAACTTTTGAGCCTATAGTACAGACACTGTACTATTGTTAACTCAGTGCCTGTGTCCCGATTAAATAACACTTTCCAAAAATCTGATCCATTGTATCACTGCACAACAAACATGGTCTCAAGAAAAAGAAACAGAAATCAGGGTAACAGGAATAGAAAATCAGATGGAAAAGGGGGGTCTAAGAACTGACTATAGAAGATGGTCAGGGATGGAGGAATGGTCAAGAAGTCAAAAAAGATTGAGGGTTGATCACCGTTTTCCTCAAAGTTTTATCAAGGGGCCCATCTTGCCATATGCTTAACTTACATCTGAGATTCATAATTTTTACTTGCTTTAATTAAATATAACCAGCAAATAAAATTAGATCATCTTGGATATGTGAGGGTGAACTCATAATTTTGCATTATTTCAGTAATGCGTCTCCTTTGTTATGTAGGAAAAAAGGAAGTCTAGTATTAAAGTACAATTTGATATAAATTAAGGGAAAAAATCCACAAAATTTCCTTGGAAATTATATAAGCCAGCAATCTGACCATGTTGTATTGGGAAATTGCACATTGTATTTAGTAATGATATCTGCATAAAACCGTTGGCCTGGTAAGCTCCTTATTGAAACTGATGCATAAAATTCATAGCATTGAGATAGGAAGCTTTGCATGCTAAGTTGCTTCAGTTGTGTCTGACTCTTTGCGACCCTATAGATTGTAGCCTGCCAGGCTCCTCTATCCATGGGATTCTCCAGGCAAGAATACTGGAGTAGGTTGCTATTCCCTTCTCCAGGGGGATCTTCCTGACCAGGGATTGAACCTATGTCTCTTAGGTTCCTGCATTGGCAAGTAGGTTCTTTACCACTAGCATGACCTAGGAAGCCAGGACAAGGTAAAGAGGGAAGAAGTTAGTTTTATTATGAGAATGTGAACAGATATGAGAAAAGTTTATATAATGCAAGTACAATAAGAAAAAGTGAGGGAAAACCTAGTATTTGAAATCTTATTAATATTATTTAAATAACAGTACTATTTCTGCTTTATTGACTATGCCAGAGTCTTTGACTGTGTGGATCACAATAAACTGTGGAAAATTCTGAAAGAGATGGGAATACCAGATCACCTGACCTGCCTCTTGAGAAACCTATTACAGGTCAGGAAGCAGCAGTTAGAACTGGACATGGAACAACAGACTGGTTCCAAATAGGAAAAGGAGTACATCAAGGCTGTATATTGTCACCCTGCTTATTTAACTTATATGTGGAGTACATCATGAGAAACACTTGGCTGGATGAAGCATAAGCTGGAATCAAGACTGCTGGGAGAAATATCAATAACCTCAGATATGCAGATGACACCACCCTTATGGCATAAAGTGAAGAAGAACTAAAGAGCTTCTTGAAGAAAGTAAAAGAAGAGAGTGAAAAAGTTGGCTTAAAGCTCAATATTCACAAAACTAAGATCATGGCATCTGGTCCCATCACTTCATGGCAAATAGATGGGGAAACAGTGGAAACAGTGCCTGACTTTATTTTTCTGGGCTCCAAAATCACTGCAGATGGTGATTGCAGCTATGAAATTAAAAGACGCTTGCTCCTTGGAAGGAAAGTTATGACCAACCTAGACAGCATATTAAAAAGCGGAGAAATTCCTTTGCCAACAAAGGTCTGTCTAGTCAAGGCTATGGTTTATCCAGTGGTCATGTGTTAATGTGATAGTTGGACAGTGAAGAAAGCTGAGTGCCGAAGAATTGATGCTTTTGAACTGTGGTATTGGAGAAGACTCTTGAGAGTCCCTTGGACTGCAAGGAGATCCAACCAGTCCATCCTAAAGGAGATCAGTCCTGGGTGTTCATTGGAAGGACTGATGTTGGAGCTGAAACTCCAATACTGTGGCCACCTGAATCAAAGAGCTGACTCATTGCAAAAGACCCTGATGCTGGGAAAGGTTGAGGGCAGGAGGAGAAGGAGATGACAGAGGCTGAGATGGTTGGATGGTATCACCGACTCAATGCACATGGATTTGGGTGGACTCCAAGAGTTTGTGATGGACAGGGAGGCCTGGAGTGCTGCAGTTCATGATGTCACAAAGAGTGAGACAAGACTGAGTAACTGAACTGAACTGAACTACCATGAACTAGATTTAAAACTAGTAGAGATAGATTTTCTATTATTCTGTTTACTTTCTCTTTTGCATCCCTATAGTGTCATGATAAAGAATATCCATAATAAAGAATTGCAGAAACTGTAAATAATTGCATTTCTTCTGAATTGTCAATGAAGATTACAATTTCAACCTGTCAATTTTACTCTATTTCCATTCCCAAAGTTTATTTTAAGAGAGTAACAGAAGGACTGTATCTCACTGGCCATTCATTTCTTCTTATCATTGCTTTTTTTCACTTAACTTTAAAAACATTACATCCAACTGTCTAGGTTTATCTAATGAAATAGGTCCTTCCGCTTTTTGCATTAGATGTGCCTACTAAGTAACACTTCTTACTTATTGATGCTTTTCTCAGTTGAGTTATTCTATGACCAGCTCCAGTTTGATATCACATCTTCAGTTGAGGCTTTTAAATTTCTCTTGTGATAGAACATAGAATATTTGACATTTAATATATATTTGAAATGTAAGATTTAAAGGCATGACATTCACAGTTTCAAGGAATCATCCCTGCTATTTCCAAAAATGTCTCAGTAGTCCCAAGTCGAAACTGCCACAATTAAGCAGTAGTTGTAAGCAGTGATCCCCATTCCTATCTCCAACCCTTGTTCCTGGTAATGTTTAATTTACCTTTTATCTTTATGCATTTGCCTATTGTGTACAATATGTAATTTAAGTAGAAGATATTTTTGTCCTGAATCTGGATTATTTCACTAATTTAGAATAACATTTTAGAGGTTCATTTCTGTTGTCACATGTATCAGGGCTTCATTCTTTGATGGCTAAATAATATTCCACTATATGTATAGATCACATTTTTTTGGGTATATTTATCTGTTGATAAATAGGTGAGTTGTTTCCACATTTGGCAAATAGTACTGCAATAAGTGTTATTGTATAAGTGTTTGAGTTCCCATTTTCAGTTAATTTTGGCGTATATATAGGAGTGGAATTGCTGAGTCACATGGTAATTCTATGTTCAGCTTTTTGAAGAACCACCAAACTTTTCCACAGCAGCTGCAATTCCCAAAAACAATTTACGAGTATACTGTTTTCTCTATGTCCTGACCCACTCAACATTTTTTTTTTCTTTTTTCCTTAAAAAAAAAAAAAGTTATCTTAGTATGAATGAAATAGTAAATGATTGTTGTTTTGATTTCAGTTTCCTAATAGTTAATGAAATTGCATGTCTACAAAATCTTATGGCCATTTTTATATCTTATTTGGAGAAATGTCCATTCAAGTTTTTAATTGTTTTTGAGTTGCATGAGTTCTTTGTATATTCTAGACATTACACCTTTAATTGTTTTTGAGTTGCATGAGTTCTTTGTATATTCTAGATATTACATCTTTATCAGATACTTGATTTGAAAATATTTTCATCCATTCTACAGGTTGTCTCTTCACTTTCATGATAATATTCTTTGCAGGTAAGTTTTTAATTTTCAAGTCTAGATTTGTTGATCATGGTTTTGGTGTCATATTCAGTAATCCATTGCCAAAAATATAGGATCATGAAGATACTTCCCATTTATTTAGTCCTTTTTAAAATTTCTTTCTGAAACATTATAAACTTTTTATTATAAGTCTTTCACATCCTTTCTTGATTGATTCTTATTTAGGTGATATTGTGGGAACTGCTCTTAATTTTGAGGGGGGGTATTTATTTCAGGTACCTAGAAATATAGTAGACTTTTTGTATTTATCTTCTATCCTGTAACCTTGCTGAATTCATTTATTAGTTCCAGTAGCCTTCTTGTGGATCTTCTTTGGGGATCTCTACTCATTATGCAAGCAGAGATAGTTTTACTCTTTTCTCTCTCACTTGGACAATTAAGACAATTTATTGTCTAATTGCTTTGGTAAAAAAAGTTCTACTCTGATGTTGAATAGTAGTGAATGAAACAGAGCATTAAACACCTCCCAACAGAGAAAAATCCAGGACCAGATGACTTCCCTAGTGAATTATATGGAGCACTTAAATGGGAATTAACACCAGTATTTCTTAAACTTTTCCAAAAATCAAGAGGAGGAAGGAACATTTCCTAATCTATACTATGAGGCCAGAATTACCCTGACACAAAGCCATATAAGGACATCACAAGCAAATAATTAAATATATTTTTTATGAATATAATCCCTGTCCATTACCAACTCCTGGAGTCCACCCAAATCCATGTCCATTGAGTTGGTGATGCCATCCAACCATCTCAGCCTCTGTCATCCCCTTCTCCTCCTGCCCTCAATCTTTCCCAGCATCAGGGTCTTTTCCAATGAGTCAGCTCTTCGCATCAAGTGGCCAAAGTACTGGAGTTTCAGCTTCAGCATCAGTCCTTCCAATGAACACTCAGGACTGATCTCCTTCAGGATGGACTGGTTGGATCTCCTTGCAGTCCAAGGGACTCTCAAGAGTCTTCTCCAATACCACAGTTCAAAAGCATCAATTCTTCGGCACTCAGCTTTCTTTATAGTCCAACTCTCACATCCATTTGTGACTACTGGAAAAACCATAGCTTTGAGTAGATGGACCTTTGTAGGCAAAGTAATGTCTCTGCTATTTAATATGCTGTCTAGGTTGGTCATAGCTTTTCTTCCTTGGAGCAAGTGTCTTTTAATTTCATGGCTGCAATCACCATCTGCAGTGATTTTGGAGCCCAGAAAAATAAAGTCACTGTTTCCACTGTTTCCCCATCTATTTGCCATGAAGTGATGGGACCAGATGCCATGATCTTAGTTTCCTGAATGTTGAGCTTTAAGCCAACTTTTTCACTCTCCTCTTTCACTTTCATCACGAGGCTCTTCAGTTCTACTTCACTTTCTGCCATAAGGGTGGTGTCATCTGCATATCCGAGGTTATTGATATTTCTCCCAGCAGTCTTGATTCCAGCTTGTGCTTCATCCAGCCCAGAGTTTCTCATGATGTACTGTGCATGTAAGTTAAATAAGCAGGGTGTCAATATACAGCCTTGATGTACTCCTTTTCCTACTTGGAACCAGTCTGTTGTTCCATGTCCAGTTCTAACTGTTGCTTCCTGACCTGCATATAGGTTTCTCAAGAGGCAGGTCAGGTGGTCTGGTATTCCCATCTCTCAGAATTTTCCACAGTTGATTGTGATCCACACAATCAGCAATTGCATGGAAAATCTCCTTTCCTATACAGCTTTATTTCCTCTCCTTCCCTGTACTTATTGTATGCGCAATACATATAAGTATTGTAAAAAATATATATTTATACATGCTGTGGCCAATACCATTGAATTATTATTTTAATGTACTTGTCTTTAAAATCCTATAGGAAAAGATGCAGCTACAAACCAAAAATAATCTCTCTCTCTCTCCCTCTCTCTGTCTCTCTCTCCCTCCCTCTGGCTAATTTTCTGGAGCATAGAAACCCGCTGAGCTCACTCTCCTGTCTGGACTTTCAAGATCTCCTTGAGAGGGCGCCCTGTGCCTTTGTGAGCGGTGCAAGCCCTGTTCTAGGGTTTTATTGGTTCTCTGTGTAAACCAGGGAACATTAGCTTCTTTCTCTCTTTCAGTTTCTTATGGTCGACTCTGGACCACCAGGTTCCGGTCCATTAAAGGACTGTAACATATATCATTTTTTTTTCAACCTGAAGGATTCTTATCAATTCTTGTAGGGTAGGTCTAGTGATAACATACTTCCTCAGTTCTTATTTATCTGGGAATGTCTAATTTCTCCCTCTTTTAAGGACAGTTTTGTTTTATGTAGAATCCTTAGTTGACAGTTTTCTTTTTTCTTTAACACTTTAAACATGTCATCCCACTGTCTTCTGTCCCACATAGTTAGATGAGAACTTACCTGTTAATCTTACTGAGGTTCCTTATAAATAAATGTAAGGTATCACTCTCACTGGTTTCATGATATTTTGTTCTTTGACAGGTTGATTATGTTTCTTGGTGTAAGTCCCTGAGTTTACCCAGTTTTGGAGCTTACATTTGTAGATTCATGAATTTCAATAAATTTGGAATGTTTCTGGCCATTATTTATTCAAATATTCTTTCTTTTTCTCTTTTCCTTCCTGTATTCACATAATGCATATTTTGGTCTGCTTGACAGTATCACATAGGTTCTTATCTCATATATGTTCTTTAGGCTCTGTTTATTTTTCATTTTTTTCCTGTTCTTTAGACTGAATAATTTTAATCTTTCTATCTTCAAGTTTACCTTATTATTTCTTTTATATTTTTAGTCTTATGTTGAACCCGTCTAGTGAATTTTCCATTTTCATTATTGTGCTTTTCATCTCCAGAATCTATGTTCCATTTTTTTTATATGCTATTTATTTATTATTATGGTAAAATATAACAAAATTTACCCTTTTACTTATTTTCAGTGTAATTCAGTGACATTAAGTACATTTACAGTGTTCTGCAAACATTACCTCTCTCCATTTCTAGAATTTTTTCATCATCCCAGAAAGAAATTCTGTACCCATTAAGCAGTAACTTCCCAATCCACACTCTTTCCAGTTCCTGTTAAAATCTGTTCAACTTTTCTCTATAAATTTTCTGCTTCTGTGTAGCTCAGATAAGTGGAACAATACATTAACCTTTTTTGAGTCTGGTTAATTTAACTTAGTGTAATGCTTTCAAGGCTCATCATTGTTGTAGTGTATATCAGAACTTTATTCCTTTTCAAAGCTGAATAATATTTTATTGTATGTTTATACTGTATCTTGCTTATCTCTTCACCTATTGATAAATATTTAGATGTTTTCACCTTTGACTATTGTAAATCATGCTGCTATTAACTTGTCTGTAAGTATTTGAATCCCTGGTTTCAATTCTTTGGGTATATACCTAGAAGTGGAATTAATGGAATATGTGGCAATTCTATGTTTCACTTCTTCAGGAGCTGTCATACTTTTCCACGGTGGCTGTTGGAGTCTGTTTTATAATTTTTACTTTTTTATTGATACACTCATTTAGTTCAAGCATTGTTTTCCTGATTTCCTTCAGTCTTTGTCCAGGTTTTCCTTTGGCTTTTTGAGCATATTTAGTATAATTGTCAGAGAAGGCAATGGCATCCCACTCCAGTACTCTTGCCTGGAAAATCCCATGGACCGAGGAGCCTGATAGGGTGCAGTCCATGGGGTCGCTAAGAGTCGGACGCTACTGAGCGACTTCACTTTCACTTTTCACTTTGATGCACTGGAGAAGGAAATGGCTACCCACTCCAGTGTTCTTGCCTGGAGAATCCCAGGGACGGGGGAGCCTGGTGGGCTGCCGTCTATGGGCTCGCACAGAGTCGGACACGACTGAAGTGACTTAGCAGCAGCAGCAGTATAATTGTTCTATGATCTTTATATATTACGCCAAAGTTTGGGCTTCCTGAGGGAAGGTTTCTTAATGTTTATTTTGTTCTTCTACAGGGGATATGTTTCCCTATTTCTTTGTATTCCTTGTGGGATTTTGGGGGGTTGATTTTGTTGTTGTTGAAAACTGGAAACTTGTGATTCATAACGTGGTAACCCTGGAAATCAGGTCTCCATCTTTTCCATGTTTTTTTTGTTTGTTTGTTTGTCTTTGATTGTTGAAGGCTATAGTAGCCCATTTGTTTAGTGAATTTCTTAAACTATAGTTTCAAAGGATGTATTTCTTGTCTTCGTGTGGTCACTGAAGTCTGTTCCTTGTGTTAAGCTAGAGTTTCAACAGAGGTTCCTTGAATACCAGAAGCTAAAAAGCACACATCCTAGTCTTTGCAGGATCTATGAGGGGAACTACTTAAAACACTTAGCTAGGCTTAGTTAGCCTAATGATTGGCTTGAAGTGAAAGCCTAAGGTGTTTCATATCTTTTCTGAGCATGAGTTTTGCTGTTGGCATGTGCATGGCTTTCTGTATTCCTGTTATAGATGCTTCTGAATGTCTTAATTTCTTAATGAAACTACATTAACTTTTGTTCCTCGGATTTTGGTATCTGTTTTATGTCTCCTTCATATTTTACCCCCTAAGCATCTGTGAGTTGTTAGCTTGGCTTGCAGTTTTTCTGAGTGATGTCTATTGATTTTCTGCTCTGAGTTCCCAGTTAGGATGGACTGGGAACAAGTGCTTTGCCACTATTTCATGCAGCTCCCAGATAGTTTGTAACAGACAAACACAACAATTTTCCAATGAAGTCTGCTCTGCTCCTTCCAGAAGCAGGGTCCAAGGACTTACACACAAGGAATGCAAGTTTCTTTCTTTTAGGACTGCCACTGTGCTGGGGAGAGAATGAGCAAGGATAAGTAAAAACAGCATACATTTTTGCTACCATTTTCCAGTTACCTTTTTCTTGATTCAGTGTTTGATTAGTTACTGTAAACATTTAACTTTCACGAAGTTCTGAAAAGTTGGGTTTGACTGTTTTTGCTTGTCAGTTATTTCTGTAGGGGGTTGGGAACTTTGAGCTGCAATCTAGACTGATGTTGAGAGGTTTTCACAAATGTGACTACGAAGTGTTCTGAAAATATGTCTGGATCCATTTTGATTTGCTATTTCTAAGGTAAGAACAAATTTTTACTGAAAATTCAACTTCAAATTTAATCTTGATGTAACTTTCTTTTTCTAATTCAAGGTGGCTTGTGGCAGAACGTACATGTGCCTTTTCAGAAATGTATTCAATAATCAAATTACAAAAAAGTGAATATTTGAACCTTATGTATTAATTTTTTGTAATATATTTTTAAACTTCCTTAGTAAAATTTCATTGCTTGTTTGGCCACACTGCATGATCGTGGGATTTTAGTTCTCCTACCAGGGACTGAACCTGGACCACAGCAATGAAAGTACCAAGTCCTAACTACTGGACTTCCAGAGAACTCCCCAAATTCATTGTTTTTAGGACTATTTTTAATATCAAAGCATCTTTGATTAGTACTAGTACCTTTAATATCAAACTCAGTTAATTTATGGGTCCCAAATTTTCACAGTACCTGAGTCAGGAAACTACCACCATGGGACATACCTGGCCTACCATCTCGTTTTGTGAAATCTGTGAATTAAGGATGGTTTTATAATTTGTTTAATCACTGAAAAAAACAAAAGACGTTTTGTGATGCAAACATTTTAAAATTCAAATTTTACTTTTCATAAACTGAATTTCCAGCCATATTCACTTGTTCATACATTAACTATGGTTGCTTCTGTGCTAGAAAGGCATAATGTAATAGTTCTGACAGAGACCATTATACCCTCCAAAAGTATGATGCTCACTATCTAGCCCTTTATGTAAAAGATTTGCCAACCTCTGTATTAGTACAGCAGAAATGGAATAAAAAACCTGAGAAATTATTCCCAAGCTTTATGGATTTAAAAAATATTTTTCAGTATCAAAAGTTCATTATTTATAGAAACTTAAACTACTACAGATTTTATCAGGTAATATGCATTTCCTTCAACTCAGTCCTTGATATTTTTAGCATCTTTTCTAATATTAGCTAAACAGCTACAAAGTTTATTCAACACATGACATGTAATAAAAACTTTTCTGGATTAAGGTTTTTCCTAGAACTTAAATTTATGAATAATTTAAATCACTTTTTTCATAATTTTGACAGCTTCAAGAATTTTGAACTTTATGCTTCTTTTTCTGCCTCAGTTGGAGAAAATTGGAAATTTCTTTTATCATTAAAAACTTATCAGAGAGTACATTACTCTTACATGTTAAATCTTTAATTAGAGAAGTATGTGAATCAGAGTGTCTTTGAATCAGATTTGCTAAAGATTTGCTTATTTCCTTATCAACTTTTGAAAACATGGATGAGAGCTTTGATTAATAACAATTTACAGTAAAACTTTTTTATGTTAAAAGACAACCTGAAAGCATGGGATTTCTAAAGTAGGGGACAATCAGTGGTTTGTTTGGATGACATTTATAAGGATACACTCAACTGTCAATTTATGCACACTGGTAGAATTAGTTCTCCTGAAAATAGTTTTCATCTGGACTGCCAATCATTTCTTATCAACTATCATTTTTTAAAAGATCTACATCTATAGTGTACATGATTTTGTATGATCTTTGAGATCAAATAACTTATAAGAAATTATTATAAATAGAATAAATGATGAATTGAGTATCTTCATCATCACTGGAATATAAAAATTCTTTATAATTACATTTTTTCCTCTGGAACTATCTGTCATAGCCTCACTGACTAAATTTATTAAAGGAAATCCAATTGTGTAAAACAAAATTTTCTCAGATGTTTCTGCTTTAATGCTGGCTACTGTCAAGAATATTATATAGAGAAAAGAGAAGATATCACATTTTCTTAAAATGTATGAGTCAGCACTGGGATAGCTAATGGTGATGACTGACATTCTTTATTGTTTGGTCCACCTTTTGGATCTTTTAAAAAAGACTTTTAGAACCCAGAAGCAAACATGCTGAATACATTTGGATCCATATCACAAAGTAGCAAGTTAACTGCTTTTAAAAAATTTCCTTTATCACTGTACTAGTGACCCATCTTGTTAAGTTTTCCTCTGTACTTTTTATGTTCTTACAAATAGAATGTTGAGAGCTGTGTTCCTATAAGGTGTCTATATAAAGAATTTAGTAAATTTACTGATCAGCAATTTGTTTATTGATGGTATTTTATCCACAAACATACCTTGTCTGAAAGGGTTTTTAAGGAGAGGGGTCATCTTATGTATATATAATATTTTATCCACAGTGATTCTATACTTCTTGATGGTTCTTTATCAATAGTTAAATATTTTTATTTGTGAGGTGTTTTATAAACTGATGAAATTTTACCTGTAGTGGGTAAGAGATACTTCTTATTTGAACATACAAATACATCTTTTATAGTGAACCAATCAGTTTCATATCTGTCAGAGAATTCAGCTTGAGTTTTATCTCAGCTTGCTAACTATTTTGGTGAACATACCCTCTGAAAATTTAATAGGAAAAAATTTCAAGTTCATTTTCTGGTGGGTAATGAGGGCTGATTGATTTACTTGATATATTTTTTGTCTCTTTATTTTCATGGCATGCATGTAATACCAGCACTCAGCATCTCCTTATACCAAAATTCTAATCTGAAGCATTGTCAAAATTTTGCTACTCAGGCCTCTCTTTCTCTTGCTCTTAATTTTTTGCTCAGAGTTATAGGAATCATCTGATTGGACACTATGTTATGTTTTAAAAAACATTTTATTTTCTAAGGGAAGCAAGCAGAGTAATATCAGGTATAAAAACTTCAGTGCTCATTCTGTTGAGGTGGTGAGGAAGATTTGGAAATATTGGTGTTAATATTTCGAGAAAACACCTTTGACAGAGCTGAAGATACCTTTGCCAGCATTTTAGATCCTTGTTTGGGAACATCAGACCTGGAAGTTTCTGTGGACAAAGCAAAGTAGTATAGATATTTATTAGACATTCTAGTTGAGGCAGTAATACCATAGGATTAATGATTTAGAATTCAAAAATTGACATTTATAAAATAAATTATGGGATTTAAAAAATATTCACAAAGATTTTGTTGATTTGATCCTTCTAATACCCCTGTGAAGGAAACAGAATGATATCCCCATTTTTGGTTATGAATCTTGATGAAGTCAGAAACTGTGCCTATGGTCACGATAGTAGAAAGCCATCACACTTTGACAGGGTCCAGCTTTCTGACTCTCATGGCATCATCATGCCTGCTGTACTCTGATGCTTCTCTAATCAGGTGTTCAAAGAATACCTTTCTTTTTCTAGCAGAAGAACCTCTGAGAAAGGCTAATGAGCGAAACTCACATAGAGAGTACTGATAAGTTTCAACTCTACACAGCGAGACTGTCTATTTCAGAGTGCTCAGTTGAAAACAGAAGTGCATTAAAACTGCTGTTATTTTTCACAACTTCGGGCAAATTTTTAGTTGACTGAGTTCAAGTGATTTTTTTGTCATGTGAAAGAAGACTGTATGGATAATAAAAGTTTCCATTTGGAATTATTGTTCTGTATCACTTCTTCAGGGCATGGACTCTTAGAGAATATCATATTAAAATTTAAAAATGAGTATTTTACATGTAAAGACGGAGGTGAATATTTATGTATTTTTATGAAAACTTATGATAGGATGTGATAGGACATGAAAGCACACATAATAGTAAAAGCCCATCTTTTCTTAATTCCAGGACATGCCAGAATTCAAGACTATACCTTTTATAGTTATTAATTTGTTTTTTCTAGCAAGGTGATCTACGGTTAAAGCTAAAATGTTGTTTAGTCACTAAGTCACGTCTGACTCTTTTGTGACCCCATGTATTGTAACCTGCCAGGCACCTCTGTCCATGGGATTTCCCAGGTAATAATACTGGAATGGATTGCCATTTCCTTCTTCAGGGGATCTTTCTGACTCAGGGATCGAATCCAGGCCTCCTGCCTCTCCTTCACTGGCAGACAGATTCTTTACGTCTGACCCACCTGGGAAGCCCCTTAAAAGCTAACACAGCTAACAGCAAATTTAAAGCTGTCAGACGTGAAAAGTGAAAGTGTTAGTTGCTCAGTCGTGTCCCACTCTTTGTGACCCCATGGACTGTAGCCTGGCAGGCTCCTCTGTTCGTCTAATTCTCCAGGCAGAAATACTGGAGCGGGTTGCTCTCCAAGGGCTCTTCCTGACCCAGGGTTCAAACCTGGGTCTCCTGCACTTCAGGCAGATTCTTTATCATCAATCACCAGGGAAGTCCAAGAAAGCCAACAGAATAAAGAATAAGAGAAAGTATGTTTAGGTTTTTTGTGCATGCCCAGTTGGTCAGTTGTGTCCGACTCTTTGCAACCCTATAGACTGTGGCCCACCAGACTCTTCTGTCTGTGGGATTTTTTGTTCAGGCAAGAATAGTGGAGTGTGTTACCATTTCCTTCTCCAGGGGATCTTACCAACCCAGGGATTGAATCTAGGTCTCCTGAGTCTCCTGCATTGGCAGGCAGATTCTTTACTACTGAGTCACCTGGGAAGCCTCTGTGTAGATTTTTACCATGCTGTTGTTTTTTAAATTATCTAAAAATTAAAAAGGAAAAAGCCAAAATCTACAGGAAAAAGACAGAAGTATGGATGAAAGAGAAAAATGTACATTCTGAAAAGGAAAGATAAAAATTTTTCTAACATGACTGAGGCATTATGACAAGGCTTCTGAAATTCTCATTGGAGAGGTAAGGGTTAATGTTCTGAAAACTTGGTGGTCTTGTTAAAAATGCATATTTCTGGCCATCATTACTTCAAGATACTAACTTAGCCAGTCTATAGAGGGTCTGGGAATCTTCACTGTCAGAAAGGTATCCTGGGTGGTTCCAGTGTTGTAAAGCAGTTTCTATAAACACCAAAGACTGCCCAAATCCATATTCTCTAATAGAAGACTGGTGGGTGGCTGGTGAACTAGGTTAATAGCATCATTCCCAGAGTGATCAGTGAACTATGTGTTTACCAATTAATAGTTCTTTTTACAACAAAACTATAAGCTATCTTTGGTCATTACCCACTGAGAGGGTAACAGGCAGGAAGGCCAGGGGTCTCCAAATGGAGGAAAGAGGCTGCAAGTGCCAGACATTTTTATCTCTCTTAAGCGGCAGGAAGAAACAAACCAGCAATATTTTTTTCTTCTCTATACAAATTTAAAAGGAGGTTTCTCTTAAAATGCTGTGTTGCCATGACACCTGGTTTCACCTGAGGCTAACTACTCTCAAACCTTGAGTTAACCAGTACATTTCTTTTTCTTATGGAAATGTTGTCTTAAGCTATGTTAATGTACCCCAGACTCTATCTTCAAGTTGGTTCCGCTCACTCAGGTATTGTTCCCCTAATCTATGTAAATGAAACTATTTGTTGGTATTCTGCCCTTCTACAAGATTCAAGTCAATCGTTTTATGGCCAGGGATGAATTATCTGGTGCCATTCTAAATTTTATGACATTCCTTTCTTTTCATTAACAGGCTGTGAGTGACTATATAACATATAGCTAAAGACTAGGAGGGGGTACTCTATTGCCCCCTTCTGATGCCTATGTCAGAAGCTTTCTCTATCTCCTTTATACTTTAATAAAACTTTATTACACAAAAGCTCTGAGCGATCCAGCCTTGTCTCTGGCCCCGGATTGAATTCATCGCCTCCAGAGGCCAAGAATCCCGGCGTCTTATCGTTCAACAACAACCTTTCACCACTAAGGACCTAGTTCTGGGATGCAATGGCAACTATATGGATCCACAGTGTAAAGAGAAGGCAGAATGTAGGATAAAAGCAAGAAGATATGTTTTTGAACCCTAAAAGCTCTTCATTTGTTGGCTGTATAACCTCCGATAGTTATTTACCTCCATTTTCTCATTTGTAAATTAAGGTTCTAAGACTTGCAGGGGGAACATTATATGGTGTAGGAGATATAAACAAGTTTTGTCCCATTCATCAGGTGTTTTGAAATTACGTCATAAAATCTGAAAGCCAGGATTTTTCACACAAAACTGTCTCTACTTTCTTCTGAAAAAGGTTAAGACCTGAATTAGAAGGCCTGGCAAGAAGCCAGCATGCCAATGACTGGACCTGAGTAATAGCTCCCTTCATTAGATGGGGCATGACATGGACCCCTGCTCAAACTACTGTTCTTGTTTGTCACCTACTTAGCTCCTGTGATCAGTTGAGTATGTCAGCTATGGTCATGCTGAATGAGCTCAGGCTTTGAAGTCTGGCAGATCTGTATTTGAACCCCAGTGCTGTTGCTTACTAGCTTGGGGTGACCTTGAATAACTTATTCTCACTTTCTCTTTAGTAAAATGAAGATAGCTGATACCTAATCAATGTTAATTCCATTACCTATTACCTCTTTGTTTTAAGAATTGCATGGTAAACTGCAAGTGGAAATAATATCTTAATATTTATATATAACATTTGTATTTTTATATATAGCAATCTCATACTGATAACATGCATCAAAACTGCAAAGGAGAAACTACTCATTCTAGAAGTAATGTTAAAAGCATAACATATTTTGTACCTGAAATGACTTCTTTTGAGGGATTCACACTGTGAAGAATATTCTTGTTTCCTTCAAAAATGGTGATAAACTGCAAGACAAAGCAAAGTACTGATTCAACCTTTTGTTAGATACTACATACTAGAGATATCTAAAAATCCTCATAGCATTTTATATGACTTCTGTGTTCTGCAGTTACAATTATTCTCTGAGACTCATACATTTTGCTAATTATATGCCTAGGACTGACCCTTATCATAGATATGAACCTTGACTACCAAATAATTGAAGGCTCAGGTATCATAAGAGACAAAAAAATGTCAGCTTTGTCTCTCCCTCCTCCTCTTTGAGATAAATTGCAATGAGTAGTAAGTTATAGATTATTTTCTGATAATAAAGAAAAGAGAAGGAAATAGATGTTTATTCCATAACTCAACTTCCTTTTATGGAAGAAAAGCTGTTTCCAAAGAGAAGTCAAGTGGCTGTGTGGATCTAGAGCAGGGAACATGGCTCAGATACTCGCTTTATTGCATAGGACTTTATCACATCTTTGAATGCAAAAGAAGCAATTTCCCCAGAAAGGCATGAAATAGCCTGGGACAGGTAGCAAGATTTCACTGTAGCTATTCTAGAATGCTAGTAATTTAAAAAGGAAGTAAGTCAATAAAGTAAGGCTAAATATATGTAACACAAAATGCCTTGCGCAAAGACCACCAGATAATTAATGAGTTCTACCACAGTTCCTCCAAGAAGATTTGAGGCAGAGTTTGAGATATTTTGAACAGGATGCTTGAAGAATAAAATGGAGCAGAGACTGTGTAAAGAACTTATTCTCAGCATTGGCTGCAAAGTAGAATTATCTATGAATTTTTTTTTTTTTTTAATATGAATCCCTGGGTCCCATACCACCATGGAATTGAAGTCCCTGAGGGTGGGGCAGATATTGATACTAAAGAAAAACACATGACTAATGTGTGAGAATCAGAGTTGATAATACCTATTCTATTAGGAGGAAGCAGATGCTACCATGTGTCTCAGGTGAATAAAATAACTTAAGTTCTGCTAAGAACTTCCAGCATTACATTAGATTCAAGAGTATCTGCTGTTACTTCATGAAACATTGTTAACATAATCTTTTTAATAAAAATTTATAGGTTCTTTAAAAAAATTTATTGTAGTTGTTTTACAATGTTAGTTTTTACTATGTAGTAAGTGAATCAGCTATACCTGGATCCCCTCTTTTTTTGGATTTTCCCCATTTAGGTCACCAGAGAGCACTGAGTTCCCTGTGCTATACAGTAGGTTCTCATTAGTCATCTATTTTATACATAGTAGTGTATGTACGGCAGTCCAAATCTCCCAATTCATCTCAACCCTCACTTCCCCGCCACCCTTGGTAACCATAAATTTGTTCTCTAAATCTGTGTCTCTATTTCTGCTCTGCAGATATTTTCATCTGTACCATTTTTCTAAATTCACATGTAAGTGATATTATACAATATTTGTTTTCCTCTCACATTTACTTCACTCTGTATGACAATCTCTAGGTCTACCCATGTCTCTACAAATGACCCAATTTCATTCCTTTATATGGCTGAGTGATATTCCACTGTATATATGTTCCACATTGTCTTTATCCACCTCTCTGTTGATGAACATTTAGGTTATTTCCATGTCACATCTATTTTAAACAGTGCTGCAATGAACATTGGGGTGCATGTGTCTTTTGATCATGGCCATTCTGACTGGTGTGAGGTGATACCTCGTGGATTTGATTTGCATTTCTCTAATAATTAGTGATGTTGAACATCTTTTCATGTGTTTGTTGGCCAACTGTATGTCTTCTTTGGAGAAATGTCTATTTAGGTCTTCTTTCCATTTTTTGGTTGCATTATTTCCTTGATTTTGAGCTGCATGAAATGTTTGTATATTAAGGAGGTTAATCCTTTGTCAATTGCTTTGCAAATATTTTCTTCCATTCTTAGGGTTGTCTTTTTGTCTTATTTATGGTTTCCTTTGCTGTGCAAAAGTTTTTAAATTTAGTTGGGTCCTATTTGATCTTTTTGACTCACCTCCTAGAATAACGACAATTAAAACAAAAATAAATCAGTGAAGCCTAATTAAATTTAATATCACTTAAAGTTTTTACTTGAAAATTTAAAAATATTGCCTATGTTGGAGTTGGCATCTTTGTCCTTTCCCTTTAAAATTATAGACACTGTCTTAGTTCTTTGTATGTTGAGTAATATTGTATTGCATCCTGACCATTTTGAACAATTTATATGATTCTAAGAACTGTTAAAATCCTCTGTAGAGGGTTGATTTTTTTTTTTTTTAAGGTAGTTAATTAACCCATTAAATTTCAGAACACACATCCTACCCTGTCTTCTGTGACTGTGGTTCCAATGTAAATTTAGTTTTCAGAGTCTTGGCAGTATTTTTTAGTGTGTATCTCTATTAAGACTGTAGTTCAATTTCTCATAGCCTTTTGTCTATAGAACCTCAAGTCAGTTCCTTGCATGCACATCTCAGGAGACACTATAAAAACAGATTTGGAGGGGCTCCTTTTTCATGTCCCTCTTTGATTTCAGTGTCTCTGATTCTCAACAGTCCCCTATTCTGACTCTATGTTTATAATGCTATGGCTCTAGCCTTCCTGTGGGCTGTCTCATACATCCCATGATGGTATCGATGTCCAGGGTAAAGTAACAAAAGAAGGCAAAGAAAAACAGCAGGTTTCCCCCTAGTGTTCTTCATGTTGCTAGAGACTAATTCCTCTTGTCAGAGAGAAATATTTTCTCTCAGTCTTAAGTGCCTCACAGCTTCATTGCCACTGTTGTGCAGGTTCATGGCTAAAACTTCCCTTCACACAGGGCAGAAGAAGGGGAAAAAGTGTTCAGTGAAAAGTGAGCTTCCCTACTTTCCATTTCACAGGTACTTCTTCCTAATTCTGGTACGAGGGCCATGGTTTCTCTTGGAGCTTTCTTATTTTATCCATTCTCTCTATGTAATTACAGGATTTGAACTGCCCTGGGTCTATGTTAGGAGATGTGAGAGGAAAAAACACATGAAACTCATAATGGTTTTGGAGTTCTGATCTCCTGCCTCAAACTACTGAATTACTTGCTTTTCAGTACCCTCAGTAGTTGTCTAGAGAGTTTTTAATCAGTGAGAGACACAATTGGAATGTGCTTTACTTTACCTTACTCAGAACTGGGCTGAATAAAAACTTTAAGCATAATTTTACCATGGAAAAGTGTTAAGTAAGGAAAAAGGACAAGAGCCAAAAGGGTGCAGACTAGCCAGCAATTCAGTTTGGCACAAGGAATGGCCTGTTAATCAGGTCCTTGGACTAGAGATTGTCTCCATTTTAGTGACATATGATTTTACTTGGAAAATATGGCCTAAGTGAAGCCTGAGGTTGTCAAACAGATGTTTAAGTTTAAAAATGAATATTAGGTTGAGTGAGGAACTAACCCAACATCTTTAGAGATGTGGTAAAAGTTATCTTAAGTATGAGTTGTAAGATTTGACTCTGAAAATTACTCTGGTAATGCAAAGTGACTGGATAATCAATGGATTGTCTGTCATGGGGTTGGGGAGATTTGCTTAAAAATAGGATTAAATTGAGCCAAGAAACAACCACAACATAAGAGGATTTGTTAGCTTGAGGATTCATTGGAAAGTTTCTAAAAAGGATTAGGAAGCAGGACACTTTCTGAGTTTACACTGGAGCATAGCTCAGTCTTCTGGAAAACTGTCTTCAGGCAGTCAGTCCTTAGGAATGCAGAGAAATAGATGGAATCAGCATTTATTTCTTATAACCTGCTCTCTTCCATTTTTGAAGCTTCTGTTTCTTCCCTGCCTCCACCAAACCCCTCACTTGGGTCTACTTGCCCTAAGAAGGGCCATGTGACGCATTCCTTCTCAGATTTCCTCCACTGGAACTCTGGTAACAGAGTTAAGGAATGGAATTGTTTTCAGGTGCTAAGAAGGAACAGTGGCTTATCCTGTGCACTTATTCAAGGAATGATAGCTTAAGGCTAAGGTGAGAATTGACGGATTTCTTGGGTACCATGGACAAGTCTTAGCCTGGAGGAGAGATTTGAGCATGAAGAAATTGCAAATAGGGGAATACTTCCTGGTGCCCCTCAAACAGTACCACACAGTCATTGATTTGACCTTGAAAAATAAAATATACTCAAATGGCCTCATATATTCTAATTAGAGGCTATAGAAAAAATACTTACCTTAACACTATTTGAATTTTCTGGCATTTGTTCCTGAGAACTTGCTGTGGAGAGGAAGAAAAAAACAGGAAAAAAAATAGTATTCTTTCTGAGGCACAAATAATATTGACACAAACCTCATCTTTTGTTTTTCACTGAAAAGTCATAATTAGGCTAATAGAAGAAATTGTTTTAGTACATTGACAATGTGAACAAAACTGAAATAGGTGAGATCCTTAGATGTATGTGGCATATTTTAGCCCTTCTTTTAGGAATTATGAAAGATGAAGTGTGATGTCATAGGAAAGACAGATTCTATAACTTAATAACTATAAATCTATGAATGACCATTCAATCCCTATGTGCCTCTTTATTATTTATTTTGCATGTAAAATAAGAAGTTACCCTATACGTGATTCCTTAAGGGCCTTTCCAGTTTTAGCACTCTTTGATTTTACATAGCTAATTAAAAGCAGACAATTGGAACAAAGAGGAAGTTTATCCTAAGAGCTAGTCTTATGAAAGATTCTGAGTGAGAATGAGGAGAATTTTGAGACAATGCCAAGAGGGAACCTGGTGGAGTTGCTGCACAACTGAAAGTTGCCTGAACTTTCAGGGGAAGTCAAGACACCAGTTAAAAAATTCAACCCAACGAAGTAGAAATGATACCATGAGATAAGTTTCACAAAGACCCATCACTAAGACGGCAGTGCACCTGCTAGGGCATCAGAAAACCTGAGTTTAAGTCTTAGCTTCACCAGTGAATTTAATGTGACTTCTCTCTCAGTTTCCTCCCCTTTATAGACTGTCAATGAGACTATTTTCCTGTCTCTGTCTCAAGAAGACTTAATATCTCATGTATAAAAAACTATGCATTTTATAGACGTGTACTTTCAAGAGTCCACACATGTTTTTTAGGATCAATTTAGGTTGTGGGGAAAAAAAAAACAGTAGTAAGACCTCAGTTAATTCAAGAGAAGAGCTAATTATCTGACTTACCTGACAAGGTTGGCAAAATTTCACTGTTGGTTAATAATATTTCTAAAGTATCTAACTCTATATTGCACATAACTGAACTGACTTTTAATAACTGAGGACATTTGGATTTACTACCATGGCTATTATTCCAAACACTAGTTTTTATCTTTCTAGGTTAGGTGACTATCAACTTTCCAGGATGTACTAGGAATTTGTTTTGATGAAAAGTCACAGAAAAATTCCTGCTAGTTTAGGATGCTAGGATATTCAGATTGAAGTTATTTGAGATTTTCTTCTATATTCTATATAAAACTATAAACTAAAATTAGGAATATTTTATAGTGTATATGAACCTATAAACTAAAATGTTCAACCTTAATCTTGTCATTCAACTCAAGATTTAAATATCCTATGGCTTATGTGACATCTTAGCTTTAATATCTAATATCTTAACATATTCAAAGCAGAATTCTTATGCACTCTCTTTAGTTAGTCCCATAGTCTCTCTTATTTACTGCCTCCTCCTACTATAAGCTTGTTTTAGGCCCTTGGGGATATGGCTGTGGTCTTCATGGAGCTTATATTCTAGAAGGAGATAGTGAAAAAAACAAACACAAAGTCTGTCATACTGTAGTAAGAGCTAGGGAGAAAAAAAGCAAAGAAGTGGAATATGCAGTAACCTCATCTCGACAGTGAGGTTACAATTTCAAAGAGTGTGGTCAAGAAGACTTCACTGAGAAGGTGACATCTGAGTTTCCGAAGGTGAAGAATAAGCAATGTAGATACAGGAGGAAGAGCACTACATGAGGATGAGCAAGTGGACAGATCCTGAATTCCTGGAATGTTTGAGGACTAGAGAAGGTCAGTGAGGCCAGGACACGGTGAGCCAGAAAGGGAAGCCGAGGAGGTGTTAATAGGGGTTTGGGTTGATGTCCAGATGATGTAAGGGTTTGCATGCCACTGTAATTTCATTGGTTTTTGTTTCATATGGGATGTAATTATCTTTGCTGCTCTGCCTCAAGTTACAAGGTAAATTCTATGATGTTGAGGACTCTATCAGTCATGTTCAAATATGGGATTTTAGAACACAAAGGAGGTGCTCAGTGAATTTCTGAATTAATGAATTGGACAGCTTCAATATTACTGAAGGATCTAAGAATTAAACTTGATCATTGTAATGAAGCTGGAATAAACAAAACACTGAATTTAGGGTCATAAGACTTGGGATCTAGACTAGGCTCTGCCTGTGACTTAAAGTAACCTTGGACAAGTCACTTCCTCATCCTGAGCTTGAATTTCCTCATGTAAACAATGAAGGAAGTTATATTAAGTGGTTTTTGTCTGACTCTAAACAGCCTAGGATTCTATAATATGGGAATCATACAGTGATTATTTTGACACCAGGTTATAGTATGTTTATAGAATTCTGGTGTACTTACTGTTATTTTATGAACCATCTTAATAAAAACGATTTCCTCTTTCAAGTTGAGAGAGTATGTTTCTTAAGTAACACCTTGAGTGAGCTGTATGTTCAAAATACCCAGGGTAAACTTGTGGTTCAGATTTAAAGGTCACTTTATAGTAGGCACAAACTCAAATTCTTGGACATGCTACCACTGCTAGAACCATATTAATTACCTGAGGTTTCAACAAATAGAGTGCTAGACAGTCCTCACACAAATGCTCTAAGCACTCAATATAATTATAGGTTGAAAAAAAGAAAACCAAAAAAACTAAGTGAGGTCCACACTGCTGCTGCTGCTAAGTCACTTCAGTCGTGTCCGACTCTGTGTGACCCCATAGACGGCAGCCAACCAGGCTCTCCCATCCCTGGGATTCTCCAGGCAAGAACACTGGAGTGGGTTGCCATTTCCTTCTCCAGAGGTCCATACTAGCCACATTTAAATGTAAGCATATGAATTTAGCTCTAAAGGCCTTTTTCAGAGGTACATTTTGATTTGGTTAAGCACAAAGAAAGGATAAGTTCTCAAATAAATTGTTAAATCCTAGTATCATGGTTTCTGGTTCAGCTAGAAACTATGATATATACCCTGATTTTGTGGATATTTCTCACAGGAGCATGGTAAACATAAATTCATTTATCACATCATATTCTTGACTAAAATCATTAATAATAATATAAAATAGTTCACTTATTTTAACACCTGCATGATATAGCACTGGATCCTTTCTAAATGTAGATAAGCTCATAGGAAAAAGTAGTATCAACTTAAGGCTTGATAACTTAAAAAAACTGATCAGAGCAGTACAGTATCCTTCTGAATAGTTTCTACTTTAAATTAAGAAAAAGAATAAATCCAACCTTCCAAAATTTTAGTTCTCTCTGCAGTATGATCTTCAGTTTCACTAAAACAGAAGAGAAAAAGAACATTTCATTTTTTGTGTGTTTTTAATGAATCAAGAAATTACTGGTTAAGTAAAATCACAATCTGTCCTCATTCTCCATACAGCGGTAAACCTGGAATAATGTATCACTGAGTTTCCAAGTCAAATGCAGATTATTTGTAAATTGACTTTCTTCCCACTTTTAAAATCTGGTTAAATACACATAAAATTTATCATCTTAACCATTTTTAAGTGTACAGTTTTATACTTAGTACATTCATTTTATTGTGCAACTATCACCATCATCCATCTCTGGAACTCCTTCATTTGCCCAGAACCTGAAACTCTGTACTCATAAATCCTAATTCATAAATACTAACACTGTACACCCCTCTCTCTCCATCCCCTGGAACCCATATTTTACCCTATGCCTATGTGATCTGACTAGTTAGGTATTTCATATAAGTGGAATCATAAATTTGCTATTTTGTGACATTTAGCATAATGTCTTCAAGGTGACATGTCCTTGTCAGGATGCCCTTCCTTTCTAAAACTGAGAAATATTCTGTTGAAATTATGTACTATATTTTGCTAATCCATTCATCCATCAATGGACTCCGTGCTGCTTCCAAGATTTGGTTATTGTGAATAATGATGCTATGAATATAAATATAAAAATATTTGTTTGAGTCCATGTTTTCAGTTCTTTGGAGTATATACCCAGAAGTAGAATTGTGGATCATATGGTAACTCTGTGTTTAATTTTTTTTTTTTTACAAACTCTCCTACTGTTTTCAACAGTGCCTGTGCCATTTTAAGTTTCCAGTGCATTGTGCGAGGGTTCTGATTTCTTCACATTCTTGCCAACATGTTATTTTATGAAAAAAAAAAAATTGTTTTTTGATTATAGTTACCCTCATGGGTATGAAAGAGCATCTCATTGTGGTTTTGATTTGCATTTCCCTAATGATCAGTGATGTTGAGGATCTTTTTACCTGCTTATTGCCCATTTATATATCCTCTTTGAGGACATATCTATTCAAGCTGCCCTTTGCCTAATTTTTTAATCAGGTTGTTTTTTGTTTTTGTTGAGTTATAGGAGTTCTTTATATATTCTGGATAGTATTTCCTTATCAGATATATGACTTACAATTATATTCTCCCATTCTATGTGCTGACATTTTACTCTCCTTTGAAGTGCAAAAATTTCTAATTTTGGTACAGTCAAACTTATCTAATTTTTTTCTTATTTATTTTTAAAATTTTTTTCTTACTGCTTGTACTTTTAGTATCATATCCAAGAAATTTTTACTAAATCCAATGTCATGGACCTTCCCTATATGTTTTCTTACAAGAATTTTACAGTTTACTTAGGTGTCTTTGACCCATTTTGAATTAGTTTTTCTACATAGTATAAGGTAAAGGTCTACTTCATTTTTGTATGTGGTTACCTAGTTTTCCCAATGCCATCTGTTGAAAAGACGTTTTTCTCCATTTAATGGTCTTGGGATGCTTATCAAAAAGTATTTGATGATATATTAAGGATCTGTTCTGGGTTATTTATTTTATTCCATTGGTCTACATATCTGTCTTTATGTCAGCACCACATTGCTTTGATTACCATGATTCTGTAATAAGCTTTATAATCAGGAGTCCAAGTTTGTTCTTTCTTTTCAGGATTGTTTTGGCTACTGGGAGTCCTTTGAGATACCATATAAATATTCAAATGTATTTTTTTCTTTTTCTGCAAAAAGTCAGACTTTTTATAAGGATTCCATTTAATCTGCACAATCCTTTGGGTATTATATATTGAAATCTTAACAGAATATTTCCATTAATTTGTGTCTTTTTAAACTTCCTCCAGGTATGTTTTTCAGTTTTCACTGGAGTATAGAAATGCAATGGTTTTCTTCTGGGTTGATTCTATATCTAGCAACTTTGATTAACTCATATATTTCTTTTAAAAGTATTTTTCTTTTCTTTTTTTTTTTGGTATGGAATTGTTAGGTTTTCTACATATAAGATAATATCATCTATGAGCAGAGCTCATTTTAATTCTCTTCCAATTTAGATACCTTTTATCCCTTGCCTAATTGTTCTGGCTAGGACTTCTGGTAATATATGAATAGAAGTGATGACAGTGTCAGCTATTGTTGAATAAAACTGGAGAGAGTAGACATCCTTTTCTTCTTTCTGATCTTAGAGGAAATGCTTTCAGCTTTTCATGGTTATATATAATGTTAGCTATAGGTTTGTCAGATATTACCTTTATTATGTTGAAGAATGAAATCCCTCATTTGCTCCACTGCTGCCTTCCTTCCTATTAGTTGAGGTTTTGCAGAGACACATTTTGATTCCCTTTTTGTTTTCTTTCATGTATATTTTATAGTTATTTTCTTTGTTAACACGGAGAGTACATATAACATCTTAAAGTTATGATAATTAAGTTGATATCAATTTAACTTCAGTTGCATACAAAAACTCTACTCCTCGATAGATCAACTGCCATCCCTTTGTTACTGCTGTCCCAAATTATGGCTTTATATAAATTCCATTTAGTCTTTGGGCTTCCCTGGTGGCTCAGATAGTAAAGAATCCACCTAAAATTATTATAATACTGGTTTTTACATTTGTCCATATATTTAACTTTACTAGAGAATTTAAAATTTTCACATGGCTTTGAGTTACCATCTAACATCCTTTAGTTTCAATTTGAAGAACTTGTGTTAACATTTCTTGCATTTCATTTTCTATTTTAGAAAGTTCTGATTTCTCTTTCATTTTGAAGGGTATTTTTTACTGGTAATAAAGTTCTCACATGACAGTTTTCTCTTTTAGCCCTTTAAATATATAATCTACTGCCTTCCATCCTGCAAGCTTTCCTCTGAAAGTTTTACTGACAGTTTTATGGAGATCTCTTGTACAAGCAATTTCTATGGTGCTACTTGAAGATTCTCTTTTGTCTTTAGCTTTTGGTGGTTGTGATTATGCCTCAGGTAGTCTCTGTGTACTTATGTTACTTAAAATTCACTGAACATATTATTTGTATATTCATGCTTTTTCAAATTTGAGGAGGTTTTAGCCCTATTTCCTAAAATAATCCCCTTGCCCTTTTTCTCTCTTTTCTCTGGAACGCGCCACAGTGTCTGTGTGTGGGTGTGTGTGTATTGGTATGCTTGATGATATCCCTTAAGTTCCATAGAATCTGTTCACTCTTTTTTTCAGCCTCTTCTTTTTGCTTGTTAGACTCAGTAATTTCAAGTGACTTGTGTTCAAATTCACTGATTATTTCTTCTGCTTGATTGTGACTGCTTTTGAGCCCATCTAGTGAATTTTACAATTTAGTTGCTATATTTTTCAGTTACAGAATCTGTTAGTTTTGACCAGTTCCTTTTTTAACAGGTTTTAATCTCTTAATTTTTATTTATATTATTTTTTTTTGGTATTCTTTTCCTTTGATTTCCTTTAGTTCTTTGTGTTTCATTTATTTTAAAATCTTTGTTATATATGTCCATTTGGTGTGCTTCTCCACAGACATTTTCTGAGGATTTGGTTTCTTAAAAATGTGCCAAATTTTCTTGTTTCTTAGTATACACTGTGATCTTATGATGGAATTTGAGCACTTAAAGAAACAGTTATCTCTTCCAGCTTTTGGAGATTGGTGTAGAAACCCTTCACTAATTAGCAGAATGGGGAACCTTGGGAACAGACGGAGGTAAAGCCTTCAGGTGTTCATCTTGTTTGGGTTTATGTCCTTCTGGGCCTATGTATGTACTTTTGTTTTTCCTTCTTCACTTTTCCCTACCTGCTGTTAAATGTTTTGTTTCCTAAGAGTATCATCATGTTTCTTCTCAGTTTAGTGCAGTCGCTCAGTCGTGTCTGACTCTTTGTGACCCCATGGACTGCAGCATGCCAGGCCTCCCCGTCCAACACCAACTCCTGGAGCTTGCTCAAACTCATGTCCATCGACTCAGTGATGCCATGCAACCATCTCCTTCTCTGTCGTCCCCTTCTCCTCCTGCCCTCAATCTTTCCCAACATCAGGGTCTTTTCCAATGAGTCAGTTCTTTGCTTCAGGTGGCCAAAGCATTGGGAGTTTCAGCTTCAGTATCTGTCCTTCCAATGAATGTTCAGGACTGATTTCTTTATGATTGACTGGCTTGATCTCCTTGCAGTCCAAGGGGCTCTTGAGAGTTGTCTCCAACATCACAGTTCAAAAGCATCAATTATTCAGGCTCGGCTTTCTTTATGGGCCAACTCTCACATCCATACATGACCACTGGAAAAACCATAGTCTTGACTAGACGGACCTTTGTCAGCAAAGCAATGTCTCTGCTTTTTAATATGCTGCCCAGTTGGTCATAGCTTTTCTTCCAAGGAGCAAGCGTCTTTTAATTTCATGGCTGCAATCACCATCTGCAGTGATTTTGGAGTCCAAGAAAATAAAGTCAGCCACTGTTTACACTGTTTCCCCATCTATCTGCCATGAAGTGATGGGACCAGATGCCATGATCTTAGTTTTCTGAATGTTGAATTTTAAGCCAGCTTTTTCACTCTCCTCTTTCACTTTCATCAAGAGGCTCTTTGGTTCTTCTTCACTTTCTGCCTGAGGTCTCTTCTCAGAGCCTTAGCTATTCTGCTGTTTCCCTCTATCTGTAATCTCTTGCCTTCAGGTGTCTGCGCATCTGTAGTCCCTTGTTATTTCCATGCACCATGGCATCCATCTACTGACTTCTGTGGCTTCCAGGCTTAGATCCAAACTATGCCATCATTCCCAATCTGTGCTTCTTCAGGTGAGACAGAAATAGTCTCTCAGGTAGTTCACAGATAGATCTGAACATTGCAAATAAGTTCCAATCTGCTCTTTCTACTCCAAGAGAAAAAACTGAGAATTGGACCATTTCTTCCCAACTATGCCACATCATGTTGCAGAAAGGGGTTGGGCAATGATAAGAAAAGTCTGTAGAATTTCCTGCCACTTTGAATGCGGCCTTTCTTTGGGCATTCCCTTGGTTGATGCTGTTATTTGATTGGTTTCTAGAGCTCTTGTGAAGTTGTTTTATCAGTCTGTAGTTATTTTTGTTTCTACAAGAAAATAAGGGTTTGCATTTTCTTGGCCTGCTAGCTTGCTCTAAATTGACTTTTATTCGGTATTATCTGTGCCCTCTGTCTTCATTGATATAAAGAGTAGAGGGGTGCCTGCATTACTATTTTGTCTTTTGATACAATAAATCATTATTTAGGGACAAGAGGCAATAATTTGGCCAGGAACAAATGTCCCAAAATAGTGTGTCAAAAAGAACTGCATCATGACGTGTGGGGAAAAATTATAACCAGGTGGATTTTTCTATTTATACCTATTGCTTCTCCCACAATAGAAATATTTCCATTTCTAGGTTATGAATACTCTTATAAACTTAAGAATAATTTTAGGCAACTTCTGTTCTAGATATAATTTCTAATTAGATTTAAAGTCTGTTGCTGTTGTTCAGTCACCCAGATGTTTCTGGTTCTTTGCAACCCAATGGACTGCAGCACATCAGACTTCCCTGTCCCCCACCATCTCCCAGAGTTTGCCCAAGTTCATGTCCATTGCATCAATGATGCCATCCAGCCATCTCATTGTCTGACACCCTCTTCTTCTGCCCTCAGTATTTCCCAGTATCAGGGACTTTTCCAAAGTATTGGCTCTTCACATCAGGTGACCAAAATACTGGAGCTTCAGCTTCAGCATCAGTTCTTCCAATTTGTACTCAGGGTTGATTTCCTTTAAGATCAACTAGTTTGATCAACTTGCTGTACAAGGGACTCTCAGGAGTCTTCTCCAGCACCACAGTTTGAAGACATCAATCTTTTGGCGCTCTGCCTTCTTTACGGTTCAGTTCTCACAACCGTATGGGACCACTGGGAAGACCATAGCCTTGACTATATAGACCTTTGTTGGCAGAGTAATGTCTCTGCTTTTCAACACACTGTCTCTGTTTGTCAAAGCTTTCCTGCCGAGAAGCAATCATCTTCTGATTTCATGGCTGCAGTAACCATCACAGTGATTTTAGAGCCCAAGAAGAGGAAATTTGTCACTGCTTCCACTTTTTCCCCTTCTATTTGCCATAAAGTAATGGGGCTGGATGCCATGATCTTAGTTTTTAATACTCAGTTTTGAGCTGACTCTTTCACTTTCTTCCTTCATTCTCATCAAGAGGTTCTTTAGTTCCTCCTTGCTTTCTGAGATTAGAGTGGAATCATCTGTGTATCTGAGGTTGTTGATGTTTTTCCCTCCTATCTTGATTCCAGCGTGTAACTCATCCAGCCCAGCATTTCTCACGATGTGCTCAGCGTATAAGTTAATAAGCAGGGTGACAACAGACAGCCCTGGTGTACTCCTTTCTCAGTCCTGAACCAATCAGTTGTTTCATACCGGGCTCTCACTGTTGCGTCTTGACTCACATACAGGCTTCTCAGGAAATAGGTAAAATGGTCTGGTATTTCCATTTGTTTAAGAGTTTTCCACACTTTGTTATGATCCACACAGTCAAAGGCTTTAGTATAGTCAAAACAGAGGTAGATGTTTTTCTGGAATTCCCTTGCTTTCTCTATGGTTCAGTGAATGTTGGCAATCTGATGTCACAGCTACACAGTTCAGATGTTGCTCTGATAATCATCCAAACTTGGGTTGACTTTTCATATAAATGCTGTCTATCTATACAGACCCACATCAAACTACATTGTTTTCTAGAATTCATCTCTGAATGCTCCAACTTACACTGTTCCCTGTCTTATTTGGATTCATACACACTGGAACATTTAATTACTTAAAGAGAGTTGAGTAGGAACTCTTTGGGCTGAAAGGCACTGGGTCGCATTCGTATCTGCACTATCTTCCAGATTAAAAAAACAAAACAAAACCGTAACACACTAGCAAATTCTTAATTCAAGACACTGTTAGACTAGGAAGAATGTAGAAGGCAGGTAACTAGGAATGGGGCATCAGATAGAATGAAAAGGCCTTAGAGAATGAGCACAGTGGAGAGGTAGGGGAGGAAAGGACAAGAAGGAGTGAAGGAAGTTGTAGGGTTGAATACTTGCCCAATCAAGTTTTACCAGGGACTTCATTCTTCCCAGAAGCATTACCCTCATCTCAGATTGCTATTTTATATTGCTTTAATTTCATATACCTGGCATGTGAAATCAGATCTTCTTGGTTGTATGAAGATGAACTCATAATTCTGTGTATGAAGTAATGAGTCGGCTCAGTAATAAGAATTTTTTCTTCTTTCTGGAAAAAATGCAAGCCATGTATTACATTTGATATGCACTTTATCATATACTTGGCATTTTCTCCCCTCTTAACATACACTATAATTAGAAAAAGTTTCAGAGATTACTTAAAAATGGATGGAACCTATAGTTCTAATTAAAATGTGTTTTTTCCAATATCGGTTTTAGGAAATGGCTAGTGAAAGGTTCTAGATGATAACATTGAAGGTTGAGTAAATGCTAAAGATAAACATAGCACAAAGTTTGATGTATATGGTTTTCTAATTCTATACTTTACAGGTATTTTATGAAAACTTAGTTCAAAAAGAACAGAGATACAACTTTGGTCAGTTCAGAAGCTTGTCAACTCAATCATGTGAACCTGTACTCTGATCTGTTTGTTGGGAAGTCATGTGTGACTTTAAGACCATAACTTTTGTAAGTTATTTTTATAACTTTTATAGTGTTGTGTCTATTATAATCTTGAAAAAATAGACTACTATTACTGGGATTACTGCTTATATAATCCATTTTTACTTTTGTTAATGTTATAACAATTATTTAGTTATCTGTGAAGCCAGTACTTCTGAATATGAGGCTCAAGAAAACTATTCTGCAGACTGCATCTAGTCATGTAATCACATTGATTCCCAAAAAATAGTTCAGAGTATGTGTTAAGATGATTTACCTGGGAAGCTTTTGAACTGAACAGAGTTGTATCTGTTGTTTCTGGTTCATCTCAGCTTTTGTGTTAACCTGGGAATCATTTCAAATGGATAATCAATAGGATTATCCCACCAGGAAACATAAAATCATATATACTTTTCAAAAACAAACTTCGGTATACATTTTTGAACAGGAACCACCCAAAGAGTCACTTAAGTTCAAACCATTATGTGAGGCACTTGGTACTAGGGATGAAAGTTGTTCTCCATGAATACAGAGGAGTTTATGGGCTGATTGCAAGGGTGATATTTAAAATATTTTGATGAACTTGTTAACTTTGGGCAAGTTGGTTAAGTAACATGTAGGAAAAAAAATGCTATGTAATTTCCCCAAAAGATGCATAGCTATGAAAGATGGGATTCAAACCCAGACAATCTGAAGTTGTATTTTTTCTTTTTTTTAAATTACCTCCTATCTCAACCCATCTTCTGGTCCTGCCCTACTTGTTGAAAATGTATTTACCAGTAAAAATATAAAAGGGATGAAATCTTCTAAAATACAAAAATAATTAACTTTCATTTCTCTTAAATAGCTTCCTTTTCTGTCATCCTTGGCTTTTAATTATTCTATGTCTGTTTCCATTATCTGCTTTCCTTCAATTGTGTTCTATGCATGTTGTAAATATTTTTAGAAAAGTTTCTTTCATTTTGTAAATTTTTCTTGCATACTTTATACATTTCTTGCATACTGTAAATGTTGCCAGACTTAGGAAGAGACTATCTGGAACCATTTTAGTATTTTTTTCTACTCAGTTAATGGGTGCATTCTTGGACAGAATCTCTTAAGACCTCTACTCTTTCCACAAACATCTGGTTATTGAGAGTTATGGTTCTCACTCACCTTACTCTGTGACTTTTCCTCCCAAGTAGAATTTGTTTCAGTGAAGGTTCCTGAGCCGGGGGACATGTCAAGTTCAGCAACAGTTCTTTTAATTTGTTCCTTCTTAGGTTCTATGACATGATTTGACATTGCTCCAGTATTTTCCACATTTGCGCTGGGCTGACAACATTTACTTAGTGAAAAAAACTTTTTCAGACTGCTTGTGCTTTGTGTTGGCTTGGGAGAAACAGCTTTGCTTTCTACTGGCTTTGTGGAATCTTTCACTTGATCTTCAGTATTTTCTCCTGAGTGTTCTTGTACAATCTCCCTTAAAACAACTTCATCTTCATCAGATGAAGTTAGTTCCTCTTCTATGGTACTTTCTGAGATTTCTTGTTCAATATCATGAGCTACTAACCGAAGGATAAGTTCTTTTTTGTTCTGAACATCTTTTAAAAGCTCCACTTTGGTGATATCAGGCTTTCTTATATTCTGAAATGAATTTCTGCAAACAGCCTAGAATTGAAGGTATAATGAATATCAGAAACAAATGCCTCAATCACTTTTCCTGTGATTCTGTTATAAAAGAGCTATTTCAGTATGATTTCTAGTTTTAATGTAAAATAATATCTTCAGATGCTATGTTTACATTAGCAATATTTTAAAAAAGAAACATGAAAATTGTAAGAAATATTTGTTGGTATCATTTCTTCTACATTCAGGGATTGTATGTAATCTATCATACCATTTTGTTAATCTACCATAATTTACTTGAGAGTTTAATGAAGGACTAACACAGGTTCTTCTTTGTCTCTTTTTGCTTAAACTTTGTATCTTGTTGCATCATGTATACTTGTTTTTATTCTTTTACTTTGGAAGTCTGTGAGAGAAGTAGACATGATGATATATTTTTCTAAAAGTGTAGATAGGTTATCAAAGAGAAACTGAAATATACATATTTTCAATAGAAAAGCAATGTATTATCTGCTCTTGATTTTTAAAAATGATGAATGACCAAGATTGTGAAAGTCTCTGACTCTTTAATCTCTATTATTCCACTCTTGATTCTTTGGATATGTTTTCCAAAAGAATCTTCAAAACATAAGTCTTCATTTTTTCCTCACCTCCCTAGACAAATCTCACCTTTCATTTTCAATGTCTAAAGACAGATTTAAATGTCTAAAGAAAAGACAATTATAATTGAGTAATATAACATCCCCATTTCAGTAGCCTTTGATGATGCCACAGAACCTCCAAACTGTTCCTAATCCTAGACCTCAACATTCCTTTGGAACACTGCAAGCCAATTTTTAAAATATTAGTACCAGAAAAGAATATTTTCTATGGAAACAAAATACACAAAGAGTCTCCTTAAGAACTTAAAACATAATCAGTTTTGATTTTCTGTGTTATTGGCGGGGGTGGGGTGGGGCAGTGGTTTAGAAAATCCAAAATCATTCTATATGGCTTTGAAATGTTACTATATATAGTTTTAATATGTACATTCCTAGTGTATTAGGAATTTATGGTATCTCAAAACAGAAAATAAAGCCCTGGGGCACAGCCAACAAATACCTAGATTCTCTCCTCTAATCTACTATTCTTTAGTCTTTTTGTCCCTGTGCAGGAGATTGATAGCATGGATACCCAGACTGGTTCAAATCATGTCTTATCAGAGTTGTCTAGGTCTGCTTCTTTATTTGTGCTTTATTTTTTGGATGAATTTTCTCCCCCTTAAGAGGAAAATGGCCATTATTTTCGTTTAAATATTCTCTTCCTGCTTTCTGTAGTCTATAAATGACTTAATGAAAGAGAATGGGTAACCAAGAGTGAGATTTGTGACAGACAATTCTACATATAATTAAAAACTATTTTTCAGCAATGTTATTCTAAGTCTTTTAACAAATTTTACTAAGGGGTTACATATATATATATATACACATATATATATATGAATGAAGACTACCAAAAAATACGCTAATACAAATGATGAGAATCCATGTAAGGAGTAACTTTTAGATCTTAAAAAAACCAGTCATCTGGTTCAAAAAAGTTAAGGCCAAGATTAAATTAGTATGTTTTTCCATAATAACCTCAGTACTTGGATATGAAAACATAAGTACCAATTAACATATTTAACAGCCCTGATACCTAGTTCAATGGGTTGCAGGACAGTGCTGGAGAAAATTTAATTCAAGTGTCTGCTCCAGGGAGAAGAGTTCTATAAAACTTGGCTCATTGTGCAAACATAGATTATACCCCTAAGCACACTCATTCCTCTTATGAGAGGACACGATCAGTACAAGGGGCTCTGATAAAAATGTGTAGATTAATGTAATTCCATTGGCCACACCATCCTTTGTCCTCAGTTGTATAGTTTCCTTCTAACAAGGACATCATTTTTGCATTTTAAAGTTTCCACTACTTTAATATATTTGGGGCCTAATATGGAACTGCACAGCAGAATTAGGGACTAAAACAAGAGGAAACAGATTCATAAATATGGAAACATTAAAGCAGCTAAATCTAGGAGAAGGATAAGAAGAAACTTAACACTTCTTGAGATTATAGAAGAACCTGAGGAAGACTATTAAAGTGAAATAATAAGAAACTAGTATAATCTAAGAGTTTGTATTCTGACGTGTGTTGACAAATGTTGCTAAAAGTAAAAAGAGTAGTATTACTGCTGTAGATCCTTATATTTGAGAAACCTATTTTAGATAGTTTTATTATTATTTTAGTCAGCACGATTCTGCTGTCAAGTGTGTGTATGTGTGCGCGTATGTGTTTGTATGAGAGTTGCTCAGTCATGTCCAACTCTTTGTGACCCCATGGACTATAGCCTGCCAGGTTCCTCTGTCCATGGAATTCTTCAGGCAAGAATACTGGGGTGGGTTGCCATGCCCTTCTCTAGGGGGTCTTCCTGACCCAGGGATTGAAACCCGATCTCCTGAATTGCAGGCAGATTCTTTATCGTCTGAGCCACCTGGGAAGGCCGGTCAAGGGTATATCCCTGTATTCTCATTATTGTTTTTTTTTTAAGTTTAAATTGATTGTCTTAGGAAGACTAGCCTGAGACTTTTAGAATGAGCCTCAGAGCTGGTGTGGCAAGTCCCCGTAAGTCATATAACTATACAAATAAACTTGTGCCACCAATTTTCCTATTGGGCTGGACAATAACAGCATCAAAAGACACATTCTCATATATCCATCTGAGGAACAGAACAGAACAACCATTTCTCACTTTTTTTTTTGCTATTCTTTTTATACTTACCTCAAAGGGTTTTATATCTAGTCGTCCTGTCTTAGTCAATGAGGTCCGTCTTTCTCTCTTCAACTCTCTTACAGTAAATGTGTTTGAAGGGTAACTTCTTCCACTTACTGATGCTCTTCTCAGTTCTGCTATGCTATGTCCAGTATTCTTTAAACATTCCGTCTGAAGTTTCTCAAGGGGTTGAGTTTTTATAGAAATTACTGCTAAGTGTTCTGAGATAATGTTTGGATCTATTTTGAGGGGTTTATTCCCAACATGTGGAACTATTTTAATTGTAGAGTCCTCTATAATTGAATATTTAGTTAATTCTTTATCTAAGTCAGGAATCATGTTAACAGCATGCTCTTGTGCCTTTTGAACAATTCTGTTAATGTCTAGATCTCCAAAGAAACCAGCATTTGAATTCTTTGGACTAACTGAGTCAAAGGGAAAATTTGAAACTTCATTAATAATTAAATTAGCCACTTTTTTAGGGAAAACTCTGTTTGTACTTTTTATATCATGATAAAGATCCTTTTGCGTTCCAGATTGTTGTAGTACATTACTATAAATAGAATCAATAACCTGAGAAACCATTTCTATACTTTCTGGATTTAGAAAGTGTTCTTCAGAATCAGCAGCAACAAGATTAATATTACTTTTTGAAATTTCAGCCGTCACAGATTTTGTCAGTTGAGATGCAATTTTATTTAATTCAGGTTTTGACAAGTTTTTTGTATGTTGGCTTGAGCCACTTGGCAACCTTATTATTTTAGCCAAGAACAAGGCCAGTGCTTCCTCTAAAAACATGGCATCTAACATAGAACCTTTTTTGGATGAAGACTTTTCCTGGGACTTAAATTCATCAACCATTTTGACTACTTTTTCCATAATTTTAACAGCTTCCAGAGCTAATTCTGGACCTGATAATTCTTCCTGTACTTGAGGTTGAAATTTAGATTTGGAAATTTCTTTCACCATTAAAAACCCTATTATATCAGAGAGGACACTACTCTTACCCATTAAATCTTTAAATATAGAAGTGAGCGAGCCGGAGTGTTTTAAAATACTGGTATAAACAGAATTAACTACTTTTTCAATAGCTTCATTGTCAGCTAAAGGTGCAGTAGGTGTTTCCTTTGCCAGTGATACAACTTTAATCTTATTTTTGGAGATAATTTCTTGTATTGAATTTAATATTTTTGATGTTACTTTTTGCATTTCAGTTTCTAGGGATTTGGGTCTTTCCTTATCGACCTTTGGAAACACAGATAAAAGCTTCGATAAAAATTTTACAGCAATTTCTTCTATTATGTTATAAGGTAGTATACGCGCCTGCGATGGATGAGGCTGGGGAATGTCAGCCGTTTGGATCACATCTTTAAGAATATTTTCAACAACACTGTCAACTTCTGCACACTGATACGGTGTTAGCTCTCCAGAAAAGTAGTTCTGCAACTGATTGCCAGTCACTTCTCGTTGAATGAAGTCAACTATGGTTTCTGAAAGAATTCTACATCCACTGGCTGCACAATTTTGTATACTCTCTTGTGACCCAAATTGTGACAAGAGATTATCATAGAGTTCATGAACCACTAATTGAATAATTTCATCATCATTGGGATGTAAGGATTCCACATACTGTATAATCATATCTTCATCTTTGGAGAGCTCTGTTGTAACTGTACTTAATAACTTCATTTGAAGGAAATCCAGTTCTGTAAACCAGCTGCCCTCAAATGTTTCTGCTTTGGTGTTTGATACTGTTGAGAAAATTTTAGATAAAAGAGTAGAAATCACATTCTCTAAAAATTCATGAGGCAGCATGATGGTATATGGTGATGATGTCTGACATTCTTTGCTGGCTGTTTGAGCCACTTTTTGGACCTTTTTAACAACATCCTTAGTTTCCAGAGGCAAACATGACAAAGCTGGAAACTCATCACACAATATCAAATTAAGCTTATGTTGAAAAATTTCATTTATCATTGCACTTGTTAGTCTTCTTGCTAAATTTCCCCCATTACTCTTTATATTCTTACAGATGGAGTCTTGAGATTTATATTCCTTCAAAATATTGCACACAGAGGCATGGACAACTTTGTTGACCAATGTTTTATCAATTGATGACATTTTATCTAAAAAAAGTATCTTATTTGAAGAGGGTTTTTCAGTCATTGTGTGACTCTTATCCGCAGTTATTCTCTTAACGGTGCCTGGTGCTTCATTTATATTTGATTCTTTATGCCTGGGATATTCCTTAGGAACTGATGACACTTTATCTGCAGATGGAAAAAACTGATATTCTTTATCTGGCCTAAATACCTTAATTTGAGCATCAGAAAACTCCTTTAACAGGGAATCAATAAGTCTCATAGCTGTGTCATAGAGTTCAGCTTGATTTTCATCATCACATGCATTTTGACATCTATCATATGTTTGTGTTTCTGGTGAGGAAGAAAAGACCAATTTGTTAACCATTTCAGTAATAACATCTTCTAAAAATTTAGCAGGGAAAACTCCAGGTTCACATTTTGGTGGGTACTGAGGACTGTCTGGTTTACTAGGTTCCTTTTTAATATCCTTAACTTTCACTCTGTCATCTTCTCTTTTCCCCCCTCTCTCCTTCTCCCTCTCTTTTTCTATTTTGCTTGCATTCTCTTTTTCTTCTTTCTCTTTGGCAGGGACATTTTTGTTGGCTGACAGGGATAAATCCTTTGTTAAAACAGACTGTGCAAAATCCTCGCCAACCTCCTGAGTTCCAGGCAATGCTTGAATTATAGGTGATGCTGAATGACTTGGAAGACTTTGTTGTTTTAAATAATCTGCTGATTCTTGAGAATGGTACATTCCAAAGATATTGTCATAAATATTTTCAGTGACATTTTGGACTAATTCATAATCTGAGTACTGTCCTTCCTTTGTGTCTGTTTGAGCTGAAGAGTCTTTCTTTTCCTCGTCGTTTGGCTTCTGGGTAACTGCTTCTGAAGGTCTCTCTATTGTGTTCTCTGTATTTCTCACTTTGGCTATCAAAGATGACTGAAGGGGGTTGTCTTCTGTTTTTAATGAACTTTCTGTTTTGTCAACCTTCTTCTCATTGTCTGTTTTAAAATCTAGTTGAAAGATTCCCCTTTCACCATCAGTAGCTACTAGAAATTGTGTGTGTACCACCTTACCTTGCCCCTCCTTATCTGAAGCTGATATTCTTTTCTTGTCAGTTTCACTATTTTCAAGTGTTCCCTTCAAATATGGCTTCCCTTTATCTTTAGTTTTCACACTACTAGTTGGACAAGTAACTTTTGATACGTTGTATTTTTGAATTGGAATTCCCATTTTGTTTTTATTCTCTTTCTTTGTCACACCTGCAGCTGGCCCTAACAGGTTAACTATGTTGCTTTTCATAATACTAGTTACAGAGGTAAGGACTGGATCTTGGATATCACCTGCTTTCATTGATGTCTCTTTAGTTTCGAAACTTTTCTTTTTGCTCATCGCACCTTTATCTACTTTCAAAGTATCCAACACATTTTTCTGGTCTGAAGCTAGAGACCCCTGTTTACATGACTGTTCTGGTAAAGTAAGTTGATTCTCTTTTAGGCATCTGTTTATCTGTGTAGAAGTTTGCTGTGGAAGTTGTTTAACCTTTTGAGTGATGTTATCTGGATTTAGAAATGAAAAGAAAGTAGAAGACCAGTCTCCTGAAAAAAGTGTTTGAATTTTGAAAGCAGAGATTGCCTTCTGGGCTAAAGTAGCAATCATTTCTATAACAATGTTATTTTTACCATGCTTCTGAATATCATTAGATTCATACGTTCCTATGAACTGATCATACACAAAATCGGATATCTTATCAACTGTCTCTTTATCAACTGGTGGAAAAGAAAACATTTCTTCAGCATTTGGCAGAACTTTAATTTCACTTTTCCTAAATTCTCCTATTAGAGAGTTTGCAAATTTTATAGCCAAGCTCACAACATCTGGCTCTGGTTTTTCTTTTTTCTTACTCTCTTCAGTAATACTTGGAAGAGAATAAAATTTGCGAACAAGGTCAACAATTACATCTTCCAAAAATGTAGCTGAATATAGAGAAGGCTGTGTCTTTTTCTCACCAGGTATAGAATGTACAGAGACATGGTCGCAATTAGATAAGCTATTGGAAGATGATTCTTCACCATGTAAAAATGGCTGCAGATGATGATCCATGATTTCCTTCATAATGAAACCAGCTATTTTACTGAGGAATGAGCCTCCATTTTTGTCTGCATCTTTCTGGACTTCAGCTTGAAATTCAGATTTTTTCAAAATATTATTACATATAGAGTTAATCAAATCTTCAATCACTTCTAATTGCACACTTCCTGCATTCTCCTCTGCCGTAGCAAGACGGATCTCATGTTCAGAAATTTCTCTGATGATTTCATCAGTTAGTTTTGATGCTGCATCCATGAACTCATAATCTGAAACCTCTTCCTCTTTTAGTTCACTTTCAGTGTCAGTCAAAGGGAAGATATGCACTAGAAGCTTGTAAATCATATCTTCTAAAAGAGAACGTGGCAACACAGTAATACATGATGGTAAGGCATGGCTATCTCTCATGATGACATTGAGTACATTTCTGATGATTTTATCAGCTTGAGGAGAAGAATAGGAAGAAGATATTGATTCTCCTGAAACTAATGACTTTACCTGGTAGTCATAAATTTCTTCCAAAAGGAAATTATATATTTTTCTTCCAAAACAAGCAGTGTCACTTTGCATAGCCCTATATATTTGAATCAGAGATTTATATTCATCTAATATTTTTTTATAAGTAAGGTTCACTGTTCTTTGAACCATTTCTTTATATTCTTCTGAAAAACACATATCAGCATCAAAGCTATCTGCAAGAAAAATCTCTGCTGTGGTGAACTCCAGAACAATTGATTTTACTAATGTTGTAACAATGCCAGTAACTTTGGCTTTTACTGTATCTGGGTTTTCAGCAGCCAAGACATTGTGTGAGAATGCATAAAGGAGTCTACATAAAAGTTCAGAAATTACTTCTTCCAAAAAGACAGCTGAGTTCATGATGAAGGACGACTCTTTTTCCTTAGGATCTAATACTTTCTGTTTATAAGTCTGATCAACTGCAGCTGAAAGGAGAGTTTTATCTCCAGATAAAAATGACTGAAGATGATGGTTAAAGATTTCTTTTATTATAAAACTTGCTATTTTTGAAACAGGTATATTACGCATATCTTTTTTATCTTTTGTAAGAGATTGGTATATACTTGAATAGGAAAGAGCAGAATAAATGGAATCAACCATGGATTGGATGTCTTTTTCTGAAATCTTACTATGTTTTTCATTCCCATGTTTAATAATACATACTGCATGTTTTGAAATTATTGACATGATTTCATTTATCAGTTTTATGACTGGATTACTTAAGTCTGATTGAGAAGTATCTGGGTGTTCTGTACTGGAGGCAAATGGACTCATCTGAGATATAAGCTGAGACACAATTTTTTCCAAATGAGCATGTGATAACATAGTAGTATATATTGTTGAAGCCTGTCTTTGGGACCTTGATTTAGTAATGTCATGGTGAACTTTCCTTATCAAAATATCAGTACCAAGTTTGGCTTGTGACCCAAATGGAAGCTTTTCTCTAAGATTCGGATGAATTTGGAAATCAGAGGTTTCTGACAGGATGATTTTAGTTATCTTTGCAGCCAGTGTCTTTGTGTCACTTAGAAAATTTTTATCAGGCATTATTTCCATTTCATATTCTTGTACAACTTTGCTGTACACCGTGTCAATAATGTTTTTGACTATATCTCTCTCTACTGGAGGCAAACATAAATTTTTCTCTGCATTCTCTAAAATGCTAACTTTAGCTTTTGAGAATTCCTCTGTTATGAAATGTATGAGTTTTTCAACTTTATCAAATAGTTCATCTTCTGAATCTCTTATTGATTTTGTTTGTACAATGCCTAACCCCCTGTGGAATATTTTGCTTATAACCCCAGAAATCACATCTTCCAAAAAAGCTGAGGTATACACACTGGCATAAAACCACTGCCTTCTCTCATCACCCAAATACATGTATGATGAAGAAGGTAATGACTTTCCCTCCACAAATGGCTGAAGATGTTGTTGACAGACATGTTTAATGATAAAACCTGCTATCCTGTCAATAAGAACATCATTACTACTTATGATACTTGGCTCAACTGATTCTTGAGACTCAGAGTTTAAAATATTTTTGAATACTGAGTCCACAAGATGGTGGATATCATCTTCTGAATAAAGAAACTTGGTTTCTTCTTCATCTTTTGAGAATCGAATTTCATGTTGGGAAATTTTCCTTCGAATATCACTGATTATATCTGAAGCAATTTCATTGAAATTAGCTTTTGATCTATCTTTTGGAATTTCTCTGTTTGCAACAATGCTATGTGCAGAGGGAAAAATTCTAGATAGTAGTACTCTGATTATGTCTTCTAAAAATGTGTATGGCAACAAGGTGTTATATGAAGATAAACTCTGACTTGGCTTGGTAGATCCACTGATGTTACTAAGAATGTCTTGAACAACATTGTCAGTTGTTGAAAGAGAATATGAAGATGACAAATTCCCAGAAAACAGTGGATGAAGAAGGTAATCTGAAATAGCTGCTACAACTAAGTTGGTAATTTTTTCCACAAAAATACTGCTGTCTTCAGACTCTTTTACAAACTCAGGATCTAATCCATACTGTTTTAAAACATTTCTATAAACTGAGGTGACCAGTTCATCCACAATATCTGTATCCACAGAGGGGTAAGACTGTTCTTTGTCATTATATAGAAGGTGAACTTTAGCTTTGTCAAAATGATTATTTACTGAGTTTACAATTTTTTGGGTCATGTTTTCCAGCTCAATTTCAGTGTTATGCTTTGGACTGAAAATTTTTGACATAAGTCTGGCAACAATTTCCCTTACAAATGTCTCAGGGTAAATACCTGGAGCTAATGGTGTCTGGGGTCTATGTGGCTCTATGACTTCATTGAGAACTTGTTTAACCATATTTGATATTGCATCTGAAGGAGTCTTTGGACGAGGTAAACCTTCTCCACACAAAAATGGCTGAAGGTGATTTTCAATAATCTCTTGGATAATAAAACTGGCTATTCGGTCAACCAAAACTGGGCTTCGGCTGAGTATACTTTTCTGTATTGAAATAAGAGAGTCATATGTTTGCATAATATTTCTATAAACAGAATCCACCATCTTCTGGAGGCTTTTTCCTTTACACAGATATTGATTATCATATATAGTGAACCAAATTTTATGTTTTGAAATGGCTGAAATAATCTTATTTATTATACAGGTAGACATCTCATTAAAATCTGAACTCATGAAATAATTTTTTTCCAAAGAGGAATCTTTACTGGGTGGAGGAATGAGTTGAAATAAAAGTCTTCTGATGATATCTTCTAAAAATGATTGTGATAACATGGTGCTATAGTCTGTTAAAGACCTAGGTTTGGAAGTAAATTCTCTCAGGTTATTTTGAAGTTTCTGCAATATAATTTCAGCATTGAGAGGGTAATATGAATTGTGTAACAGCTTTTCCCTGAAGCAAGTTGGGAGATGGTAGTCCAAAATCTCTAACAATATGCTATTAGTTATTTGTTCTGCTATTGAAGTACTGTCACATGCCAGATTACCACCACAGGTCACTTTTGATTTATATTGCTGTAAAACACCATAATAAACTGAGTCAACAATCCTACTAACAGTTTCTTTATGGATTGGTGGAAAACAGAGCCTTTCTTCAGAATTCCGTAAAACAGTGACCCTTGCCTTATTAAACTCATTCACCACACTGTTGACAAATAATGTATTCATCTCATTGAGCTGGGCATCCGTGATGTTTTCATTTTTGCCCAACAGTGAAACAGACAGATTAAAAAACAGTTCTGAAATTATGTCCTCTAAAAATGTGGCTGAATAAACACCTGTAGTCATATCTCCTGGATATTGCTTATTATGGATGGCAATTGTATTCATATCCTTTGTTCCCTGTCTTTTAAGAGGTGGCACATTAGCAAAATTTACTGAATACTTCTTGCCAAATGGTGCTTGTATTTTGGAACTAACTACACTGGGATTATTCAGGGGTCCTGTCAAAGCATGGACATAATAACTCATGGGTCCTAAAGAGCCTCTACCTTTTTCCAATTCTGTTAATTCTGGCCTTTTTGCTTTTATAAAACTAGATTGTATTTCCCTTGTTCCATACTTCAAATGCTTGTTTGCAAAAGGTGGACTTTGGGGGAGTTGTATACCATGACATAGTTTATCCATCAATGATTTAACCAAGCTGTGGGAGATAACAGTAAGCATAGAGTCTGATGACAGTAAATCCTGATCCATTTCTGCCAGGTTTTCCAAAATGTCTGACATATAATCCCCTTGAAATTGTCCACAGTCCACTGCTCCATTATAGTAGTCAAATTCTTCATCTACACTTTGAAGTATTTTTAAAAGTTGACATTCTTCTGCTGATACCTCTTCAGAGAGAGGGCAATTATCAAGAAAGATAGAGTTTGTGCATTTTTCTAAAAGTGTTCTGATTAGTTTCTCACATACAACATTGAGAAGGAAAACTGATTTAGGGGAGAGCCCTAAGTTATTTCCAAGTATGTTATTACATTGCCCTTCATATGATGATGAGAAAAATGTTCTTGCTTTTATTTCAGAATCTATAGCCTCATCTGGCTGTTCATCTGGTAAAAACAAATCTAAAACAATATTGAAAACTCTGTTGACTATTTCTTTGGATTCATGAGTTTTTAGGCTGCCAGTCAGACTATCTAACTTGTGTGCCAAATAATTTAATTTATTTTTTTGAATGATATGATCAATTTGGTGAGTAGCTAATCCCCAGTCTCTGGAACATTTCTGTCTTTGCATGGTATTTCTTCTGTTGCAAATGGGCACACTATTACTTCTAAGCATGGGAAATGGTCTGTTTCTTCCACTGTTTTCAAGGTGATGGTTTAACCCTATTTCTTTGGACAGTACATGAATCACACCTATTAAGAGGTCCTGAAAGAGATCATCAAAGTCAGCAGCACCCACTCCTGGGCAGTAAATGTACTTTCTTGTTAATGAAAACATTTGCTGTGCAGTGTCGGTCTTTATGATGTTACTATTTAACAGGATTTCAGTGATGATTTCAGAGATACTTAGAGCAAGTTCTCCAACAGAAATTGACCTACTCTCAAACACTTGAGAATCAATTGAAATAATAGTGTCAAATGCGGCATTTTGTCTTTCCGATGTTTTCTCTTTTTCTCTACTATCTGTGGTGCTGCCAGAAATGCTTGATATTAAATGGCAAATGACAGACTCAGTGAGATGTTCACAAAATTGATAAAGTGAAGAATCACTATATATGCTTCTTAGAGGCAATTTTGATTCACATTTTTTCCTTGACAGTGTGGAAACAATAGACACCTTCTCACTGGAAACTTAAAAAAGAAAACATTACCATTTTAGTATGCATTAAGGGACATATGGAAAATTCAGTATTTTGATAATTACTTATGTATGAATTTCATCTTTGGAACACCTCACTAAAAAAAAAAAAAAAAAAATCTAGTCAAGAAAAATACTGGGTTTTCTTCAGATACTTATTTCTCACCTGTGGAATCTTAATTTTAGCCATAAAGTTGATATTCAAATATCTAAGTCTACTGCTGGTATCTGTTTGCTTAGATGGTTAAGGTGCTCTAAAGAGCTGGAATTCCTGGGGCAGAGAAATGATTTCCAAGTGTAGTGTAGTGTTATATCTTAACAAGTGCACAGTGATCTCTGTGGAATCAGGCAAGACCAGTGGAGAGTGGAGGCTTTAAGCTGAACTTTGACAGTTAGACGGGTTTTAGATATCTTGAGGTGAAGGAAGTAAGGAAACGGAGCTCCACATGGAAGGAGCATGAGTGACATCACTGAAAAACCCTGGACGTGTCTGGGAATAGAGAAGAGACATGATAGAAAGAAGGGGCTAGTGGTAAAGAATCTGATCTGCCAAGGCAGTAGACACAGGTTTGATCCCTGGGTCGGGAAGATCCCCTGGAGAAGGAAATGGCAACGCACTCCAGTATTCTTGCCTGGAAAATTCCATGGACGGAGGAGCCACAGTCCATGGGGTCACAGAGAGTCAGAGTCTACCTTATCACTAAACCACCACAGAGACAAATGCCAATGGGATGGGATTACAGATCCTATCTTCTCCTGTTTTCTTTGTTTTTCTTCATTCTCTAAGTTCAATTAGGCGGTGCTTGAAGCAATTCTACTTATAAGCTTGGAATTGCAGACACACCCAACTGTCCACCTTGAAATAATACCAGTTTCAATTACAGGAAATGGCCTCATTGTATAAGTAGTTAGGACTGATAATATGTGTTCTACTATTTCAATGATGGTTAAGTGATGTATCTATACTGGTAAAGTAGCAATGAATTACTGGCGACTGGAATTAATGATCCAGCTCAAGGCTATAATAGTATTAGATGGAATTTTATGAAACTGCCAATAATTATCAGGTTTGACATAAAGTGGCTATCATATAGTTCAACCAAACATATAGATGTATGCATGCTCAGTCGCTAAGTTGTGTCTGACTCTTTTGCAACCCTGTGAACTGCAGCCTGCCAGGCTCCTCTGTCCATGGAATTTTTCCAGGCAAGAATACAAGAGAGGGATACCATTTCCTCCTCCGGGAGAACTTCCTGACCCAGGGATCAAACCCATGTATCCTACGTCTCCTGCATTGGCAGGCAGATTCTTTACCACTGAGCCGTCTGAGAAGCTAAATATATATAGATAAGTATATCTTCACCCCCTTTTAAAAAAATGATTTCAAGGATATGTATAGAGTATTATACCTAAAAGGAATATAATAATACTGGAATACAAACAAAACAAGAGGCTTCATACCACTGTTCTTATAAACTGTGACTAATCATAGCAATGGCTTCAACTGTACACCTTAAAGTTGAAACACAACTTTCAACCAGTTACCTCTATGTTTGGTATAATTATAAAGAAGTCACGCATGAGAACTTTAAAAATGTTTAGAACTCAGACCTCATGTTCAAACCAAAATCTCCTGCTTTTCAATAGTCACATTTTCTCTCATCTGCAGATATGGAAAAATTAGCAATACACCTTTTCAGATTCAAACCATATGAATGTTTAACTTTTTTTTTTTTTTTTTTTTAGTATCCTGTTATATTAAGAAGTGATTAAACACCCTCCCTCTAAGGCTGTTTTCAGAAAAACAGTAAATGAAGCTTCTTGAACTGGAGCTCTTTTACATATATTTGATTATTTTCTTTCTAAACTAAGCCCACTCTTACTTACCTCTAGTTTCAAAGTTCTTGAAATATGTGACCACAGATGTGGTGACATGTCTTGATACCAGATGAATTTCATTTGGACCCAGTTCATGGTCAGCAAAAGCAATGACTTCAACTTCCTTCAGAGGCTTTATTTTCAGGTAACTCTTATTTTCCCATTTTTGCAATAAAGAAAAATCTTCCCTTCTGACCTCAGCTTTTTTGTTTTCTTCTTCAAGTATATAGCTGATTCTTTTATCCCACATTCTAAGCAAACTTTTCTCATTCTTTTGTCCTCCAGATGTTATAGACAAAGGGTTTTGCTTTGATATGAAAAATGGTTTCATTGTTTCCGTGCTTTCACTAATGTGTGGTTGATTTGGAAATCCATAGCTTGACAGCACAGTACTGACAATATTTTCTGCAGCTAAACAAATCTTGAGTGGAGAAACACTTGTCTGAATTTGGCTAGGCTCAACAACTGGTTTGGAGATCTCGTAATGAAACACTCTTGGATTTTCACCTTTTCTCATTTCTATAAATGACATTACTTGCTTTAATGCTGTTTCTGTGGATTCATTTGCTTTCTTTAGCAGTTTTTCTAAGACACTCCCTTCAGGGAGGGAGCCATTTCCTTTCATAGCTTGATCAAAATAGCCCAAGTCAGATTCCTTTGGGATAGTGTCTTGCACTTTGTTTCTAGAAGATGAAGGTCTATTTTCTGAATCAGGCCTTCTCATTGGCTCTGAGTTTCTAACTGTGTCTTCGACAGAGGCTCTGGAATATGAGGGTAAATTTGATGAAGACTTATACCTTTTTTTCATATTTTCCTCTGAATAAAAACCCAAACCTGGAGCACTGCTTTGTGGAAGATTATTCCCAAAACTTACTTCCTTTAACTTTGACATGGGCATTTTCGTATTAGTTGCTAATTCAACCTGGTTAACAATGTAAGTATTTTCTACTCCTTGAAACAAATTTTCCTTGGGAAGGTTTTTGATTATAGACTCACTGAAATGAGCACACTGGTCCATCAGTGTCCCAATGATCTCACTTGCTGCAGTGTTCTCTTTCACTATGCTGACAGAAGATGGTTCCACTTGGCTTATTTCTTTGTCTAGCTTGTTCTTAATTACACCAAGCATGTTGCAGACAATATTAATAGCATATGTAAGTAATGCTGAATGGAATGAATGAACCTGTAGAAGGGTATTCTGTACATTTTCCTTGGAAACAATAGTACTTGACTTGGATTCATCAGAAAATTTTTTCAGTGGTTGTAACTTTGGCAACATCTTTTTGCTTAATAGTCTTTGTTGGACAGGAAAAAGATTTTCTACAGGCATTTTCACTATTTCAGAAAACTCATATTTAGAGGTATGTTTAAACTGTAAGTCCACAAATGACTCTAACATGTTTAAAACCCGTTCTACAATTTCTTGAACAATTTGGTTGCTAGAGCCCAAAGGACTTTGGTCTTTGGTTTTAGTGTTATATACTGGTACATTGCTGAGGGTGTCCTTGGTTGGAAAACCATATTTACTTTTAGTAGTAATGTGTTCTTTCCTATTTGCTGGAGTTTCTTTACCATATAGGGTGGGCATCTGGGACAAAAAGCACAGCTGTAATTTTTCAAACAGCATTTCAACAATTTCCCTTCCAAACATATTAATTTGTGCTTTGGTGTCTTCAGCTCTAGTAGAAGCTCCCTTAAAACAACTATGAAATCGGTTTTCACAGTCCTCAAGATGTGGCAGATTTAAAAGCGAAAGAGAATATTCTAATTCTTTTGCTTTTATTGAAATTTCAGTCAAACCATTTTCAGCTATCATCAAGAGCTTACACTTTTCGTTTTCCATGTCATTTGACTCAGCTTGCCACTTGTCAAACATTTTTTTAAATATACCTTCTTTAGGAAAAATCTGTTCTAACTGCGAAGAAACATTTTCCAAGTAAAAACAGGCTTGTGGTTTGGCAAGAGACTTTGCACCTATATTTCCCTGTGAAAGTTTGGGATCATCCAGATGTGAGAATTTGATAGGATTAGCTGAGTTGTGGTTATTGATCACATATAATCCTTGCAAAACTGTATCAACTATTTTATTTGCTGCCATGATTTGATCAGATGGTAAAGCTCTATTGTTTACCATCGCTCTAGTTCGTGTCACCTTTTCCAATTCTTTAACAGTTGTTTTCAGGATATTACTTATTATATCCTTGGCATATATTTTTAGTTCCGAAGCAGGCAGTTTCATTTCCAGTAAGTTTTTGGCATCTCCTGTTGATAGGATGTGTGGCAGCCTGATATCCATCTTAGCCCAAACGTCTTTTGGGGTCTTCTCTCCAGGACTTAATTTGGTCCTGCTCTTGGCCTTGGCACGACTAAGTCCTATGTGTGCTTTTGTTCTAAATTTAGGCAAAGGAGTAACTTTTGATTTTGCTTTTAAACTTGTTTTAACACTTGGCTTAGGGCTCACTTTAGAACTGTGTAGTCTTAAAGGTTGCAACTCATCAGAACAACTTTCAAGGGACACAGTCCCTTCTAGATAAAATGAGGCAAAATTTGTGATCTTATTGAGAACCACTTGAACTAGATCTTTCCCCACTTGTGATGGTGAATATCGTAAAAAAGTATTTTCCAATAGAGAGATATTTCGACTGTCTGCATAAGGATAAACTTGTGGTAGCACAAATCTAGTGACACTACTTCTTATTCCTGCTTTAGTTTCTTTGATGCATGGTGATTTCTTTGGTAAAATATTTTTGTCAGCTGGTTCTCCTTCATTATTTTCATATAATGATGTCACGATTACAGAGTACATTTTCCCCAAAACATTTTCAATTATGTCACTTGCCGCATTGTTGATATGTGATTGACAGAAGTTTTTTGGTGTTATGTCTGATGTTTTAGAGTTAGGTATAAAGTGGGGTATTTCATTAAAGGAAGGTAAATGGCCCATGATTTCTATTATTTTTTGATACACTTTACTTATAACTTCTTCCACTGCAATGAATAATGCAGTTCTTTCTTTTTGTTTTGATTTTTCATTTCTCATAAATATTTCTTCTAAAACAATTCTTTGGCTTTCCCTTTCCAATGCCATTTGGGTTTGTTCTAATGGATACTTTGAAGACAGAGACAGTTTGGTGTTTTTTTCCTGAGCTCTTTGTGCCAGTGATATTTCATTTGATATGGTTAATTGTGAAAATAAATTAGGATTGTCTTTTGAGTAAAAACTGATTTCCTTTGCAGATCTTTTATTATATAAACTCCTTAAGATACCATTGACAATTTCACTTACAATGGTAATTTCTTGGAAAGAAACATTGTTTGGATATGGATGCATCTTTTGGATTTCAAGGTCTAAGTCATTTTTAATAAAATTCAAAATGGCACTGGCAATGATGTCAGAATATTCCTTAAGACTAGTTTGTGATAGATGAATTGTAGATCCAAGTTTTTCTCTGTAACTGGCAAAAGTGGAATCCATGAGCTCTTGGCTGAGAATATTTTCATTTGATATTTTCAGAATATTCACATTTGATTCCACCTGGCTTGGTTCATGAAAGATGATGCCATCTTGCTTACAGTTTTCCAGTTCTGGTCTCACAAATGACTTTTTTTTAGGCTGGAAAGCAAGCATAATTAACGAATCTATTCTTTCTGTGGCAAATGATTCTAACCAATTAAAAATACTTTGAGTGATGAAGTTAGCACTTTCCTCACATGGATCAGGAACAAATTTCTTGGGGTCTTCTTTCTCTACTATAGTTATCTGGCTGTCATTAGCATAAGCTGGTTTAAGAATTTTTGAAGATGGAAAATGCTTTGTTTTCCTTTCACTTTCTGACTCCATAAGAAGAGACTGCCGACACTGTGCTTTTGGAAACGTATTACAAAAGGTCAGAGGCAATCTAGTAGAAGTAGGATCCTTTGCATTTATGCTAAGCATGACAGCAGAACTGAGATTATGAAGTACAATATCTACTATATCATTGGATATCAAAATAACATCAGATTTAGGAACTGAAAACTTTGGAAGAATTTTATTTACATCCTCAATGTCAGAATTTGCTCTGGGATGTTTGCCAGCTATGCTACATTTCAAAGTGGGTGTGGCAAATGAGAGATTATTCTGGTTGAGTGTTTTTTCATAAATATCACATAAGACACTTTCAATGGTATCTTGTATTTGAAACTGAAGTACTTTTCGATACTCAGTCTTATTAAACAGCTTTTCAATAATACCTTCTTGCTGATCTGAACTGATTTCTTTGTCAGAACTGTTCTTGTCACATTTTCCTTTGGATGATACAATATCTAACACTGTGTTAACAATTTGACTTGTAATACTTTCAGAAACCACAATATTATTCATTAAGAAAGGAGTTTCCTTCTCTTTATCTAATTCATTTTTGATTCCTTTTAAAATTTTTCTGGCCACTTCTGTTGCATATGTATTTAATTTGTTCAAAGAGACCTGACAAAATGAGTTAGTGTTTTGTGACATAACATTATCCACTGAGCAAGAGGAAAACTGACTCTCAGAATACAAATCTTTGGCTGACAAAGCTTTGCTTAATGTACTCTTATCCTGTTGAACAGGTAAAGCCATTGGAACTGTGAAGTTGATTTGGGGACAAAAAAGAGATTGTACTTTGGAAGTAGCAAAAGTTTCTAAACTTGTTAATATTGCCTGCATGATATCTTCAACTATGTTTCCTTTAGCCTGTCTGTCAATATTGAATCTGGACTGAAGAGTATACGGATTCTTGTTCAGTGCAGTGATGGAGGGTTTTCCTCTTCCATAGGTGTGTTCATGGAAAGAAACATTTGCTGAGAAGGTGATGGTTTTATAGCTATTTTCACTTGCAATTGTCTCTGTCTTAGCAGCTGTATAAAGTTTATCAAATACAGTTGTAACAACATCATCTGCCACTATGGTTACATCTGCTTCAGACACCATCATTTTATCTATAAATGGAACAGATGTTTGAGCAACTGGCTCACCAACATTGTGAGGGATGTCGCTTAAGCGGGAGTGGGAGAGAGAAAGCATATTTAATTGACTGACCAAAGCATTTTGAAAGATCTCATTCAAAATATTTCTTATAATGGGAACAATTGGAGATTTCTGTGGTTCTTTGAGCTTCACTTCAAGTTTGTTTAAGGTTCTTTCTAGAACCCACTGTTGAAGAGAATCTGATTGAGTTTCTTCTGTTAGTGGTATTCTCTCACCAATGAATTCTTTCTCTGTGTTTGTAGCATCTTCTAGAAATGAATCTGATTCAGCTCCACCAGGAAGAAAATTTCCATAGATTGGCCTGTATCCATTAGTTTCACTGTCTCTCTCTTTAGGTTGAGTTTCATTAAGCATATCTGAGGATACTGCATCTAAGATTAAACTGACTATATTCTCTAGCATTTGTTTCTCAGGTGGTGGTGTTTTCACACTTGTCCTCAAATCTAACGGGTTCATATTTAATTCTGTTTGAATAGCTTTCAAAATAGCACTTGATACTTTCTTTGCATTTGTGTATAAAGCTGACTGCAATAGTTCTTCATGTGTGTCTGTGAAAACTCTGAGGCTTTCACATTCCATGTTCATCTTACTGGTTTTTTTATTTTCATCGTTAGTAGAATCCAGAGTTTCTAAATTTCCATTGGCAAACCCTTCCAGTTTAGCAAAAACCATATTAAGAATATCCGAAGCTACCGCTTTTAGCTTATTTGAATGCATTTCTTTTGCGCTCCCTGTGTTGGAAGACTTGGGAGCAATAGGTTTTTCCATGCTTTTAGTCATCTCTTTATTACCCTCTTGAACCATCCTGGAAACTATGCTGGAGATTATTTCAGTGCATTTGGCCATTTCCTCAATAATTGAAGTAAATGATAGGTTGTCAATATCGAGAGGCTCTGAGATAGCTTTACATCCACAACTGACAGAACTAGTATCTGTGTCGACACTACATAATTTTGCAATGATATATTCCAAAATTGTTGTGGAAATGAGCTGAATATTAGACTGCAATTCAGTGGCTCTTTGCTGATTCTTATTGGTCTTCTCTCTGCTTAGCTTAGAACAAGATGGCTGACAGTGAGGGTGAGCCCCTATGAGCTTGCATAACATTTCATAGAGTGTTTCCCCAATATTATCTAACACTTGTAATCTGGAATTCTCTTTGAGATCTTTTCCATTAATGACACTATGGAGAGCACATGGAGTAGCTAAAACTTTGTAAAAAGATTTTTTACCCTGTCTGCTTGGCAAAATGTTCCCTTTATCAACATTATCAGATCCATGTGAAGCTGCTGGCTTTGAGTTATCTGAAGAGAGTGAAATACTGCTTTGATCTGAATGTCCACTTGATAATATTTCACAAATACAAGTTAATAATGGTGATTCCATGATGTCACCATTGAGATCTGAGACATGAGATTCTAATTTCTTAGTGTCAGTAAAACATCCTTTACCTGTGAGGGATTTGGTATGGTTTCTTTCCCTAAGATTTAGGTTTTTCTCACCGAGTTCTAGTTCATTCTGGATAGCACGCAAAACAATGTTTACCACTTTAGCTGTGTAAGTACTAAGTTGAGATTGCAATGAAGATTTCTCTGCAAGTGAAGGTTTGAAGCCCATTTTCAATTTTGGACAAATAAATAACTTCAGCTTTTTAAAAACTGCATTAATGATCTTATCAGTAATTTCATCTGCAAGTCTTGGTTCACTCTCTTCAGATTTTAACAGGGAAGGTTTTGCCAGATCTCCATCGAGTGAAGATAAATATTTCATTTTCTTTTCACTATCGAACCATTTTTTTAGTGGCTTTTTATTTGGTGCTGCTTTGACCATGGGGAGAGTGTCAGGACTCTCTAGAGAAGCTGGATGAACTGATGGTGAAATGGAATTTTTGGTGGTACTGGGAATGCAGCTTGCCTTGTGAAGTATGTTTAATATAGTGTCTGTTATTTCCTGAGCTACTGTACTAATTTCTGACACAGAAAACAGCTGGTCCATCCATTCTTGATGTGATGGTTCTTGAGATTTTTCTGAAACAAGAACTGAAGCTTTGTCAGTTCCACTTTCTAAGTGACCAGGAGGAACAGAAGATATGTCCTTGAGCATTTCTGTTAAAATACTTTTAACTGTGTTTTCTGAAGCCTTTTGTATTTGATGCTTTTGATCTTGGCTGAAAAGTAGAATGTCTTTATTCAAACAGGGTTTTTCCTTCAAAATTTTTCTATCCTTAAAAAATGGTAACTCAGTCCTTAATCTGCGACTATGAAACGCAACTTTGCTTCTTGGAGAAGTAGGCTTTGTAGGTAGTTTGCTATTTCTTTGGTATTCTAGACAAGCATTTCCTTTTGTAAACCAATGCTCAGAAATTTGTTCTTGTGATTTTGCTTTTTCCTCTTTGAAAGATGAATCAAGCACATTTTCCACAATTCTGTCTATTTCTTCATTATCATCTTCAGAATAAAGGACCATGCCAGGAACATTAACAGGTGGAAATGGTCTTCCAGACCTAGGGCCATTAGATAATCTAGTGCCAGTGAGTCTGTATTTTACTTCAGTGTCAGAAGGACTTCTCAGTCTAGAATGTCTACATTTTTGATTACCTGCTTTTACTGGTTCCTGATGTAGCTGAGTAAAGATATCATCAAGCAACTTAAGGAGTACTACTGTTTCTTCAGATGCAATAAGTCTCTCATTATTAAGTTCAGTTTGTACAAATCCTAGTATAGTGCTGATTGCTTCCTCTATATAGCCAACTAAAGAGGACTGGGAAAGAATATTTGACATTAAATTTTGTATCTTTTCTTTAACAATTAAATTAGCTGCATCAAGTTCAGGATTACATTTCTTTTTGTCGGCTTTTATATGGCGCATACATGTTGGGTCTGCCACATGTTGCTGATAGGAAAGTTTAGTTGCCTCTTCAAGATGAGGAAGCTCATTTTGCTTACGAGCTGTAAGAGTCATCAGCTTTTCTAAAATGGCATGCACCATATCCTCTGCAACATCACACATGGGTTCCGCAGTAGCAGGCACTGAAGCTATTAAAGGTTTTTCATATGATAGAGTGAGAGATTCTCCACTGGGTGTTAGGCTTGGTTGAATATTGGCTGATAAATCTTGTGAATATATCTGGACACATTTTTTCTCAACCGCAGACTGTAGCTTCTCAAGCATATTTTCCACAATTTCTGAAGCTACTGAGCAGATATCAGCATTGGAAACCAAGTCTCCTCTTATAGGCTCACTTTGGTCAACAAAAACTTCAGCAGTAACAGAAGAAATAGAGGGAATGGCATGTGTTAAATCAGACATTATTTCTTGAAAAATGCTTTCCAAAATCAATTCAGTTTCCCCTTTTAAGTGACACTTAAAGTTAACAAAAACATTCTTTAAACTCTTCATTTCATTCATGGCTTTTGCTTTTTGATCAGAAAACAATGGATTCTCTAAACCATCTGTTTCAGTGGTAGCATCCTTTGATTTTTTTGGGCCTGTTTCAAGTGATGCTAGAAGATGACTATCAGATTTGCAACTTCTGAGGTCAGGGTATGTATATACCATGCTTGTTTCATTATATTTTAGTCCATTTGTTACAGATTGTCCTGTAATGTGACATGTTTCTCCCACAACTGCTTTTTCCACATGGGCAGATGGCTTTAATGGTGTGGTTGGTCTCCTTACTGATATGTCAACTGCAAATGCACAGGGCTGTCTCTTAAATGATTTAGTTGTTGCAGAAGTGTAGCTTCCATATGTAAACTCTTCACTGCATGTGCTACAAAAACTTGAACTATCTGAGGAGAGGACAGAGTCTTCAGACATTGGATATGTATTATTTTTCAACCTTTCTTCATACTTTGTGATGGCTGGGTATAATATGCTGGTAACTGTAGCCACAACCCAGGTCATTATATTCTGAATTATGCTATTCAGTTCTTCAGAAGTTACCTGGTTTGAGGCAAGCAGGAATGAAAAGAAAATCATTTAACTATCTACTCTATGATGCAACAGAGGGTAATATTTGATGTTTTATATCAAACAATGCATAGCTTGATACCATCATGGTTATAAAGAGAACATGGTAAATATATATATTTAGAATTTCAAATTAATTTCAAGTTGGTTTATTCTCCACTAAAGTTAAAAAAAATAAGTTTCCATTTGGCTCCCATTCCCTCAGAACATTTTTACTTATTTATTTTTTCCTAACATTTATGACTGGGATAAAAGAATTTTTGGTTAAAAAGAAAGAAAATGAAGAATCACTAAATTGCTGTCTAGGCACATTATATTACATGCATGTATTTTTTAAAGAAGAAACATAGTGTCTACAACCTAGCAGAATTATTTTAAAATGATCCAGGTTATTTCTAACAAATTATTTCTCAAACAGATATGGTCAAAACACTTGGGTGCCTTCAGAGGCATCTGTCTAGCTAAGAGTAAGGATGGAAAAGAAGCCAGCTCGCCTCTCATTCCCTGATGCAGAGGTGAGCCTGTGATTTGTTTACAGGGAAAGGACTACAGCTAATTGTTAAGAATCTAATAAGCAAAAAAAAAAAAAGTTCATGCTTTATGGAGATTGCATGGGTTTGTATCTAACAAGATAGTATCAATGGAAACTGTCATAGAAGGCAAAGAAAAGGTGATACAGTGAAGGAACAAATGAGTTTAGATAGAAAATAAGGGACGCTAGAATTGCATCTCAAAGAGTCAAGAGGGTTGAGCAAGGATAGGTTTAGAGAATTCCTCCTTTTGAGCTTGATATAAAACCTCAGGGACTAGATTTGAATGACCATCCTTAGTGGTCAATGGTGCTATCCTATGTTTAAGTTTGGGCTTTCCAGATAGCTCAGTTGATAAAGAATCCACCTGCAATGCAGGAGACCCTGGTTCGATTCTTGGGTCAAAAAGATCTGCTGGAGATATGATAGGCTACCCACTCCAGTATTCTTGGGCTTCCGTTGTGGCTCAGCTGGTAAAGAAAACGCCTGCAATGCAGGAGACTTGGGTTCGATCCCTGGGTTAGGAAGATCCCCTGTAGGAGGGAAAAGCTACCCACTCCAGTATTCTGGCCTGGAGAATTCCATGGACTGTATGGGGTCACAAAGAGTCAGACATGACTGAGTGACTTTCACTTACTTAAAGTTAGACTAAGAGCCTCAGTAACAGAATCCATCTGTTTCTATATACTTCTGCTTATGTACTGAAAACATACTTTGGATTTGTATTAATAAAAATCCTCTTGCCTATAATAAACTAATCAGTTCAGTTCAGTTCAGTCGCTCAGTTATGTCCGACTCCTTACGACCCCATGAATCGCAGCACACCAGGCCTCCCTGTCCATCACCAACTCCTGGAGTTTACTCAAACTCACGCCCATCGAGTCGGTGATGTCATCCAGCCATCTCACCTCTGTCGTCCCTTTCTCCTCCTGCCCACTCCCAGCATCAGGGGCTTTTCCAATGAGTCAACTCTTCACATGAGGTGGCCAAAGTATTGGAGTTTCAGCTTCAACATCAGTCCTTCCAATGAACACCCAGGACTGATCTCCTTTAGGATGGACCGGTTGGATCTCCTTGCAGTCCAAGGGACTCTCAACTAATAGTCTGTTCAAAATTGTTATGACTCTTAAAACAAAAACTAGTAAACATAAGTAAACTGGCAGCAAAGTCTGGAAAGCTGTCATGTGGGCAGGAGAATTTAAAAAAAATAGGATTTCTGTAATGGGGCTGTTAACACCCAAAATACTGCCTTAAGTTAGCACAGAAAGCAGAGACATCACTTTGCTGACAAAGGTCAGTATAGACAAAGCTATGGTTTTTCCAGTAGTAATATGTGGATGTGAGAATTGGATCATAAAAAAGGCTGAGTGCTGAAGAATTGATGCTTTCAAATTGTGGTGCTGGAGAGTCCCTTGGACGGCAAGGAGATCAAACCAGTCAATCCTAAAGGAAGTCATCCCTGAATATTCATGAGAAAGACCTATGCTGAAGCTCCAATACTCTGGCCAACCTGATGTGAAGAGCCGACTCCTTGGAAAAGACCCTGATACTGGGAAAGACTGAGGCAGGAAGAGAAGGGGGCAACAAAGGATGAGATGGTTGGCTGGCATCACTGACTCAACAGACATGAGTTTGAGCAATCTCTGGGAGACAGTGAAAGACAGGGAAATCTGGTGTGCTGCAGTCCATGGGGTCACAGAGTCGGACATGACTTAGCAACTGAACAATAAGCACACAGTTATACCCATATTAGGCCAACAATCAAAGATAAGTTAACACCTATGCAGCATACTCTCTTTTGACACATGGTATTTGGGGGCACCCCAGGGAAAGCCATTATATTCTACTCTAATCCTTGAATCTTCTCATACATTTTGCATTCACTATACAACATCCAAAACATTATATAACATCCAAAATGAAATGTTTTGAGTAAAAACAATTTATTATAATCTACTATGACATATAAACTGAGACATTCAATATATATATTGCTTTTTGCTTTTCTTACTACCAGAGATCATAAATGATAGAACTACATTATTATTCTTAGGCTAAGTATGACATATGAAAGAAAGCTATTCCTAATATGTTTTGTTCTTAGGTGGTTAGGTCCCTTCCCACCAAACTGACTCGGGACAAATCCAAGCATCCCAACTCATGAGCTGAGTCTGCAAAGTGATGTGTAGTGGCTTCCCATGAAAGAATGGGTTTATGGTTATTTGACACTATTCTTATAATGGCTAGGTCCCTGAATGCTCCTCCCCTGACTTCCTGCCCATCTCCATGAGACCTCTTCTTGAATGGGCAAAATTATCTTTTTATGAGAACCTTACTGCAAAATCTAAGAATTAACTGAACGTGAACTTTAAAGAAGAAAAAATGAGCAAAGAGGGACATTAATATCAGTAAATGATTGCATAGTTTTTTTTTTCTACTATGAAACATTTAAAATTATCATTAATATGCTGCTTTATCAATGAGTTTTATGATACATACTTTTTCTTGCAAGCAGTTTTGTAGGATATGCTGTTTTCTGTAAAGTCAAGAAAGGTTGATAATTTTGTTATTATTTAGGGTCAAGAATTTATGTAGCTTTTTCCAAAACTTATAATCACTGAATCAGTTTTTTTCTCTTTATATCTGAAAGTTTTTTTTTTTTTTTAACAGAAATTCAGAAGAATAAACTGTATTTCCATCCCCCACCACCTATTTCTCTTCCTTCTTTGATACTGGCCCATATGCCTTAATATGGGAAGAAGCAGAATTATAGCTGTTGCATAAAAATGTCTATTAGAAAATTCTACTTCTGACCCACCTTAGACATTCCTGCTGTGTGGTCCTCTGGGAAAGGACACAGGCTTGGAGGGAGAAGGTAAGCTAGTCTTTCATGTTTGCTAAAAGGCAGCATGAAGTGGCAAGACATTTAACCAGAGCTTCAGATAATCCTTTACTTACCCTTTCAAATCCCATAGTTTTACCCATGCTTTCATCAAACAGCAAGGAATTATGTGATAACTATTCAATAACCATGGGTTAAAATAATACATTTATAGCCCTCTTAAATACAAATTTAGATGTAGCCCTTTTCTATGTATGACAATATTCTATCATTTATTCTAGTCAGATTTTTATCATGATAATGAAGTCAACAATGCAATTTTCTCATGGTAACAAGAACTCAATGAAAATTATAGAATAGTTAATAAAACAAAATCTAAGATTTAGATTCTTACTTATTTTTGTATATTTCAGGCGTTTATTTTCATGTATTTCAATGTAGGCCCTTTGCTTATCTTTTTCCTAATTACTTATAATAAAACTGATACACCTTTTTCACTTTTTCTAGTCCTGTACTTTACATTATAAAATCAGGCACTGAGTTTGTGCTGGGTGATGAGACACTGAGTTTGCAGTGATGAGACATGGGCTCCTGCTCCAGCAGCAATGAGTGTCTCTGAACTGTGAGGTCACATGCAAAGGAAACAGATTTGGAATGAACTCAGTGTTCGCTTGCTCATAAACTGGATTCTCCCAAGATCTCTGGAGAACATGTATACAGTTAAATAGATGCTTTCAGAAGGGTGACGAGATGGCAGAGTAGAAGGACTTGAGCTCATCTTGTCTCACAAAAACACCAAAGAGGCAACTAACTGCTGAACAATCATCCACAGAAAAGACTAGATCTATGAGAAAAAAGGTATTCTACATCTAAAGACATAGAAGAAGCCACAACGAAACAGTAAGTGTGCTTCTGTGATATAATCAAATCCCGTATACATTGGGTTGGTGACCCACAGACTTGAAACATATTGCAGTTTCTCCCAGAGGTCTGAGAGTTCTGAGCCCCACATCAGGCTTCCCTGCCTAGGGGTCTAGCATCACAAGTAGGAGACCCCACAGAATTTGGTTTAAAGGCCAGCAGGGCTTGACTGCAGAAGCCCCAGGACTAGGGTAAACAGAGACTCCACTCTTGGAGGGTGCATGCAAGGTTTCACATGCACTAGGACCCAGAACAAGGCAGTATCTCCATAGGAACCTGGGCCAAACCTACCTGTGAGTCTTGAAAGGTCTCCTTGGAGTTGGCGGAAGTCCCAAGGAATATTCCTCAGTGTGAGCTCTCCAGGAGGTCACCATTTTGGCACTGAGAGTTGGCCCTATCCAACAGCCTTCAGGCTTCAATGCTGGGATATCTCAGGCTAAACAACCAACAAGATGGGAACACAGCCCCACTCATCAACAAAGAGGCTGGCTAAAGTTGTCCTGAGCCCTGTGGCATGGCCCTGTCCACCACGGGCACAAAATCCAGCACCACTCACCAGTGGGCAGGTACAGTCCCTCCCAACAGGAAGCCTGCACAAGCCCCTAGACTGGCCTCACTCACCAGGGACAGACAGCAGAAGCAAGAACTATGATCCTACAGCCTGTGGAACACAAACCACAAACACAGAAAGTGAAACAAAATGAGCCATCAGAGAAATATGTTCTAGATGAAGAAACAAGATGAAACCCCAGAAGAACAAGTAAGTGATGTAGAGATAGGTAATTTACCTGAAAGAAAATACACAATAATGTTAGCAAAGATGACCCAAGATCTTGGAAAAAGAATGGAGGTATACACTGAGAAGATATAAAAAATGTTTAGAAAGCACTAGAAGATTTAAAGAACAGAGATAAAATAACTAAAATAAAAAATACACTAGAAGGAATCAATAGCAGAATAAATGAGGCAGAAGGATAAATAAGTAAGTTGGAAGACAGACTGGTGGAACTCACTGCTGCAGAACAAATAAGGAAAAAAGAATGAAAAGAAATGACAGTCTAAGTGATTTCTAGGATATTAAACACACCAACCAACACTCCAATTACAGGGGTCTCAGGAAGAGGAGAAAGGGCCTGGGAAGGTATCTGAGAAGACAATAGCTGGAAAAATCCCTAACATGGGAAAGAAAACACTCAAGTCCAGGGAGTGCAGAGTCCCATATAGAAAAACACAGGGAGGAGTGCACAGAGACACATACCAAACTGATAAAACTTTAAGACAGAGAAAATAATTAAAGCAGCAAGGGAAAAGCAACAAATAACTTACAAGGGAATCTGCATAAGGTTATCAGCTGATTTGTCAGAAGAAACTCTGTAGTCAGAAGGGAGTGGCATGATATATTTAAAGTAACAAATGGGAAAAACCCACAAGCAAGAATACTCTACCCAACAAGGCCCTTGTTCACATTTGAAGGAGAAGTCAAGAGCTTTACAGACAAGCAAAGCTAACAGAATTCAACACCATCTAGCCACTTTAGGTGCAACAGAATGGGAAAGACTAGAGATCTCTTCAAGAAAATTAGAGATACCAAGGGAACATTTCATGCAAAGATGGACTCGATAAAGGACAGAAATGGTATGGACCTAACAGAAGTAGAAGATATTAAGAAGAGGTGGAAAGAATACACAGAAGAACTGAACAAAAAAGATCTTCACGACCCAGATAATCACGATGGTGTGATCACTTACCTAGAGCCAGACATCCTGGAATATGAAGTCAGGTGGGCCTTAGAAAGCATCACTACGAACAAAGCTAGTGGAAGTGATGGAATTCCAGTTGAGCTATTTCAAATCCTGAAAGATGATGCTGTGAAAGTGCTGTACTCAATATGTCAGCAAATTTGGAAAATTCAGCAGTGGTCACAGGATTGGAAAAGGTCAATTTTCATTCCAATCCCAAAGAAAGCTCAAACTATCACACAATTGCACTTATCTCACACACTAGTAAAGTCATGTTCAAAATTCTCCAAACCAATCTTCAGCAATATGTGAACCATGAACTTCCAGATGTTCAAGCTGTTTTTAGAAAAGGCAGAGGAACCAGAGATCAAATTGCCAACATCCATTGGATCATCGAAAAAGCAAGAGAATTCCAGAAAAACATCTATTTCTGTTTTACTGACTATGCCAAAGCCTTTGACTGTGTGAATCACAATAAACTGTGGGAAATTCTGAAAGAGATGGGAACACCAGACCACCTGACCTGCCTCTTGAGAAACCTATATGCAGGTCAGGAAGCAATAGTTAGAAGTGGACATGGGACAACAGGCTGGTTCCATATAGGAAAAGGAGTATGTCAAGGCTGTATATTGTCACCCTGCTTATTTAACTTATATGTAGAATATATCATGAGAAACTCTGGGCTGGAAGAAGCATAAGCTGCAATCATGATTGCTGGGAGGAATATCAATAACCTCAGATATGCAGATGACACCACCCTTATGGCAGAAGGTGAAGAAGAACTAAAGAGTCTCTTGATGAAAGTGAAAGAGGAGAGTGAAAAAGTTGGCTTAAAGCTCACCATTCAGAAAACTAAGATCATGGCATCCAGTCCCATCACTTCATGGCAAATAGATGTGGAAACAGTGGAAACAATGTCAGACTTTATTTTTCTGGGCTCCAAAATCACTGCAGATGGTGATTGCAGCCATGAAATTAAAAGACACTTACTCCTTGGAAGGAAAGTTATGACCAAACTAGATGGCATATTAAAAAGCAGAGACATTACTTTGTCAACAAAGGTCTGTCTAGTCAAGGTTATGGTTTTTCCAGTGGTCATGTATGGATGTGAGAGTTGGACTGTGAAGAAAGCTGAGCGCTGAAGAACTGATGCTTTTGAACTGTGGTTGGAGATCCAGCTAGTCCATTCTAAAGGAGATCAGTCCTGGGTGTTCATTGTAAGGACCGATGCTGAAGCTGAAACTCCAATACTTTGGCTACCTCATGCGAAGAGATGACTTATTGGAAAAGACCCTGATGCTGGGAGGGATTGGGGGCAGGAGGAGAAGGAGACAACAGGGGATGAGATGGCTGGATGGCATCACCAACTTGATGGACATGAGTTTGAGTAAACTCCGGGAGTTTGTGATAGACAGGGAGGCCTGGCGTGCTGCGGTTCATGGGGTCACAGAGAGTCAGACACGACTGAGCGACTGAACTGAACCAGCTTTACAATAAGGCTAGAGGAACTTCTCTAGGTGGAGAAGATAAGGCCACAACTAGAAACAAACTATGAATGAATGGAAAAGCTCACCAGCAAAGGCAAACCTAAATGTAGAAAATCATTTGCACACAAATATGATATCAAAATCAGCAATTGTGAGGGGAATAATGATCAAAACTATGATTTAAGAACTTCCAACAGACAAATATCCAGGATCAAATTGCTTCACTGGCAAATTCCAAAAAATATTTAGAGAAGAGTTAATACCTGTCCTTCTGAAACTATTCCAAAAAATTGCTGCCACATGGTATCTTTAAAAAAGAACACTTCAGAATCACTTGGGCATGGTTTTCTTCCTTTTCATATCTACCTAATATCTACCATTATGCTTCAAATATAAATTCCTATTTAAAATCTTTTGGATATGGGCCTACTCTCTGTAATCCAAAATGAAGCATTTGTGCAGGTCACTAATGGACTTCTAACACTGGTTTCTACTTTCTTGCCATAAATTATTCTTATATAGTTCTGTTAGGTATTCATCATGTATTCCACTTTGATCATACCATTATCCCTCCTAACCAGTGTTGCCCAGTAGATAAACTATAAATTTCTGACCACAGTATGCAAAGTAGCAAGCACTCTTACTGTTTTCTTTACTGTTACTCCTTACATCTTTCATCCCAATAATATAAACTTACTCATTAACTAAGTGTAATGCTTAATTATTGAAACTTAATTATAAAAATTATTGAAGTTTATCCACACTGCTATCATATTTGTCTTCATTCTCTTGGTTTTGAACTTCCAAGTCTATTTTATAAATCTTTCTGTTTTTAGTATTAACGTTATAGAAAGTAGAACTAATCAACAGAGAAAAGGGAGGGAGGGAGCAGGAGGATGGTAGAATACATGTAATCATTCCACAGTAAAGTCTTATGAAATCTGGAGTTAAATCAGAAGAAGAAGAATGTGAATGTGTATGATTGGTAGAGTCAGACCAGAAAACATTGTTAGCTGTGTTTTGTTTGTGTTATGATGGGATGTTAGGCTGGTTAGGTGCAGCGAAAAGGTATTTTTCCCTGTCAATCTGGAAGGGAGCAGTGAAAAAGCTCCAAATAATGCAGAGAGTTACTCACCTTACTGAGTAATACGTGAACCGTGAACTTTCAGATGTTCAAGCTGGTTTTAGAAAAGGCAGAGGAACCAGAGATCAAGTTGCTAACAACCCCTGGATCATCGAAAAAGCAACAGAGTTCCAGAAAAACATGTATTTCTGTTTTATTGACTGTGCCAAAGCCTTTGACTGTGTGCATCACAATAAACTGTGGGAAATTCTGAAAGAGATGGGAATGCCAGACCACCTGACCTGCCTCTTGAGAAACCTGTATGCAGGTCAGGAAGCAACAGTTAGAAGTGGACATGGAGCAACAGACTGGTTCCAAATAGAAAAAGGAGTATGTCAAGGCTGCATATTGTCACCCTACTTATTTAACTTATATGAAGAATACATCATGAGAAATGCTGGACTGGAAGAAGCACAAGCTGGAATCAAGACTGCCAAGATAAATATCAGTGACCTCAGATATGCAGATGACACCACCCTTATGGCAGAAAGTGAAGAAGAACTAAAGAGCCTCTTGATGAAAGTGAAGGAGCAGTGTGAAAAAGTTGGCTTAAAGCTCAACATTCAGAAAACTAAGATCATGGCATCTGCTCCCATCACTTCATGGCAAATAAATGGGGAAACAGTGGAAACAGTGTCAGACTTTATTTTTCTGAGCTCCAAAATCACTGCAGATGGTGACTGCAGCCATGAAATTAAAAGACGCTTACTCCTTGGAAGGAAACTATGACCAACCTAGACAGCATATTAAAAAGCAGAGACAGTACTTTGTCAACAAAGGTCTGTCTAGTCAAGCCAATGGTTTTTCCAGTAGTCATGTATGGATGTGAGAGTTGGACTATAAAGAAAGCTGTGTGCCGAAGAATTGATGCTTTTGAACTGTAGTGTTGGAGAAGACTCTTGAGAGTCCCATGGACCGCAAGGAGATCCAACCAGTCCATCCCAAGGGAGATCAGTCCTGGGTGTTCATTGGAAGGACTGATGTTGAAGCAGAAACTCCAGTATTTTGGCCACGTGATGCAAAGAGCTAACTCACTGGAAAAGACCCTGATGCTGGGAAAGATTGAGGGCAGGAGGAGAAGGGGACGACAGAGGCTGAGATGGTTGGATGGCATCATTGACTCAACGGACATGGGTTGGGTGGACTCCAGGAGTTGGTGATGGACAGGGAGGCCTGGTGTGCTGTGGTTCAGGGGGTCACAAAGAGTTGGACAAGACTGAGCGACTGAACTGAACTGAAGCTGGATCTTATTTGGGTAATTGCTTTTTTTTTTTTTTTTTAAGGTAACAGTGTTGGGTCTAAAATGATAAGTCTCTCAGCTCTAACATTGAGAAAGCCTTATCTAAATACCAACAGAAACTGATCACCACCAGTTTGAGGAATAAAAACCCCTGAGGTACCCCAAATCTCTTTTTCAAAGTCTGGCAAGTGCCATCACTAGAGATTATTATTTTGGATTATATAGCAAACACATTTTAGGATAAGAATGACTAATTAAAAATTTAAAAATTAAAACTAATCTACCATATTTAGGAAGTCTGTAATCTCAAAAAGTTCAAGGAAAGGTAAATGTTTAAAAGGGGATAAAGGCAAAGAGACAAGTCTAGATTCTGGAAAGCTACCTGAAGAGAAGAGGTCATATTTGAAAGTGCCATGAAGACTCTAAATATAGGGTGAGTGTAGAGCCACAGTGGGATAAGGAAATAGAGAAGGAAATGGAACAATATTCACTTGTCTACTTTACAATTTAACCTTAGTGATGAGAATTTGCAAAATACATCAGTTCACTAAATCTAAGTAGAACTACAATGGAGTATCCCATGCAATTATTTGCTTTTTAACATCACTCATGTACTTCTTAGAATATTAATTTATAATTATATATTAACTTTCTTAGATACTTACGTATTTGAGAAAACACAAGAAGGGAAAATACCCTGGGCTGTGGCAGGAGCCTGAAGTCCTATTTAGCAGAAAAAGAACAATTAGTTTGCATCCTTCCCCAGCAAATTATAAAATGGCACTTCATGTCCTTTAATAGGTCTTTTTTCTGTTATCAGTCTTGTTTAAAAGCCTTCAGGGACTCTCCACAATGAAATCTAAATTCCTTAGCAAGGCATAAGATATATCGTAAAATCTGATGTTCTTTCTTAGCTCTCTAGTGTCCTCACTGGCAAGTCTTCCACATATATTCTATGAATCAGAGGCACAGAATTACTTACTTCTTAAGTGTATCATATTTTCCATGCCTCTGGGCCCTTGTTTTGCCATTTCCTCTGTCTGGAGCACCCTATGTCCTCTTTTAACTTATCTTTTTGGTCTCATTCAGCTTATGTTAACTCTTCTAGAAAGACTTCTTTGGAACTAAGTAAATGAATATTGGGACTTGCCTCATAGCTCAGCTGTTAAAAAGTCTTCCTGCAATGCAGGAGACCTGGGTTCAATTCCTGGGTTGGGAAGATCCCCTGGGGAAGGAAATGGCAAGCCACTCCAGTATTCTTGCCTGGAGAGTCCCGTGGACACGGGAGCCTGGTGGGCTCCCGTCTATGGGGCCGCAAGAGCCAGCCATGGCAGAGCAGCTAAGCACACACAGCACGCGTGGACACTCTGCTCCAGTGCTCCTAAAGCATTCTGCCGGTCCCACTGTACACTGACTGTGCTGCGCTGAGACTGAAGGCTTGCTCTTCTGTCCTCCTGAGTATGATAGAAATCCAACACTATATTCCCAACATTCATTTTTTGAGAACACTATTAATGTTTCCTCGAAAGTTATTCATTGATTTGTTGGCCATTAGTCTTCTCTCACTCAAATATCATCTAATTTGCCTCGTATGTAATCTAGTAAGATTCCATTACTGGGTTTTATTAAGTTGGTGCAAAAGTAGTTGTGGTTTAACATTAAACTTAGTTTGATCCTGGAATCCATTCTTAAATAAATGTGGTTATAACTGATATACCTCCTTTTAATGCACATTTCTCACTTTATCTATTTATTTTTTTTGCTAATTATTTGTTACTTGCTGCTTATTTTAGACTATAAAATGATGTTAGATAAAAAGCAAATTGGAGCAATTTTCTTATTTGAGTTCAAAATGGGTCATAAGGCAGGGGAGACAATTCACAACAGCAACATATATTTGACTCAGGAACTGCTAATGAATGTACACTGCAGTAGCAGTGGTTCAAGAAGTTTCGCAAAGGAGATGAGAGCTTTGGATGAGGAGCATAGTGGCTGGCCATTGGAAGCTGACAACAACCAATACAGAGCCATCATTGAAGCTGACCCTCTTAACAATGACACGAGAAATTGCCAAAGAACTACATTCTACAGTCATTCGGCATTTGAAGCAAATTGCAAAGGTGTAAAACCATGAAAAGTGAGTGCCTCATGAACTGACCACAAATCAAAAGATCATTGTTTTGAAGTGTCATCTTCTCTTATTCTGCACAAAACAATGAACCATTTCTCTATCAGAGTGTGACATGTGAAGAAAAGTGGATTTCATACAACTGTCAATGACCAGCTCAATGGCTGGACGAAGAAGAAGCTCTGAACCACTTCCCAAAGTCAAACCTGCATCAAAAAAAAAAAAAAAAAAAGTGATGGTCATTGTTTGGTGGTTTGACGACCTTCTGACTCACTACAGCTTTCTGAATCCCAGTGAAACCATGACATCTGAGAAGTATGCTCATGAAATCGATGAGATGCACCAAAAACTGCAACACCTGCAGCTGGTATTGGTCAACAGAATAGGCCCGATTCTTATTCACAACAACACCCAGCTGCAATTATCCTCCACAACAATGCCCTACTGCACAACACACAACCAATACTTCAAAAGTTGAATGAATTAGGCTATGAAGTTTTGCCTCATTTGCCATATTCACCTGACCTCCTGCCAACTGACTACCACTTCAAGCATCTCGACAAGTTTTTGCAGGGAAAATGCTTCCATAACCAGCAGGAGACAGAAAATGCTTTCCAAGAGTTCATTGAATCCTGGAGCATGGATTTTTGCAACACAGAAATAAACCAACTTATTTCTTATTGGCAAAAATGTGTTGATTATAATGGCTCCTATTTTGATTAATAAAGATGTGTTTGAGCCTAATTATAATGATTTAAAATTCATGGTCTGAAACCGCAATTGCTTTTGTACCAACCTAATAGTAAAGATTCTGGACACAGGTGACAGGAAGTTTTTACATACATCTCTACAGGCACAGTGGATTTAGTGTTTGTTAATTATGCAAATGTAGAAATGTAGAAATTTTAGACAAAAAGAATGTGTTGGATACAGAAAAGTATTAGTAATTAGAGCCTGTTCAAGTTTAAGTAGTAATTCTTGTTTCTCCCAATGAATGAGTAACAATAGGTAACAATGATGTATATAAAAAGTCTTACTTAAATCCTATGGACCTTTTTGTTTGTGCAGATATATTTGTTGTGTCTGTTCAGATTTTGAGAAGTAGTACTTCAATTTAAGATTTCATATAACTGAGAAATTAAGTGTGAGGATAATACAATTTTAAAAGCAAAATAAAAGAAAAACTCTTCTATGGTTTTCATTAATATGCTGTAGTAAATTAAATATTTTCCTAGAATTCTGTATAAAACATTATAGCTATCTTCTTTAAAATGCTAAGGTTTAAAGTAGGAAAGAGAAGTCTTTTAGAGTAAAAAACTGGGGGAACATAAATATAGAACTATAAGGAAATGTTGAAGCTGATACCTGCCCTCTGCCCATCTGCCATAACTGCAAACTTAATGGAGAGCCAGGGAATTAAAATACATCAGGCTCAAGTCATATGGGAAATTGAAACCTAGAGCTTATAAAAACATATTAGATTCCACAGAGCTACACTCTTGGTGAAAGAGCTGTCTTTAAAAAAAATCTGTGGCACAGAGATGCACATAATTCCAAGGCACAAACACATTATGCCTTGGTATCAGTGTGGAAGAGGGAGAAAAGGAGAAAATAAAAATATATCTTAATAATTCACAACCACAGATTATCTCTTATGTGATTTTCAGGTGTAAATTCACTTTATGGTCCATAAACTTCCAAATGAGAAATTAATTTAAAATGAACCTGTACTTATAGCTCTCCCAGATGCCTAGCAGAAGTATAATAAAAAATTAACAGCTTTACTGAAGTATAATATTCCAAGAGCTCTACATATTTAATGTGCGCAGTTTGAGTTTCTACATAGTAATACATCCTATCAAAATATAGAATTCTGTCATAAATGAGCTAACATGTAACAACACATCCCTGTCATACACATAGACAAATAAAAAAAAAATCAATGTGTCTTTTATCAGGAAAAAGAAATATTAAAATTAGACCTCAAAGATTTCATATATCTGAATTATCAGATATATAAAATATATGCATTTCATATGTTTAAATACATAAAGAAGTAATTGGAAATCATAGAACCTATCAAAAAATCCAGTCAAATCTGGAAAATGAGAAATTTTATAATGTATAAAATATACTTTACATATTAAAATATATTATATATTAAATAAATATAAAGTACATATTTATAATATATAAAATGTATATGTTTTTCTATAAACTAAAAGTGTATTGAATTAATATAATAGTAAAATAGATATAACTGAAGAGAGAATGGTTGAAATGGAAGACAAACTCAAGAAATTAACCAGAATGTTATAGAGAGAAATGGAAAATACAGTGGTTTTTAGAGGATGTAGAAGTAGAAAGGGAAATACACACACAGACACATGCATATATACATACATACATATTTGGAATTTTAGGAGAAAAAAATAAAATGAGAAGAGGCAATATAGGAGACAAATACAGCTGATACATATCTGGAACTGCTCATCATAGTGATACTAAAGTGAAGCAAGATCTTAAAAGCAGCCTGTGGTGTGGTGTGTGTGGCAGGGGGTGGGAAGGTCAGGGAGATGGATGATCACTCTTTGATACATGAAATTAAGTAGAATGAAATGTAGATCATTTAAGTAGAACAATCTTCTTAAAGTGTTAAAAAAAAATAACTGAGAACTGGTATACCCAGCCATAATTAATTAAATCCTATAACAAATAAAATACAGTTCTATCAAATAAAATCAGAGTTTACTAACAAAATATATTTATAACATTTCTAAAGAATTGATATACTTTAGGAAGAATGAAGGTGATTCCATAAAGTATGAAATGCAAAAAGGAATGATGAACAACAACAAAATGATAAATATATGAGTAAATATAAATACAACTTGACTGTATGAAAAAGAGGAAATTAGTTTAATTTTGAATGTTTTACTTGATAAATTATTAGAGAAATATGAGATTGTGATTAGAAGTAAAATATACCCACTTTGAAATATTCTAACTTTACGTATACATGTTAAAATTTAAGGATAATTGTCAAAAGAAATATACATTTTCAAAACAGTAGAGAGAAAACTGTATTTAAAATACATTTAATATTCTAAAAGAAAGGAGGAAATAATAAATTAAAAATATATATAATATGCTTAATTTAAACCTATATATTATGCATATATTAAAAAGCAGAATCAACTTCAAGCAAAGGAAGGAAAAATCTCCCAAAGATCTATAATTAACATAAATATAACTAGTTTACTTCAGTTAAAAATCAGAAATGCTAATACTGAATAACATGAAGGAAAATCCAGAAATATTTTTAAGAGCTACATCTAAACATTAAAGATTGAAAGTGTATACAACTATTTTAATATTAGACAAGGTGAATTTAAAACAGAAAGTATGACTCATGATAAAGGTCACCACACAATATAAGAGACTCAGTTTACCAAGATAAACTTGGATATGGCCCAGATGTTCAAGCTGGGTTTGGAAAGGGCAAAGGAACCAGAGATCAAATTGCCAACATTTGTTGGATCATCGAAAAAGCAAGAGAGTTCCAGAAAAACATCTACTTCGGTTTTATTGACTTGGTCAAAGCATCTGACTGTGTGAAACACAACAAACTGGAAAATTCTTATAGAGTTGGGAATACCAGACTACTTTCCCTGCCTCCTGAGAAATCTGTATGCAGGTAAAGAAGCAACTACAATTGCAGACAACTAGCCGATTTGATCACACGGACCATAGTTTGTCTAACTCAGTGAAGCTAAGCCATGCCGTGTGGGGCCACCCAAGATGGACAGGTCATGGTGGAGAGGTCTGACAGAATGTGGTCCACTGGAGAAGGGAATGGCAAACCACTTCAGTATTCTTGCCTTGAGAACCCCATGAATAGTATGAAAAGGCAAAAAGATACGACACTGAAAGATGAACTTCCCAGATCGGTAGGTGCCCAATTTGCTACTGGAGATCAGTGGAGAGATAACTCCAGAAAGAATGCAGGGATGTGGCCAAAGCAAAAACAACACCCAGTTGTGAATGTGAATGGTGACAGAAGCAAGGTACGATGATGTAAAGTACAATATTGCATAGGAACCTGGAATGTTAGGTCCATGAATCAAGGGAATTTAGAAGGGGGCAAACAGGAGAGGGCAAGCATGAACATTGACATTCTAGGAATCAGCAAAATAAGATGGACTGGAATGGGTGAATTTAACTCAGATGACCATTATATCTACTACTGTGGGCAGGAATCCCTTAGAAGAAATGGAGGAGCCATCATAGTCAACAGAAGAGTCTGAAAGGCAGTATTGGATGCAATCTCAAAAACAACAGAATGATCTCTGTTCGTTTCCAAGGCAAACCGTTCAATTTCAAGGTAATCAAAGTCTATGCCCCCATCAGTAATGCTGAAGTAGCTGAAGTTTAACGGTTCTATGAAGACCGCCAAGACCTTTTAGAACTAACAGGCAAAAAAGATGCCCTTTTCATTATAGGGGACTGGAATGCAAAAGTAGGAAGTCAAGAAACACCTGGAGTAAGAGGCACATTTGGCCTTGGAGTACAAAATGAAGCAGGGCAAAGACTAATAGAGTTTTGCCAAGAGAATGCACTAGCCATAGCAAACACCCTCTTCCCACAACACAAGAGAAGACTCTACACATGGACATCACCAGATCGTCAACACCAAAATCAGACTGATTATATGCTTTGCAGTGAAAGAGGGAGAAGCTCTATACAGTCAGCAAAAACAAGACCAGGAGCTGACTGTGGCTCAGATCATGAGCTCCTTATTGCCAAATTGAGACTTAAATTGAGGAAAGTGGAGAAAACAACTAGACCATTCAGATATGACCTAAATCAAATCTCTTATGATTGTACAGTGGAAGTGACAAATAGATTTAAGGGACTAGATCTGATAGACAGGGTGCCTGATGAACTATGGACAGAGGTTCATGACAATTTACAGCAGACAGGAATCAAGACCATCCCCAAGAAAAAGAAATGCAAGAAAGCAAAATGGCTGTCTGAGGAGGCCTTACAAATAGCTGTGAAGAGAAGAGAAGCGAAAAGCAAAGGAGAAAAGGAAAGATATACTAATTTGAATGCGGAGTCCCAAAGAATAGCAAGGAGAGATAAGAAAGCCTTTCTTAGTGATTAATGCAAAGAAATAGAGGAAGACAATAGAATAGGAAAGACTAGAGATATCTTCAAGAAAATTAGAAATACCACGGGAACATTTCATGCAAAGATGGACTCAATAAAGGACAGAAATGGTATGGACCTAACATAAGCAGAAGATATTAAGAAGTGGCAAAAATACACAGAAGAACTTTACAAAAAAGATCTTCATGACCCAGATAATCATGATGATGTGATCACTCACCTAGAGCCAGACATCCTGGAATGTGAAGTCAAGTGGGCCTTATGAAGTATCACTTTGAACAAAGCCAGTGGAGGTGACAGAATTCCAGTTGAGCTATTTCAAATCCTGAAAGATGATGCTGTGAAAGTGCTGCACTCAACATGTCAGCAAATTTGGAGAACTCAGCAGTGGTCACAGGACTGGAAAACATCAGTTCTCATTCCAATCCCAAAAAGGCAGTGCCAAAGAATGCTCAAACTATCACATAATTGCCCTCATCTCACATGCTAGTAAAGTAATGCTCAAAATTCTCCAAGCCAGGCTTCAGCAATATGTGAACTGTGAACTTTCAGATGTTCAAGCTGGTTTTAGAAAAGGCAGAGGAACCAGACATCAAATTGCCAACATCCATTGGATCATCAAAAAAGCAAGAGAATTCCAGAAAAACATCTATTTCTGTTTTATTGACTATGCCAAAGCCTTTGACTGTGTGCATCACAATAAACTGTGGAAAAAGAGATGGGAATACTAGACCACCTGACCTGCCTCTTGAGAAACCTGTATGAAGGTCAGGAAGCAACAGTTAGAACTGGGCATGGAACAACAGGCTGGTTCCAAATAGGAAAAGGAGTATGTCAAGGCTGTATATTGTCACCCTGCTTATTTAACTTATATGCAGAGTACAGCATAAGAAACGCGGGGCTGGAGGAAGCAAAAGCTGGAATCAGGATTGCTGGGAGAAATATCAATACCCTCAGATATGCAGATGACACCACCCTTATGGCAGAAAGTGAAGAAGAACTAAAGAGCCTCTTGATGAAAGTGAAAGAGGAGAGTGAAAAAGTTGGCTTAAAGCTCAACATTCAGAAAACTAAGATCATGGCATCCAGTCCCATCACTTCATGGCCAATAGATGGGGAAACAGTGGAAACAGTGTCAGACTTTATTTTTCTGAGCTCCAAAATCACTGCAGATGGTGATTGCAGCCATGAAATTAAAAGACGCTTACTCCTTGGAAGGAAAGTTATGACCAACTTAGACAGCATATTAAAAAGCAGAGACATTACTTTGTCAACAAAGGTCTGTCTAGTCAAGCCAATGGTTTTACCAGTAGGCATGGATGGATGTGAGAGTTGGACTGTGAAGAAAGCTGAGCGCTGAAGAATTGATGCTTTTGAACTGTGGTATTGGAGAAGACTCTTGAGAGTCCCATGGATCACAAGGAGATCCAACCAGTCCATCCTAAGGGAAATCAGTCCTGGGTGTTCATTGTAAGGACTGATGTTGAAGTTGAAACTCCAATACTTTGGCTACCTTATGCAAAGAGCTGAGTCATTTGAAAAGACCCTAATGCTGGGAGGGTTTGGGGGCAGGAGGAGAAGGGGACGACAGAGGATGAAATGGTTGGATGGTATCACTGACTTAATGGACATGGGTTTGGGTAAACTCCAGGAGATGGGGATAGACAAGGAGGCCTGACGTGATATGGTTCATGGGGTAACAATGAGTTGGACACGACTGAGTGACTGAACTGAACTGAAAGCAGCAAAAGTTAGAACTGGACATGGAACAACAGACTGGTTCCAAATTGGGAAAGGAGTACGTCAAGGCTGTATATTGTCACCTTTGCTTACTGAACGTATATGTAGAGTACACCATGTGAAATGCCAGGCTAGGTTAAGCGCAAGCTGGAATCACGATTGCAGGAAGAAATATCAATAACCTCAGATATGCAAATGACACCACTCTTATGGCAGTAAGTGAAGAAGAACTAAAGAGCCTCTTGATGAAAGTGGAAGAGGAGAGTCAAGAAGTTGGCTTAAAACTCAACATTCAGAAAACTAAGATCATGGCATCTGATCCCACCACTTCATGGCAAATAGATGGGGAAACAATGGAAACAGTGCAAGACTTTACTTTTTGAGCTCCAAAATCACTGCAGATGATGACTGCAGCCATGAAATTAAAAGATGCTTGGTCCTTGGAAGAAAATCTATGACAAACCTAGACAGGTTATTAAAAAGCAGAGACATCACTTTGCCAACAAAGTTCCTTCTAGTCAAAGCTATGGTTTTTCCAGTAGTCATGTATGGATGTGACAGTTGGACCATAAAGAACACTGAGCACCAAAGAATTGATGCTTTTGTGCTGTGGTGTCAGAGAAGACTCTTGAGAGTCCCTTGTACTGCCAGGAGATCCAACCCAGTACATCCTAAGGGAAATCAGTCCTGGGTATTCACTGGAATGACTGATGCTGAAGCTGAAACTCCAATACTTTGGCCACCTGATGCAAAGAGCTGACTCATTGGAAAAGACCCTGATGCTAGGAAAAATTGAAGGCGGGAGGAGAAGGGGATGACAGAGGTCAGATGGTTGGATGTCATCACCAACTCAAATAAGATGAGTTTGAGTAAGCTCCAGGAGTTGGTGATGGAAATGGAAGCTTGGCATGCTGCTGCCTTTGGGGTTGCAATGAGTCAGACACAACTGTGCGACTGAACTGAACTGAAATTAATCAATGTTATAAAACAGATTAACAAATGGAATAAAAAACATATGAAGATCTAAATAGATGAAGAAAAAGCTTCTGACAAAATTCAACATGCATTTATGATAAAAAGTTTCCATAAAGTGGGCATGGAAGGAACCTACCATAACAAATAAAGGCCATATAAGACAAATACACAGCAAACCTCATTCTCAGTGGTGAAAAATTGAAAGCATTTCCTCTAAGATCAAGAACGAGACAGGATATATAGTTTTTTCACTTTTATTCACAGAGGTATGAAAGACCTAGCCACAGCAATCAGAAAAATAAAATGGTTCCAAATTGGAAAAGTAAAACTATCACTGTTTGCAGATGACATGATGCTGTATAAAGAAAATCCTATCTGCTACCAGAAAACTAGTAGTTGATCCCTAGTAGGGCTCAATGAATTTGGAAAAGTTGCAGGATACAAAACTAATGCACAGAAATAACTTGCATTCCTATACACTAACAACTAGAGAAGAACAGTATGGAGGTTTCTTAAAATTTAAAATAGATTTACCATTTGATCAAGCAACCCCACTCCTGGGCATATATCCAGAGAAAACCATTATTCAAAAAGATACATGCACCCCAATGTTCACGGCAGCTCTATTTACAATAGCCAGGAAATGGAAGCAACCTAAATGTTCACCAAATGATCAATGGGTAAAGAAGATGTGGTTAATATATACAATTGAATATTACCCAGTAAAGCAAAGAGACAAAGTAAACAAAATAATTGCATTTGCAGCAACATGGATGGACCTAGAGATTGTCATACTAAGTCAAGTCAGACCTAGAGAGACAAATTTCATATATTGCTTATATATGGAATCTTAAAAAAAAAAAGTACAAATGAACATTGTGCAAAACACAAATAGAGTGACAAATTTAGAAAACACATGGTTACCAGTGGTAAAAGGTAGGGAAGGGATAATTTGGGAGACTAACATATACACACTACTGTATATAAAATAGATAACGAATAAGGAACTACTGTATAGCACAAAGAACTCAATCTTCTGTGATGTGCAAAGGCCTATATGGGAGAAGAATCCAAAGAAGAGTGCAGATATATATTTGTATAACTGATTCACTTTGCTGTATACTAGTAAGTAGTAGTAAATCAACTATATTCAATAAACATTTAAAAAACCAGCACTGCTGGTCCTGGGTTGCTCTAGGTTCTGAAAGTAAGAGAGAGCTACAAACTATACCTGAAGTGAGGTATGGGAGTGAGAGACCTTCCCTTACCAGAAGGCTGTTTATGATCCTATTCATCCTGTCCCCTTAATGCAGAAATAATTGTGGTTTCCTTTACTTGCTTCCTGCTAATATATAGGCCTAACTATATTTGCCATTTCATGGAAAATATATGGGTGAAATGTGGAAATAGTGTCAGATTTCATTTTCTTGGTCTCCAAAATCAATGCAGACAGTGACTGCAGCCATGAAATTAGAAAGACACTTCCTCATCGGAAGAATAGGTATGGTCAACCTAGACAGTGTATTAAAAAGCAGGGACATCACTTGGCCGACAAAGGTCCATATAGTCAAAGTTACAGTTTTTCTGATAGTCATGTGTGGATGTAAGAGTTGGACCATAAGGAAGGCTGAGTGCTGAAAAATTGATGCTTTTGAACTGTGGTGCTGAAGAAGTATCTTCAAAGTCCCTTGGACAGCAAGGAGATCAAACCAGTTAATCCTAAGGAAATCAACCCTGAATATTCACTGGAAGGACTGATGCTGAAGCTGAAGACCCAATACTTTGGCCACCTGATGTGAAGAGACGATTCATTGGAAAAGACCCTGATGCTGGGAAAGATTGAGGGCAAGAGGAGAAAGGGGCTATAGAGGATGTGATGGTTGGATGGCATCACCAACTCAAACTCAGGGAGATAGTGAAGGACAGAGAAGCCTGGTGTGCTGCAGTTCATGGGTCAGAGCAGAGTTGGACATGACTTAGCAACTGAACAAAAACCGCTGAGAACATAAAGTATGAAGCAGAAGAGAAAATTTTAAAACTCACTTAATAAGAACTCAGCAATAATTGGGCTAAGAACCACATATGACATTCTCAAAAGCAAAACTGATGAAAGACTCAAGCTATGCCTATTGACTGCATATTACCTACGACTGATTTCCAGCTTAATTGGCAGAGCTGAATAGTTCCAAGAGAAACTTTATGACTGCCAACACATGAATTAAAACATTACATTTCTCAGAGAATGTTTTTTGATATATCTGTGAAACGTTTAAAAACAATGATGTGGGCTTCCCTGGTGGCTCAATGGTAAAGAATACATCCACCAATGCAGGGGGACATGGGTTTGATCCCTGGTCAGATTCCACATGTCATGGAGCAACTAAGCCCATGTGTCATGACTATTAAGTATGGGCTCTAGAGCCCAGGAACTACTGAGTCCTGGAGCTACCAAAGCCTGTGTCCCCTAGAGCCCAATCTCTGCAACAAGAGAAGCCACTGCAATGAGAAGCCTGTGCCTGTGACCAGAGATATCACCTAGTTGCACAACTAGAGGAAAGCCCATGCAACAATGAAGAGCCAGCACAGCCAAAAATGAATATATAAATAAAAGTATTAAAGAAAATTGATGCATATTTGGACATGAAGAAAACTGAACTTCATTGAAGAGAGTTTCAAGGGCTATATTTTTCTGATATTAATTTAAGGAAAATAAAAATAATAAATACCCAAATTATTTACTAGAAATTTAAAAATATACACACAGATAGATGCTTTATTGAAAAATAATGTGAGGGAAAGTAAAATATATATATAAATCAAAAAAAGCAGAACAATTTACAGCACAATGTATAGTATTGAGCTGTACAAAAAGAAAATGTCTATCATAGAGGCTATTATTATAATGGAATTAAAAAACACAATCCCACAATCTTGTAAGACATAGTTAAAAACTTGGTTAAGAATGTTCTGTCTTTCAGTTCAATTTAGTTGCTCAGTCATGTCGGACTCTGTGACCCCATGAATCGTAGCACGCCAGGCCTCCCTGTCCATCACCAACTCCAGGAGTTCATGCAATGTGCATCGAGCTGGTGATGCCATCAAGCCATCTCATCCTCTGTCATCCCCTTCTCCTCCTGCCCCCAATCCCTCCCAGCATCAGGGTCTTTTCCAATGAGTCAACTCTTCGCATGAGGTGGCCAAAGTATTGGAGTTTCAGCTTCAGCATCAGCCCTTCCAATGAACACCCAGGACTGATTTCCTTTAGGATGGACTGGCTGGATCTCCTTGCAGTCCAAGGGACTCTCAAGAGTCTTCTCCAACACCACAGTTCAAAAGCATCAATTCTTCAGTGCTCAGCTTTCTTCACAGTCCAACTCTCACATCCATACATGACCACTGGAAAAACCATAGCCTTGACTAGACAGACTTTTGTTGGCAAAGTAATATCTCTGTTTTTAATCTGTGGAAAAATTAATGTTTGACTTCTTTAGCCTATTAAATTTTCCTTATTTCTTTATATTGAAGTGTAATTGATTTATAATATTTCATTAGTTTCAGGTATACAGTAAAGTGATTCAGCTATATATATTTCTTCAGATTATATTCCATTCTGTATTACAAACATTGAATAAAATTCTCTGTGCTATACAGGAAATCCTTGTTGCTTATTTTATGTATAATGGTTTGTATCTGTTAATCGCATACTTTTAATTTGTCCCTTCTCCCTCCCTCTCCCCTTTGAAAACCATAAATATATTTTCTGCACCTGTGAGACTGTTGCTGTTTTGTACACAGAACTGCTTTTGCTGGATCCCATAGATTTTGTATGGTTTTGGTTTCACTTTTGTCTCAAAGTATTTTCTGATTTCTTCTTTGATTTCTTCATTGGTCCACTAGTTTTTTAGTATGATGCTGTTTAGTTTCCATTAGTAGTCATTCTTTTCCCATTTTTCTTTGTGTGGTTGATGTCTGGTTTCATGTCATTGTGGTCAGAAAATATGCTTGAAATAATATCTGTTCTCTCAAATTTGTTGAATATTGTTTGGTTACCTTAGTGTGTGGTCTATGCTAGGGAGTGTTCCATACATGACTGGAAAGAATGTGCATTCACTTTTTTTTTTTGAATGTAGTAACCTGTAGATGTGAATTAAGTCAAACCTACCTATTGTGTCATGTCTGTTGCCTTATTTGATATTCTGAGAAGAAAAAAAAATATGTGAATTAAATAATCTAGTTTTAACATATCAAGGAACTAATTAAAGAAGAACAACCTAAGCACAACAGGTGAAACAATAAATATCAGTGTAGAAACACAGCCTCAAAAGAAAATAGGAAAGATTATAAAAATAAATACTCTTTCTTAAAAATTAACAAAATAGACATTTAGCTAGACTTAACAGAAAAAAAGGAGAAAAACTCAAAATCAGAAATGGAAATATTAAAATTAATACCACATAAAGTCAAAGGATAATAAACTATCATGAATAATTATATCCCAACAAATTAGTTAACGTAAGGGGAAAACAGGATAAATTCTTACACACATCCAACCTGCCAAGGTGGAATTATTAAAAAAAAAAAAAAAAAACACAGAAAGTCTGAGAGATCAATTACTAACAAGGAGATTGAATCTGTAATCAAAAAACTTTCCAGCAAAGAAAAGTCCAGGACCAGATAGTTTCACTGGTGAATTGACCAAACATCTAAAGACAAATTAATATTTGTCTAAATATTGACTAAATTAATATTTAGTTGCTGAGTCATGTCTGACTGTTTGTGGTCAATGGAATGCACCACACCAGGATTTCCTGTCCTTGACCATCTCCCAGAGCTTATTAAAACTCATGCTCATGTTCATTGAGTTGGTGATGCCATCCAATCATTCTGTTCTCTGCCGTCCCCTCTTCCTCCTGCCTTCAGTCTTTACTAGCATCAGGGTCTTTTCTAATGAGTCAGCTCTTTAAATCAGGTGGCCCAGAGCTTCACCTTCAGCATCAGTCCTTCCAATGAATATTCATGGTTGATTTCCTTTAGGTTGACTGGTTTGATCTCTTTGCAGTCCAAGGGACTCTCAAGAGTCTTCTCCAACACCACAGTTCAAAAGCATCAATTCTTCAGCACTCGGCCTTCTTTATGGTCCAACTCACATCCATACATGGCTACTGGAAAAACCATAGCTTTGACTATAAGAATTAATACTAATCCTTATCAAACTCATTGGAAAAAACCAGAAGCTCGAGAATCACTTATAAATTCATTATAAAAGGCCAGCATTACTGAGATAAGAATGGCAGGCAAGAATACACAAGAAAAAGAGAACTGTAGGCCAATATCCTGATGAAAGTCGTCAGTCGTGTCTGACTCTTTATGACCCTTTGGACTATAGCCTGCCAAGCTCTTCTATCCGTGGAATTCTCCAGGCAAGAATACAGGAGTGGGTAGCCATTCCCTTCTCCAGGGGATCTTCCTGATCCAGGGACTGAACCAAACCTGGGTCTCCTGAATTGCAAGCAGATTCTTTACCATCTGAGTTACAGGGAAGCCCATCTCTGATGAACATGGATGCAAGAATTCAAAGCAAAGCATTAGCAACTGATTAAATAGCACATTAAAAGGAACATATGCCAGGATCAAATGTGATTTGTTCCTGTGATGCCAGAATGGTTCAACATATGCAAGTGGTTACCTGTGATACACCATATTAATGAAATGAAAATTAAAAACTATATGATCATCTCTGGATGCATGAAAAGCATTTGATAGAAATTCACATCATTTCATGATACAAATTCTCAACAAACTGAGCACAGAAGGAATGTTCCTCAACATAATAAAAACAGCACATGACAAGTCCACAGCCAACATCATATTCAATAGTGAAAATCTGAAAGCTTTCCCTCTAGGTTAGGAACAAAACAAGGGTGTGCAAACTGGGCACTTTTATTCACATAGTACTGGAAGTCCACTAGTCAAGAAAAAGAAAATATGGCTAAATCAGAAAGAAAAAAAAGAAGTAATATAATCTCTATTTTCAGATGACCTAATATTATAGGTCATATAATATAGAGAAAATCCTAAAGAATGGATCAAAAAACTGTTGGAGATAATAATAACCAAATTTAGTAAAGATATAACATACAAAATCAGTATATAAAAATCAGTTATGTGTCTGTATACTAACAAATATCAGAAAAAGAACCCAGGAAAATAATTTGTCATGAAATGATGGGACTGGATGCCATGATCTTCGTTTTTTGAATGTTGAGTTTTAAGCCAGCTTTTCCATTCTCCTCTTTCACTTTTAGCAAGAGGCTCTTTTGTTCCTCTTCACTTTCTGCCATAAGGGTGGTGTCATCTGCTTATCTGAGGTTATCGATAGCTCTCTTAGCAATCTTCATTCCAGCTTGTGCTTCATCCAGCATGGCATTTCACATGGTGTATTCTGCATATAAGTTAAATTAGAAAGGTGACAATATACAGACTTGACATACTCCTTTCCCGATTTGGAACCAGTCTGCTGTTCCATGTCCAGTTCTAACTGTTGCTTCCTGACAGACAAAACTTTTTCAGAGGCAGGTAAGGTGGTCTGGTATTCTCATCTCTTTAAGAATTTTCTACAGTTGACTGTGATCCACACAGTCATAGGCTTTAGCATAGTCAATGAAGAAGAAATAGATGTTCTTCTGGAATTCTCTTGCTTTTTCTATGATCCAACGGATGTTGGTAATTTGATTTCGGGTTCCTCTGCCTTTTCTAAATCCAGCTTGACCATCTGGAAGTTCTTGGTTCACATACATTTGAAGCCTAGCTTTGAGAATTTTGAGCATTAATTTGCTGGCATATGAGTGCAATTGTACGGCAGTTTGAACACTTTGGCACTGCTTTTCTTTCGGATTGGAATGAAAACTGAACTTTTCCAGTCCTGTGGCCACTGTTGAGTTTTCCAAATTTGCTGGCATATTGAGCACAGCACTTTCACAGCATCATCTTTTAGGACTTGAAACAGATCAGCTGGGATTTTATCACCTCCATTAGCTTTGTTCATAGTGATGCTTCCTAAGGCCCACTTGACTTCGCATTCCAGGATATCTGGCTCTAGGTGAGTGACCACATCATCGTGGTTATCTAGGTCATAAAGATTTTTTCGGCATAGTTCTTTTGTGTATTCTTGCCACCTTTTAATATCTTCTCCTTTTGTTAGGTCCATACAGTTTCTGACTTTTATTGTACCCATCTTTGGATGAAATGTTCCCTTGGTTTCTCTAATTTTCTTGAAGAGATCTCTAGTCTTTCCCATTCTATTGTTTTCCTCTATTTCTTTGCACTGATCACTAAGGAAGGTTTTCTTAGCTATCCTTGCTATTTGAATCTCTGCCTTCAGATGGATAGATCTTTTCTATTCTCCTTTCCCTTTCACTTCTCTTTTTCTCTGCTACTTGTAAGGCCTCATCAGACAGCCATTTTGCCCTTCTTTTTTTGGGGGGGGGGGTAGTTTTGATCACTGCCTCCTATACAATGTCATGAACCACCATCCATAGTTGTTCAGGCACTCTGTCTATCAGATCTAATCCTTTGAATCTATTTGTCACTTCCACTGTATAGTCATAAGGGATTCGATTTAGGTCATACCTGAACAGTCTAGTGGTTTTCCCTACTTCCTTCAATTTAAGTCTGAATTTGGCAATAAGGAGTTCATGATCTGAGGCACAGTAAGCTCCCCATCTTGTTTTTTGCTAACTGTATAGAACTTTTCCATCTTTGGCTGCAAAGAACATAACCAATCTGATTTTTCTCTTGACCATCTGGCAATGTCCATGTGCACAGCCGTCTCTTGTGTTGTTGGAAGGTGTTTGCTATGACCAGTGCATTCTGTTAGCAAAACTCTGGTAGCCTTTGTCCTACTTCATCTTATACACCAAGACCAAACTCACCTGTTAATCCAGGTATCTCTTGACTTCCAACTTTTGCATTCCAGTACCCTATGATGAAAAGGACATCTTTTTATGGTTTTAGTTCCAGAAGGTCTTGTAAGTCATCATAGAATCGTTCAACTTCAGCTTCTTCAGTATTACAGGTTGGGGTATAGACTTGGATTACTGTGCTATTGAATGGTTTGCTTGGAAATGAACAGAGATCATTCTGTCATTTTTGAGATTGCACACAAATACTGCATCTTTGACTCTCTTTTTGATTATGAGGGCTGCTCCTTTTCTTCTGAGCGATTCTTGCCTACAGTAGTAGATTCAATAGTCATCTAAATTAAATTCGCCCATTCCAGTCCATTTAAGTTCACTGATTCCTAAAATGTCGATGTTCGCTCTTGCCATCTCCCATTTGACCACTTTCAATTTGCCTTGATTCATGGACCTAACAGTTTAGGTTCCTATGCAATCTTGATCTTTACAGCATCGGACTTCCATCACCAGTCACATCCACAACTGGGCTTTGTTTTCACTTTGGCTCTATCTCTTCATTCTTTCTGGAGTTGTTTCTCCATCTTTTCCAGTAGCATACTGGGCACCTACCGACCTGGGGAGTTTATCTTTCAGTGTTATATATTTTTGCCTTTTCATACTTCTCACTGCAGATGGTGATTTCAGCCATGAAATTAAAAGACACTTTCTCCTTGAAAGAAAAGCTCTGACAAAGCTACACAGCATATTAAAAAGCAGAGACATTACTTTTCCGACAATGGTCCAGTTGTCAAAGCTAATCTGCCTGCAATGCAGTAAATCTGGGTTCAATTCCTGCGTCTGGAAGATCCCCTGAAGAAGGAAATAGGAACCACTCCAGTTCTTGCCTGGAGAATCGTATGGACAGAGGAGCCTTGCAGGCTACATTCCACTGGGTCACAAGAGTCAGACACGACTTAGCTACTAAACCACCATCATGGTTTTTCTAATAGTCATGTATGGATGTGAGAGTTGGATCACAAAGTTGAGCAATGAAAGCTTGATGCTTTTGTACTGTGATGTTGGACAAGATTATTGAGTCCCTTGATTTGCAAGGAGATCAAACCAGTCAATCCTAAAGAGAGCAGTCCTGAATATTCATTGGAAGGACTGATGCCAAAGCTGAAGAACCAATACTTTGGTCACCTGATGCGAAAAAGTGACTCTTTAGAAAAGACTCTGAGAAAGCTTGAAGGCATGAGGAGATGGATATGAAATTACAAGAACTCTAAAAGCTGGTAAAACTTTAAATTGGTGAGCCCCTTCAGCAATCTACTTAGATATATACAAAGCAATGGCCAAGCAATTTTATTCTTACATATATATCCATAGAACACATCACAGCACATACAAATGTACTAGAAAGTTCATAAGTTTTACTCATAATAACTCATACTGGAATATCCATAAACAGTAGAAGAGATAAACTGTACATTCATAAAATGGAATACTATATAACAAAATGAATTATAATTGCACACAAAGATAACATAAATCTCAGAAATATAATATTGAGGGAAACCACCAGAAACAAACATACCTTGATTCTATTTATAAATAAATTTCAAAAATGGAATATTAATCTACTGTGGCAGAAATCAAGAAAACAAAAAGGAAGCAAAATTCTTTAATTTCAGGGAAAAGAATGAGGAATTTGACAGTGCAGATAATTTTATATCATTGGTCATATCAGAGGGTACAAAGATTTGTGTGCTTTGTGATGATCTATTGAACAGAAATTTGTATTTTCTGAATACTTTTAATTAAAAGTTAAAGTACTAGTAGGGTATATATATGAGATCAGTTCAGTTCAGTTCAGTCGCTGAGTCATCTCCGACTCTTTGCGACCCATGGACTGCAGCACGCCAGGACTCCCCGTCCATCACCAACTCCCAGAGTTTACTCAAACTCATGTCCATTGAAGTGGTGATGCCATCCAACCACCTCATCCTCTATCATCCCCTTCTTCTCCCGCCTTCAATATTTCCCAACATCAGGGTCTTTTCAAATGAGTCAGCTCTTCTCATCAAGTGGCCAAAGTATTGGAATTTCAGCTTCAGTATCAGTCCTTCCAATGAATATTCAGGACTGATTTCCTTTAAGATGAGCTAGTTAGATCTCCTTCCAATCCAAGGGACTCTCAAGAGCCTTCTCCTAAACCACATCTCAAAAGCATCAACACTTCCACACTCAGCTTTCTTTATAGTCCAACTCTCACATCCATACATGACTACTGGAAAAACCATTGTTTTGACTAGATGGAGCTTTGTTGAAAAGTAATATCTCTGCTTTTTAATATGCTCTTTAGGTTGGTCATAACTTTCCTTCCAAGGAGTAAGCATCTTTTAATTTCATGGCAGCAGTCATCATCTGCAATGATTTTGGAGTCCAAAAAAATAAAGTCAGCCACTGTTTCCACTGTTTTTCCATCTATTTGCCAAGAAGTAATGGGATCAGATGCCATGATCTTAGTTTTCTGAATGTTGAGCTTTAAGCCAACTTTTTCAGTCTCCTCTTTCACTTTTATGAAGAGGCTCTTTGGTTCTTCTTCACTTTCTGCCATAAGTGTGGTGTCATCTCCGTATCTGAGGGTATTGATATTTCTCCCAACAATCTTGATTCCAGCTTGTGCTTTATCCAGCCTAGCATTTCTCATGATCTACTCTGACTATAAGTTAAATAAGCAGGGTGACAATATACAGGTTTGATGTACTACTTTCCCAATTTGGAATCAGTCTGTTGTTCCATGTCCAGTTCTAACTATTGCCTCCTGACCTGCATACAGGTTTCTCAAGAGGCAAGTCAAGTGGTCTGGTATTCCCATCTCTTGAAGAATTTTCAACAGTTTATTGTGATCCACATAGTAAAAGGATTTGGTATAGTCGATAAAGCAGAAATAGATGTTTTTCTGGAACTCTCTTTTTTGATGATCTAGCAGATGTTGGCAATTTGATCGGTTCCTCTGCCTTTTCTAAAACCGGCTTCAACATCTGGAAATTCACAGTTCAGGTATTGTTGAAGACTGGCATGGAGAATTTTGAGCATTACTCTACTAGCATGTGAGATGAGTGCAATTGTGTGGTAGTTTGAACATTCTTTGCATTGCCTTTCTTTGGAAATGGAATGAAAACTGACCTTTTCCAGTCCTGTGGCCATGGCTGAGTTTTCCAAATTTGCTGGCATATTGAATGCAGCACTTTCACATCATCATCCTTTAGGATCTGAAATAGCTCAACTGAAATTCCATCACCTCCACTAGCTTTGTTCATAGTGACACTTCTTAAGGCCCACTTGACTTCACATTCCAGGATGTCTGGCTCCAGGTAAGAGATCACACCATTGTGATTATCTGGGTCATGAAGAGATTTTTACGTACAGTTCTGTGTATTCTTGCACCTCTTCTTAATATCTTCTGTTTCTGTTAGGTCCATACCATTTCTGTCCTTTATTGTGCCCCTCTTTGCATGAAATGTTCCCTTGGTATCTCTGATTTTCTTGACGAGATCTCTAGTTTTTCCCATTCTATTGTTTTCCTCTATTTCTTTGCAATGAACATGAGGAAGGTTTTCTTATCTCTTCTTGCTCTTCTTTGCAATTCTGAATTCAGATGGGCATATCTTTCCATTTCTCCTTTGCTTTTCGCTTCTCTTCTTTTCACAGCTATTTGTAAGGCCTCCTCAGAAAGCCATTTTGCTTTTTTGCATTTCTTTTTCTTTCAGATGGTCTTGCTCACTGTCTCCTGTACAATGTCACGAACCTCCGTCCACAGTTCATCAGGCACTCTGTCTCCCAGATCTAGTCCCTTAAATCTATTTCTCGCTTCCACTGTATAATCATTAGGGATTTGATTTAGGTCATACCTGAATGGTAAAGTGGTTTCCCTACTTTTGTCAATTTAAGTCTGAATTTGCCAGTAAGGAGTTCATGATCTGAGCCACATTCAGCTCCTGGTTTTGTTTTGCTGATTCTATAGAACTTCTCCATCTTTGGCTGCAAAGAATATAATCAATTTCAGTGTTGGCCATCTGGTGATGTCCATGTGTAGAGTCTTCTTTTGGTTTGTTGGAAGAGAGTGTTTGCTATGACCAGTGCATTCTCTTGGCAAAACTCTATTAGCCTTTGCCCTACTTCATTCTGTATTCCAAGGCCAAATGTGCCTGTTACTCCAGGTGTTTCTTGACTTCCTACTTTTGCATTCCAGTCCCATACAATGAAAATAACATCTTTTTTGGGTGTTAGTTCTAGGCTCAGCTGGTAAAGAATCCCGCCTGCAATGCGGGAGACCTGGGTTTGATCGCTGGGTTGGGAAGATCCCCTGGAGAAGGGCTAGTCTACCCACTCCAGTATTCTGACCTGGAGAATTCCATGTACAGTCCATGGGGTCGTAAAGAGCCAGACATGACCAAGTGACTTTCACTTTCTAGAAGGTCTTGTAGATCTTCATAGAACTATTCAACTTAACTTCTTCAGCATTATTGGTCTTGGCATAGACTTGGATTACTGTGATATTGAATCGTTTGCCTTGGCAGTTAAGAGATCATTCTGTCATTTTTGAGATCGCATCCATGCACTGCCTTTTGGACTCTTTTGTTGACTATGATGGCTACTCCACTTCTTCTAAGGAATTCCTGCCCACAGTTGTAGATATAATAGTAATCTGAGTTAAATTCACCCATTCCAGTCCATTTGTTTGCTCATTCCTAAAATGTCAACGTTCACTATCTCCTGTTTGACCACTTCTAATTTGCTTTGATTCTTGGACCTAACATCCCAGGTTCCTATACAGAATTGCTCTTTACCGCATCAGACCTTGCTTCTATCACCAGTCACATCCACAACTTTCTGTTGTTTTTGCTTTGGCTCCATCTCTTCATTCTTTCTGGAGTTGTTTCTCTACTGATCTCCAGTAACTATTGGGTACCTACCAACCTGGGGAGTTCATCTTTCAGTGTCCTATCTTTTTGCCTTTTCATATTGTTCATGGGGTTCTCAAGGCAAGAATACTGAAGTGGTTTGCCATTCCCTTCTCCAGTGGACCACGTTTTGTCAGGACTCTTAACCATGATCTGTCCATCTTGAGTGGCCCGACAAGGCATGGCTCATAGTTTCACTGAGTTAGACAAGGCTGTGGTCCATGTGATTAGATTTGTTAGTTTTTTGTGATTGTGGTTTTCAGAGTGTCTGCCCTCTGATGGAGAAGGATAAGAGGCTTATGGAAGCTCCTGATGGGATAGACTGACTGAGGGGGGAAACTGGATCTTCCTCTGATGGGCGGGGCTATGGTCAATAAACCTTTAATCCAATTTTCTATTGATGGCTGGAGCTGTGTTCCCACCCTGCTATTTACCTGGGGCCAAACTATAGTGGAGACTTTCCTGGTGGCTCAGAAGAGTAAAGCAGTAAAGCCTACAATGTGGGAGACCCAGGTTCAGTCCCTGGGTTGGGAAGATCTCCTAGAGAAGGAAATGGCAACCCATTCCAGTATTCTTACCTGGAAAATCCCATGGAGGAAGAGCCTGGTAGGCTACAGTCCATGGGGTCACAAAGAGTCAGACACGGCTGAGTGACTTTTCACCATTTCATAAACTATAGTGGAGGTAATGAAGATAATGGTGACCTCCCTCAAAAGATCCCATGCATGTATTGCTACACTCCATACCCCCAATCCTGCAGCAGGCCACCACAGACCCACATCTCTGCTGGAGACTCCCGGACAGCCACAGGCAAGTCCTGGTGCACACAAGGTTCTGCTTGTGCCATCCAAGAGTCTATTTCCCAGTCCGGTGTAAGTTCTGGCAGCTCTTTGGTGGTGTTAATGGTGACCTCTTCCAAGAGGGCTCATGCCATACCCAAGTCTGCTGCACCCAGAGCCCCTGTCCCTGTGGCAGACCACTGTATATGTATATGTATATATATATGTGTATATATATATATGTATATATATATGATATACTATGGATAATTTTATGCTAATACATTTGGAAACTTAAGTTTATCAATTTCTAGAAAAAGATAACTTACCACCAGGACAAACAGCTAAATGATCCTATATTTAAAATCTTTAAATTGTAGAAGTAGCTATTGAACAACCATTGACAGGAATATGCTGGAACCTACCAAAAAATGATACCCCACATCCAAAGACAAAGAAGAGACATCAGTGAGACATCATGAGGGGCACAATCATGAAGAAATCAAATCCATACCCACCAGGTGGGTGACCTACAAATTGGGAACAATAATACCAAAGAAGTTCTCCCACAGTTGTAAAGGCTCTGAACCCCACATCAGGCATTCAAGCCTGGGGGTCCCACAATGACTAGGACTCCCCAGGGAACCTGACCTTGAAAGCCAGAGGGATTTGATTATAAGACTTCCACAGGATTGGAGGAAACACAGACTCCTGTCTTGGAGGGCACAAAGAAAATCTTGTGATACCAAGACTCAGAAGAAAGAAGCAGTGACCCCACAGAGTTCAGTTCAGTCGCTCAGTCGTGTCCAACTCTTTGAGACCCCATGAATAGCAGCACGCCAGGCCTCCCTGTCCATCACAAACTCTCGGAGGTTACTCAAACTCATGCCCATCGAGTCGGTGATGCCATCCAGCCATCTCATCCTCTGTCATCCCCTTCTCCTCCTGCCCCCAATCCCTCCCAGCATCAGGGCCTTTTCCAACAAATAGACTCTTCACATGAGGTGGCCAAAGTACTGGAGTTTCAGCTTCAGCATCAGTCCTTCCAATGAACAGCCAGGACTGATCTCCTTTAGGATGGACTGGTTGGATCTCTTTACAGTCCAAGGGACTCTCAAGAGTCTTCTCCAACACCACAGTTCAAAAGCATCAATTTTTCGGCACTCAGCTTTCTTCACAGTCCAACTCTCACATCCATATATGACCACTGGAAAAACCATAGCCTTGACCAGACGGACCTTTGTTGGCAAAGTAATGTCTCTGCTTTTTAATATGCTGTCTAGGTTGGTCATAACTTTCCTTCCAAGGAGTAAGCGTCTTTTAATTTCATGGCTGCAATCATCATCTGCAGTGATTTTGGAGCCCCAAAAAATAAAGTCTGACACTGTTTCCACTGTTTCCCCATCTATTTCCCATGAGGTGATGGGACCAGATACCATGATCTTAGTTTTCTGAATGTTGAGTTTTAAGCCAACTTTTTCACTCTCCTCTTTCACTTTCATCAAGAGGCTTTTTTAGTTCTTCTTCACTTTCTGCCATAAGCGTGGTGTCATCTGCATGTCTGAGGTTATTGATATTTCTCCTGGCAATCTTGATTCCAGCTTGTGCTTCTTCCAGCCCAGTGTTTCTCATGATGTACTCTGCATATAAGTTAAATAAGCAGGCTGACAATATGAAGCCTTGACACACTCCTTTTCCTATTTGGAACCAATCTGTTTTTCCATGTTCAGTTCTAACTGTTGCTTCCTGACCTGCATACAGGTTTCTCAAGAGGCAGGTCAGATGATCTGGTATTCCCATCTCCTTCAGAATTTTCCACAGTTTATTGTGATCCACACAGTCGAAGGCTCTGGCGTAATCAATAAAGCAGAAATAGATGTTTTTCTGGAACTCTCTTGCTTTTTCGATGATCCAGCGGATATTGGCAATTTGATCTCTGGTTCCTCTGCCTTTTCTAAAACCAGCTTGAACATCTGGAAGTTCTCGGTTCTCGTATTGCTGAAGCCTGGCTTGGAGAATTTCAAGCACTACTTTACTAGCATGTGAGTTGAGTGCACTTATGTGGTAGTTTGAGCATAAGACTGAACCAAAACTACCTGCTGGTGTTGGAGGGTCTCCTGTGGACGTGTGGTTCTGCAGGGGCTCACCACAGAAATGGAGGCACCAGTCTGGAAAGGTCTCCTGTGGTGTAAACCCTCTTGGAGTTCTCCATTGAAAAGAAAGTGAAGTTACTCAGTCATGTCAGATACTTTGCGACCCCATGCACTATAGCCTACCAGACTTCTCCATTCATGGAATTTTCCAGGCAAGAATACCAGAGTGGGTTGCCATTTTATTCTCCAGGGGATCTTCCTGACTCAGGGATGAACCCAGGTTATTACAGGCTCTGAGCCACCAGGGAAGCTTAACCCAACCATAAAGCCTTGGGTTGCCTCAAGCCAAAAAACCAGGGAGAGAGCACAACCCCACCCATCAGCAGATAATTGGATTAAAGTTTTACTGAGCAAGGCCCTGCCCACCAGAGCAAGATCCAGTTTTTCCCATCACCAGTCTCTCCCATCAGGAAGCTTACACAAACTTCTTAACCTCCTCCATTAGAAGGTAGACAGAAGAACAACCACATCCCCACAGTGACTAAAGAAAAAAACACATTACAGAAAGGTAATCAGTGTGAAAAAGCAGAAAGTTATGTCCCAGATGAAGGGACAAGATAAAACCCAAGAAAAACAACTAAAGGAAATGGATATAGGCAACCTTCCAGAAAAAGAATTCAGAATAATGATAATAAAGATGATTTAGAATCTCAGAAACTGAGAATGGAGGCAAATATTGTGAAGATGCAAGAAATGTTTATCAAAGACCTAGAAGAACTAAAGAACAAACAGATGAATAATACACTAGAAAGAATTAGTAGCAGAATAACAACTAAGGCAGAAGAACAGATAAATGCCCTAGAGCACAGAATGGTGGAAATCACTGCCACAGAATACAATATAGAGAAAAAGAATGAAAAGAAATGAAAACAGCCTAAGAGACCTCTGGGACATTAAATGCACCAACATTTGCATTATAGGGGTCCCTGAAGGAGAAGAGAAAGAGGAAGGACCTGAGAAAATACTTGAAGAGGTAATAGCTGAAAACTTCCCTAACATGGGAAAGGAAATAGTCAACCAAGTCCAGGAAGCAGAGTCCCAGGCAGGATAAGTAAAAGTAGGAACACACCGAGGCACACAGTATTCAAACTGACAAGAATTAACGACAAAGATAAAATATTAAAAACAATCAGGGAAAAACAACAAATAACATACAAGGGAACTCCCATCAGGCTATCAGCTGATTTCTCAACAGAAACTCTACAGGCCAGAATGGAATGGCATGATATATTTAAAGTGATTAAAGGGAAGAACCTACAACCAAGAATACTCTATTGAGCAAGATTCTCTTTCAGATCTGATGGAAGAATCAAAAGATTTCTAGACAAGCAAATATTAAGATAATTCAGCACCACCAAACCAGCCTTACAACAAATGCTAAAGGAATTTCTCTAGGCAGGAAACAAGGAAAAGACTTATCTACAGAAAATAAACCTAAAACAATTAAGGAAATGATAATAGGATCATACATATCCATATGTTGTTCTTAGTAGCTCAGTAATGTCTGACTTTCTGTGACCCCATGGACTATAGTCCACCAGGCTCTTCTGTCCATGGGGATTTTCCAGGAAAGGATACTGGAGTTGATTGCCATGCCCTCCTCCAGGGATCTTCCCAACCCAGGGATCAAACACAAGTTTCCCACATTACAGGCAGATTCTTTACTGTCTGAGCCACCAGGGAAACCCAAGAATACTGGAATGGGTAGCCTATCTCTTCTCCAGGGGATCTTCCCTATCCAGGAATGGAGCTGGGATCTCCTGCATTGCATGCAGATTCTTTACCAGCTGAGCTACCAGGGAAGCCCATATATATCCATAATTACCTTAAATGTAAATGGATTAAGTACACCAATCAAAAGACATAGACTGACTAAGGAGATGAAAACATGTGCATGTATGCACTTCAACTTACCACATCACTCTGCTTGATCCCCCCAAATTGTATGTAATTATTTTATATTGTTAGGTTAATGATGTTCCCATTATGGCTTGTGATTGTACTTATCTTTTATTTTTTGTCTGGCTATTGATTGTGAAAACTGATCAACATCTTTCACTACAGCAATTACGTAACTATTACTCAATACAACTGTATCATGACTGGTTAACAGAAAAATAACAGAATTCTGTGTCACTAAAACTACCATTTAATAGAAAAACCTGTAATAACTTTTTAAAATCCAGATGCTAATCAGAACTATCTTGGAATTTTTCGAAAAATACAAATGCTCAGGTATGGCTTTTCCTTTTACCAGGGCTCCAGATATGTTTCTATTGAGCAGGCATGTTTAAAAACAACTGGGCTATATGAAAATCTTTTACTTTTATCCAGTTCGTTTCACTTTATTTCATATTCAGTGCTCCCATTTCATTTAGTTTATGATTTCCAATTTTTCCATCTCTTTTTTTTATGTTCTTTCTCAAGCCTTTATCATGTGTAGTAGAAAACCTCTTGTATACATATATATAAATAATATGTATAATGTATATTTTAGAAAACATCAATTTCTGCCTAACTAAAACATTTATGACATTTTAATTCTACTTGTTTGACTTACTGTAAATAGAATACTAGATTTATAATTTAAAAAATAGATATGCAACAAGCAACAAAGGCTTACTGTATAGCACAGGGAACTATACTCAATATCTTGTAATAACCTATATGGAAAATAATTTAAAAATAATATATGTATATATTATAACTGAATCACAATATTTAGTAATGTTTATCTTTTTGACAGTTTTCCTAAATATCCTATAGACATGTAATAACAACACAGGAAATACAAAATTTAAACATATTTGTGTAGGATACAAGATTAATATAAATATAAATCTATTATATTTTATTTATTAATGACATCATTAAAGATGCTACTATTCTTATTTTTTTCTGCACTAGATAAAATATTCTCAGAGAAATGTCAATATGTCTCACCATGATTATATATTTTTTTCATTTCCCTTTTATTTCTTCTTATTTTTGCTTTATGTATTTTTTTGGTTAGGTGTCTAATGGTTTATGATATCTATCTTCTTTGTGAAAGTATCTTTTACCATTAAAAATATTCATTTTCATTTAAAAATAAATTAAAAAAAACAAATTCAACAGACTTTAAAAATGAAAAATAAATTGTTTTAATTGTAATTAAGAACTACCTAAAAAGTAACTCCTAGCCCAGATAGCTTCACAAGTAATTCTATAAAATGTTTAAGGAAAAAAAATCATTCCAATATTCTACCTAGCTCTTCCAGAAGAAAATAAAGGATGAAACAGTAATGAGAATAGCACAAACATGTCAAAAAGGAATGAGAAGTGAAAGTTATAAGCCAATCACTGTCATCACTACAGAAGCAAGAAATGAAAACCAAACTTGAGCAGACTGAGTCCAGGTGCAGAGAAAAATAATACATAATGATCATATGGTTATTATTTCAAGTAAGAAAAGTTTGAGCTTTCCTGGTAGCTCAGATGGTAGAGAATCTGCTCGCAATGCAGGAGACCTGGATTCAATCCCTGGGTTGGGAAGATTCCCTGGAAAAGAGAATGGCAACCCACTCCACTTTGGTATTCTTGCTTGGAGAATCCCATGGATCTGGGAGCCTGGCAAGCTACAATCCATGGGGTCACCAAGAGATGGACATGACTGAGTGACTAACACTTTCTTTCAAGAAAAGTTTGGAGCAACATTTTGAAAATCAACATAATTCATTAACCAGATAAAGGAAAAAAATCATATAACCATCTCAATTGATGTAATACAAAAGCAAAATCCAGGTGGAAAAAACTCAACATCCATTCATAATGCAAGATCTCACTTAGCAGGTTAAGGCTTTAAGAAAACATTCTTAATATGCTAAGATCTAAAAAGAAAAAAAAATTAGCAGACATTTTTGCTAAGTTTTCACTCTCAGATTGGGAAGAAAAAACTGCCTTGTTCAACACACACTAATGCTAGTTCAGTTCAGTTCAGTTGCACAGTCGTGTCCGACTCTGCAACCCCATGAATCGCAGCACGCCAGGCCTCCCTGTCCACCACCAACTCCCGGAGTCCACCCAAACCCATGTCCATCGAGTTGGAAATCAGATTGATATTCTATGCAGCCAAATGTGGAGAAGCTCTATGCAGGCAGCAAAAACAAGATCGGGAGCTGACTGTGGCTCAGATCATGAACTCCTTATTGCCAAATTCAGACTTAAAATTGAAGAAAGTAGGGAAAACTGAAGCGACTTAGCAGCAGCAGCAGCAGGGAAAAGCATTAGACCATTCAGGTATGACCTAAATCAAATTCCTAATGATTACACAGTGGAAGTGAGAAACAGATTTAAGGGACTAGATCTGATAGACAGAGTGCCTGATGAACTATGGATGGAGGTTCATGACATTGTACAGGAGACAGGGATCAAGACCATCCCCATGGAAAAGAAATGCAAAAAAGCAAAATGGCTGTCTGAGGAGGCCTTACAAATAGCTGTGAAAAGAAGAGAAGGAAAAAGCAAAGGAGAAAAGGAAAGATATACCCATCTGAATGCAGAGTTCCAAAGAATAGACAGGAGAGATAAGAAAGCCTTCCTCAGCGATCAATGCAAAGAAATAGAGGAAAACAACAGAATGGGAAAGACTAGAGATCTCTTCAAGAAAATTAGAGATACCAAGGGAACATTTCATGCAAAGATGGGCTCGATAAAGGACAGAAATGGTATGAACCTAACAGAAGCAGAAGATATTAAGAAGAGGTGGCAAGAATACACAGAAGAACTGTACAAAAAATATCTTCACTACCCAGATAATCACGATGGTGTGATTGCTCACCTAGAGCCAGACATCCTGGAATGTGAAGTCAAGTGGGCCTTGGGAAGCATCACTACGAACCAAGCTAGTGGGTGTGATGGAATTCCAGTTGAGCTATTTCAAATCCTGAAAGATGATGCTGTGAAAATGCTGCACTCAATATGTCAGCAAATTTGGAAAACTCAGCAGTGGCCAAAGGACTGGAAAAGGTCCGTTTTCATTCCAATCCCTAAGAAAGGCAATCCCAAAGAATGTTCAAACTACCGCAATTGCACTCATCTCACACGCTAGTAAAGTAATACTCAAAATTCTCCAAGCCAGGCTTTAGTAATACGTGAACTGTGAACTTCCAGATGTTTAAGCTGGTTATAGAAAAGGCAGAGGAACCAGAGATCAAATTGCCAACATCCGCTGGGTCATCGAAAAGCAAGAATTGCAGAAAAACATCTATTTCTGCTTTATTGACTATGCCAACGCCTTTAACTGTGTTGATCACAATAAACTGTGGAAAATTCTTAAAGAGATGCGAATACCAGACCATATGACTTATCTCTTGAGAAAGACTAATGCTACTAGACAGTTAAAATGTCAAAAAGAAATAAATAAAGGGTTGAAAAGGAAGAAATACTGACACTTGTAAGAAACAATGATATGTGTAGAAACTCTAAAATAATCTGCAAATGAATTATTAGGAATAATAATTGAGGTTACACAGGTTTCTTACTAATATAGAAAACAATTTTATTTCATTAGACTATTGATAAATATAAAAATACAAATTTAAAAGATACTATTCAAATTATCATTAAAAAATCAAGCTCCCAGGAATAAATCCAATAGATATATTTAAGACACAAAAGCATTAAGTATTATTGAGGGAAATTAAAGTAAACTTAAATATATTCTTGGAAAATTTATATGGAAAGGCAAAGGGTCAAGATACTCTACTTGCTCTACTGGACATCAAGATATGTTACAAGGCTTTTGGAATGAGGACAGTGGAGTACTGGTTTGATAAGAAGATGGTAGGGACCTGCACTAATATATACAAATATATATATATGTATATATATATATAAACTATATCAGAATAGTTTATATGATAATGATAGTATTTGGTGAGAAGAGAGAATATTGCTTGGGAGTGAGTATAACTAGGCTTTCCTTCTGCTAGATTTGCAATGTTCTATTTCTCCTATGTTGTGGTTTCATGGGTGTTTTCCTTTGTTAATTCATTAAGCTGTATTGTTTTGTAGTCTTTCCTGATTATGTTTTACTTCAATTTAAAGAATATACAAAAGTAAAATATGAGTGCAATTTATTTCTGATTAGGAAAATAGTATATGATAGAATCTGTCAATATGATCCTTATAAATCAAAGGAGAAAATATCACATGATTATATCAATAGGTACTAGAAAAGATTTTTAAAATGACTTTATTTCATAAAATAAATTCATAATTTCATCATCAGCCATAATATTCCTAATAAGATAGGAAAAACACTATTTAAAGATAATAAAAGTGTGTTTACCAAAACCAATGGCAAATACCCTAAATGGTGAAACATCAAAACTATTTCAGGTAAGACACAAAATTTAACAGGCATATTGTTAACTACCATGCCACTTAATATTGGAAGTTCCAGTAATTATATTTAGAAAGGATATTAAAATGAGCACAAACACTTGGGAATTAAGAATTTTTTCACATGATTATTTATTAAGAAAAAAGAGATGAGCAAAAATATTAAAATTAACAAGAGATTTTCATAAGATAATTCAATAAAAGATTAAAAACTTTACTGTGTTTCTCTAGCATTAGGAACCTATTTATACATGAATGTAGAAAATATTTATAAAAATGATAAAATTACTTAGTAATAAACTCATGCACAAATCAATCTATCCCATGTTTCACATATTTATGTGTCATCTATGTATATCATAAAACAATATTCAAGGCAACTTCTTGATAGAAAAGTACTCAATATTTAGAGAAAGAACAATTATTAAAAAGTATCAATTTTCTCAAAATTAAAATAGAAAATTGCTTCTCATCCTTCATGTCTTAATTATGACCTATTCTGTAAAGGCTTCTCTGAGGACCCTAGGTAGATCTAGGCATTGTCTTCTTTATATTTCCTCTGCTATGTATGCACACCTACTTTCTTTATTGTACTTACCTTATTGGGTGTGGCTATTGGCATGTCTATCTCCTTACTACACTATAACTGAACTATGTGTTTTCTTTTTTCAGTCTTTAGCGCCACTTGGCATGGATCAGGAGCTCAATAAATGTTAGTTGAAAAAATGAATTAACAGACTGCACGATTTACTCAACAGCTGTTGATATTTACCTGATTCGCAGAACAGGTTTGTTCTCTTTGATCTTCCATTCCAGTCAACATTTATCTCCTTCTACATAATACAAACAACAAAACAAATATCTTCAAATACGTTTCTCCAGGATCTGATCAACTGTTATTTATATATTTAAAACACAAAGATTTATGATTTTTGAGAACTCTTAAATTTTTTAAAGCAATTTTTAAAGAAATGCATGTATTTTGATGGTTATATTACATCTATTATTTACAGAATTAAACAAGTTTATATTTATATTTATATATATAATATAAACATATTTATATTATATTATGTATTCTATATATATTCTATATATATTATATTATAGGAGGGCCACAAGACTATGCACATGTGGTAATTTGCTGAGACTCATGGGACTCAGAATATAGTTGTACTCACATCTAATATTTATTATATTAATAGTAAAAGGATACACTATAGGATAAGTAAGGGGGAAAGACAGGAGGAGTCTGGGAAAATACAAGCACAGTTGCTTTCTCCCTCCTGTGAAAGGACACATTTGAACATGCTCTTTTCTCCAGCAATAAAAGTACATGTGTGTAATGTTTTGCCTCAGAAATCCATTAGAAACTCAGCACTTAAGGATTTTATTGAAGGTTCATCATGAAGACATCCTCTGCCTAATGCATATCTGAAATTCTAGCCTCCCAAAAGGAAATCAGATGTTCAACAAAAATCACATTTTCTGCAGAGTCTAGGTACATGTATGCACTGTTCAGCTGGGGAATTTTCATATCAGTTAGAGAATGTTAGAAAAGCCAGGCTTCCAAATACTAGCCATAGGCCAGTCTTGCAAGCAAGCCACTACAAAGTCAGCAGTCTCAAGCTTGTTCTTTTCTGCACAATATCATTTACTGTTAAATTAAGTATCTTTGGAGTGCACTGATTAGTAAGGAAGCTAACTCAATGGAATAGATGAACAGGTACATTTTTTTTTACCAACACTAAAAGAATAAATGTTTAAGTAGAGCTGGAAGGCAGAATACAGATTCTCTGAATATACGAGAGTTTGAGAGCAGTGAATCAGGTGCAATAGACTTTTTCCTTTTTGGGGGCTGCACTGTATAGCTTGCAGGATCTTAAGTTCCAGACCAGGTATGGAACCCAGACCTCCAACAGCAAAATGCCAAGTCCTAACCATTGGAGTGCCGGGGAATTTCCACAATAGGCTTTAAAAATAATTTTTTAAAAAACTTGAAGGATAATTGCTTTACAGAATTTTGTGGTTTTCTGTCATATATCAACAAGAACCAGCCAGAGGTACACCCGTGTCTCCTCCCTCCTGGGCCTCCCTCCCAGCCCACACTTCAGCCTGTCGCAGAGCTCCTGTTTGAATTGCTTGAGTCATATAGCAAATCCCCATTGGTTATCTCTTTTACACATGGTATTATAAATTTCTATGTTACTCTCTTCATACATCTCCCCTTCTCCCTCCTCTCATCCCACCATGTCCACAGGTCTATTCTCTATGTCTGTTTCTCTACTGCAGCTCTGAAAAGAAATTCATCAGTGCCATCTCTTCAGACTCCATATATATGTGTCAGTATACGATATTCACATTTCTCTTTCTGACTTAGTTCACTCTGTATAACAGGTTCCAGTTTTGTCCACCTCATTAAATAGATTCAGATGTGTTCCTTTTTATGGCCGAGTAGTATTCCATTGTATATATGTACCACAACTTCTTTATCCATTTATCTGTCGATGGACATCTAGGTTGCTTCCAAGTTCTAGATATTGTATAAAGTGCAGCAATGAACATTGGAGTACATGTGTCTTTTTCAATTTTGATTTCCTCAGGGTATATGTCTAGGAGTGGGAATCCTGGGTCACATGGTGGTTTTATTCCTAGCTTTTTAAGGAGTCTCCATACTGTCTTCCATAGTGGCTGTATCAGTTTACATTCCCACCAGCAATGCAAGAGGGTGCCCTTTTCTCCACACCCTCTCCAGCAATTATTGTTTGTAGACTTTTCGATGATGGCCATTCTGACTGGTGTGAGGTGGTATCTCACTTTAATTTTGACTTGCATTTATCTAATAATGAGTGATGTTGAGCATCTTTTCAAGTGCTTGTTAGCCATCTGTATATCTTCTTTGGAGAAATGTCTCTTCAGGTTCCTTTCCCACTTTTTGACTGGGTTGTTTGCTTTCCTGGTATTGAGTTGTATGAGCTGCTTGTATATTTTGAAATTAATTCTTTATCATTGTTCCCTTTGCTATCATTTTCTTCCATTCCAAGGGCTGTCTTTTCACCTTGTTTGTAGTTTCCTTTGCTATGCAAACATTTTTAAGTTTTTTTAGTTATTTTTTAAGTTTTATTTTTTTAAGATTTTGTTTTAAGATTTAGGTCCCACTTGTTGATTTTTGTTTTTATTTCCATTACTTTAGGATGTGGGTCACAGAAGATCTTGCTTTGATTTATGTCATTGAGCATTCTGCCTGTAAGAGTTTAATAGTTTCTGGTCTTACATTTAGGTCTTTAATCCATTTTGAGTAATCCATATCTTTGTGTATGGCATTAGGAAATGTTCTAATTTCATTCTTTTGCATGTAGCTGACCAATTTTCCCAGCATCACTTATTGAAAAGGCTGTCTTTGCCCCATTGTATATTCTTGCCTCCTTTGTCAGAAATAAGGTACCTGTAGGTACGTGGGTTTATCTCTGGGTTCTCTGTCTTGTTCCAATGGTCAGTATTTCTGTTTTTGTGTTAGTACCATACTGTTTTGGTGACTGTAGCATTTAAGTATAGTCTGAAGTCAGGAAGGCTGATTCTTCCAGCTCCATCCTTCTTTCTCAAGACTGCTTTGGCTATTCCATATGAATCATGAAATTTTTTGTTCTAGTTCTGTGAAAAATGCCATCGGTAATTTTATAGGGATCACACTGAATCTGTAGATTACATTTGGTAATATAGTCATTTTCACAATATTGATTCATCCTACCCAGAAACATGGAATATCTCTCTATCTTTTTATGTCATCTTTGACTTCTTTCATCAGTGTCTCATAGTTTTCTGTATACAGGTCTTTTGTCTCCTTAGGTAGGTTTATTCCTAGATATTTTATTCTTTCTGTTGCAATGGTGAATGGTATTGATTCCTTAATTCCTTTCTGATTTTTCATTGCTAGTATATAGGAGTGCAAGTGATTCCTGTGTGTTGACCTTGTATCTCACAACTTTGCTGAATTTGTTGATTACTAGAGCTAATCAGTGAATTCACAATAGACTTTAAATTCCCAGATAAAAGTGTTGAACACAGACCATCAGACATACATTTTCTGACAGTGGTAAGCTTTGAACAATATGTTGGAAACAGGATGTAATACTTTTCATAAAAAAATTCTAATGGTATTTCTCATAATAAACTAGATATTTGTGGACATTTAATATTCATTTTCAAGAAATATGGATGGCAAATTTAAGAATATACATATTACTCAAAAATGTTAATAATAAAATGTATTTAAAGAAGTTTAAGAAGTTTTTCATTTTTTTGTTGTTGTTTTAGTTTTTAGTAAATGACATAGTCTTCAGTATTTGTTGGGCAATATGAGGACTTTAGATGTTGAGAGTTAGTAAAAAATGTCTTTTTCATGCTTAATGTGGTTATTAACATAGCAGAACATTGAAACGTAAACTGCTTGTTCATAATAAAACTGTACTACAGAAAAGCATATTATATTAAACACACATTTATGAATTGTATATAATGGACTCTCTCAAAAATTATACATTAGAAGACATGGAAAATGATGCTACTTTCTACTGTAATCAAATAGAATTCATTTAGAAAAAATTTAATAAATTTCCAGTATATTGAAATCTCTTTTTAAATCATGTTAAGTTTTTAAGAGTTCAACCAGTTAATACTGTGCTGCTAACGTAACGGAAGATGTGGTTTTTGACTCCTGTGATAGCAAGTTGGCAACCCACAGAGAAAGGTATCTATGCGTTTATGTAATACCCAGAAGTCACACCCTGAACTTTTGCTGGTAACTTTTCAAAAGCAAGTAACTGATCATTAGTCAAAAGGGAATGGGAAGAGATGGTCTGTCTCAGAACACTCCATCAGCACTACCCAAAGCCCAATCAAATAAGCCTAATTTGATACTTTCTCTGAAGGTTGCAGGTATGTACCATGAACTATATGTTGCAGCCTATTTTGGGGAATTTTAGGATATGATTAATTTCAGCGAGTAAAGCTGTTCTATATAGTAGCTTCATGAATGAATTTTTTTAACCAGTGTTGATCATAAAACTGTACTTCATTTATTATTTGCATTTGGAGCAAAGAAAATATTATATACCTCAACTTTTGAACGATTCAAATAAGACAGTGAAGATCTGGGAAATTTTCTCGTAGCTGAATTCTGAGGTGAAATCATTGAATCTTGAATTGAGACATATGGCTCCCCTGGACAAAGAAGAGAAACAATTACATACAAAAAGATAATATTGCTGGATTAAGGATGAATGTTCATGAAAAGAACTGATCCAATGTTCTCCCTGCTGACTGAGCACAATCACTGGGTTACATCAATCGGGGATTCACCTGAGTTAAGGAAGTATCACCAAGAATAACATGTGCTTTTTTGATGTTCAGTGCCTACCAGTTTCCAGTGGCTCACCACTGCCCTCAAAACCAAGTCTGAGATCCTTAACCTCTGATCCTAATTCATATACTACTATGCCAATTTAATTCCTATAATCACAAACCACTGGCAGGTGTAACTGGATATTTGCATTTCATTTAGTCTGCAATGGAAAACCATTCACAACTTGAATAGGTGAATAACCAAAACTGTGTTTTCGGAAAATTGGTTTTATACCAAAACATATAGTGAATTAAAAAGAGGAGGAAGAGGTTGGGGAAAGATTACTAAAATATTCAAAGATGGACAAAACAAGGTCAGCTGTTTTGGGAATGGAAAAGAGGAGAGGGGAAGAAGAATTAAGGAGGTAGGTTAGACAGAGACTGGTAATGTTGGGATACAAAATTTAAGAAAGAGGATGAGTCAAAGATTAGTCAAGTTTTGTGCCTGGGTAAAAACAGAGGATGAAGAATTTGATTTCTGTATTGAATCTGAGGTGGTCATTGGCTATGACGTGGAGGGTTCTAGCATGTTCTATGTGTGTATACTGTAGGATATGCGGAAGTACTTTGAGTGACTTCCAGAAATCTAACAACATGCAGAAAAACTTAGCTTTTGTATATTCCACTCATGAGGAGATACAAGTTAGGATATATTGCCTATAAGGAATATATGGCAGTGGAATATGAGGGCCTTCCTGGGAAGTGCTCTGTATTGTAACCTACTGAACCATAGTATGTCAGTACCTTACTCTACTGATCACCGAAACAGCTACAGCAGGTATGCTAACTTGTCCACACCTCACAATTTTTTTTTTTTAGTTTTTTTTTATTAGTTGGAGGCTAATTACTTTACAATATTGTAGTGGTTTTTGCCATACATTGACATGAATCAGCCATGGATTTACATGTATTCCCCGTCCGGATCACCCCTCCCACCTCCCTCTCCACCCGATTCCTCTGGGTCTTCCCAGTGCACCAGGCCCGAGCACCTGTCTCGTGCATATACCTCACAATTTTCAAAAACCATACTCATCAAGAAATCATTCAAATTTTTAGGCTAATTAAAAAATCAAAATTCATAAATAGTTTCATATCATGCTTTATTTTCCAAAATAACCATGAGTTTTATAATCAAGTAAAACAACTTGAGAAACTATATGGTGAAACCATATTTAGGTACTTAACAAATAACAGAACAATTATGAAATGTTTTTTATTTTCTTACCTCTATCATCAAAAACACTTGGTTTTCCACTTATGTCTCCATCTTTCTAAATGGCACAACATTAAAGATAAGAACATTCATTAGTAACTTTACTTCTTAAAGAGATTTGCCTTCCATCAATCAACCAAATTAATACAGATTTTCTTGTCTTTAATCTTCTAACTCTCTCATAAAAACTATCTCAGGGGCAATACTTAATACCAGCCTCCTATAGTACCTTCTACAGGTAGGTACTAGTTCTATAGGTATTTCACTAGTTCAAAATTGAGTTTAGTATGTAGCCATGTATAAATCTGCTCCTCTTCCAGTATTCCATACTTTGTTTAAATTCATGGTAATCTATTTAATGGCTGATTCTAAAAACTTTAGTCATTTGCTTTGTTTCAGGGAAATATAATCCAAACTATTCTAATCCAATTAATGCTTTAAAAACACATTGCTTAGAATCAAAATAAAATTTATCTTTCCATATTCTTTATTTACTGTAAAACATTTTTTTGTGTTTGTCTGCTTCCCTAAACAATAACTCCTCAAGAGGAAAGATTACGTATTATTCTCCTTTGTATCCTGTGTGACTGGTTTATTCATTTTCCCTTCCTTCTGGAAAAAGCCATAGAGTTTTGGCCAACAGATGCACAATAGACGTTAGATATTATTATCATTGCAGTGGCTAAATGATTGTTTGGATCATTTTCTGCTAAATTACATAGTGAGTTTAGCACAAAGGTAAATCAACCCATATAGGGAAAAGGATCAGTTCTCAGGAATAGACCCTAGTATCCCTAACAGATAAGTTAACATGCTAGAGAAGGAGATGGTTCATAGAAGCAACAGTTAACAAGATAAATTAATAATCAGCATACAAAAGTTTGAGACATAACTTTATACCTTTTGTTCAGCATCATCTTGTGCATCTGGCTGACAAACAACAGCAGGTACAGTTTTTTTGGCAACATTCTTTGAACTACTTAGAGATCTATGAAGAGTGTTTATAGAGGGTCCTGAAAGAAATGAAAGAGAAACAGCATATTTTTAAAAAGAACTCACTTAAGTATAATTGAAGTAACATAAACTGTACTATTTTAACTGCATGGTTTCCTGAACTTAAAAATATGCTCATAACTGTGAAGCCATCACCACAACCAAAATAAAATTTATAATACCCCCTGGAAGTTCTCTCATTCACCTTTGTAATCCATCTATCTCTTTCTTCCCATTCTCTGACAACACTGCTCTGTACTTCTAACACAAGATTTATTTGCATTTTCTAGAATTTTATAGGAATGGGATCATATAGTATGTATTCTGTTTTTGCCTGCTTTCTTTCCGTTAACATAATATTGTATGTTTTAAAAATTCATTCCTTTTATTTCTAAAAATTGTTCCATTGCAATGGATTTGTCACAATTATTTTTATCTACTCCCCTGTTGTTTGAGATTTACAGTTTTGGCAACTTACAAATATTTATGAATTTACCTGCACAAGTTTTTGTGAATATATGTTTTCATTTTTATTGAGTAAATACATAGTAGTAGATGGCTAGGTCATATGGTAGGTATACGTCTAATTTTTAAGAAATGTCAAACTGTTTTCCAAAGTGGTTGTACCATATCATACTATTCAGCAGTGTATCAAAGTTTTAATTCTTCCACATCCTTGTCACACTTAATAGGCAGAAGAAAAGAAATAAGATCCAAGTGAAAAGGAAATAGAAAAACAAGAGAAAATAAACAGTTTAAATAAAACTGATAAGTCAGACTGATCAGAGAAAAGAGAAGACACAGAGATAATGGCATAACAGAGTCTATAGATAATACTAAAAATAATAAATTATGAAAAGGTATAGCAATAAGTTATAAAATGAGATATATTTTCCATAAAAAACAAAAAAAAATGACCAAATCTCATTCATGAACAAACAGAAAATATGAAGAACATCATATCTATTTAACAAATGGAATGTGTAGTTTAAAACATTTCCACAAAGAAAACTCTAGGCTCAAATGACTTTCCTTCTGAATTATACAACATACCAAAGAAAGAATTTACACTAATCCTACACAAATTCATCCAGAAAAATGAAGAGGAGTAAACTCATCTCCTAACTCATACTTTGAGACCAGAATCACTCAGATATAAAAATCATATAAAAATTACAACACATTACAAGAAAAACTCAGTTAATATCCTCCCATGCCAAAAGATGTAACAATTATAAATAAACTGAATCTAACAATATATACTAAAAAATAATACATAATGAATAGTGACGCTTATACCAAGAAATATGGTGGTTTATTATTCAAAAATAAGTCAAAGTAACTTACTACAGTAGGAGCAAATTTAGATGATTACCTCCAAGATGCAAGGAAAAACATGGGAAAACTCAACACCCATTCATGATGAAACTTCTTAGTGAATGGGAGTATAAAAGGATATGTCTTTCTTTTGATAGAAGTTATCTTCAAATCTCTAGAGCTAATATTTTAGTTTATATTGATCACTTAGCCTTAAATTTTAGAACAAGATCAGGATGTACACAATCACCTTTTTGTTCAACATTGTTCTGGAAGTCCTGGCCAGCAAGAAAAAGAAATGAAAGGTGAACCCACAAAAATTCCAAATGACTGTTGTAGACACTGGAGAGCTGAAAAGATACATGCATGCCAATATTCACAGCATTGCTATTTATAATAGTCAAGATACAATAATCCAAGTTCCTGTCAACAAATGACTGACTTAAGATACACACACAAACACACAAAATGGAATATTAATATTATGTGGCCATAAAAAGAATGAAATATTGCCACTTGCAGTAACATGGATGGACCTAGAGAATATTATGCTTAGTGAAGTCAGTCATACAGAGAGAGACAAAATACTTTATGATACCACTTATATGTGGAATCCAAAAGGTAATACAAGTGAATCTCTACAAAACAGAATCAGACTTACAGACTTAGAAAACAAACATGGTTACCACAGGGGAGACGGAGTAAGGGAGAGACAAATCAGTATGGGATTAATGGATACAAACTATATTCATAAAATAGATAAAACAACAAGGATTTGCTGTATAGCACAAGGAATTATATTTAATAGCTTGTAATAACCTATAAAGGAATATAATTTGCAGAAAACCGTGAATCATTTTTACACCTAAAACTAGCATAATATTGTAAATAAACTATACTTCAACTAAAAAATTAAAATTTCTATGGAAATGCAATGGCCCTAGAACAACCAAGTTAACCTAGAAAAACAATAAATGTTGGAGCACTCAAACTGCCAAATTTCGAGACTCATTATAAGGCTACAGTAATTAACAGGATACTGTTTTCACATAAGAGCAAACAGACCAATGAAACAAAAGACCATGTCCAGAAATAGGTCCAACTATATATATCACTTCATCTTTTCAACGATGCCAATGAAATTTACTGGTTGAAAACAACTGAATGTGTAAAGGATAAGCTTCTGAGTTAACAAGAAAGCTAACAAAAATCAATAGGGTTGTGTCAAAAAGGACTTAAGAGTTATCTTGAAGGGGCTCTTACCTGCTAGAGCTGTCACAATTTCAGCATAAACAAGCACAGTAATAGCAATATGGGCAGTTTCCCTGGTAGGTCAGTGGGTAAAGAATCCACCTGTAATGCAAGAAACTGCCAGTAGTGCAAGAGAGTCAGGTTTGATCTCTGGGTGGGCAAGATACCATGGAGGAGGGTATAGCAACCTACTCCAGTATTCTTGCCTGGACAATCCCATGGACAGAGGATTCTGATGGGCTACAGTCCATAGCATTACAAAGAGTTGGACATGACTGAAGCGACATAGCACACATGTATGGAAGATGCTACTGAAATAATTCATTATTTTGAAAACTAATAAATGATGCTAAAATATTAAGCATCAGTATGCTTTTCTTAAATACCTGTATCACAATGTAACCAATCAGAAGTTGAGAGTAAATTTCTTTTTATTAGACTATTCTAATTTATAAAAGAGAGATGATAGAATTAAAATAACCCAATTTTGAAATCTATAATTAATCCATGGATCAGGCCTTGAGCACAAATGGCTGTTAATATCACAAAGAGAAAAACAATGCAATATTATGGTGCTTCCTGATAGAAAGATACACGACCATCTATCAATCAAGCTTGCTAAACAACCTGAACCTGAAAGTAAATAAATTAATATTTACTAGAAATACAGAAGAAATAACATACACTATAGAGATGCAATCAGCAAAATTTCAGTCACTGAGGAGCTCAACAAGGCAAACAATTCAGAATTCAGAATTCAAACAATTCTGAAACAAATAAACTGTAGTTTGAAAAAAGGGGAGGAAGGGAAGGAGGGAAGAAGAGGGATATATGGAAGGAGAATCCATAGATTAAAAGAGACTCAGAAGATATACAAACTACTGTAATATTTGTCAATGTAGATTCAAATAACTTCCAAATATTTTTGTGATATTTATGAGATTACTGGAAAGCTGAATAGTGATTTAATGTCTGATTACATTAAGCAATTCCCTTAAGGGCTTCCCTGGTGGCTCAGATGGTAAAGTGTCTACCTGCAATGTGGGAGACCTGGGTTCGATCCCTAGGTTGGGAATATCCCCTGGAGAAGGAAATGGCTACCCACTCCAGTACTCTTGCCTGGAAAATCCCATGGACAGAGGAGCCTGGTAGGCTACAATCCATGCGGTCACAAAGAATTGAAAACAACTGAGCAGCTTCACTTTCTTTCACTTTACATTAATGACTTACTCATTTGTGTAATGCGATCATGGTATTGTGGTTATGCATTAAAAATAATCCTTATCATTTAGGTACATAGTAATATATTGATGGATGAAATAATGTGTGTGAGGTGCTTTAAAACAATAGGGCACCAGGGAGAAGTTGAGGGCACAGACAAAACAAAATAGTCCATGAGTTGTTGAAATTGAAAGAGAGGCACATAAGTATTCTGTTGGTTTTTGCTTATGTTTGAAATGTTTAATAAGAAAGGCTAAAAAATGCCATTAACAAAATGATGAAAATATTTCCCACAAATAAGGTAAAAGATTCATAATTTTTCATTATCAAAGAGAATTCATACAAATGAGCCTGAAAAAGTAACAAAATATACAAACTATAATGAAAATATATGAAATTTTATTGTACTGAATTGAGAATTTCTTCACATCAAAAAATATTTGAAAAAGAATAGATACATGTATACGTTACTTTTCTGTACACCTGAAACTACCACAAATTGTTAATCAACTGTACTCCAACAGAAAAATAGTTAGGATAAAAAGCATAAAAACAAACAGAAACATCAGGGGTTAAAAGACAACCAAAATGTAAATTATTTGACTAAACATAATAGATTGTCTACCTCTATTTAGTTATTTAAATAATGATTACTTTGTGTGAGTGGGTGTTTGGTGTATGTAGATGTAATATATAAGGTACCTAATAACAAAGGGGAGAGGAATAAGGAATAAGGAAAATAGTGCTAAGATTTCCACATTTTACACTTTACATTTTACATAAAGAGGTAGAATGTCTAGTTAGAGTTGATTGTGATAAGCTAAGTAAGTATACTATTACCTTGAACAACCACTAAATTATCTGTATAAAGAGATATAGTAAAAACAATAGCCACAGACAACTGGGAATCAAATTTTTAAAATACCATGTATAATAGTACAAAAAATGAAGCACTTATTCATAAATATAACAGAACATATACAGGATTTCTAAGCTGAAAACTACAAAACACTTATGAAAGAAATCAAGGGTAACCTAATCAAATAGGAAGAAATACCATGTTTATGAACTGGAAGACCCTATAAAGATTTATTTCTCTTTCATTAAAAAATCCTGGCATATTTTTTGATGTAAACCTGAGTATAAAAGTTATACTCAGGCAAGTAAATTAAAATGTCCATCAAAACTGGGAAGAAAAATAAACTTGCTGGAAATTATACTACTTCATTTTAAGACAATAACAAGCTACAATAATCAAAGTGCAATATGGGCAAAAGGATAGACATACTGAATAATTAGAAATGGAAAATTGAAAGGCAAGTCACAGATTAAAATATTTTCAAATCACATACCTGAAAAAGACTTATATTCAGAATATAGTAGTAACTTTCAAAATTCAATAGTAAGAAAACTGTCCAAATAAAAATGAGGAAAAGGCTTCAACAGCTACTTCACCAGGCAGGATTTACAAAAGGCAAAAAGCATATGAGAAAATACTCCTCATCATTAGACATCAGAGAAATACAAATGAAAGCCACAATGGTATATCATTACATCTATTTAAATAGCTAAAATAAAAATTACTGATAATATCAATGGATCAAGGATGCATAGTAAATATATCTCTCATTCATTACTAATGGGGGATACAGAATGTTATAGCTACTCTGAGAAATAGGGAATTCTTTATAAACTTCAGCATATGCAATAATAATCTCTTGTTCACACAAAAAGTTTAATGTATACTTAATGTATACTTCTGATCTTTCTATTCATAATCACCCAAATCTGGAAACAACCAAATTTTCTTCAACTGATATATGCATAAATAAATCCATTGCATACACACAATGGAAATAAAAAGAAGTAAACTACTGACAAATGAAATAATTTGAATGAATTTCAAAGGCACTATGTTGAGTGAAAGGAACAATTATCAAAATGTCCATTTATAAGACATTTTCCAAAGGAAAAAAAATTGTAGTGATGGGCAACATATCAGTGGTTGTCTGGGCTTATCAGTGGGAGGGAGGAATACAAGACTGCCAAAGGACATTTCTGGAATGTTGGAAATGTTATGATTGTGATAGAAGTCACACAATTTCATGTGTATTAAAACTCATGCAATTACATAAAATCATTCCATTTTGCTTTAAAGTAATTTTAAAACCAAAATAAATTACCTCCAGATATTTTTTTAAGAATGTAAAAATATAGAGACAAGAAGCAAGAACTGTAGAGAATTCTGACCTCTGAACTCTGCCTGGATTGTTGCCAATTACAAAATGTTGAGAAAACTGCCCATAATAGTGGAAAGGCTATTACACCATATGGAATTCATACTCAATTCAATGATGAGAGGCAAAGTAAGGAGGTTTGATTATGGTGAATGAGAGAGAGGAACACTTTTAATATATAATTGTGATATCAGTACTGTACATTTCTAAAGTTCATAAAAAAGAATGATTCACATGCCAATCACTAGGAGTGGAAAGTAGAAATAGTACCTTCCCGCCACCCCCAGATAAAGCATTAATACAGTTTTAGAATTCATCTTTGTCTTTCAGTTATACTTAGTTAAATTTATAGTTTTGATACCTGGAGAACTGTCACAGATAGACCAGTACCCTGGTGAGGCTGAAAATAGTACTTTCCATTTACCATTCCCTCGACCAGTATCACTGAGATATTCTGACATCAATGAGAAGTAAATGGCAACCCACTCCAGTACTCTTGCCTGGATAATTCCATGAACAGAGGAGCCTGGTGGGCTACAGTCCATGGGGTCACAGAGAGTTGGACATGACTAAATGACTAACTTTCTTTTCTTTCTAAGACGAGTCTGACCTGCATTCAACACTACAGTTTTAGAAAATCATTCTGCATAGGATAACTGCTTCAGAAACAGAATTTAGTTTTATTGTCTCTGTTAAGTGGATATGTGGCTTGTGTTGTCATAATTGTATATGTTGTAAGGAATTCTTTGGTGTTTTATTAAAAAAAACAAAAAAACTTTGGATTTTAAAAATGAGACCCACAAAGTTTAGAGCTTAATTAAGTAAACTACAGTAGTCCTGATTGGAAGACAGCCTTAGCTCAATCCTGTTTCACCCTAGAGACTTTATGAGAGTAATCAAATTACACCCTCGGGTAAGAAAGATTTTAAACTTTTTATTTAGAATTTAACTGATAAATAAAAATGGATTTAATTTCTATACCTAATTTTTCCTTAGAAATTTAATATGGGAGAAGAATTCATATTGCTCAATTTAAAATAGTCTTATACTTTTGATAGTGTATTATTTGGAGGATATTTATGCTGTTATTTGGGTTCCTGGTCTAATCCAATGAGCTCTAACAGGCAACATGAAGTAACACAGAATGATGTAAATAATAAAGCGATGTTTCATTGGAGTTCATGGTGGACTGAATTAATGTACTTAATTTCTGATCCACTTCATAATTTCCAAAAATAATTTTGGGCAATATAAAATTTATCTTGAAATTTTTTGTTTCACATATTGTTCATTCAGCAGCAATAGACCATTTAAGTTTTCTAAAATGATGATATAAGGCCAGAATACTAAATTAATAATTAGAGAGAAAATTCTGGAAGCAATAGAGTTGTATCATTATTTGTAAGCATCACCCTAAATCTGTCATTTGACAAAAAGGAATAGAGGAATTATCTGCACTCAAGCCAAAAAAAAAAAAAAAAGCCATCCAAATTTAGTCTTCCCTAAAAATACTATTTAATATTTCTTATTATAATATTAAATTACCATATGCTCCTCTGTTTGGTTTCTGGTCAGCAACAGCATAAACTACCTTTATGTAATCATTATTCTTCTTTTTCTTCTTTGGAGAAAAAGCTTTAAAATGCAACAAAACATTTATTTTTAATAATGGTGATGACAGAATTACCCAAGATATACTCTTATCATACCATAATAGGAAATGAGCTCACAGGCTAATTATATTCAGCATTTTGGGGAGGTATTGTAGAACAAGAAGAAATGTGAAATGGGATTACTCTTCAAATATTATCCTTTTAGGTTAAAAGATATACTTGAAGGGACAGAATTTTCTTCTGACAGAAAAGCTATACCTGGGCTATTAACTGTAACTTACTATTTCCTTTTCATAGAGATGGGATATCAATAGAGCTACCGGCTGGAGACCCACTAGCCCACAGTGACAACTGCAACTCTTGAATGTGCCTTACAAATTAGCAAAAGTAACCACATACATATTCCTTCTCTGTAAAAAAGGAAATGATAATTCCTGCTTCTAACAAATTAGGAGAACAAAAGAACTTCATAGCATGTGTGCTCAATGTTTTTTCAGTAAAATTGTAACATATGAGAGTGATCTTTCCTCTAACTAGACCAGGTTCAGCCAATACTCCTTTCCTCTCTTATTCTCTCTGTCCCTCTGGAAGCTATTTGGAAGATGACAACATCACTATAGAGGTATAACTCAATTTGTCACCTAGATAAAATAATTTATATACCACTTTCTCAAAAGAGGAGATTTGAGGTAACAATTTGTTTCAAGTGTCTTCTTGACCACATTCACAAACACACAGACACACACACACAGAGTACTTAGTATTCTGTGAAACAAACACAAAGTTGGGAGTTACAATATTATGGGTAATTAAGATAGTAGGAAATATGGAATACATGGATTAAGAACAACATAAAGTATTAGAGAGTTCAAAGGAGAGGTATCTTCCAATTATAGACATCAAGAAAAATTTTTTTTATTGTGTCATTTATGGTGAATATTTAAAGAACTGTAGGATTTGAATAGATGAACAGTAAACATGGCATTCCAGGCTAGAAACTTGGATAAAGAGAAGCACAAAAGTATAAATGGTAACTTGTGTTTTGGGAAAGGTTAGTAGTCTCATTTGATTAGACAATTAACTGAATGCTTGCTATGGGCTAGAACTTTTGGGCTCTTTATGGGATTTAGAAGTGTTATCTTCTCAGATGATAAAACTGATTCAAAGATGTTAAATAATTTGTATAACCTATTTACAAGGCTAGAAAATGATAAAGCAGGACTTGAACTTCAGCAGTTTGGCTCCGGTTTGGGTGCATATCACCCCTAGAACATATCCGTCTTCTTCAAGGAGGTAATGTGAAGTAAAGTTAGGTTTAAGTTTGACCCTCGATGGTGATGAATGGTTGCTTAAGAAGTCTGAGCTTCATTTAAGAGTTAATAGGAATCTAAGTTTGGCAGCCAGGAGAAGAAATTATCAGAGTAGACCTTTACATATAATTATGTAATAGCATAAAAAATGGATTTGAGGCAGGTAAAAATAAGACCCAATGGAGACTAGTTAATAATCTACTGGAGTGACAAAGGGAGGCTCTCACCAAGAAACAGCATTGATGGGACAAAGACAGGATTGATGGGAGGCTGTGATAACTCATGGAAGATTATTATGTTCTTCCCTGATACATATACTCACAGATAATTAAAAATAAACCTACATATTTTTATCCTGGCCAAGAAATTTTAATTTATAATTAATTTAATAAATACTACTATGGTCTTATAATGTTAGAAATAAGAGGGAGCTGGTAGATACTGGGCATAACAAAGTAATGACCTGAAGTCCTTCCTTTAAACTTTCTTTGTTTCTTACTTTTTTCCTTTTTCTTCCCTTCCCTCTTTTTTTCTACTTCCTCCTTTCCTTCATCTTTTTTTTCTTTTTTTCTGGTACTATGTATTTTTTATGGCTGACAAAATAGTAGAACATCATGTTTGTAGGTAATAGCAATTATTTACAAATTTCTAGTTCTAGTAGCACAAAATATTACAGGTTCCTATGCAATATTGCTCTTTACAGCATCGGACTTTACTTCCATCACCAGTCACATCCCCAAGTGGTTGCTGTTTTTGCTTTGGCTCCATCTCTTCATTCTTTCTGGAGTTATTTCTTCACCAATCTCCAGTAGCATATTGGGCACCTACCAACCTGGGGAGTTCATCATTAGTGTCCTATCTTTTTGCCTTTTCATACAGCTCATGGGATTCTCAAGGAAAGAATACTGAAGTAGTTCACCATTCCCTTCTCCAGTGGACCACATTTTGCCAGAACTCTCTAACATTACCAGTCTGTTCTAGGTGGCCCTACACAGCATACTCATAATTTCATTGAGTAAGACAAGGCTGTGATCCATTTGATCAGTTTAGTTTGTTTCCTGTGATTTTGGTTTTCATTCTGTCTGCCCTCTGATGGATAAGAGGCTTATGGAAGCTTCCTGATGGGGGAGACTGAGGAGGAACTAGGTCTTGTTCTGACAGGCAGGGCCCATCACATTGATTATATTCTTTACAGGCAAAGATGGAGAAGATCTATACAGTCAGCAAAAACATGACCAGGAGCTGGCTCAGATCATGAACTCCCTACTGCCAAATTCAGACATAAATTGAAGTCAGTAGGGGAAAATACCGGACTATTCAGGTATGACTGAAATCAAATCCCTTATGATTATACAGTAGAAGTGACAAATAGAGTCAAGGGATTAGATCTGATAGAGTGCCTGAAGAACTATGGATGGAGGTTCACAACATTGTACAGGAGGCAGTGATCAAGACCATCCCAAAGAAAAAGAAATGCAAAAAGGGAAAATGGTTGTCTGAGGAGGCCTTACAGACAGGTGAGAAAAAAAGAGAAGTGAAAGGCAAAGGAGAAAAGGAAAGATATACCCATTTGAATACAGAGTTTCAAAGAATAGCAAGGAGAAATAAGAAAGCCTTCCTCAGCAATCAATGCAAAGAAATAGAGGAAAACAATAAACAATAAAATGGGAAAGACTAGAAAATTATAGATACCAAGGGAACATTTCATGCAAAGATGGGCACCATAAAGGACAGAAACGGTATGTACATAACAGAAGCAGAAGATATTAAGAAGAGGTTGCAACAATACACAGAAGAACTGTACAAAAAAGATCTTCATGACCCAGATAATTATGATGGTGTGATCACTCACCTAGAGCCAGACATCCTGAAATGTGAAGTCAAGTGGGCCTTAGGAAACATTAGTATGAACAAAACTAGTGGAGGTGACGGAATTCCAGTTAAGTTATTTAAAATCCTAAAACATGATGCTGTGAAAGTGCTGGACTCAATATGTCAGCAAATTTGGAAAACAGAGCAATGGCCACAGGACTGGAAAAGGTCAGTTTTCATTCCAATCCCAAAGAAAGGCAATGCCAAAGAATGTTCAAACTACTGCATAATTGCACTCATCTCACACAGCAATAATGTTCAAATCTCCAAGCCAGGCTTTAACAATACGTGAACTGTGAACTTCCAGATGTTCAAGTTGGATTTAGAAAAGGCAGAGGAAACAGAGACTAAATGCCTATACCCATTGGATCCTCAGAAAAGCAAGCAAGTTCCATAAAAACATCTATTTCTGCTTTATTGACTATGCCAAAGTCTCTGACTGTGTGGATCACAAGAAATGGTGGAAAATTCTTAAAGAAATGAAAATAACACACCTGACCTGCCTCCTAATAAATCTGTATGCCTGTCAAAAAGCAACAGTTAGACCTGGACATGGAACAAAAGATTGGTTGCAAATCTGGTAAGAGTACGTCAAGGCTACATATTGGCACCCTGCTTATTTAACTTATATGCAGAGTACATCATGTGAAAAGCTGGGCTGGATAAAGCACAGGCTAGAATCAAGATTGCCAGGAGGAATATCAATAGCCTCAGATATGCAGATGATAACACCCTTATGGCAGACAGTGAAGAAAAACTAAAGGGTCTCTTGATGAAAGTGAAAGAGGAGAGTGAAAAAGCTGGCTTAAAACTCAACATTCTGAAAACTAAGATCATGACATCACTTCATGGCAAATATGGGGAAACAATGGAAACAGTGAGAGACTATTTTTGGGGGGCTCCAAAATCACTGCAGATGATGGCTGCAGCCACGAAGTTAAAAGACACTTGCTCCTTGGAAGGAAAGCTATGACCAACTTAGACAGCATATTAAAAAGTAAAGACATTACTTTGTCAACAAAGTTCCATCAATGGTTTCTAGTCAAAGCAATGGTTTCTCCAGTAGTCATGTATGGATGTGAGAGCTGGACTATAAAGAAAGCTGAGCACTGAAGAATTGATGCTTTTGAACTGTGGTGTTGGAGAAGACTTGTGAAAGTCCCTTGGACTGCAAGGAGATCCAACCAGTGTATCCTAAAGGAAGTCAGTCCTGAATATTCATTGGAAGGATGGATGCTGAAGCTGAAAACTACAATACTTTGGCCACCTGATGCAAAGAACTGACTGTTTGGAAAAGACCCTGATCTTGGTAAAGATTGAAGGTGGGAGGAGAAGGGGATGACAGAGAATGAGATGTTTGAATGGCGTCACTGACTCAAGGGACATGAGTTTGAGTAAGCTCTGGGAGTTGGTGATGGACAGGGAGGCCTGGAGTGCTGCAGTCCATGGGGTCGCAAAGAATTGGACATGGCTGAGCGACTAATCTGAAATAAGCACAAAATATATTTTAAGTATAAGGAAGTTGGCTAGAACTGCAGTATAGGGATGACTCTGCTGAATCACTTGATAAGGCTATTTTAGTTTGTTTTAATTTATCTATCTATCTATCTACCTATATATATATATGTCTACATTTCAACTTGCACTGTGATAGGGAAATTCCTAGAATCCTGCCCTGGTACAAAGCAGATAGCAAGCATGAGTAATTGTTTTGCAAAAGAATTGTTTACATAAATATATAGTCAAGTACTTTCTACATAGCTACATTAGATATTAATATTCTCACATGCATAATGTTGTTCATCTTGTTCTCCGTAATCATTTGTATTTTTCCTCATATCTTCTTTTTTAATGCCACTTTCTTGCATTTTTTGTAAATGATAAGCCATTTTTTTCTCTAGAAGAGCTTGTTTCTAAAATATTAAACAAGTATATTGGTTAACATCAACTTGCTGTTTAAAGATACAAATAAATATTTAAAATGTGACAGTATGTTGGAAATGAGCAGTCATTCCTGTCCTGTGACTTGTAAGGTTATTCTGAACATAAATTTGGGAGGGTGGTAATGGGTAAAATTCCATATGTTGTCAAACAGGAAGAATATATTTAACCCTTAGATGCCGTTGTTCTCATTGCACACCTTCAGGGTATCCAGTTTCAGATCAGACATCATCTCAATGTATTGCTCTCCTGTGATTTTAGGCAATTTCTAAATCATTTTCAGTTGGAGAATTCCTTTACCAAAAGTCACTCAGGTCAAACACATATAAACAGAAAATCATACATGAAATCTGGCTTTTTTTTGTATATCTCTGGACTAATGTTGACACTGGATATACCAGAAAAGAGACAGCTGCACAGAGAAAGAGCCCCAATAATCTTCAGAGAATTTCCTAGAGGAGCAGTCAGCAAGAGAATGGATTAGTACTTATATGACTTTTATGTGAGAAACTACCCAAGACCAAAGACAGGCCCATCCCAAAGGAATCAAGAAAAGAATACTTGATACCAATCTATGATGCTTATTCACATGAGGCTACCCAGAAAAAAATCCATTAAGTCATAGAGCATTGAGTGGAGTACTAAAATGGGTCTTGCTTCTGCAGTGATGAATAACTCACCCCAGGTTCAATATGGTTCTATTCTCATCTAACAAATATTAAAAAGCAAGACTTATAAAAATCAAACCATTTCCAAATAAACCTATCTACAGATAAGAAAAAAGAGCTAAAGAATATTATACGAAGATGAAAACACTCAGCACACACAATAAAAAGTTCACAATATTTGGCATCCAATCAAGGAATACCAAGCATATAAAGTAGCACAGAAATATGACCCATAAAGAGAGTAATCAATCAAAAATAACTCAGAAATGATACAGATGTTAGACTTAAAGATAACATTAAAATAAATAAGCTGAAAATAGAGTTACCATATGATCCTGCAATCCTATTCTTGGGCATATATATAGAGAAAGATACACTCACAAAGATACACTCACTTCAACATTCACTGCAGCACTATTTACAACAGCCAAGACAAGGAAGTAATGTAAATGTCCATTGACAGGTGAATGGATAAAGAAGACACGATATGTGTGTATACACATACAATGGAATATTACTCAGTCATAAAAAGAATGACAATGCCACTTGCAGCAACATGGACCTAGAGATTATCATACCAAGTGAAATAAGTCAGAGACAAATATACATCAGTTATATGTGAGCTCTAAAAAATAATACAGATAATCTTATTTACAAAGCAGAAATAGACTCACAGGCACAGGAAAAAAAAAAAAAATTGAAAACTGCCAAAGAGGGTAGCAGGCAATGGGTAGAGAGACAAGTTAAGAGTTTGATATTAACATATACACACTACTATATATAAAATAGGTAAACAAGGACCTACTGTATAGCACAGAGAAATATATTCAGTATTTTCTTATCATCTATAGTGGAAAAGAATTTGGAAAAGACTTTATATATGCACATGAATATATATATGTGTGTGTGTGTGTGTGTGTGTGTGTGTGTGTATAACTGAATCACTTCTGTACATTTAGAACATCATTATAAATTAACTACACCTGAATTAAAAACATACAATAACTGAATTCCAAATATTTATAAGATAAACAAGAGACACAGAAAGTACAGAAAGTGCCCAAATCAATTTTAAATGTGTGAGATAAGCAATGCATTTGGTGCATTAATGGTAGAGTTCACACTGAAGGGGAAGAGATTAATATATATTCAGAAAAAGAAACCATCCAAAAAGAAATACTGAGAGGAAAAAAAATGCAAAATTAGGGAATGTGGCTAAGATGGTAGAGAAGGGAGACCCCAGGCTTCCTTCCTTGATCATGGACATACCAAAATTAAAACTATTTTCAGGGTAACTAAGAGAATGACAGGAAGACTAGCAGAAAAGACTTTCCATAACTAAAGACAGAAAGAAGTAGCCACAATGAGATTGCTAGGAGACAAAGAGATGTAATATAGTCTATAGCCTCACCTTGGGGTCAGTGACCCATAAACAACAGGATAATCACAACTGAAAAGGTTCTTCCCAAGAAGAAAAAGGTCCAAGCTCAACATTAGGCTTCCCAGCCAGAGAGGTCCTGCACCAAAAAGACAAACTTCAAGAATATCTGGCTTTGAAATTTAGCAGGGCTTACGTATGGAAGAACCAGAGGGTGGTAGGAAATAATGACTTTGCTCTAGAAAGGCACATGCAAATATATGTTTTGAGGCCCAGAGCAGAGGCAGTAAGGTGAAAGAAGCACGGATCAGACCAGCTTGTTCATCTTGGACAGATTCTTGGAGAGACAGGAGGCAAGTGGCATTCCCTTTGGGGATGGGGATGAGGGTGGCAGCCACTTTTGGAGGCCTGATTTACTACAAGGATACCAATGCTGCTAAGTACCATTTTGGGGTCCTCCTTTTAGGTCGTTAGCACTGAGGGATGACCTGCTAACAAGGGAGCTGGCAACAGTCCTGGGACCCATCTGGGCTATATGACCATCTGGATTGGGACCCATCATCTCCCAACAGGGGCCTGGTACCTGCTCCATTTACCAAAGGTCCCACAGCCACTCTTATTAGGACATGCATTGTCTACCAGTCAGCTGGCTGAGGCATGGGACCCTTGGGCCTTTCAACCAGCTGCACCAGGACCCAGTGCTGTCCACCAGTGGGCATGGCAGCCATCATGTGATGCAGAGCTTGGCAGTCAGCCAGGCCATGTAGATCTGATATGGGACACCTTTTGAGCACATAGTTCTCATGACCAGAGGAGAGTGTACCGCTGTGCCTCAAAGGATATTACCCACATAAGTACACATCTTCAGGACTTGGAAATATAACCAATGTATCTAATACATAGAAATAAATAAAAAGAATTAGGCAAAATGAGAGAAACATGTTCCAAACATAAACAAAACTTCAGAAAAGAACTAAATAAGGGGAGACAAGCAATCTACCTGATAAAAGAGTTCAAGATTATGGGCATAAGCTGCTCAAGGAACACAGAAGATGGATGAACCAGTGAGAAGTTTAACGAGCGTTAGAAAACATAGAGAGGAATCAAATGATTAGCTGATACAGAGGAAGGGATCAGTTAATTGTAAGACAGAGTAGTTGGAATCACCTAATCTGAACTGAAAAAAAGAGTTAAACAAAATGAGAGTTTAAGACAATTCTGGACATCAGTCATGCCATAATTTGCATTACAATGGTCACAGAAGGAGGAGAAGAGAGAAGCAAAGTGGCTGAGGACTTAGATGAAGAAAAAATAGATGAAAACTTGTCTAATGTGGGAAAGAAAACAGCCATCCATGTCCAAGAAGCACAAAGAATCCCAATCAAGATCAACCAAAGAGGTTCACACCAATTTCTGGCAAAAATTAAAGAAAAAAAGGAATCCTGAAAGCAGCAGGGGAAAAGCAAATAGTTATATATCCGTAAGACTCTGAGCTAACTTTTCAGCAGAAATTTTGCACTCCAGAAGAGTGGTACAATACTTCAAAGTGATAAATGGAAAAGTTACAACTAAGAATATTTAGCAAGGCTGTCATTCAAATTTGAAGGTCAGCCCATGAATTTTGTAGGTAGGTGCCCAATATGCTACTGGAGATCAGTGGAGAAATAACTTCAGAAAGAATGAAGGGATGGAGCCAAAGAAAAAACACATCCAGTTGTAGATGTGACTGGTGATAGAAGTAAGGTCCAATGCTGTAAAGAGCAATATTGCATAGAAACCTGGAATGTTTCAAGGCAAATTGGAAGCGGTCAAACAGGAGATGGCAAGAGTGAACGTTGACATTCTAGGAATCAGCAAACTAAGATGGACTGGAATGGGTGAATTTAACTCAGATGATGATTTTATCTACTACTGTGGGCAGGAATCCCTTAGAAGAAATGGAGTAGCCATCATAGTCAACAAGAGAGTCCAAAATGCAGTACTTGGATGCAATCTCAAAAATGACAGAATAATCTCTGTTCATTTCCAAGGCAAACCATTCAATATCATGGTAACCCAAGTCTATGCCCTGACCAGGAACGCTGAAGAAGCCAAAGTTGAACGTTTCTATGAAGACCTACAAGAGCTTTTAGAACACCAAAAAAGATATCTTTTTTTATTATAGGGGACTGGGAATAAGTCCTGGGTGTTCACTGGAAGGACTGATGTTGAAGCGGAAACTCCAATATTTTGGCCACCTGATGCGAAGAGATGACTCTTGAAAAGACCCTGATGTTGGGAAAGATTGAAGGCAGGAGGAGAAGGGGACGACAGAGGATGAGATGGTTAGATGGCATCACCGACTCAATGGACATGAGTTTGGGTAAACTCCGGGAGTTGGTGATGGACAGGGAGGCCTGGTGTGCTGCAGTTCATGGGGTCGCAAAGAGTCAGAAACGACTGAGTGACTGAACTGAGCTGAACGGAAAAGACAACTAAAAAGTTTTATAAGAAATGTGAAAAGGACTGCTCTAAGCAGAAAAGAGCACAACTAGAAATATGAAAAACACAAAAGGAAAAATCTCATTGGTAAAGGCACACACACAGTAAAGGCAGTGGATGAAGCACTTATAAAACTAGTAGGAAAGTTAAAAAACAAAAGTAGTAAAATCATATCCACAGTAAGTAGTTAAGTCAAAATGAAAATTGGTTGCATGGTTGTGTCCGACTCTGTGATCCCATGGACTGTAGCCCATCAGCCTCCTCTGCCCATCAAGTTCTCCAGGCACGAGTACTGGAGTGGGTTGCCATTTCCTTCTTCAGGGGATCTTCCCGACCCAGGGATCGAACCTGGTTCTCCTGCATTGCAGGCAGATTCTTTAACAACTGAGCTACTAGGGAAGCCCAACCTGGGGGTCCAGCAAAGTGACTCAGAAACCCTAGGGAATTTGACTTTGGAGGCCAGTAGGATTAGATTACAGAACTTCCACAGGACTGGGGAAACAGATTCTTGGAGGGCACAAACAAAACCTTGTGCACACCAGGAGCCAGGAGAAAGGAGCAATCCTGACAAGAGACTGAGTCACACTTGACTGTGAGTGTAGTTAAGTAGTTAAGGGATGCACAAAAAGTAGTTACGGGATACCCCAAAATATATAAAATATAATATGTAAAAGCATTAAAAATGGAGGGGAGAATAAAACTATAGGGTTGTTAGAAAGCATTTGAATCAAAGAGATAATCAACTAAAGCAATCATATGTAATGCACACACACACACACATATATATATATATACACATATATATGATTTTACACACCACACACACGTTTTATGCTTCCCAGGTTGCTCAGTGGTAAAGAATCTGCCTGCCAATGCAGGGGACACAGGAGATGTAGATTTGACCCCTGAGTTGGGAAGAGCCCCTGGAGTAGGAAATGGCAATCCACAAAAATATGTGTATGTGGAGGCTAGATAATATGCTACTAAAAAACCAATGGGTCACTGAAGCAATCAAACTAAAAATATCTGGAGACAAAAGAAAATGGAAACACAATGACCCGAAATCTATGGGAAGCAACTTTTCTAAGAGGGAACTTAAAAGAAGTTCTAAGAGGAAATTTACAGCAATAGAAGCTTATATCAGGGAACAAAATTCTCAAATAAACCACCTAATCTATACCCAAAGAAACTAGAAAAAGAACAAACAAACTCAGAGTTAGTAGAAGGAAGGAAGTCATACAGGTCAGAGCAGAATAAATGGAACAAAGACTAAAAAAAGTTGGAAAAGATCAATGAAAATAAGATCTGGTTCTTTGAAAAGATAAAAAAATTGAAAAATCTTTATCCAGGCTCATCAAGAGAGGGCCCAAATAAAATCAGAAATGGAAAAGAATTTATAATCAACACCATAAAAGATTATGATGAACAGTTATATCCCAATAAAATATACAAGCTAGAAGAAATATACATTCCTAGAAATGTATAATCTCCCAAGACTGCAGATAAAATATGAAAAAAGAAATTGCCAGTAATGAAATTTAATCAATAGGACCAGAAATCTTTACTGATGAATACTACCAATATTTAAAGAAGACTTAATATCTATCCTTCTAAAACAATTCCAAAATATCAAAGAGGAAGGAAGGGTCTTCCAAACTAATTCTAGGAGACCAGCATCACTCTGAAACAAGACAAAAACACCACTCAAAGAAGGAAATTACAGGTCATTATCAATGGTAGACACAGATGTAAATAGCCCCAAAATATTAGAAGTCAGAATTTGACAATACATTATAAGGATCACACACCATGATCAAGTGGAATTTGTTCAAAAAGTATAAGAGTGTTTCAGTACCTGCAAAAAAATCAATATGATACATATTAATAGTGTGAAAAATAGAAATAATACAAATATTTCAATCAATGCAGAAAAAGGTGCTGATAAAATTCAATATCTATTTATGATAAACACTCTCCTATGGCTGACTCATGTTAATGCTTGGCAGAAATCAACACAATTATGTAAAGCATTTATCTCTCAATAAAAAAATAAAAAGTTAAAAAAAAAAAACCTCTCCACAAAGTAGGTGACAGGGGAAGGATACCCCAACATTATAAAGGTCTTATGTGATAATCCTACAGCCAACATCATAGTTAATGGTGAAAAGTTGAAAGCATTTCCTATAAGAGAAGGAATAAGACAAGGATACCCCATTCCACTACCTTTATTGAACACAGTATTGGAAGTCGTTTTGAAGAGGCAGAGGAACCAGAGATAAAAGTGTGAATATTTGTTGGTTCATGGAGAAAGCAAGGATGTTAAAAAAAAAAAAAAAAAACATCTACTTCTGCTTTGTTTACTACACTAAAACCTTTGACTATCTGGATCACAACAAACTGGAAAATTCTTATAGATATGGGAGTACCACACCACCTTACCTGTCTCCTGAGAAAGTTAAATGCAGGTCAAGAAGCACAAGATAGAATGGACATGGAAGAATTGACTGGTTCCAAATTGGGAAAGGAATATGACAAGACTGTATACTGTCACCTTGCTTATTTAACTTAAATGCAGAGTACATCACACAAAACACTAGACTGGATGAATCACAAGATGGAATCAAGATTGCTGGAAGAAATATCAACAACCTCAGATATGAAGATGATACCACTTTAATAGCAGAAAGTGAAGATGAACTAAAGAGCCTCTTGAAGAGGGTGAAAGAGATGAGTGAGCTGGCTTGAAACTCAGCGTTCAAAAAACAAAGAACATGGCATCTGGTCCCATCACTTCATGGCAAATAGAAGGGGAAAAAGTGGAAGCAGTGACATATTTTCTTTTCTTGGGCTCCAAAATTACTGAAGATGGTGACTGCAATCATGAAATTAAGACACATGCTCCTTGGAAGAAAAGCTATGGCAAATCTAGACAAGTATTCAAAAAGCAGAGGTATCACTTTGCTGACAAAAGCCCATACAGTCAAAGCTATGGTTTTTCCAGTAGTTATATACAGATGTGAGAGTTGGACTATAAAGAAGGCTGAGTACAATACAATGCTTTTGAATTGTGGTGCTGTTCACAGAAGACTCTCGAGAGTCCCTTGGACTGCATGGAGATCAAAACAATCAATCCTAAAGGAAATCAACCCTGAATATGCATTGGAAGGACTGATGCTGAAGCTCCAATGCTTTGGTCACTTGATGCAAAGAACTGACTTACTGGAAAAGACCCTGAGGCTGTAGAGACAGAAAGCAAATGGAGAAGGGGGCAACAGAGGATGAGATGGTTAGATAGCATCACTGACTCAAGGGATATGAATTAGAGCAAACTCCAGGAGATAGTGGAAGACAGAGGAGCCTGGTGAGCTACAGTTCAGGAGAGAGCAAAGAGTCAGACATAACTTAGCAACTGAACACTGGAAGTCCTAGCCATAATACTTAGACAAGTAAAGAAATGAGCTGTGTCCAAATTGGAAAAGAAGATGTAAAACTGTTTGCAGATGACATTTTATTATATAGAGAAAATCCTAAAGATGCCCCCAAATTTATTAGAACTAATAAATTAATTCAGTAAGATTGCAGGATACAAAATTAATAATCACAAGTCATGTTTGTACAAACCAACAATGAACTAACAGAAAGAGAAATTAAGGATCAATCTCATTTACAATTGCATCAAAAAGAATACATTACCTAGGAATAACTCTAACAAAGGAGATTAAAGACTTAAAATCACAAACTCTAAGACATTAATGAAATAAATTTAAGACAACACAAAAAATTGGAAAGACATACTGTGCTCACAAATTGGAAGAATTAATATTGTTAAAATGACCGTATTTCCCAAGGCAATGTACAGATCCAATGTAAATCCTATTAAAATACCAATGGCATTTACGGAACTAGAACAAATAATTCTAAAATTGGTATGAAAACAAAAGTTTTTGAGATAGATGAGCGTCTTTTCTCAAAATAATCTTGAGAAAGATGTTCAAAATCATAATCCCTGGTTTCAAACTATACTATAAAACTACAGTAATCAAAACAGTCTGGAGATGGCACAAAAGCAGAAACATATATCACTACAACAGAAGAGAGCGCCCAGAAAGAAACCTGCACTTATATGGTCAATTAATATACAACAAAGGAGGCATAAATATACAATAGGAAAAAGATAGCTTCTTCAATAAATGGTGTTGGGAAAACTGAACAGCTAAAGGGAAAAGATAAAACTGATTTACTTTCTCATACCATATACAAAAACAAATTCAAAATGGATTAAGGATTTAAATGTTTAAGATTCCAAACCAAAAAACTCCTAGCAAAAACAGGTATTATAATCTTTGACATAAATTTTAGCATTATTATTACTATTTTGATCTGGCTCTTCATGCAAAATAAAAGCAAAAATAGACAAATGAGACTGCAAAAAACTAAAACTTTTTTGGACACATAGATTCTTGGCAAAACAGAAAGGCAGTTTACTGAGTGAGAGAAGATATTTGTAAATGATATACCCAATAAAAGATTAGTATCCAAAATATAAAACAGAATCATATAACTTATCAAAAACAAATAAACAACCCAACCAAAAATGGGCAGAGGACTTGAATGGACATTTTTCTAAAAAACATACTGATGCCCAAAAAATACATGAAAAGATGCTCAACATCACTAATCTTCAGGGAAATGCAAATCAAAATCACAATGAGTACCACCACACCTCTGCCAAAATGGCTATCATTAAAAACACAACTAATAACAAATGGTAAGGATGTGGAGAGTAAAAAAGTTGGCTTAAAGCTCAACATTCAGAAAACGAAGATCATGGCATCTGGTTCCATCACTTCATGGGAAATAGATGGGGAGACAGTGGCTGACTTTATTTTTCTGGGCTCTAAAATCACTGCAGATGGTGATTGCAGCCATGAAATTAAAAGACACTTACTCCTTGGAAGAAAAGCAATGACCAACTTAGACAGCATATTAAAAAGCAGAGACATTACTTTGTCAACAAAGGTCTGTCTAGTCAAGGCTGTGGTTTATCCAGTGGTCATGTATGGATGTGATAGTTGGACTATAAAGAAAGCTGAGTGCCAAAGAATTGATGCTTTTGAACTGTGGTATTGGAGATGACTCTTGAGAGTCCCCTGGACTGGAAGGAGATATAACTAGTCCATCCTAAAGGAAATCAGTCCTGAATATTCATTGGAAGGACTGATGTTGAAGGTGAAATTCCAATATTTTGGCCACCTGATGAGAAGAGCTGACTCATTTGAAAAGACCCCGATGCTGGGAAAGATTGAGGGCAGGAAGAGAAGGGGACGGCAGAGGATGAGATGGTTGGATGGCATCACCGACTCAATGGACATGAGTTTGGGTAGACTCCGGGGTTGGTGATAGACAGCAAGGCCTGGAATGCTGCAGTCCATGGGGTCACACAGAGTTGGACATGACTGAGCAACTGAACTGAACTGAACTGAAGGATGTGGAGAAAAGCGAACCCTCAAGGCACTGTTGTCTGGATTATAAATTATAAGCTGGTAGCAGCCACTACAGAAAACAGTATGTAAAATCCTAAAAAAATTTAAAATAGAGCTACCATATGATCCAGCAATTTCACTTCTGGATATTTAATCAAAGGAAATACAAACACTAATACAAAAGATGCAGGCACTCAAGTGTTCACTGCAGTAGTATTAACAGTAGCCAAGAAAAGGAAGCAATTTAAGTGTTCATCCATAGTCAAATGGATAACTAAGATGTGGTCACACACAATGGAATATTATTTAGCCATTAAAAATATTCAATCTTGCCATTTGTGACAGCATGGACAATCTGAAAGATATTATGCTAAGTGAAATAATTCACAGACAAATGTGACATAATATCAAATGTAGAACCTAAAAAATAAAACTAACAAATTCAGATACAGACAACAAGAAACATGTGGTTTCCAGAAGGAGTTTGGTGGGAAGCAGATGTAGGGATGTAGGGTATTAAGAAGTACAAATCTCAAGTTATCTAATGAATTAAAGGGACAAAATATACAGCATCTGGAATACAGTCAATAATATAAATCAGCTTGTATAACAAAGTTTACCAGACATATTGTGGTGATCATTTTACAATGTATGGGTGTGTCAAATCATTATATAATACACCTGAAGCTAACATAATACTGTACACTGACTATATTTCAATTAAAGTACTACAAAATGAAAAACATCATTAAGGTCTGGTGCAATGTCAAGCAGTCTAATATCTCTGTAGAGAGGCAAGACAGGACAAAATAAATATTTGACAATAATGTCCATTATGATTTCTTCTAATAAACATTATACTGGAGGTTCTAGTCAATGCAATCAGGCAAGAAAAGGAACTAAAAAAGCATCCATGTTTAATGAGCACCAAGATCATTTGTAGCACCATGATCATTTATGTAGAACATCAGTTGGCACCTACAATAAAACTACTAGAGCTAGTAAGTGTTTTTATCCATATAAGATGAATATTAAAAATTGCTTTCCTATATCCTAACAAAATAATTGGAATTTAAAATTAAAAATACAAATTATAATACATTAAATTATGAAATATATAGGAATAAATCTAGCAAAAGATGTCTAAAAGCTGTACACTTCTAATTATATAAGAAAAATTAAGAAGACATAAATAAATAGAGGTATTTGGTTCATGAGTTGGAAGATCCGATATATTGAAGAGATCAATTCTGCCCAAAATGACCTATACAGTCAATACAATTCCCATCAAACTCTCAGCAAACTTTCCTGGCAAACATTGACAAGATGGTTTTAAAATATATATAGAAATATAAATGTAAATATAGATTAAACAAAACAACTCTGAAATAGAAAAACAAATTTGGAATATTAAAATTACTGATTTAAAGAATTATTAAATGTATAATCAAGATAAGACAAATAGGTCAAAAAAACAGAAAAAAGGAGTAAAGTTAGACTAATGAAACTCATTTTTGACAAAGAAGCTAAGATAAATCTCTTATCTTAAAAGTTTTTGATAACTTTCAAACAAACACATAATTTGAGTGAAAATATAGGTAATGTCAAATCTAAAAGAAAAGAATATAGATTATACTAAGAAACACATAAAAATGAATTGAAAAGCTTTTATCTTAAAACATAATTCAAAAAGACAATTTGGAATAGCTGCACTGGAATTCAAAAAGCCAATTTAGAATAACTGCACTGGAAATACCAACAATTCAAACTGCTCTGCCATTAAGATGCCCCAAGCAGCCTGTGGTATTACCATGCCTACCATCAGTGGTCATGTTTGATGGGTACGCCCAGTGCCAGAATTTGATTGAGACTAAAGTTTATGGAGACACAGTAAATGTCATCAGGTGAAAATTAAGAGGAAACCTGGGGCATTCTATTGCTACACCTAAAAGAATGAAATTTGAATATTCACTAACACCATACACAAAAATAAATGCAAAATGGATCAAAGACCTAAATATAAGGCCAGATTTATAAGACTCTTAAGAGGAAAATATAGCCAGAACACTCTTTGACATAAATCACAACTATATGTTTTTCTTGATCCACCTCCTAGAGTAATGAAAAGAAAAATGAAAAAAAACAAAGACAAAAAAACAAACAGGACCTAATTAAACTTAAAAGCTTCTGCACAGCAAAAGAAACCATAAACAAAAAGGGAGAATACATTTGCAAATGAGACAGAAAAGGAATTAGTCTCCAAAATTTACAAACAGTCCCTTCAAACAGCTCAGTTAGAAAAACACACAGCCCAATCAAAAATAAGCAGAAGGTCTAAACAGACATTTCTCCAAAGACCAGCAGATGGCCAAAAAGCATAAGAGTGTAGTTCTATTTTTAATTTTTTAAGGAATCTCCATACTATTCCCCATAGTAGTTGCACCATTACATTGCCACAACAGTGTAGAAGGGTTCCCTTTTCTTCTCCACACCTTCTCCAGCATTGATTGAATGTAGACTTTTTGATGATGACCATTCTGACCAGTATGAGGTGATATCACATTGTAGTTTTGATTTGCATTTCTCTGATACTTAGTGGGGAATAGTATGGAGATTCCTTAAAAACTAAAAGTAGAACTACTATATAAGACCTAGTAACCCCACTCCTGGCCAAGTATCCAGAGAAAACTATAGTCCAAAAGGATACACACTCTCCAGTGTTCATTGCAGCATTATTCACAACAGCCAAAACATGGAAGCAATTCAAATGTCCATTGATAAAGGAACGGATAAAGAAGATGTGGTACATATATACAACAGAAAATTACTCAGCCATAAAAAATGAAATAATGCCATTTGTAGCAACACAGATGACCTGGATAGAGATGATCATACTAAGTCAGACAGAAAAGACAAAATATTTTATGATATCACTCATATGTAGGATACAATTTAAAAAAAAAAACAAATGAACTTATTCACAAAACAGAAACAGACTTACAGATACGGAAAACAAACTTATGGTTACAAAAGAGGAAATGTGAGGGGGTGGAGGAATAAATCAGAAGCTTGTGATAACACACACAAAACACTACTATATACATGATAGATAACCAACAAGGACCTATTGTATAGCACAGTAAACTCTACTCAATATTCTGTGATGACCTACATGAGAAAGGAATCTAAAATGGAATGAATCCCTTTTCTCTACACCTGAACCTAACTCAACGCTGTAAATCAACTAGTGCTGTGCTTAGTCGCTCAGCCGGGTCCGACTCTGTGACCTCACAGACTGCAGCCCACCAGGCTCCTCTGTCCATGGGGATTCTCCAGGCAAGAATACTGGAGTGAGCTGCCACACTCTCCTCCAGGGGATCTTCCCAACCTAGGGATTGAACTCAGATCTCCGGCACTGCATTCCAATAAAAAAGTGGTGAAAAATTAAATAGAAAATAATAATTATAGTAAATTCAAGTAAGCTGAGATTGCCATATGAAAAACGAGTCACTAACAATACTAAAATGTACATGTAGTAAGTCTATAGGGCTTCCCTAGGGGTCGCAAAAGAGTCGGACATGACTTAGCAACTAAACAACAACAACAGAATGGTAGAATAAAAGATGAATATATTTCAATTTCAATATTTAAAAAAATTATATAGCAGTGTGTATCAGTATAACCAAACTATGTAAATCTTACACTAACACATAGGTTTGTCAACAAGAAATTGGCTAAAATAATTATTTCGATAATTTTAGATAACATTTATTGACATAGAGTTGTCAATGTTATTTTGTTAATAAAAAAGCAATATACAAAAGAATCTGTAAGGAATAATAACATGAATGTATGTATTCATTCAAATACATAAACATTCATAGAAGTATTACACAATGTGTAAGAATACAGTTCTGTGTGTATGTATACCAATAAATAAATATGGTGGTGATGGAATTACAAATGAATTTTATTTCTTTTTATACTGATTTATACTCTAAATAATAAAATATTATTATTTAAAGTTCAAAACAAATATTCTGAAAAGATTAACTGCTGGGGAAAAACAGAACTTGCTTCAAAATTCTAATTCTAATAAAAACAATCAGTTATATAAATTTTTTCTATAGGAATTACAAGTGTAGTTTATGGTGTGAGATAAAGTCAAAAGCAGCTTTATCAAATAATGGGGAAGTACTTTTTATATTACAGTCACAATATAATATGACCAAAATACAATAAAAATTTTTATAACTTTCACTTTGTATAATACAAATCATTTGGGGTAACTGTTCTATTGCCATCTCACAAAGTGAACTACATTCAAAAATCAAAACTATCAAAAGTACATCCTCAATCAGCCCCAACCAGAGGTTAAATCTCACCCTACCTTCTTGTCAGTCTCTTCTCTGCTTTTACGCCGTTGTTCCTCTATCCTAGCTTCTCTTTTAACATCTTCTCCAATCCTTGTCAGAAGTAACATCTCTTTTGTCTTCCATTCCTAAAGACCATCATGTTACCATATTCAGTATGCATACACAATTAACCTCTGTATTTTATCCACTACCAACAAACAAGTTATTCAGAACAAGTCAAGAGCTTAACAGAAATCAGACCAAGCATAAGTATTAGGTTGGTGAAAAAGTAATTGCAGTTCTGCGAATTTTAAATCATTACAAATAGGCTTATGCACATCTTTATTAAGCAAAATAGGCACTGTTACAATCAACACATTTTTGCCACTGAGAAATAAGTTTATTTACTCCTGTAGCATAAAAATCTGTGCTTCGTGCTTTGAGATTCATTGAACTCTTGGACAGTATTTTCTGCTTCCTGCTGGTTGTGAACAACAAGCAAAACGTCGAGATGCCTGAAGAGGTGGTAGTCAGTTGGTGAGAGGTCAGGTGAATATGGTAGATGAGGCAAAATTTCAAAGCCCAATTTGTTCAACTTTTGAAGCACTAGTTGTACGATGTGTAGTTGGGCATTGTCAAGGAGAAGTGGACACATTTTCATGACCAGTGCCAGCTGCAGGCATTGCAGTTTTCGGAGCATCTCATTGATTTGCTGAGCATACTTCTCAGATGTAATGGTTTGGATGGGGATTCAGAAAGCTATAGTGGGTTAAGCTGATAGCAGATGACCAAATAGTGACCATGACATTTTATTGGTGCGAGTTTGCTTTGGGAAGTATTTTGGAGCTTTGTCTTGGTCCGACAACTGAGCTAGTCATCTCATTACCAGTTGTCACATAAAATCGACTTTTTGCCACAGATCACAATTTAATTGAGAAATGGTTCATTGTTGTTGTGTAGAATAAGATGAGACTTCAAAGATTTTTTAATTTGCAGTTAGCTCATTAGGTATCCACTTAACAAGCTTTATTCACCTTTCCAATTTGCTTCAAAAGCCAAATGACCATAGAATAGTCAAAGTTCAGTTCTTCTGCAACTTCTCATGTAGTTGTCTTTAAGATCAGCTTCGATGGAAGATCAGCTTTGATGATCTTCTCAATTGGTTGCTGTCAACTTCCGATGGCCGGTCATTGTTGCTCGTCATCTTCAAGGCTCTTATCTCCTTTGCAAAACTTGAACAGCCACTGCGCTACAGGTTCATTTGCAGTTCCTGGGCCAAATGCATCGTTGATGTTGTGAGTTGTCTCCACTGCTTTATGACCATTTTGAAGCTGAGTAACAAAAGTGCTCAAATTTGCTTTTTGTCTAACATCATTTCTGTTTGCCGCTGTTGTTCAGTCGCCAAGTCATGTCTGACTCTTTGCAACCCCATAGACTGCAGCATGTTAGGTTTCCCTGTCCTTCACCATCTCTCCGAGTTTGCCCATGATCATGTATATTGCATTGCTGATGCCATAAACCATCTCATCCCCTGTCACCTTCTTCTGCCAACAATCTTTCTCAGCATCAGTGTTTTCCAATGAGTCAGCTGTTTGAATCAGGTGGCCAAAGTATTGAAGCTTCAGTGTCAGTCATTCTAATGAATACTCAGGGTTGATTTCCTTTAAGATTGATTGGTTTTATCTCCTTCCTGTCCAAGGGACTCTCAAGAGTCACCCCCAGCACCAGAGTTTGAAGGCATTAATTCCTCAGCAGTCTCCCTTCTTTATTGTCCAGCTCTCACAACTGTACCTGACTACTGGAAAGGCCATAGCCTTAACCATATGGACCTTTGTTGGCAAAGGGATGTTTTTGATTTTTAACACACTGTCTATGTTTGTCATAGCTTTCCTACCAAGAAGCAGTTCAGTCAATTTAGTCATTCAGTTGAGTCCGACTCTTTGCGACCAAATGGACTACAGTATGACAGGCTTCCCTGTTTATCACCAACTCCTGAAGCTTGCTCAAACTCATGTCTATACAGTTGATGATGCCATCCAACCATCTCATCCTCTGTTGTCCCCTTCCTCTCTTGCCTTCAATCTTGTCCAGCATCAGGGTCTTTTCCAATGAGTCAATACTTTGCATCAGGTGGCCAAAGTATCAGGAATTCAGCTTCAGCATCAGTCCTTCCAATGAATATCCAGCTGTCTATCATGCTTTCCTTTAGGATTGACTGATTTCCTTTAGGATTGACTGGTTTGAACTCCCTACAGTCCAAGGGACTCTCAAGAGTCTTCTCCAACACCACTGTTCAAAAGCATCAATTCTGTGCTCAGCTTTCTTTATAGTCCAACTCTCACATCCATACATGACTACTGGAAAAACCATAGCTTTGACTAAACAGACCTTTGTTGGCAAAGTAATGTCTCTGCTTTTTAATATGCTGTCTAGGCTGGTCCTAGTTTTTCTTCCAAGGAGCAAGCATCTTTTAATTTCATGGCTGCAGTCACCATCTTCAGTGATTTTGGAGCCCTCCCCCCAAAAAGTCTGTCACTATTTCCACTGTTTCCCCATCTATTTTCTATGAAGTGCTGGGACCAGATGCCATGATCTTAGTTTTCTGAATGTTGAGCTTTAAGCCAACTTTTTCACTCTGCTATTTCACTTTCATCAAGAGGCTCTTCAGTTCTTCGCTTTCTGCCATAAGGGTGGTGTCATCTGCATATCTGAGGTTATTGATATTTCTCCCAGCAATCTTGATTCCAGCTTGTGCTTCTCCCAGCCCAGCGTTTCTCATGATGTACTCTGCATATAAGTTAAATAAGCAGGGTGACAATATATACCCTTGACGTATGCCTTGCCCTATTTGGAACCACCAAATTCTCTGTGATCCAGCAAATGTTGACGATTTGATCTCTAGTTCTTCTGCCTTTCCTAAACCCAGTTTGAACATCTGGAAGTTCTCGGCTCACGTAATGCTGAAGCCTGGCTTGCGGGAATTTGAGCAGACCCTTACTAGCATGAGTGCAACTGTCTGGTGATTTGAACATTCTTTAGTACCGCGCTTCTTGGGAATTGGGATTAGGATTGACCTCTTCCAGTCATTTCCCTAGTCTAAAATAAATACACAAGTAATAAGTCATTAGCAAAAAACATAAAGGAAGAAATGTACATTAAAATGATATATAACATAACCACATTTACTTAAGAATGCATTCCAATATCAAACAGCAACATTCAGCAATGCAAAATTGCAACTGCTTTTTGCACTAACCTAATAAAATCATTCATTGGCTCTAGAATGGGCTTTCTTTACTTTACTGTACTCCTATTAGGAATGCATGGGTATTTAAATCTAAATTTAAAATGTTTTCCTCTCCACACTGAGGGCTATAATGGAGTAGAACAGCATCTAGTAACTTTCTCTATCATCACTTTAAGAGCAGATACTGGCTGATATACATAGTGTGTGGTGTCATCCTTACTTCCTGTAACAACTTCTGATTACAGCTGTGGAGAAAGATCAATGTGGGTAAAATGTTTAGACCTGACATTACCTGGAGAAGCATGATGGACAGCTCAATTTATTTACAAATGAACAACTGTACACAATTTTTCTCTATTTTAAATTTGCTGTCTCTCACCTCTTCAATTTTTCTACGAAGACTAAGTTTTCTTCTTGCATGTTCTCGCAGTCGTCTTTCTTCTCTATCCATTTGGAGTAGGCGTTGCTCTTCAGCTGTGTGCTCAAGATGTTCTAACTCCCTCCTTATCATATCCAGATATCTAAGTAAAAGCAAATGTAAGTCACGGTGAACTAGGAATTTTTTACAATGACATCATCTGCTTTGATATTCCAAAACTACCTCTTTGTTTGGTTTTTCTTGAGCTTATATATATAATATATATATATATATATTATATATATAAGGATCTGTTATTGTAGCCAAGAAAAGGATAAATGTGGGGCATATTATTAAAAACATTTTGTATAGTACATATTCACAATAGGTTTAGGAATATGTATTTGCAAAGAAGGTTGAAATAACTGAAACACTGACTTCAAATCTGGAAAAACAATTTGAATTTTCTAAGAAAAGATGTATGGTGATTCCCTTGTAATTTAAAAGGCCTTGAACACATCTTCCATGTATAGTCTCAGTCTCTGGTATGTCTCTGTGTTACAAAATTACCATGGAACATAGCAGTTAGGAAATGCAGCTTAACTCCACATCTTAATGAGGGAGGAGGGATAAAAATAAAATATATTTTCACTTCCTAAGCAATGGTCTTGACCATGGAAAGGTAATGACTGAACATGAATAGATGGCATCTAAAGAGCTTGCCCCTTCATGGATCACTGCCTTGTCATGATGGAGGGGCTTGCATAACTCAATGAAGCTATGAGCCATGCCATGTAGGGCCATTTAAAATGGACATATCACAGTGGAGAGTTCTGACAAAACGTGATCTACTGGAGGAGGCAATGGCAAACCACTCCAGTATACTAGCCATGAGAACCTCAAGAACTGTATAAAATGGCCAAAAAATATGACACCAAAACATGAGCTCCCCAGGTTGGAAGGTGACCAATATGCTCCTGGGGAAAAGTGGAGGACAACTACTAATAGCTCCAGAAAGAATGAAGCAGCTAGGCCAAAGCAAAAATGATGCTTGGTTGCGGATGTGTCTGGTGATGAAAGTAAACTCCAATGTTGTAAAGAAAAGTATTACATAGGAATCTGGAATGTTAGGTCCGTGAATCAAGGTAAATTGGATATGGTCAAGCAGGAGATAGCAAGAGTGAACACTGACATCTTAGGAATCAGTGAACTGAAATGGACAGGAATGGGTGAATTTAATTCAGATGACCATTATTTCTACTACTGAGGGAAAGAATACCATAGAAAAAAATGGAGGAGCCCTCATAATCAACAAAAAAGTCTGAAATGCAGTACTTGGATGCAGCCTTAAAAATGACAGAATGATCTTGGTTCGTTTTCAAGGCAAACCATTCAACATCACAGTAATCCAAGTCTATGCCCCAACCACTGATGCCAAATAAACTGAAGTTGATCAGTTCTATGAAGACCTAGAAGACCTCCTAGAATTAACACCCCTCCCCCAAAAGATATTATGTTCATTATAGGGGACTGGAATGCAAAAGTAGGAAGACCAAAGATTCTTGGAATAACAGGCAAGTTTGGCCTTGGAGTACAAAATGAAGCAGAGCAAAGGCTAACAGAATTCTGCCAAGAGAACACACTGGTCATAGCAAACACCCTTTTCTTTTAAACTACATAAGAGATGACCTTACACATGGACATTACCAATGGTCAATACTGAAATCAGATTGATTACATTCTTTGGAGCCGAAAATGAAAAAGCTGTATTCAATCAGCAAAAACAAGAACTGGAGCTGACTGTGGCTCAGATCAGCAGTTCCTCATAGCAAAATTCAGGATTAAATAAAGTGGGAGAAACAACTAGGCCAGTCGGGAACAACTTAAATTACATCCCCTATGAATATACAGTGGAGTTGATGAATAGATTCAAGGGATTAGATCTAGCAACCAGAGTTCCTGAAGAACTAGGGACAGAGGTCTGTAATACAGTACAGAAGGCAGCAAACAAAACCATGCCAAGGAAAAGAAATGCAAGAAGGCAAAGTGGTTGTCTGAGAAGTCTTTACACATAGCTGAGGAAAGAAGAGAAGCAAAAAGCAAGGGAGAAATGAAAAGGTACACCCCACTAAATGCAGAGTACCAGAGAATAGCAAGGAAAGACAAGAAGGCATTCTTTAAAGAACAATGCAAAGAAATAGAGGATAACAACAGAAAGGGTAAGACTAGAAGATCTCTTCAAGAAAACTGGAAATATCAAAGGAACATTTCATCCGAAAATGGGCACAAGAAAGGACAGAAACAGTAAAGACATAACAGAAGCAGAAGAGATCAGGAAGAGATGGAAAGAATACACAGAACTGTACAAAAAAAGATCTTAATGACCCAGATAACCACAATGGTGCAGTCTTTCACTCAGAGTCAGATAATCTGGAGTGTGAAGTCAAGGCAGCCTTAGAAAGCACTGTTGCCAATAAAGCTAGTGAAGGTGATGGAATTCTAGCAAAGCTTTTTAAAATCCTGAAAGATTACACTATTAAAGTGCTGCACTCTTTAGGTCAACAAATTTGGAAAACCCAGCAGTGGCCCCAGGACTAGAAAGGGTCAATCCGCCTCCCAATTGCCAAGAAAGGAAGTACTAAAGAATGTTCAAACCACCAGACAACTGCACACATCTCCCATGCCCACTAAGGTTATGCTCAAAATTCTCCAAGCTAGGCTTCAACATTACATGAACCGAGGAACTTCCAGATGTTCAAACTTGGTTTAGAAAAGGCAAGAGGAACCAGAGATCAAATTGCCAACATTTGCTGAATTATAGAGAAAGCAAGGGAATTCCAGAAAAAAAGAAAAAACATCTACCTCTGTTTCCTGACTACGCTAAAGCCTTTAACTGTAGATCATAACAAAACTGTTGAAAACTCTTAAAGAGATGGGAATACAAAGACCATTTTAACCTGTCTCCTGAGGAACCTGTATGCAGGTCAAGAAGCAACAGTTAGAACCCTGTAGCACAGCTGACTGGTTCAGGACTGAGAAAAGAGTATGACAGGCTGTTTATTGTCACCCTGTTTATTTTACTTATATGCAGAGCATATCATGAGAAACACCAGGCTGGATGAGTTACAAGCTGGAATCAAGGTTTCTGGGAGACTTCCCAGTGTACCAGGCCCGAGTACTTGTTTTTGGAAAAAAAATAAATTTTCTAGGAGAAATATCAACCTCTGATATGCAGATAATACCACTCTAATGGCAGAAAGCAAAGAGGAACTAAAGAGCCTCTTGATGAGGGTGAAGGAGAAGAGCAAAAAAGCCAACTTAAAACTCAATATTAATAAAACTAAGATTCTGGCATCTGGTCCCATTACTTCATGGCAAATAGAAGGTGAAAAGGTAGAACAGTGATAGAGTTCCTTTTCCTGGGCTCTAAAATCACTACTGATGGTGACTGCAACCATGAAATTAGAAGATGATTACTTCTTGGCAAGAAAGCTGTGAAAGACCTAGACAGTGTGTTAAAAAGCAAAAACATCCCTTTGCCAACAAAGGCCCATATAGTCAAGGCTACAGTCTTTCCAATAGTCACGTACAGATGTTAGAACTGGACAATATAGAAGGCAGAGTGCTGAAGAATTGAATCTTTCGAAATGTGATGCTGGAAAAGACTCTTGAGAGTCTCTTGGAAAGCAAGAAGATCAAACCAGTCAATCTTAAAGGAAGTAAGCCCTGAATATTCATTAGAATGAGTGATGCTGAAGCTCGATTATATTGGCCACCTGATTCAAACAGCTGACTCATTGGAAAAGACCCTGATGCTGGGAAAGATTGTTGGCAGAAGGAGAAGACGGCGACAGAGGATAACACTGTTGGATGGCATTACCAATGCAAAGGACATGAACTTGGGCAAACGCCAGGAGATGGTGAAGGACAGGGAAGCCTGGCATGCTGCAGTCCACGGGGTCATGAAGAGTCGGACATGACTTGGCAACTGAACGACCACAACAACAACAAAGAGCCTGCAGTTTTTTTAAGCAATCACACATGTTTTATCAGTATTAAAGCTATATCTAACCTCCTTTTTTGAATTTGCATTAATTTCCTCAAACAATGCTGCCAGTTCTTAAAGATGACTCAATAAAAAACTATTAAAAGCATAAGCTAAAGATACTTTCCCTCCATTTCCGACTATAGAATGGATTTTGGATTTGATTATTCAGTTAACAGCTCGGATTACCTCCTGGACTCCCAGAAACTGTATCTTCTCTAGCAGAAATTCATGATTATAGCCTTGGTACCAGAGTTCCCAATTCCTGGACCTTTTAGTCTCCCTTCCTCTCCATACTGAAATAGTGAAGTTAGATAGCATCCCGTACTTTAAAAAAAATCCTAGCTTCAATTATTTCTAGCATTTTGTAACTTATATATACAATATATAAGTTATATATATATACAATATATATACAATATACAATATATACATAAAATATGCATTAACTTCAATCTCACCTGTGCCTTATTAATCGTTCTTGGTCCTTACTAGAGGGGGCGCCTTCCTCTAACAACCAATTTTGGAACTGCGTGACATCAGAACGTCCAGGTATTTGATTGTCTTCCTGTAGTTTATTTACTTGTTTTGCAAGCATTTTCTATTAAAAAAAGTGTATGTGTAACACATCTATATATATGTATATATAGACGTGTGTATATATGTATATACAATTTTTTAACATTTCCCAGAAATAAAAATGCCTTTTGATCTGCTTTTTTTATATTTAATGTTTAGTGAAATTCCCATACTTTGTAAATAACTAATTCCATTTAACTGCATTTAAATCTATTTTGAATCCACTGTAGATAAGGACAATTGAATCAAAATCAAGATTTCTGTTTCTGAAAATTAAAAAAAAATTCAGCTTATTTTTCTATCCATTCTAAATAAATTAATTTAAAAGAAAAAGGAACAAGCAGAGGAGAAACTCCCAGCACAGAGGAGGAAATGAGGGGAAATAGAGAACACTTAAAAGTTAGGGGAATCATCTTCATTTCTATACAACTCTTGACCTTAGAACATAAATCTGTAAAACACACATATGTGCAGCTTTTTCATTTTTATCCAACTCGTGACTCTAAAGTCTGAATTCACTTACACACACATGGGCAGAGGCTCACATGTTTTAGTGGATGAACACAGCCACACATGTGTACAAACATACAGTGTACATGTTCTTGCATTTTTAGGATGTTATAACTATTCATACTTTTCCTCTCTTGTTACTTAACTTGTTTTGGTTTCCAGCCTAAGAATCTTGCTGCCACAACAGACTCTTCCAATTGGTCCCAAATCAGGTAGATGGGGCATATCCTAGCAACAATTTAATTAGTAAATTTTGCCAGCTACCACTGGCATATTAATAGGTGACCTGGTCCCTTTCCCTTTCTTGGCCCAAAATAGCAACCTCAAAATATTACCTTCTTCTGCTCTAAATTTTTACTTGGAGAAATTATTTAGGTGACCAAAATTAAAGGTAGAATATTATAAGAAAATACTCTGCCCACAAGCAAACCATTGTTCCAAACCCCACATACAGAAACCAAATTTAAATATTTAACTTACTTGTTCTCTTATATAGTTTCTTTCGAAGTCTAATTTTAAACTGGTAAGATATTGCCTGTACTTATTCAATTCCCTCAAGGTACACACAATCTAAAAAAAAACACAAGATAAAAACAAATGTATATAAATAAAAATATCTGAAAATCAAAGCAATTACTTTATAGAAGTAAAATAACACTCTGGTACCGAGTAAAAACCTGCTAACAATTTCGTAAGTAATATCTCTCTAGAATTTTTAATCAACAGGAAATTGCTATTCAAACAGCATTACTTTATTTACATGACTTATGCTATGGCAAGGAATTGAGTACATACAGTTATTAAAATAAAATAACAATGTAATAATAATGTTCAACCTCAATAAGAACAGAGTGTAGTAGGACTGTATCAGGCTGATTTTTCTAGGTTCTTATTTTGTCTTAATTTTTTAAAAAGTACATGGGACATAATCCTTGACAAGCATACAGTGCCATTAGAGACAAAGAAAACTATGATACAGTTGGGAAAATTCTTTTTATATCTTCAAATTATTTGGTAGTCATCTTTTGATATTTCAAGGAAAAAAAGTTAAAGGAAGAAGTAGTTTCACTTGGAAAATAATTACCGTCTGATTTTCTTTGACCCAAATACTGATTGATTTAATGGAATTTTCCATTAAGTATCTCTTCTGACCAAATTAAAGGTGATCCAGGTCCCCCAGTGAGGAACAGAAGCAAGCTTTTATCAAATCTTAGAGGTTTTCAATGATTAAAGTTATCTTCAACTCACTTTATTATTGCTGGTGATGTAACCACCTTTCTTTAATCTTCTCAAGATGTCCTTACGCTTATGGTAGGCTCTTAAATGTGGATCATGAAGACTTTTGTATTGGTTTTCCAAAAGTCGACAGTAAGGATCAGTCAGGTTAAAACCGTAAGAAGGTTGAAAAAGCTGCAAACAGAGATTTAAGCATATTGTAAATGTACAATTAATCAATTTCTCTTTTAAATATCAATGTATTAAAATGACCAGACTATATATAGAAAATAAAGCATGTAAGAATGTGAAGTGGGAGAAAATCAGAAAAAGAATTTGGAATGGGCAGTGTTAATTGCTTATCCCTACCTTTTTTTCTTCACTAACTGCAATTATTCTAAAACCATGCCCTCACTCAATTAATCCCCCCCATCTTTATCAGTCCCTAGCCCAAAGCTAGAAAAGGAAGGAGGAAATGAATAGAAAGCATAAAGTATAAACTTTATTTTAATGTATAAAGCCAAAACTAAGACTCTCTCTTTTCCTCTTCCCTCCTCCAGATCCAGGAACTGCATTCAAAGGATAAAGGGATAATATCAATATCATTATTGTACCTCATATTCTGACAATAAAGAAAAACAGAAAATCTTCCACAAAGTTTCACTGAAACAACTTTGACCAAAAAAAAACAGAAGTAAAACTCATATGTTAAAGATGATGAATAAAAGAATTATTGTATTTTGAACTCTTATCTAAGAAACCCAATAATTTCTGAGTGCTACAGTCAGGAAAAAGTTACCACTCTATATTATAAAGTTCAATATATTGAAGAAGCAATTATAAAGAATAATGTTAGGGATTGAGATTTCTCCATACATGTAAAGACCAAATACAACCTTATGAAATAGCCATTACCGTATCAAAGAAGGAAAATAACAAATAGTCATGTTAGTTTATCTGTTACTCTAGAGGAAACATGAATAATTTAAGCTCATATGTAAGTTAAAACATTACCAAGGTGAGGCACTTTAAAATCTGCCAGGGGGCATATGTCAGTACTTAGTTCATTTTTTCAAAATTTTTTCAATAGCAGGATGGTGATAATAAGTAATGGGAGAACCTCTGAAAGGGGAAAAGGAGAGGGTAGAAGTAAGTGCAGAAGTCATCTAAATGTTGTCTCTGTATCCTATATTTATACTATCCTTTAGATCGTCTTGGCCAGACAACAGAAATTTTTAGTCTAAAGTTAAAGTACTGCTTTCACTGTCTTAAGTGAAAGGCAACCGGAATGTGTGGGAGATGTGGCAAACCTGGGAGCACACCATGCCCTGTGCAGGCATGCTATTCAAATTCTGTGATCTGACACACCATGCATCTTTGCACACTGGTATCTGTCTGCAAGTACCAATTTGTGTTCAGTCTGTGTTCTGTCTGGCAGTAGCCACCTCAGTCAGATTCTGAACACTAAAGAGCCTGGCTTGGGTGGGACCCTAAAAAGAACTCCTTCATGGTAAGTTGAGGATGCTTATGTGAAAAAAGAGGGAGACTGGGGAGCTGACAGGATGCTAGGATGCCTTATCCATTTAAAAGTTCCCTTGATAAATATCTGACAATTTGCTTAATATCAGACTTTACTCTCTTCCAAGGTGTCTACGTTTTAAAGCAGAATTCCCTAATTACCAAAGATTCACTAAGAAAGGAAAAAAAAAAAAAGGAATTCCATAGGGCAATGTCATAAATTCAGTGAGACCAGAAGTGAAGTCCATATCTTTCTTTTTTTTTTTTTTTTTAAAACCAGACACACTTCCATTTAGTACCAGGAATTTAAGCAGAAACCTGAAATGGAACCAATTGACTCACACTGTAGTAAATACAAAGTAAAGCAATGATTTCGGCTTGAGCTGTCTGGTTCAGTGGTCTGGCGGAATGTCACAAACAAGCTAAGTCACTGCAAACAATGTTTTTCTGGCTGTGACCACTGGCTGTCACTTCTAACATAGCAGAATCATGTTGGGGGATGGAAAAAGTGAGCACCACTTCTTAGCGTGTTCTCCCTCATACTGCCAATCTCCCTCTGCCCGTGTGCTGGATGTAGCAGAGACCATCCACCAATCAGGCCAGGGTAGGTAGGCCAATAGGGAGGGGCCCATCACTCTGTTCAACTATAGCCAGACTCACCCCCACAGCAGTTCCTGTGGCTCTAGCCTGGACTCCTGTACAGGAATCTGGCTCTGGCAGTGGCAGCTGGAGAGGGTAATACGACCTCCTGCTGAATGAAGTTGGGTGAATGAATGGGTGAGCTGCAGGGGTCACTTGCAAAGGGACCAAGAGTGATCAGGAAACAACTCATTCAGGCAGATGCTTTTGATACCTAACTCCCAGACTTGCCTGTGGCACAAGGGGACGCCATCTCCCATGGGAGAGAAGAGGGTGGGAGGCCATATTCTCACACTGAGTCTTTCTAGGAGCCAGGGCTTCAAAGCACAGGCTCCGATTCCTTCTCTCAGCCACCCTCTCTACTCTCCACTCTCACTCCTTGTGCTTCTTCTTGTGCTTCTTCTTCTTTTTCTTCTTCTTTGCTGCCTTGCTGTCCTTTGATGTGTGCCTTGCCCTCTTGCCTGTATCACTCTCAGAGTCTGAGCTGTCAGAGTCAGATGACTTCCTGTCTCTATGTTTCTTTTTCTTCTTTTCCTTCTTTCTTTTTCTAGAAGAATTTCTTGTGGGGTCAGGCTTTTCAAACTCTGCTGACTTTGCCTCTTCTTTCTCCTCTTCCTCATCGGGTATCAGAGAGTACTTGGTCCCACCTGGTTGCATGAAACAATCCTTTGCAAAGTGGCCTTTACAGCCACACTTCTTGCAGGTGGTGTTCAGGACAGCCTCAAGGGTGATCTTCTGCCCAGTGTAATCCTGGAAGGACCGCCTCCGCCTCTCTTCTTGCTCAATGATAACGTTGTTGGGATCAAGGTCCTTCCCAGTCCCTTGGTTGACAACCTTCATGGAGAGGGATACTTTTATCCTATCATTTTTCATCTCTCGGCCAATAAGCTTCACCCACACTTTGTCTCCAACATCTACTATCTCAGAGGGCTTATCCACGCGACAGGATGACATGTGAGTTCGATGGACCAGACCTTGCTTCCGACAGCCTGGGATTTTGATAAAGGCTCCATAGTCTGTGACCATAGCAACCTCTCCTTGGAAAATAGTGTAGAGAGCAGGCAAGTTCTCCATGGTCTCGGGTCTTCCTGAATTCATCCTTAATGCTCTATGGTTCCTCCATTTCTCTTCTGCTAAAGCTAACTGAAGTATTACTCACTCGTTGTCAGCTTCTGGTCTTCCCCTCGCAGCATTGCACGAAACACCCTATATCTTTCTCTAAGGAAAACAATCAACAATCTGAGTCGTGAGTCATGAGTCAAGAAGTGGATTGTTTCTTTTAGATGTTGATATTTACCTGTCAACTTCTTTTAGATATTCAGTTCAGTTCAGTTCAGTTGCTCAGTCATGTCCGACTCTTTGAAACCCTGGGGACCACAGAACGCCAGGGTTTCTGTCCATCACCAACTACCGGAGCTTGCTCAAACTCATGTGCATTGAGCTGATGAAGCCATCCACCCATCTTATTTTCTGTCATCCCCTTCTCCTCCTCCCTTCAATCTTTGCCAGCATCAGGGTCTTTTCCAAGGAGTCAATTCTTTGTATCAGGTGGCTAAAGTACTCAAGTTTTGGCTTCAAAATCAGTTCTTCCAGTGAATACTCAGGACTCATTTCCTTTAGGATGGACTGGTTGGATCTCCTTGCAGTCCAAGGGACTCTCAAGAGTCTTCTGCAACACCACAATTCAAAAGCATCAATTCTTCAGTGCTCAGCTTTCTTTATAGTCCAACTCTCACATCCATACATGACTACTGGAAAAACCACAGCTTTGACTAGATGGGCCATTGTTGGTAAAGTAATGCCTCTGCTTTTTAATATGCTGTCTAGGTTGGTCATAGTTTTTCTTCCAAGGAACAAGTGTCTTTTAATTTCATGGCTATAGTCACTATCCATAGTGATTTTGGAGCCCCCCGAAATAAAGTCTGTCACTGTTTCCATTGTTTCTCCATCCATTTGCCATGAAGCGACAGGACTGGATGCCATGATCTTCATTTTTTGAAAGTTGAATTTTACACTACCTTTTTCACTCTTCTCTTTCATTTTCATCAAGAGGCTCTTTAGTTCCTTTCCAATTTCTGCCTTCGGGTGGTGTCATCTGTGAATCTGAGGTTATAGATATTTCTCCCAGCATTCTTGATTCCAGCTTGTGCTTCATTCAGCCCGGCATTTCGCATGATGTACTCTGCATAGAAATCAGCCCTGACATACTCCTTTCCCTATTTGGAACCAGTCTATTGTTCCATGTCCAATTCTAACTGTTGCTTCTTGACCTGCATACAGATTTTTCAGGATGCAGGTAACATGGTCTGGTATTCCCATCTCTAAGAATTTTGCACAGTTTTTTATGATCTACACAGTCAGAAGCTTTGGCATAATCAGTAAAGCAGAAGTAGATGCTTTTCTGGTATTCTCTTTTTCCTTCTATATCCAATGATGTTGGCAATTTGATTTCTGGTTCCTCTGCCTTTTCTAGACCCAGTTTGAACATCTGGAAGATCATGGTTCACATACTATTGGAGCCTGACTTCAAGAACTTTGAGCATTACGTTGCTAGCATGTGAGATGAGTACAATTGTGCACTGGATTGAACATTCTTTGGTACTGACCTTCTTTGGAACCTTTTCCAGTCCTGTGGACACTGCAGGGTTTCTCTTATCTCTCCTTGCTATTCTGTGGAACTCTGAATTCAGATGGGTATATCTTTCCTTTTCTCCTTGGCCTTTAGCTTCTCTTTTTCCTCAGCTATTTGAAAGGCCTCCACAGACAACCATTTTGCCTTTTTCATTTATTTTTCTTGGGGATGGTCTTTATCACTACCTCCTGTACAATGTCACGGACCTCCATCCATAGTTCTTTGGGCACACTATCAGATCTAATCCCTTGAATCTATTTGTCACTTCCACTGTATTTTAGATACTGAATTTTAGCTTTGATGATCTCAGTTCAGTTCAGTCACTCAGTCACGTCTGACTCTTTGCGACCCCATGGTCTTGGCATTGACTGCAGCATGCCAGGCTTCCCTGTCTATCACCAACTCCTGGAGCTTACTTAAACTCATGTCCATCGAGTCCGTGATGCCATCCAAACATACCATCCTCTGTCTTCCCCTTCTTCTCCTCCCTTCAATCTTTCCCAGCATCAGGGTCCTCTCCAGTGAATCAGTTCTTCACATCAGATGGCCAAAGTATCGGAGATTCAGTTTCAACTTCAGTCCTTCCAATGAATATTCAGGACTGATTTCCTTTAGCATGGACTGGTTAGATCTCCTTGCAATCCAAGGGACTCTCAAGAGTCTTCTCCAACACCACAGTTCAAAAGCATCAATTCTTTGGCACTCAGCTTTCTTTATAGTCCAATGCTCACATCCATACATGACTACTAGAAAAACCATAGCTTCGACTAGACAGACCTTTGTTGGCCAAATAATGTCTCTGCTTTTTAATATGTTGTCTAGGTTGGTCCTAGCTTTTCTTTCAAGGAGCTAATGTCTTTTAATGTCATGGCTGCAGTCACCATCTTCAGGGTTTTTTGAGCCCAAGAAAATAAAATCTCTCCCTGTTTTTATTGTTTCCTCATCTATTTGCCATGAAGTGATGGGACCAGATGCCACGATCTTCATTTTAGGAATGTTGAGTTTTAAGCCATCTTTTTCACTCTCTTCTTTCACTTTCATGAAGAGTCTCTTTAGTTCTTCTTCTTTTTCTGCCATAAGGGTGGTGTCATCTGCATATCTGAGATTATTGATTTTTCTTTTTCCTCCCAGTAATCTTGATTCCAGCTTGGGCTTCCTCCAGCCCAGCATGTCTCATGATATACTCTGCATATAAGCTAAATACGCAGGGTGACAATACACAGCCTTGATGTACTCCTTTCCCAATTTGGAACTGTCTGTTGTTCCATGTCCGGTTCTAACTGTTGCTTCTTGACCTACATACAGATTTTTCAGGAGGCAGGTTAGGTGGTCTGGTAGTCCCATCTATTTAAGAATTTTCCACAGTTTGTTGTGACCCACACAGGCAAAGGCATTGGCATAGTCAATAAAACAGAAGTAGGTATTTTTCTGGAACTCTCTTGCCTTTTTGATGATTCAGTGGATGTTGGCAATTTGATCTCTGGTTCTTCTGATGGTCTGTGTTTCTCAAAATCAACCCTGGGCTACCGATCGGTAAACAAAGAACATCTTTTATACAAACCCATTCCTTAGTGTCAGGGTAATCCTTCTGCTGTCAATTAAAACTGGGTTAAAAAAAAAAAAAGTGTAAATATAAGGCACTACTTCATTGAGGAGATTTTACTGAAAGAAAAAGAAGGCTATCACAAAGTCAGTCTTCAGGGAAATTTTGCCTAATTATGGTTAATGAAGAATTTGAGGGAAATGAATATAATAAAGAATAGAGAGTGTCTTTATTTATTTATTTATTTTTTTGAGAATGTCTTTAAAACCTAGTTGACAACCGAATTAATATTGGACAGAGAAAATGTTAATACAGCAAATAATATATTTGAGGAAGCATTTGGAAGACAGGGCTAAGTTTATATAATAAGAGAAGTGATATAGGTTGAGCATTCTTTCATAAACCTGGTTTGTGTGGCTATGATGCAATCAAACTGTGTGTGGTATCATGTTTTCAGGTAATTTGCTCTATGCTAATAGATTTTTTTTTAAAAAAAGAGATATTACATATTTTCCAAAAGCAAAGTTTCACTTTTAATAAGTTATGTTTATTAGGCAAGGATTAAATACGGAGGGTCCTACTCATTTCTGATGACATCACAGATACTATGTTGGGCTTCCCAGTTGGCATTAGTGGTAAAGAACCTGTCTGCCAATGCAGAAAACGTAAGAGAGGTGAGTTCGATTGCTGGGTCAGGAAAATCCGCTAGAGGAGGTTATGGCAACCCACTCCAGTTTTCTTGCCTGGAGAATCCCATGGCCAGAGGGACCTGGTGGGGTACAATCCATGTAGTCGCAAAGAGTCGGAGGGGTACAATCCATGTAGTCGCAATGAGTCGGACATGACTGAAACAACTTAGTATGCACGCATGGCGGTTAACTGAAAATTCTTTCTGGTAGAATTTTTTTGCCATATTGATGAAAGCAGATGGTTAAAAAGAATGCATTGCACTTCCTGCCCTGTTAATTACTGAATCAAGGAGTGGGAAGGTTTGAGGGAGGCTATTACACTGAGGAATAAAAACATGGAAGGGTTTGAGGGGCATATACACTATAACCTAGTAAGATTTAAATTATAAAATTATAGTATTGGGTCGACTTATACAAACCAAGGGCAATGCAAACTCTAAGGAAATAAATACAAATTAGGGGCTGTAACAGTTGAAAAGAAATCTTGAAAGATGGCCCAAGTTCATAGCTGGGGAGGAGAGCAAAGGATAGGATTGAACCAAGGTCTCCTGCACTGCAGGCGGATTCCATCGGATACCATCCGAGCCACCTGAGGGTTATATCTCTGTGTGGGGAAGACCCATTGGAGAAGAAAATGGCAACCCACTCCACTATTCTTGCCTGGAGAATTCCATGTACAGAGGAGCTACATGCATGGGCTAGAGTCCATGAGATCACAAAGAGTTAGGCGCAACTGAGCAACTAACACTTAATTTTCAGAAAAGAACGAAGTCAATGTAAGAAAATTAAACATCACCTTACCTTCTCACTTAATTTCGTGGTATAGTATAAACTACTGCTTCCTGGGATCACAGGCAGCTTGACCCCAAGAGGCAGATCCAGTAGCTGAGCTGCTCCGACCCCCGAAAATTGAGTTTTGTGCTCACCCTGTCGGATACAATTGGAGAGTTTTATCGTTCCTTTAGGTATGTTAGTTTAGGCCAACTTAACTGCTACTCCAATTCTGAGGAAGGAAGAAAGGGAAAGGTCCCGCCCTGCCAGGCAGCCTGGAAGACCTTGGCTTCCAGTTAGCAGCTCTCTCGGCAGCGCCGCGCCAGCACCCGCCCAGCCCCGCCTCCTGCGGCTGCGCTGCTTGAGGGCCTCGGAAGCTGGGCCGTTACGGGCCTCACGGAGGGCAAGTGACCATTCGCGGCCCTCACCGGCCCGGCCCTCCCTCCCAGGCTGGAGGCCCGGCAGAGGGGGACACAGAGCTGACCAGCCTGGGGGCCACTCACGTCTCCACACTGCTGGCTTTCCGTGGTCAGGCCGCTGGTGGCCGTCTTGGTGGCTGCGACGTTGGCGGCCTTGGAGCAGGCGCTGAGGTACAACTCCATAGCCGGCTTGGGCCCCTCTGCGCCCCCGCTATCCTCCCCTCACACCCCGTCCCTGACGTTGTCCCTCCGTCCCCACCGGACCGAATGACCAGTATCCTGCGTCCCAGAGGCCCACGCTCGCAGCGTTCCAGGCTCCGAACGTGCGGGTGCTCAACTACGCAGAACAGAGCGCCCTCCCGAGGGCGAGCCCCTCGCGTGCGCGCGCTGGCTTGGGAGCCTCAGAGCCAGGAAATTAGGGCGCGGGGCCTGGTACCTACGTGCCGAGGGCGCCATATTTCTCTAGGAAACCTACAGCCCTCAACCACACCAAACCAAAGTCAAAACTTACAGAATTTCCCTGGCGCATTAGCTGGCTAATTTCTCCTCTTCTGCAAGAAGGTTTGGTTCTATGCAGAAAACAAGAGTGATTGTGCAGCCCATTCTAGAGCCAGAGGCTTGGCAAATACACATGGCTCCCTTGTAAACTGTGACCACATCCCACCCCCATGTTTCCATAATAACCTCTTCCCAATCCACTCCAGATCCCACATAACTTACTGTCCTTCCTCCTCTTGTAGTCTCCCTCTTTCATTTCTAGCTCTCTTTTTACTTTCTTCCTGTCCCTATTGTCTGCCTCTCTTGTGTTCTCCTGTGGGCCTCTTTTTCGTCCTCTCAACCTTTCAGTGAAAATTTATCAAGTGCCTGGCTCCTTTAGGCCAGTCATCTGAGCTGGGAATTTAAGGATACAATGATGAGAAAAAAATATGGTCCTTCCTTCAGGGAGCTAACTAGGCTGTGAGTACTTTAAAAGCAGAGACTGTATCTGATGTTAGGAATTTGGAGTTAGCCCCTTAGATACCTTGATCTATTCTTATCCTTTTATTTTATTTTTTTGCCATTTAATAATAGTACCTACCATTTATTAAGAATCTGCTAACTCCAGGTACTGTGCTAAACAGTTTGTGCATTAATGGTTTTAACACCTTTGTCAATTATCCCATTTTTTCAAAGATTAAAGAAGGTCAATATTAAATAGTGGCCCAAGAGACAGTTTCTTAATCATTACACTCTTCTTTTACATCTGCTTTATTTGTCTTAACGTCACACATATGCTTAGGACTTCGAAATTTGAAATCTAAACTTAGGTTATAATCCACAAGGATTTCTCACAATCAACTCAGATTCAACATATTCAAATATCAACCCACACTTTTCACCACAGGACAAAACAAAGGTGCCATTCTTCCTGCATTTCCTGTCTCAGTGACAGTACCAGTGTCTACCCAAACCAGAAGATGAGAAATCCTCCTAGATGACTTCTCCTTATGAGCTCCCTGACTGAAAACTCTCTATCTTGCTGTGCTGCTTTCTCTTCCTGACAGCCCTTCCCACTTTCTTGCTTGGATAATTTCAGTCAGCCTTTGAGACTGCTTAAGTATTCTCACTTCTAGGAAGCCTTTCTGACATTTTAGTTCAGTTCAGTTGCTCAGTCATATCTGACTCTTTGCGACCCCATGAACGGCAGCACGCCAGGCCTCCCTGTTGATCACCAACTCCTGGAGTCCACCCAAACCCATGTCCATCGACTCAGGGATGCCATCCAACCATCTCATCCTCTGTCGTGCCCTTCTCCTCCTGCCCTCAATCTTTCCCAGCATCAGGGTCTTTTCGAATGAGTCAGGTCTTCCCATCAGGTGGCCGAAGTATTGGAGTTTCAGCTTCAGGATCAGTCCTTCCAATGAATACCCAGGACTAATCTCCTTTAGGTTGGATATCCTTGCAGTCCAAGGGACTCTCAAGAGTCTTCTCCAATACCACAGTTCAAAAGCATCAATTCTTCAGCGCTCAGCTTTCTTTATAGTCCAACTCTCACATCCATACATGACCACTGGAAAAACCATACCCTTGACTAGATGGACCTTTGTTAACAAAGTAATGTCTCTGCCTTTTAATATGCTGTCTAGGTTGGTCATAACTTTCCTTCCAAGGAGTAAGCGTCTTTTAATTTCATGGTTGCAGTCACCATCTGCAGTGATTTTGTAGCCCCCCAAAATAAAGTCGACCACTGTTTCCACTGTTTCCCCATCTATTTGCCATGAAGTGATGGGCCCAGATGCCATGATATTAGTTTTCTGAATGTTCAGCTTTAAGCCAACTTTTTCACTCTCCTCTTTCACTTTCATCAAGAGGCTCTTTAGTTCTTCTTCACTTTCTGCCATAAGTGCGGTGTCATCTGCATATCTGAGGTTATTGATATTTCTCCTGGCAATCTTTTTTTTCTTTTCATTTATTTTTATTAGTTGGAGGCTAATTACTTTACAATATTGTAGTGGTTTTTGCCATACATTGACATGAATCAGCCATGGATTTACATGTGTTCCCCATCCCGATCCCCCCTCCTGCCTCCCTCCCCATCCCATCCCTCTGGGTCTTTCCAGTGCACCAGCCCTGAGCACTTGTCTCATGCATCCAACCTGGGCTGGTGATCTGTTTCACCCTTGATAGTATACTTGTTTCAATGCTGTTCTCTCAGAACATCCCACCTTTGCCTTCTCCTACAGAGTCTAAAAGTCTGTTCTATACATCTGTGTCTCTTTTACTGTTTTGTATATAGGGTTATCATTACCATCTTTTTAAATTCCATATATATATGTTAGTATACTGTATTGGTCTTTATCTTTCTGGCTTACTTCACTCTGTATAATGGGCTCCAGTTTCATCCATCTCATTAGAATTTTGAGCATTACTTTAGTAGCATGTGAGATGAGTGCAGTTATGTGGTAGTTTGAGCATTCTTTGGCATTGCGTTTCTTTGAGATTGGAATGAAAACTGACTCTTTCCAGTCCTGTGGCCGCTGCTGAGTTTTCCAAATTTGCTGGCATATTGAGTGCAGCACTTTTTCAGCATCATCCTTTAGGATTTGTAATGGCTTAACTGGATTTCCATCACTTCCACTAGGTTTGTTTGTATTGATACTCTGTAAGACCCACTTGACTTCACATTCCAGGATGTCTGGCTCTAGGTGAGTTATCACACCATCGTGATCATCTGGGTCGTGAAGATCTTTTCTGTATCATTCCTCTGTGTATTCTTGCCACCTCCTCTTAATATCTTCTGCTTCTCTTAGGTCCATACCATTTCTGTCCTTTATTGAGCCTATCTTTGCATGAAATATTCCCTTGGTATTTGTACTTTTCTTTAAGAAATCTCTAGTCTTTCCTATATTGGAGAAGGAAATGGCAACCCACTCCAGTGTTCTTGCCTGGAGAATCCCAGGGAAAGGGGAGCCTGGTGGGCTGCCGTCTGTGGGGTCGCACAGAGTCAGACACAACTGAGGTGACTTAGCAGCAGCAGCAGTCTTTCCTATTCTATTTTTTCCCTCTATTTCTTTGTATTGACAGTCATATAACAATAATCAGGGACTTTAACACCCTATTATGTCAATGGATATCTCATCCAGAAAGAAAATATGTTAGGAAATCCTGGCCTTAAACAACACAGGGGATCATATTGATTTAACATATCTATAGAGCAATGCACATTCTTTTCAATTGTAGTTGAAGCATTCTTGAGGATAGATCATGTGGTAGGCCCAAAATTTAAGAAGACTACAGTCATCTAATGCATCTTGACACACTGTGGAACGAGAAATCAACGACAATAAACACAAACACATGGAGGCTAAATAGTATGCTACCAAACAATGGATCACTGAAGAAATCAAAAGGAGTTTAAAAGATACCTGGAGATAAATGACAGTGAAAACACAATGATTCAAAATATATGGGTCACAGGATAAACTGTGTAGGAGTGAAGTTTATAGCAAGCCTACTTCAGGAGACAAGTAGTGTCAAATAAAAAACCTAACATACCTAAAGGATCTAGAAAAATAACAAAGCCTAAGGTTAGTAGAAGGAAAGAAATGTTAAAGGTTGAAGCAGAAATAAATGAAACAGAGAGTTAAAAAAACAGCAATGAAACTAAAGCTGGTTCTTAGAAAAAATGAATAAAATTGATTAATCTTTAGCCAGATTCATAAAGAAAATAAATAAAAGGTGAAAAAAGAGAAGTTATAATGTGTACTAGAGAAATACAAAGGATCATAAAAATTATTATAAACAAATTAATCAATTTATACACCAGTAAAATGGACAACATATAAGAAATGGACAAATTACTAGAAATATACAATTTCCCAAGACAGATTCAGAAAAAAGTAGAAAATATGAACAGACCAATTCCTAGTGATTAAATTAAATCAGTAATCCGTACACTCTACCTGGATAAAAGCCCAAGACAAGAAAGCTTAAGAGGTGAACTCTATCAAAATTTTTAAAAAAAGATTTAACACTTTTCTTTCTCAAACTATTCCAAAATGTGGAAGAAGAAAGAATGCTTCTGAAATTATCCTACAAGGTTGTGCATGCATGCTGAGTCATGTCCGACTCTTTGTGACCATGGACTGTAGCCTGCCAGGCTCCTCTGTCCGTGTGATTTTCCCAACAAAAATACTGGAAAGTGAAATTGAAGTCACTCAGTTGTGTCTGACTCTTTGTGACCCCATAGACTGTAACCTGCCAGGTTCCTCTGTCCATGGGATATTCCAGGCATAAATACTGGAGTGGGTTGGTATTCCTTCTCCAGGGAATCTTCCTGACCCAGGGATCAAACCCATGTCTACTGTGTTGCAGGCAGATTTTTTACCATTTGAGCCACAAGGAAAACCCAAGAATACTGGATGGGATGTAATTTCTTCCTTCAAGGGATCTTCCCAACTTAGGAGTTGAAGCAGTGTCTGCTGCCTTGGTAGGTGAATTCTTTACCTCTGAGCCACCTGGGAGTCCATTCTACAAGGTTAGTATCACTCTGATACCAAAACCAGAAAAAGACATTGCAAGGAAAATTACAGGCCTATAATCACTGATTCCCAGGTGGTGCATGGGTTAAGAGTCTGCCTGCCAATGCAGGAGAAGTGGGTTCCATCCCTAGGTCAGGAAGATCCCCTGGAAATGGCAACCCATTCCAGAACTCTTATGTGGAAAATCCCGTGGACAGGGGAGCCTGGCAGGCTGCAGTCCATGGGGTCGCAAAGAATTGGATACAACTGAACACACATGCATACAATTACTGATGAAAAGGCTGCATAAATTCAAGATACCAGGAAACCTAATTCAATAACATGTTAAAAGAACTGTAAAACATAATAAAGTGGGTTTTATCTCAGGGATGCAAGGATGGTTCAATAGCCCAAAATCTGTGTGATAAAATACATTAACAAATTGATGAAAAATCATTTGATCATTCTAATAGATGCAGACAAACATTTTGACAATATTTAATATCCATTGGTAAAAATGCAACAATACAGGTACAGTGGGAACATATCTCAACATAATAAAGTCCATATATGAGAAGCCAACAGCTAACATCATACCCGATGAAAAGCTTAAAGAATTTCCTCTAAGATCAAGAACATGACAGCGGTGCCCACTCTCATCACTGTTATTCAGCGTAATATTGGAATTCCTAGCACATCAATAAGAAAAACAAAAGGAATCCAAATTGTAAAGGAAGAAGTAAAATTGCCACTGTTTTGCAGATGACAATATATTGAAATTCCAAATATGCCACCCCAAAACCTATTAGAACTAGTAGATGCATTCAGTAAATTTATAGGATACAAAGTAAATGTAAGTCTGTCACATATTTATACACTAGCATTATATCAGAAAGATAAATTAAGAAGCAATTGAATTTACAATTGCATTAGTGTCATCAAATACCTAGGAATAAAACCATCCAAGGTTGTAAAAGGTATTCAAAAAGTATGACATTCATAAAATAAAGACAAAAAAAACGTGAAGATGTACCATGTATCATGCTCAAGAATATTGTTAAAAATGACCAAGTTACCTAAGGCAATCTACAGATTCAGTACCCTCTCGATCAAAATACCAGTGGTATTTTTTACAAAACTAGAGCAAGTAATTCTAAAATTTTTATGGAAATGCAAAAAAAAAAAAAAAAAAATCCTCAAAAAAGCAAAAATAATCTTGAGAAAGAACAAGTCTGGAAGTATCACACTTTCTTATTTACTGAATGGGAGGAAATATTTTCAAATGATATATCTGATAAGAGGTTAATATAAAAAATATCCAAAAATCACATAACACAGCATTAAAAAAAAAAAAAAAAAAAAAAAGGAGAAAAACATCTGACTAAAAAGTGGGCAGAGGACCTAAATAAACATTTTTCCAAAGAAGAGATTTAACTGGCCAAGAGATACATTGAAAGATGCTCAAATTCAGTAATTATCAGGGAAATGCAAATCAAAGCCACAACAAAATATTACCTTACATCTGTCAGAATGGGTATTATAGAAAAGATAACAGACTTTTAGACTCTGTGGGAGAAGGCGAAGGTGGGATGGTCTGAGAGAACAGCATTGAAACAAGTGTATTATCAAGGGTGAAACAGATCACCAGCCCAGGTTGGATGCATGAGACAAGTGCTCAGGGCTGGTGCACTGGAAAGACCCAGAGGGATGGGATGGAGAGGAAGGTGGGAGGGGGGATCGGGATGGGGAACACATGTAAATCCATGGCTGATTCATGTCAATGTATGGCAAAAACCACTACAATATTGTAAAGTAATTAGCCTCCAACTAATAAAAATAAATGAAAAAAAAAAAAAGATAACAAATAACAAGTGTTGATATGGATGTGGAGAAAAGCGAATCCTTTTGCACTGTTTGCAGAAAAGCAGAAATGTAAATTGGTGCAGCCACTATGGAAAACAATAGAGAAGTTCTTTAAAAAACCTTAAATACAATGACCATATAATCCAGAAATTCCACTTCTTGGTATTTTCCTGAAGAAATCAAAACCACTAATTTGAGAAGATAAATGCACCTTGGTGTTCATTGCACTATTATTTACAACAATCAAAATATGGATGCTATCTTTGACAGCTAAATGGATAAGGAAGACGTGGAGTACATATACAGTTAGCCATAAAAAGTGAAATCTTGCCTTTTGCAGCAGTATGGATAGATGGAGAAGGAATAATGCTAAGTGAATGAGAAAGGACAAATATTGTATGAAATTACTTATGTGTGAAATCTTGAAAAAAAAAAAAGGAACCAACATAATAAAACACAAACAGTCATAGATACTGAGAACAAACAGGTAGTCAACAGAAGAGAGGAGGATGGCTTGAACTATTTGAGAAAAATTAAGAGGTACAGTGAGTTTCAGCAAACTCTGGTAGATAGCGAAGGACAGGTAGCCTAGCATGCTGCAGTCCATGGGGCTGCAAAGAGTCAGACATGACTGAGCAACTGAATGACAACAACAAAGAAGTACAAAATTCCAGTTACAAAATAAATGAGTAACAGGGATGAAATATATGGCTATGAAAAGTCAATAATGATCTTTTTGCATGGTGACAGTAAACTTATCATGGTGATCATATTGTAATGTATAGATATATCAAATCACTATGTTGTTGACTTGGAACTAACAGTTCCATATGGGTCAATTATACTAAATAAATACCAATGGATTAAGCTTGGTATGTACAGGATGCTCTCTTTTGATTTACATAAAATCAACTGATTAGGGATGTTAATGTTTATAAAGTCCTTTTACAAAAGTAGAACATAGAAAAATGTTTGACTGAATAATCAAGAGAAGGTGAGTATATGGTAAAAGATGACTATAATCACCTTTCTTTTAACTGTCTCAAGAAAATATTCCCTGAAGCTTACTCTGTACACTAGGAAGACAATTTTGAAGAATATTGTTCAGCCAAGTTGATACATCAAGAAGCCATCACACAGTGACCCGAAACATCTTAAAACAGGGGACACATTTCACTGAAACGTTTTCCATTACTCACCTCAAAGTTTGTATGAATGATAGTCCAGCTGTCATCTTGACATTCTCCAATCTGCCTTTCTCCTCATATGATTTTAGACATAGTATCTTTGTGACATTCTTCAGTTCAGTTCAGTTGCTCAGTCGTGTCCGACTCTTTGCGACCCCGTGAATTGCAACACGCCAGGCCTCCCTGTCCATCACACCTGGGCACAAATCTACATGAATTTTCAGTGATATAATGAAGAGATGGTCATAACAGAAAAATCAAGTGATACAATGCTTGCTTATTTTATATAATATGTAGTATTGAATAAAAATTACAACATAAGAATATTGAAGAATGGATTTTTATAATATGCTGCCAGCATACATATGACTTCCTAAGTCACATCCAAAGTATGAGCAACCTGTCAAAGACTTTCCCTTTGCCTTTCTCATGAAGTTTGTATAATTCTTGGTTTACTGTCCTGCCTGAATGTTTCAGATACTTTAGAAAAGTGACTAGGTTTTGCCTATAATGCTTTATTAAAATTAACTTATTTTAATTGGAGGATAATTTCTTTACAATATTGTGGTGGTTTTTGCTATAATCAACATGAGTCACCCATGGGTGCCCATGTGTCTCCCCATCCTGAACCCCTTCCCACCTCCTTTCCCATCCCATCCCTCTGGGTTGTCCCAGAGCACTGACTTTGAATGCCCTGCTTCATGCATCAAACTTGTACTAGTCATCTATTTTACATATGGTAATATACCTCTTTCAATGCTATTCTCTTAAATCATCCCACCCTCACCTTCTCCCACAGAGTTAAAAACCTGTTCTTTACATCTGTGTCTCTTTTGCTGCCTTGCATATAGGATCGTCATTACTGTCTTTATAAATTACCTATATATGTGTTAATATACTGTATTGTTGTTTCTCTCTCTGACTTACTTCAATCTGTATAATAGGCTCCAGTTTCATCCACCTCATTAGAACCAACTTAAATGTGTTCTCTTTTATAGCTGAGAAATATTCCATTGTGTATATGTACCAAAACTTCCTTATCCATTCATCTGCCAATGGACATCTAGTTTGCTTCCATATCTTAGTTATTATAAACAGTGCTGCCATGAACATTGGGGTACCCGTGTCTCTTTAAATTCTGGTTCCCCAGTGTGTATACCCAGCACTGGGATTTCTGGGTCATATGGCAGTTCTATTTCCAGTTTTTTAAGGAATCTCCACACAGTTCTCTATAGTGGCTATAACAGTTTGCATTCCCACCAACATATATAAGTGTCAGAGGGTTCCCTTTTTTCCACACACTCTCCCACATTTATTGTTTGTATGTTTTGATCATGGCCATTCTGATAGGCATGAGATGATACGTCATTGTGATTTTTATTAGCATTTCATTAATAATGAGTGCTGTTGAGCATCTTTTCATGTATTTATTGGCCATCTGTATGTCTTCTTTGGAGAGATGTTTGTTTAGTTCTTTGGCCCATTTTTTGATTGGGTTGCTTGTTTTTCTTGTATTGAGCTGCATGAGATGTTTGTATATTTTGGAGATTAATTCTGTGTCAGTTGCTTCATTTGCTATTATTTCCCCCCATTCTGAAGGCTGCCTTTTCACCTTGCTTATAGTTTCCTTCATTGTGCAAAGCTTTTAAGTTCAATAAGGTCCCATTTGTTTATTTGTATTTCCATTACTCTGGGAGGTGGGTCATAGAGGATCTTGCTGTGATTTGTGTCAGAGTGTTCTGCCTATGTTTTCATCTAAGAATTTTATAGTTTCTGGTCTTACATATAGATTTTTAATCTGTTTTGAGTTTGTTTTTGTGTATGGTGTTAGAAAGTGTTCTAGTTTCATTCTTTTACACATGGCTGACCAGATTCCCCAGCACCACTTGTTAAAGAGGTTGTCTTTTGTCCATTGTATATTTTTGCCTCCTTTCTCAAAGAAAAGGTGTCAATAGGTGCCTGGATTTGTTTCTGGGCTTTCCATTTTGTTCCATTGATCTATATTTCCATCTTTATGCCAGTACCATACTGTCTTGATGACTGTAGCTTCATAGTATAGTCTGAAGTCAGGCAGGTTGATTCCTCCAGTTCCATTCTTCTTTCTCAAGATTGCTTTGGCTATTCAAGGTTTTTTTTTGTGTTTCCGTACAAATTGTGAAATTATTTATTCTAGTTCTGTGAAAAAGCACCATTAGTAGCTTGATAGGTATTGCATTGATTCTATATATTGCTTTGGGTAGTATACTAATTTTCACTATATTGATTCTTCCAATCCATGAACATGGCATATTTCTCTATTTGTGTCACTTTGTTTTTTTATCAGTGTTTTATAGTTTTCTATATATAGGTCTGTTTCTTTAGGTAAATTTATTCCTAAGTATTTTATTCTTTACATTGCAGTGGTGAATGGAATCAGTTCCTTAATTTCTCTTGCTTTGTTTTTCATTGTTGATGTATAGGAATGCAAGGGATTTCTGTGTATTAAATTTATATTCTGCAACTTTACCATATTCATTGCTTAGCTCTAGTAATTTTCTGGTGGTATCTTTAGGGTTTTCTATGTAGAGTATCATGTCATTTGCAAACAGGGAGAGTTTTGCTTCTTTTCCAACCTGGATTCCTTATATTTCTTTTTCTTCTCTGATTGCTGTGGCTAGGACTTCCAATACTGTGTTGAATAGTAGTGGTGAGAGAGGCATCTTTGTCTTGTTCCTGATTTTACAGGAAATGCTTTCAATTTGTTCACCATTGAGGATAATGCTTGCTGTGGGTTTGCTGCATATGACTTTTATTATGTTTAGGTATGTTACTTCTATTCCTGCTTTCTGGAGAGTTTTGATCATGAATGGGTGTTGAATTTTGTCACACGCTTTCTCTACATCTATTGAGATAATCATAGGGCTTTTTGTCTTTCAGTCTGTTAGTTTGGTGAATCACATTGATTGATTTGCAAATATTGAAGAATCATTTTATCCCTGGAGTAAAGATCGTGATATATGATCTTTTTAATATGTTGTTGGATTCCGTTTGCTAGAATTTTGTTGAGGATTTTTGCATCTATGTTCATCAGTGATATTGGCCTGTAGTTTTCTTTTGTTGTGTCATCTTTGTCTGATTTTGGTATTAGGATGATGGTGGCCTCATAGAATGAGTTTAGGAGTTAACCTTCCTCTGAAATTTTCTAGAAGAGTTTGAGTAGGATAGGTGTTAGCTCTTCTCTAAATTTTTGGTAGAATTCACCGGTGAAGTCATCTGGTCCTGAGCTTTTGTTTGTTGGGCGTTTTTTTATTACAGTTTTGATATCCATCCTTGTGATGGCTTTGTTAAGATTTGTTTAATATGCTTTTGTTGAACTTTATTTTTAATATTGTATGTAAGATTCAAAAGTTTGACATAAAATGTTGGAAAATTAAGTTTAGCCATATATTGTAATGCTCAGATGATCAGGGCTTTGTTCAGTTATTCTTTATTGAGATTCTACTGTCCCCATACTTTTACTAAACAGTTTACATGTAGTGAATACTAATGTACATTGTCTATTTTCAAAAAACTTATTTTCAAGGGATGAGGCATTACAGTCAGATACTTAGAATACAATATGATGAGTGCTTTACATGAATACTATGGGAGGACACATGAGTCTTGACAAAGCACTGGGGAAAAGAGTGATCTAAGCCAGAGGAAGCATCTAAATGTTTAAGTAGACCAGTATTGAGAAGAATAGAATAGCTATGTCAAAACTAGACCGTTTTAAAAAGCAGAGACATCACTTTACCAACAAAAGTCCATACAGTCAACACTATGGTTTTTCCAGTCATCATTATGGATGTGAGAGTTGGACCATAAACAAGGCTGAGTGTCAAAGAACTGATGCTTTCAAACTGTGGTGCTGGAGAAGACTCCTGAAAGTCCCTTGGACTGCAAGGAGTTCAAACCAGTCAATCCTAAAGGAAATCAACCCTGAATATTCATTGGAAGGATTGATGCTGAAGCTGAAGTTCCAATACTTTGGCCACCTGATGCAAAAAACTGACTCACTGGAAAAGGGGACTGTGATGCTGGGGGAAAAAATGAGGGAAAGAAGAGAAGCAGGTGACAGATAATGAGATGGTTGGATGGCATCACTCACTCAATGGAGATGAGTTTGAGCAAACTCATGGACACAGTGATGGACAGAGAAGCCTGGTGTGCTGCAGTCCAAGGGGTCACAAAGAGTCAGAACTTAGCAACTGAACAACAGCAATAAGAAGGATTGAGAAGTAGCAAAGTAGTGGAGAAATAAAGAACTTAAAATAATTGGATTTTGTAGAAATAGATAAGCTCACTGAAGGGTTTTAAGGAAGATAATAAGATGATTAACTGAGTTTTAGCAAGGTTAGCCATACACACATGCACACTGGTCCCAGAGTATATATTAAATAAATACTGGATAAATGAATGAGTAAATGAATGCAATACAGGGAATGAATTAATTTGCAAAAGCAGGTCAATCAGTCAGTTCAGTCGCTCAGTCATGTCTGATTCTTTGCGACCCCATGGACTGTAGCACACCAGACTTTCCTGTCCATCACCAACTCCCGAAACTTGCTCAAACTCATGTCCATTGAGTTGGTGATGCCATCCAACCATCTCATCCTCTGTTGTCCCCTTCTCCTCCTGCCTTCGGTCTTTCCCAGCATCAGGGTCTTTTCAAGTGAGTCAGTTCTCCACATCAGGTGACCGAAGTATTGGAGTTTCAGCTTTAGCATCAGTCCTTCCAGTGAATATTCAGGACTGATTTCCTTTATGATGGACTGGTTGGATCTCCTTGCAGTCCAAAGGACTCTCAAAAGACAGGTAGTCCAGATCATAGGCTGTTGAAGTAAACTAAGCTAGAGCACATGGGTTTAGCTAAAATTGGCCTGATGGAGAAAAGGTATAGATTCTAGAAATATTAAGAAAGTAGAGCAAGGGATACTTCATGATTTAGTTGTTTAGTATAAGAGTGGATAAAGAAAAGGAGGAAATGAGTTGAAAATTTGTGGCTTAAATTACTGAGAATGGAAATATAGGATGAAGAGAAGATATGAGTATCAGTGAAGAATAATTCCAGTAATATTTTTATTACTGGTGTCTAGAGAGGTTGAATAAATCAGAAGATGTTATTAAAGGATACATAGTTGCAATTTGAAGGTGAATAAGTTCTAGAGGTTTAATGCATAGCATAATAATTATAGTCAATAATCCTGAATTATATTCTTACTTCAAAGATGCTAAGAGACTAAATTTCATCCATCACCCAAAGAAGTTATATTATGTAATATAATAGAGGTGTTAGCTAATGCTTTGATGATAATCATACTATAATATATAAATTTATCAAATCAATACATACATCTTAACTTACATAATATTGTATGTACATAGATCTGTACATATGATGGTGGGTGGATTGAAGAACCAGTGCTTTCCACAACCCCAGAAGTTCTAGGAACATCAGTTGTACCCATGACCCTGGTGCCCTTAGCAACAGTAGCAACACCTGCAGCCCCAGCTCCCCCAGCTGTGGTTGTGGTGTTTGCAGCATAGGGCACCTTGGTTACCCCAGCGATGATAGTGGTGTCTATGATTCTGGCAATCCTATAAGCAGCAACAGAACTGGTGACCTTTATGGTGCAAGAAAGGACAATGGCACTTGCAACTCCTCTGGCAGAAGGAATAGGGGGTGGAAGTGTGCACTCCCAAATATAGCTGGAGGCAACTCATAAAAACAAAAGAAAATGTGTGCTACAGTGCCACCTTCTAGGAAAGAAAAGAAAGGCCTCTAATTCCCAAGGTAAATAAAGCTTCACTTAAAAAAGAAAGGTGTCCCTAGTTCAAATGTACTGGTAGAGGCACATCTCATCAAATACCATGAAAAAAAAACCCACAGTGATATGGTTTCACAAAAAAGAGAATGGCAATTTTCCAACAGCCAAACTCAAAGTCTGGAAGATTGGTATCTAACTAATAGAGGATTCAAAATAGCTGTTGTGAATTCAGTGAGCTATAAGAAAACTCAGAAAGGTAATCCAGTGAACTCAGGAATAAAATTAGTAAAGAGATATAAATTGCCAAAAAATACTAAAATTATAAAGAACAGAAAAAATTCTGAAGTTGAAGAACTCAATGTATGAGATGAAGAATGCACTAGAACACATGGAAACAGATCCAGTGGAAGAGAGAATAAGCAGTCTGGAAGATAGGAATCTAGAAATGATTCAGTTGGAATAGGAGAGAGAACTAAGATTTTAAAAAAGTAAAGAAACTTTATGAGAACCATAAGACTCCATTAGGAGAACTAACAGAAGAATAATAGTTGTACCAAAAGAAGAGAAAGAGAAGGGGACAAGGAGGATATCCCAGGAAATAATAGCTAAGAACTTTGTAAACCAAGGGAAACATGCAGACATATGGTCCATGAAGATAATTGATCATCTTACTATCTCAATGCAAAAAGACCCCCTCCAAGATACATTACAATTAATCCATCAATCTCAATAATGAAAGACTATTGAAGGCAGACAGGGAAACCTATAGATGAACCTCCATTAGACTATAAGCAGATGTCTCAGCAGAAATTCTACAGACAGAGTGGAATGACATGTTAAAAGTATTGAAAGATAAAGACTTCCAGACAAGATACTCTAGTCAAGTTACCCCTCATATATGAAGAGTAAAGAAAAAGCTTTCTCAGATTAAAAAAAAAAACAAAAAAAGCCAAGGGAGTTCACCATTAACTACTAAATCTGCCTTAAAAGAAATGTTGAAAGGACCTTTTCTACTTAAAACAATAAGACAGAAATACACAATACTTTGAGTCAGCTGGTAAAGACAGAATCAGAAAACTGTAATGCAATTATAGAATAGGACTCTAAACAACTATAGCATTGAGGTTCAAAGGAAAAAAAAGCATTAAAAATAATTATAACTACTACTGTTCAGTTACAAACTCACAGCATAAAAAGGGATCATTTGTGACAGCAAAAATATAAAAGGGGGTGGGAAAAATGATGGGACCTCTAAAAACAAATGAAGATAAGTTGCTATCAGCAGAAGAAAAGACTGTTTTATCTATAACTGTTTATTCAAACCTCATGGTAACCACAAAATACATGTCTAAAGCAAAAGCACAAAAAAGGGAAACTGAACAAATCATTCTAGAAAACTACCAACCCTAAAAGGTAAACTGAAATATAAAGTAAAAAACAAACAGTAGAGATACAAAACAATCACTGGTGGCTCAGTGGTGAAAGACTCACTTGCAAATGCAGGAGATGCAGTTTCAATCCCTGGGTCAGGAAGATCCCCTGGAGAAGGAAATGGCAACCCACTCCAGTATTCTTGCCTGGAAAATCCCATGGACAGAGGAGCCTGGCAGGCTACAGTCCATGGGATCACAAAAGTGTTGGACATGACTTAGCAACTAAATAACAAGTCCTTATATATCAGAAATCACCCTAAGTGTAAATGAGTTGAACTCAGAGGTCGAGTGAGTTCAACTTATCACTGCCTTAAGAGACTCAACTCTATAGACAAACAAATTTAAAGTGAAAGAGTAGAAGATGATACTCCAAGTGAATGTTACCAAAAGAAAGCAGGTATAGCCATACTGGTATAGTACAAGCTAGAATCAAGATTTCCAGGAGAAATATCAATAATCTCAGATATGCAGACAACACAACCCTTATGCCAGGAAGTGAAGAAGAACTAAAGAGCCTCTGGATGAAAGTGAGAGAGGAGAGTGAAAAAGGTGGCTTAAATCTCAACATAAAAAAAATGAAGATCATGGCATCTGATCCCATCACTTCAGGGCAAATAGATGGGGAAACAATGGAAACAGTGACAGATTTTTTTTTTTTTTTGGGGGGCTCCAAAATCACTGCAGATGGTGACTGCAGCCATGAAATTAAGACACTTACTCCTTGGAAGAAAAGTTATGACCAACCTAGACAGCATATTAAAAAGCAGAGACATTACTTTGTCAACAAAGGTCTGTCTAGTCAAAGCTATGGTTTTTCCAGTAGTCATGTATGGATGTGAGAGTTGAACTATAAAGAAAGCTGAATGCCAAAGAATTGATGCTTTTGAACTGTGGTGTTGGAGAAGACTCTTTAGAGTCCCTTGGACTTCAAGGAGATTCAACCAGTCCATCCTAAAGAAAATCAGTACTGAATGTTCATTGCCAAGACTGATGCTGAGGCTGAAACTTCAATACGTTGGCTACCTGATGCGAAGAACTGACTCCTTGGAAAAGACCCTGATGCTGAGAAAGATTGAAGTTGGGAGAAGGGGAAGCCAGAGGATGAGTTGGTTGCATGGCATCACTGACTCGATGGACATAGTTTGAGCAAGCTTCAGGAGTTGGTGATAGACAGGGAAGCCTAGCGTGCTGCAGTCCTTGGGGTCTCAAGGAGTCAGACATGACTGAGTGACTGAACTTAATATCTAAATGAAGTTGACAGCTAAGTATCAACATCTGAAAGAAAGTAACTTGAAAGAATTGCATTTTAAAATTTAATCTATTGCAAAATATGTAAGAAAAAGTGATACACCTATAAAACAATCACAGGGAAACTATGATTCATTTAAGTAGAAATAATATATAGTATTTATAAAATCTAGAGTAGATAGGTCATTATTAATTCATAAGGTATAAAACCTTATATGAACTTGATATGAAAATAAAAAGAAAAAAATTGACTGTTGAAATTGATTTTAATCAGCAAGTTAGACAAAGCTTCATAAAATATTAACCTGGTCAAAATTTAAGACATATTTATTCTTGATGACATATTATGTACAAATGAAGGAAATTAAGTATTTCATTTGCATATGATATTTTACATATTGTACTTATTTTATTCACTTATTAATCTCCCATTCTGTCTCCAGAATTATATCTTGAACTTCCAACTTACTTTGATTAAAAAGTAGTAATTTACTATGAAAACTTTAAAATTTGACAATTATGTAGTAACTGGATTTCAGGTTTTACTGGTTAAATTGTATTTGAGCACTTAAAATCTGAGGTGTTTGCTCTCAGAGCCATATGGAGAAATTCAGTAGCTGAATTAAGCGTAAGCAGGACTAGATATGTAGGCTTCACTTCTCTAGCAAAATATTCACTACACAATAGACACACAATGTTCATTTTTCCAGTTTCTCTGCCTACATATGTCCTCTATTAAAATGTTTTACATGTCTGAGCATTTATAAGAATTGTAGAAATGAAAAGGACTACTGAAATAGTTGTACTAATAGAATGGTTGTCTATAGAAGATGCACAAATAGCCTGAATTCATTTGGTACTGGTTCAGTAACATAGTTCAGATGAAAGATAAAAGGTCCAAAAAATTCCTGTTAGGAAGGTTAGCCCCTTTAATAACTAGCTGATATTTGTGACACTTTAAATGACAAGAATTTTAGTTTGACACAGCAAAGTCTATACATAATGGCTGTCAGAATTGTTGTCAGTCACAGAGGAATAAGCATTTAACACACTGGTCCTCCCACAAATTAGTTATTAATAATCTGCAGGGAAAACACAATGGAACACTTCTTGGGGGCTATGTGTCAACCTGGAGTGATTCTCACAATAGTTGCAAAAGTGGCAGCCCTGAGTTCCAAAAGCTTAATAGAAAAAATGTGAAATCTTTGAAGCTAGGGGAACCTAGTGAGGAAGCACCAGGAAACCACAGCTGCTGGAGAGTGAAGAAGGAATCTCCAGTAAGGGGAAAGTCAGGAGAAACCCAATTCCTTCATTAAATAAGTTCATGTCACTGAATGGTCCCTGAACAAGATACATGAAGGTCACAATGAAAGTAGCTTGCAACCAAAGATTAAGAAATCTAGTGGATATCTAAGTTGACACTCAATGCATGCATGAGTCAGCAATTTAAGTTTAATAAACTAAAACAAAACATTTGTATTCTTGGAGAAATATAATAGAATCTAGAATGTACCAAACATGCTATTCACAATGTTCAGGACAAAATACAATTATTCAACAGTCAGGAAGATGTGATCTATTATTTAAAAAAAAAAAAAGTCATCAACAAATGGTGATTGCTAATTAACTCAGATGCTGCAATTTTCAGACCAATACTTTAAAACAATTTTATCAGCTATTTTCACTGAAGTAAAGGAAAATATGCTTATAACATGTGAAAATATAGGAAATGTCAGTAGAGGAAGAATAATCAACTAATATACTCTTGGTTGAATGTAAAATGGCAAAACAGCTGTGAAAAACAGTCTAGAAGCTTTTTTACCCTTCTTTTTAAGTGAAAATGAACTACCCTTTAACCCAGCAGTCCCCTCCTGGGTATTTATTAAAAATAAATAAAACTTATTTTCACAAAAATAAGTATAGATGAATGTTAATAGCAGTTTTATTTCATAATAGCCAAAAACATGGAAATATCCCAAGTGTCTTTCAACAGGAGAATTGATAAACAAATGTACATTCATCGGATGGAATACTACTCAGAAATGTAAAGGAACAAATTAATATTTCACAAGGTTCCAGTAGCTAAATATTTGCCTAAATTCTAAAACAGTTTACCAGCACTTTGCAAAACTGTGTCAGCATGACTAACAAGACTTTTCTCATTTTAGTTTAGTTTTTTCCCTAAAAAAAGAAGCTACAATATAAATATTGTGAACCAAAGGAAAAAAAAAAAATGTCTGCTTACATTGCATATCTCTTAAGGTCCTAAGGAAAGAGCAAAAAGAAGACATAAAAGGAGGCGGGTAAAACAACAAGGTTGGAAAACATGAAATGGAGAAACTACAGTCCAAGATGCTGAAAAGCAGACTGATAGAAAAAATAAAAACCAGGGAAACACTCAGCCAAGAGAGCAGAGGAAAGCATAGTTCCTCCCAAAAGAGCTTGGAACCAACTGCAGCAGAGAAACAGTCAATATAAGGAGTAGGTGGGGACCTCTGGCCCACGGGCAGGTTAACTACTAATAACTTTTATTCATGACAGCTGGCTCCATGAGTGCTCCTTTTTCCCACTTCTTGGGCACAGGGAACAGGTTAACTACTAACATTTATTCTTGACAGCTGGCCATGTGGACAGCGCCTTTCTTCATTCCCAGGTTCTGTAGAGAAAAGTTTTAACTTCTTAAATAAAACTTGAAAACCACTCTCAAATGTAAGCAATTTGTGTGTGTAGCAAAACAGTGGGGTTGTCAAGCCCATGGTAAAAGAGCAAAGCTTGAAGAAACTCTGGACTTGATATCAGATGCCGAAAAAGAAATACATGTGTAACAAGTGTTGAAGCAACTTTACCCAGGAGTATATGCCAAATGTTATCTCTGGAGAAGAGCCTTTATTTTGGCAGTTGTGGGGATCCACAGCCTGGTTCCCTCTGTGTTCCACCTACAGCCAGGCACACTTCCAAAAAACACCCTATGGTCTATCAATTAATAGGAATGGATATTAGGAAAACAAATCTACAGCAGCAAAGGAAAACCACCAATACAGCTATATTCATCAATCAAATTCTTTGTGGTAAGTTGTAAGATGTGATCACTGAGTTTCTGAGGAAATATTAATAGAATATGTTAAAAACAAGATAACAGACCCAAAATGGAGACACATGCTAAGCTACATGTGGCCAACCAAGACAAACTTAATTACAGCTTCAGCTGTCTAGGAAACAGAATCTTAAACCTGTCACTCAGGAATCACCTGATCAGCACTAGTTAGGTAAACTGCCTGAGATACTCCTGCCATCCCCTAAAGGAAAGTTAACTTTGTAATAGCTAACCTACTTTTATTTTTTTGCATAGCATGATTTCCTTGTTTCCACACCCCTCTGCCTGTAAAGCTTGCATTTCATATGGCTCTTCCGAGCTGCTTTCTACCTCCTAGATGCTGCCTGACTCTAATGGATTTTTTCTCAAATAAATCACTTAAAGTAAATGAATAAATAAAGCTAATCAGAAATAAAAGGAAAAAATTAGTGATATATGCCACAGCATGGGTGTATTATAAAAATACTTTGTTGAGTGAAATATACTTTCTCTAAAGAATACATATTGAATGATTCAATTTATATGGATCTGTAGAATATGGAAAACTAATGCTTAAGGGGGACATCATACAATGCTTATATTTGGAGTGTAGGTTAACAACTAAATGTAAAGGGAAAGAAAGGATATTTTTGAGGTGATGATAATGGTCTTTATCCTCATGAGGATTTTGCTTACATAGGACTGTTCATTCAAAACTCTGTCAATGTACACTTAAGATATGTGCATTTTATTGTACTTGAATATTACATAAAGACACGAAGAAATTGGATAACATAAGTTAAAACAATTTTCAATCCCCAAATTAAACAAGGGGAAAAAAATAGAAGAACTCAGTGCAGTATACTTTGTAAGATTTTTTTTTTTATGTGAATCATTTTTTAAAGTCTTTTTTTAGTTTGTTATAACATTGCTTCTGTTTGTTTTTGTTTTTTTTCGCCCTGAGGCATATGGGATCTTGGTTACCTGATCAAGGAATGAACCCACATGTCCTGCATTGGAAGGTGAAGTCTTAACCACTGGAGCACCAGGGAAGTCCAAGTGCCACTTAATTTTTAGATAAATATGAAATATTCCAAACCCAGAGCTGTATGCATATGATTACAGTGAGTTGGAGAGCCTTAAGTATCTCCCTAATAATATAATTTAAATGGAAGCCTTCTTCTACTTAGAACCTGCCCATTTTTTTCAGACCTTAGGTTTACTCTTTGCATGTTGTTTGCAACCTCCTACCCATTCAAAAGAATAAAATGCCAATACCAGTACTAAGCAACATTATTTCTTTATTCATACATATGAAGTACTAATCAAGGATTAAAGGCCCGAGTAGAAAGAAAAATATTAGGCTATAAAAACTGAACTACAGATTCCAAAACTTATTGAGATAATGTAAAGAATAGAAGAGTCACTTTTTAAAATATAATTAATATTCCTTAAGAGGATTAAGAGTACACTATATTCAGTTTTTTAAATAACTAAAAAAAAAATCCTAAAAACAAAATGATTAAATAATAGTAATACTGTCAGAGGAAAAATTATTGTAATTTGTTCAATGAAACTGAAGTTTAATAAAAGTTGAACATGTTTTTATACATTATGAAATCATCAAGTATAATTTGAATTTGTTAGGCAGTAATATTTGAGAAAATACTCAAATAGCATTTTGAACAGCAGTGTAGTGTGAGTGATATTGGTGATCTAAAGGGCATGTTATGATGATGGGAAATAGGCAGTGTGCTTCAGTGGATTAAACTAGGAATTATGAGCCTCAAGTTGTAATTTCAGCCCTGCCTCAAATTTATGGTATGAATTGGCAAATACTTTTCCCTCATAGGTGACAGTTTTTTCTCATCTACAAATTTAGTTTTGATCATATTTGAATTTTGTATTATTATCATGCAACTCATGGCAATATTTGAATAATTACTTATAGTGTGTTTAAATACATGAACTTTAGATCTCCAAGAGAGTGAGTTTTAGTTTTTACCTTTAATAAATGTTTCATGCCTTTTACGTTTTCTTTTACTTTTTCATGTCTGTGTATTCTTCTGCTGCAGGATCTGTAGTTTACATTTTTGTAGTTCATAATTCTTTCTGGCTCCTGTGCCATATTCACCTTGGTGTAGCACCCACCTTTTCTGCATCCGCAGCTCTCACAGGGGTGGTAAGCTGGAAAGGATGGATGAAGTGTCTGATTGCAGCCATGGCTGGCATACTCAGACAAGCAAGCCTCTCATATTCTTTTGTTTGCTTAACAAATCATGTAGGACAAATTAAAGCAGCAGGCCAAACATGCCTCAGCTGTACCCCCAGGGTGCTGTCCCCATATTCACGCATGGGCACACGCTTCTATTGTGACCCTTTGTAGTTTGTTTAATGAACTTATCATTTTCCTTATCCTGTGTGCCAGATGTGCTCTAAGCATTTATAACCAAAATTCAAATACACTGCAGAAGATAAACTCACATACTTCAAAATAATACAATTTTCAATATTCATTTTCTCTCTTAATTTGAAGGAGGATAAATGAATAAATTTTCAGCCTCAAATCTTGATTTCAACCAATTATAACTATTCCATGCTGGAAGGTAAATTGAACCAGGCACAGAGTATCTGTTTTATTCAGTTACTTTGTGTAGAAGACATTTAATAAGTGCTTATTATAAAATAACAAAGTATCAAATCTCTCCCATTCAGAATCCACAAATCATCTTCAATGGATATATCATTTAAGCAGTTGATAATTAAACTTCTTTCCCAAATAGTGATGCCATTGGTTCTTTAAATATTCCCCAGGAGAAAGGAAAGCATTCATGAGAACACTTAAACCAATTTTTCAATTATCTACAGAAATAACAAAAAAATCTACCATTGATTATGAAATTTATTTTATTTCAATGTTAAATTTCTGGAAACTACCATACTTTTAAAGAGGACATTGACGTAGTTACATGGGCCATTCAAATATAAGCAAAAAACTTTTGAAATACAATAAACACATTGGAATAATTTCTCTATTAAGTATTCTCATGAAAGAAAAATGTTTTTCTGTCTCTTCTTAGTGTATACCCTATTTCATCTTAGTTCAGCATTAAATATAAAATAACTGAGAATTGATGGTTGATCAAATGGAGTAAATTCTCTTTCCTTTAAAGGCAGTTAGAGCTAACCTGTCTGGAATGGAATACTTTTATTTTTATTGGGCCATATCCTTAAGTCAGTGCTGCCTAAACTCTAGTGTGCCCAAGAATCAGTAGGCACTCTTTTAAATATGTAAATTCCCATAGACTCAGATCAGCCAATTATCCCATTAGAATAAATTATTGGTATATTTGTAGAAACATTTTCTACCCCTTTCTCATCAACATTACTTATTCACAAAGATATAACCTCACTCAATTTTTTCTTTGTGTGGAAGAAAATTTACTCTAAAACAATCACTTTAAAATGTATTTTGAAGTGTGACATGGCAATTCCAATTCTTACTTCATAGAGCCAGAAAAGGGAGCTACATAGGTATATAAAAAAAAATCTACCATCTTCAAATTTGTGTCTGACTCAAAGCTAGAACATCGTTTTGCATCTTTAAAAAAAAAATATTTACTCTTTTCTGGAACTTGGTTGTTTCTCTTTATTTTTATCTCAAATATGTATTGAATATTTTATATTTTATTGCCTCTCAATTCAGTGAATCTGGGCTAGATACCAGTATACTTCATTTCTTATCAAGGTAGAGGTAGTATGAACCTGGCAGGCTACAGTCCATAGGGTCACAGAGTCAGACACGTCTAAAGCAACTGAGCACATAGGTAGTATAAAACTCATTGTTTCCTCCCAAAGCTCTCAACTGCTCAGTTTTCACTATAATGATTCAAACATCTATTCTTCATGGAGCTAGTTATCACAGAGGAATTTTGTAGTGTATCCTTATCTTCTCCACTTACTCTATCCAACTTTATTATATATCCACGTATATTTAAAGCAACTTCTATGTTATTTTGTATTTGGGAAACTTTATTTGATTTATTTTCACTTTTTCCACTTTGTATCTGTTCCTTCTTGATAAAATATAGATTTAGGCTTTGAAAATATATCACATATCATCTATTTAAAATCTGTAATATTGGGATCGGGATGGGGAATACATGTAAATCCATGGCTGATTCATGTCAATGTATGACAAAACCCACTACAATGTTGTAAAGTAATTAGCCTCCAACTAATAAAAATAAATGAAAAAGAATAAAGTAAACATATCTTAAAAAAATAAAATCTGTAATATTTACAGATAAGGATACATTTAATCTAGATTATTCAGGTGACATGAGAAATCCTTTCTGACTACATTTCAGCATCTTCAAAAATGGTTTTGAAGTGTTGAATGATGTTCCAAGGTGGGCCCTTGGAACAAGAACAAGTAAATATTCATAAGTATAATCTAAGGGTTAACATATCTAAAATTATTTTACTGAAAATAGAGCAACAGGTCTTAACATCGGATGAAAGCAGGTGTTAGAGCTATGTGTCTACTATATGATAAGTATTGTACAGAATATAAAAAGTCATCAGTATCTAAATGTAATATTTGAATTAACTAATAGTCCTATTTAATATTTGAAATTACTTGATCTCTCTTGAGTTGATCTCTCTTATTTTCTTCCTCATTAATGTGTTTTTGAAAAAGTGGTGAAACATTTATAAAATATAATTTTACGTATGTATACTTTCTTATTTAGAAAGGATTGCAGAAATTTACAGTTTACCAATCATGGTATCTAGTAAACATGAGTATATATTCTCAAATATATGTTAATTGATCAAATTATCTCAGAGGCTAAATAAGTATTGCCTTACAAGAAATCAGCAATTGTTGCATTTCTTTGTCAGATTTGAAGAAATATCAGAGCTCTTAAATGATTTCCTATATTTGTAGAATAAATTTTTTCTGTATTTTAGTTGGTCTAAACTTTGTTTTTGACTATATAAAATAGATTGAAAATAAAAATTGATAGAAAATTTATAGAAATATGAAGAATTTTCATGCTTGTATTAATACATAATTGCTTGCTAATTATCAACCTGGAGTAGTAAAAAAGGGTGATTCTGATTTCCTTGACATCATCATATTTTGGCACAATTCAAAGTTATTCCAAATATATATTCAGATGTTTGGGTATTTAAATATTTGCTTCATGATGTGACTATGTTTATAAAATAGTTTTTAATTAAAGCTACAAAAGTTGTTTGTGTTTTATTTAAGAAGACTAGTTTGCTTCTGTTCAATCTATTAAAGTAGCAACCAAGCAAAGTAATATAACAACTATATTATTCAACATAATTTCAGACAATTCATAAAATGACCTAATGAGGAGCATAAGGAATTAGAAACAAGTAGGATGTATTTTTCTTTTTTCAGAAGTGGGCCATCATCATTCTTTGAATAGGACATTTGTTTGCAAAGCTCTAAATTAGCCATGTTTTGTTAATTTAATATTCACTGAATAAATGAATGATGTAAATGAGCATAGAAAAGGGATGCTTATTTCTCAGCCATCACTGTGCATTGATTTGAAAAAAATGTAGTCTTTGAAATGATGCTGAGTACATTGGATTACTAAAGATAATGCTGTAGAATGTAAAACTTCTAGATTCTGAGTTCACACTGTACTTTTTTCTAATATTCCCACAAGATTTCTTTAATAGTTTTTATAACTTATTCCTAAAATATTTCATTAAATTAACAAAATTCAATTTGAAATAAATCAAATTGAATAGTTATACAAGATATAACTGTTTGTAAAACATACAAATGCTAGCATTTACTTTCTTTTGTTAAAAGTTGTATAGTATTCCATGTGATTATATCTTTTCAATAGAATAAAGCCATAGTGATACAAGGAGTTGCATGCTTTATATTGCATTAGATATTATGAGTCACAATGCATGCTTGTGTTTGGTGATACTTTTAAAAAATAAATTAGATCCTGTAGTATAGGGAGAAAGAGTAGATGTAAAAGCAATATTTCTTTATGGCCATCTGGTAAACATATGGTAATGTCATGTACTATGAAGGGGCTGAAGTTTTACCCTACTCATAAGTTAACAACTTAGCAATGTAGCTTGAGACTCCTTTGTCAGAGATGAAGGATTTATTACTCACAGCACAGAAGGCAATATGAATTTTATGTTTGTATTAGTTTACTTTGGCCCCAGTCTCCCAAGGAAAGTGGGAGAGGTCAGAAGTAGATGCTAAATACACAGTGGGTTTATGTTACAGTTGAGTAACCCTGAGTTTAGGAAATCCAAGTTCTTTATCAGATTCTCCAAGCAAGCCTGCCCAAGTTTTGCCCTGGAGAAAGACACTGTCTTTCTAATACTGAAGAGGAAATAAGTCTGCTGTTTATTTCAATGGGAGATACTATCTCCATCTTCCAAAACTGTTTGCTATACTAACATCCTCAAAAGGGTGCTTTGAAGTTGTCAGTGTCTCTGCAGAAATGCAAGAGGCCCCTGGAGAAGTTTCTTTCAACAATATCAACCTCTCATTTCTACACTGTCTGAGCCACTGGTGAGTCTTTCATGTATATGTTAATTACTCTGATTTATCTGATTGACAAGGATTGGGACCGAATTTGTTTAATTTGTTGTAGGCAGTGTAAAATTAAGACCACTATCAAGACTAGAATCAGCAAGATGAGTCAACTGCAATATTGGCTTCAACCTTGTACTGCAGAGTCCTAGAATCAACTTACTGAACAAATACTATATGCTATCAGAGTCTCATTTAGAGAGTCAGGTGACTATCTTTTAGTTTCTGTATTGGCCTTTCCATTTAACCAAAGGCATTAATCTAGATATAACAGGATGTATTAATCATTGTACAGAGTTTAACTTGGGCCATGAAAAGGACATCTGAGCAACACTTATCTCTAGCTACATTGTCTAAGCAATCATAACTGACCTGAATAAGTTCCATGGCCAATATTGTGTTATTGATTGCTTCAGCTAAAATGTGGGATATATTTTGTGTTCACTTTCTTAATTGAACAACTCCTATTGCAGGGAAGCTGCCTGCAGCATGCACATAAATAAGGAGAGCCTCATTTTGGAGAAATTTCCTCAGTTATCCGACAGCTATATATGATCTGCTTGTAAGCTGCTTATGAGCATCCCTGAGGTAAAAGTCACTGTGTTTCAGATAACAGGAGAGTGTATCCCTGGCTTCCACATAAGATGTACAATTCTGGGAGCACATATGTACGGCCAGAAAGAAAGTGGTGTTTACAGTTGCTGTGCCTCTCCCCAGTGAGATCTATATCAGACAGGGGGCACAGTTGGAAAGTGTCTCTAATGTGGTCTTGCAGCAGGCTGGTAGTTCTTAGGGACCCCCAATTCAGTTTAAATAATTGAGTCTAACTCTTGTTTTTGTTTGTTGCCTGAAAATAGTTTATCTAATGTGTCCTATTTGTCTAGGCTGCCAGCCAGGTGGCCTTCTTTCCATATATGTGGAATAATGGGGAGTGAAGATGTGGAAGATCTGGAAGCATTTTGCGAGAGTTCCAGAAACTGGAGCTATTTCCTGATTCTTTTGATAACCCTTCCATTAAGGTGAAAGGGAATGGCAAGCATGCCATGGCCAGAATTATCTGGAGGGCCACTGCAGACCAAGCAGTTGATTAAATGTATGGTGCTTGCAAGTTTGAGCATGCAGTTTGGGAGAGCCTACCAGAGTATTTGCCTTCAAGAGAAAGGATGCAGGGGCAATGCTAAAAGATCTTCAGTGACAGTAGTTCATTAATGCTTCCTCTCCCTCATCCCTCTCAGGGTCTAAGATGTTCTCTCCCCAGTGGAAAGGTGCTCTCCCTCTTCATGGCGCAGAACCTGTATGCACCATTAGAGTAATTATAACTATCTTTTGTCCACTTATTTCTTACTGAAATGACTGAACTTTCATGCAGAAGAATCAGATGCAAGAGACAGTGGCATTTGTATAGAAAAACTAACCAAGTATTCTTGGATATAGAAATCTATAAAATAATCTTTCACCTTGGAGAATGTAGAAAGGGGCAGCCATTCAGATGAACAATCTGGCACATCTCAGTCTGATTAATTATACTGATACCCTGTATCCTAGCTGTCGTGATCCTAGCTGTATGTTCTACTCCTCATTCTCGTCTGTCACAGACTTCTCATATAGTTCAATAATGGGACATACATTGCAATGCTTATTAAAGTGCTACCTGTGCTGTTAGCAAGATGGAGAAAATTTTAGTGTCAATTATTGAGTTAGTGTAACACAAAGAACTGGAATGGGCATCCAATGTGTACTGGGACATACACTGCTGTAGTCGCAGAAAACTGATCACAATTCTGAGCAGTTTCAGTATTGTTCCTCCACCTTACTTTGGGAGTAAGCAAGCTGTGCACACTCTTCATGAGTGGAATATAGGTTTCTTACAGTCCTACCATTAGTCACACTGATTTTCAAACCACATAAGGGGTCTTATTTATCCAGTGTTAGACTCCAGGGCTGGGTTGCCCAATATGTGGCTTGAATGGCTCACTTCTGAGGGAGGATCTCTGAGCCCATTTAATCTACTGGTTCTTCTGTGCTCCCTCCAACATGACTGCGTCTCTCCCCTTCCCACCTGACTCTGTGGATATTTCCTAAAGGTTTGGTTGTGTAAGTGTCTTTCTGCCAGTCTCCAGTTGTTTTCAGTGAGAACTGCTCCAATGTAGATGCGTGTTTGGTGTGCCCATGGGGGAGGTGAGTGCTATCTCCCCCTTTGCCATCTTGTTCTCCTCCAAGTGGCAGGTTTAATAAGCCAGGAAACTTACCAGGTTTACCTTGGGTGGCCACAAGACGTTGATTTCTACCCTTGCTTGCCAAATATTAAAAGTTTATATAGAGGACTTAACTGAGTTCAGCCAGTTATATGGTCAGTGTGGTCTGGACACCACATGACCCTCTCAAGGCTGTGTCCTTTGGCAGCTTCCAGCTCAAGAAGAGCAAGTGGAACACACATTCCCAAGGACAGGAGTGGGGATGAGGAGCTCCTGATTGCCCAAGACCAGGTCACAGGTCAAATGGGCAGTCACATCTTATTAGTAACCACCTCCAACAGTTTTATGTTCACTTAAGGTATTAAACATAATTTTTAAACCTCCCCTACATAGTAACTAAAACCTGTCAATTGCTTGAATTGTTTGAATTTACCCCTTGTCAAATTTTTTCAATATTTTGTTTAAAATGGAATGTCAAGGTTATCATTTGAGCCACCAAGGGAAATTGAACATCTTAAGATAACCTTAGACTATCACAAAAAGATATTTTAAGCAGATTTAAAAAAAAAAAAGAAAGAAAAGAAAACAGATAATTCACCTGCATTAAGAAAAAAAAAAAAAAAGCCTTCAATCAGCCAAACCCTCCAACTCTAGAAGGAAGGTTTGGTAATTAGAATCTGAAGTAGCCAAGAGTTCATTAGGGATTTCAGTTTTGAATGAGGAAATGACTGCTTAAATTAAGCTATGAAATTAAACATGAGACTTTCAGTTTCTGATAAGATGACACACTTAGCAAGGTGTTGTCCTCCTCCCTTTCTCCCACAGAGTCCAAAAGTCTGTTCTTTATATCTGTGTCTCTTTTGCTGTCTCACATATAGGGTCATTGTTACCATCTTTCCAAATTCCATATATATACATTAATATACTGTATTGGTGTTTTTCTTTCTGATTGACTTCACTCTAAAATAGGCTCCAGTTTCATCCACCTCATTAGAACTGTCTCAAATGCCTTTTGTTCAATAGCTGAGTAATATTCCATTGTGTATACATGCCACAACTTTTTTATCCATTTGACTTCTGATGGACATCTAAGTTGCTTCCATTTCCTAGCTGTTGTAAACAGTGCTGCAAAGAACATTGGGGTACATGTGTCTCTTTCAATTCTGGTTTCTTCGGTGTGTATGCCCAGTAGTTCAATTGCTGGTACATATGACATTTGTATTTCCAGTTTCTTAAGGAATCTCCACACTGTTCTCTATAGTGGCTGTACTAGTTTGCATTCACACCAACAGTGTAAGAGGGTTCCCTTTTCTCCACACCCTCTCCAGCATTTATTGCTTGTAGACTTTTGAATAGCAGTCATTCTGACTGGCATGAGATGATATCTCATTGTGGTTTTGATTTGCATTTTTCTGATAATGAGTGATGTTGAGCATCTTTTCATGTGTTTATTGGCCATCTGTATGTCTTCTTTGGAGAAATGTCTGCTTAGTTCTTTGGCCCCTTTTTTGATTGGGTTGCAAGGGATTTCTGTGTATTAATTTTATATCCTGCACCTTTACTTTATTCATTAATTATCTCCAGTAATTTCATGGTGGTATCTTTAGGGTTTTCTATGTGGAGAATCATGTCATCTGCAGTGAGAGTTTTACATTTTCTTTTCCAACCTGAATTCCTTTTATTTGTTTTTCTTCTCTGTTTGCTGTGGCTAGAGTTTCCCAAACTATGTTGAATAGTAGTGGTGAGAGTGGGCACCCTTGTCTTGTTTCTGACTTTAGGGGAAACGTTTTCAATTTTTCGCCATTGAGGATAATGTTTGCTGTCGGTTTATCACATATGGCTTTTATTATGCTGAGGTATGTTCTTCTATGCCTGCTATCTGGAGAGATTTGATCATAAATGAGAATTGAATTTCATCAAAAGATTTCTCTGCATCTATTGAGATAATCATATGGTTTTTATCTTTCAATATGTTAATGTGGTGTATCACATTGATTGATTTGCAAATATTGAAGAATCCTTGCATTCCTGTGATAAAGCCCACTTCGTCATGATGTCTAATCTTTTTAATATGTTGTTGGATTCTATTGGCTAGAGTTTTGTTGGGGATTTTTGAATCTATGTTCATCAGTGATATTGAGCTATAGTTTTGTGGCGTCTTTGTCTGGTTTTGGTATTAGGGTGATGGTGGTCTCATAGAACGAGTTTGGAAGTTTACCTTTCTCTGCAATTTTCTGAAAGAGTTTGAGTAGGATAGGTGTTAGCTCTTGGAACTCACCTGTGAAGCCATCTGGTCCTCAGCTTTTGTTTGTTGGAAGATTTTTGATTACAGTTTTGATTTCTGTGCTTGTGATGGGTCTGTTAAGATTTTCTATTTCTTCTTCATTAAGTTTTGGAAAGCTCTACTTTTCTAAGAATTCATCCATTTCTTCCAAGTTGTCCATTTTTATTGTCATATAGTTGCTGATAGTAGTCTCTTATGATCCTGTATTTCTGTGTTGTCTGTTGTGATTTCTTCATTTTAATTTCCAATTTTGTTTATTTGATTCTTCTCCCTTTTTTTCTTGATGAGTCTGGCTTATGGTTTGTCTACTTTATTTATCTTCTCAGAGAACTAGTTTTAGTTTTGTTGATTTTTGCTATAGTGCCCTTTGTTTCTTTTTCATTCATTTCTGCTCTGATTTTTATGTTATCTTTCCTTCTAACTTTGGGGTTCTTCATTTCTTCTTTTTCTAGTTGCTTTAGGTATAAAGTTAGGTTATTTATTTGATTTTTCTCTTATTTCTTGAGGTAAACTTAGTATTGCTATGAACCTTCCCCTTAGCACTGCTTTTACTGAATCTTATAGGTTTTGGGTTGTGTTTTCATTTTCATTTGTTTCTATGCGTATTTTGATTTCTTTTGTGACTTGTTGGTCATTCAGAAGCGTGTTGTTTAGTCTCCATATGTTTGTATTTTTAATAGCCTTTTTGCTGTAGTTGACATCTAATCTTACCTCATTGTGATCAGAAAAGATGCTTGAAATGATTTCAGTTTTTTAAAATTTACCAAGGCTAGATATATGGCCCAGGATATGATCTATCCTGGGGAATGTTCCATGTGCACTTGAGAAAAAGGTGAAATTCATTGTTTTTGGGTGGAATGTCCTATAGATATCAGTTAGGTCTAACTGGTCCATTTAGCAGCTATGCGATGCAGGAGCAGCGAGTGGCAGTTTTTCCAGTGGTCATGTATGAATTTGAGAGTTGGACTATAAAGAAAACTGAGCTCCGAAGAATTGATGCTTTTGAACTGTGGTGTTGGAGAAGACTCTTGAGAGTCCCTTGGACTGCAAGGAGATCCAACCAGTCCATCCTAAAGGAGATCAGTCCTGGGTGTTCATTGGAAGGACTGATGTTGAAGCTGAAACTCCAATACTTTGGCCACCTGATGCAAAATCTGACTCATTTGAACTGATCCTGATGCTGGGAAAGATTGAAAGTAGGAAGAGAAGGGGACACCAGGGGATGAGATGGTTGGATGGCACCACTGACTCAATGAACATGAGTTCGGGTAGGCTCTGGGAGTTGGTGATGGACAGGCAGGCCTGGCGTGCTGCAATTCATGGGGTCACAAAGAGTCGGACACGACTGAGTGACTGAACTGAACTGAACTGGTCCATTGTATCATTTAAAGGTTGTGTTTCCTTGCTAATTTTCTGTTTAGTTGATCTGTCCATAGGTGTGAGTGGGGTATTAAAGTCTCCCATTATTATTGTGTTACTGTTAATTTCCCCTTTCATAGTTGTTAGCATTTGCCTTACGTATTGAGATGCTCCTAATTTGGGTGTATATGTATTTATAATTATTGTATCTTTTTCTTGGATTGCTCTTTTGATCATTATGTAGTGTCCATCTTTGTCTTTTTTCAAGGTGTTTATTTCAAAGTCATTTTATCTGTTATGAGGTATTGTTACTCCTGCTTTTTTTGGGTCTCCATTTGCATGGAATATCTTTTTCCAGCCCTTCACTTTCAGTCTGTATGTGTCCCTTGTTTTGAGATGGGTCTCTTGTAGATAGCATATATAGGGGCCCTGTTTTTGTATACATTCAGCCAGTCTTTGTCTTTTGGTTGGGGCATTCAACCCATTTACATTTAAGGTAATTTTTGATAAGTACGATTCCATTGCCATTTACTTGGTTATTTTGGGTTTAGTTTTATAAATCTTTTCAGTATTTCCTGTCTAGAGAAGATTCTTTAGCATTTTTTGAAGAGCTGGTTTGGTGGTGCTGAATTTTCTCAGCTTTTGCCTGTCTGTAAAGCTTTTGATTTCTCCTTCATTATCTGGATGAGATTCTTGCTGGGTATAGTAATCTGGGTTATAGGTTTTTCCCTTTCATCACTTTGAATATGTTTTGTCATTCCCTTCTGGCCTGAAGAGTTTCTATTGAAAGATCAGCTGTTATGCTTATGGGGATCCCCTTGTGTTGTTTTTGTTGTTGTTGTTTGTTTGTTAGTTTTGTTTTGTTTCTTTTCCCTTGCTGCTTTTAATATTTGCTTTTTGTGTTTGATCTTTGTTAGTTTGAGTAATATGTGTCTTGCCTTGGATTTATCCTGTTTGGGAATCTCTTGGTTTCTTGGACTTGGGTGGCTATTTATTTCCCCATTTTAGAGATGTTTTCAACTATTATCTCCCCAAGTATTTTCTCATGCCTTTTTTTTTTTTTTGTCTTATTCTTCTAGGACACCTATGATTTGAATGTTGTGATGTTTAATATTGTCCCAGAGGTCGCTGAGGTTGTCCCAATTTCTTTTGATTCTTTTTTCCTCTTTGCTTCATGTATTCCCACCATTCCATCTTCCACATCACATACTCTCTCTTCTGCCTCCGTTATTCTACTGTTGGTTCCCCTCAGAGTGCTTTTGATCTCAGTTATTGCATTATTCATTATTGGTTGACTCTTCTTTATTTCTTCTAGGTCCTTGTTAAGCATTTCTTGCATTCTCAATCCTTGTCTCTAGTCTATTTATCTATAACTCTATTTTGGTTTCAAGATTTTGGATCATCTTTACTATAATTATTCTGAATTCTTTTTCAGGTTGATTCCATATCTGCTCCTCTTTTGTTTGATTTGGTGGGCATTTATCATGTTCCTTTACCTGCTGATTATTTCTCTGCCTTTTCATTTTATTTAGATTGCTGTGTTTGGGGTGTCCTTTCTGTAGGCTGGAAGCTCCTGGTCCCTCCTTATTGTGGAACCTGCTCCCTGTGGGTGAAGTTGGACTAGTGGCTTGTCAAGGTTTCCTGGTTAGAGGAGCTTGCATCTGTGTTCTGGTGGGTGAAGCTGGATCTCTTCTCTTTGATGTGCAATGAAGTGTCCAGTAGTGAGTTTTGGGGTGTCTATGGGTTTGATATGGCTTTGGGCAGCCTGTCTTTTAATGCTCAGGGTTGTGTTCCTGTGTTGCTGGAGAATTAACATGGTATGTCTTGCACTGAAACTTGTTGGCTCTTGGGTGGAGCTTGGTTTCAGTGTAGGTATGGAGACTTTTGGGTAAGCTCTTGTCTATTAGTGTTCCCTGGAATCAGTAGTTCTCTGATATTCTCAAGTTTTGAGTTAAGCCTCCTGCCTCTGGCTTTCAGTCTTTCTCTTACAGTAGTCTCAAGGCTTCTCCATCCACACAGGACAGATAAAAAAACAACTACATTAATGGTGAAACAGTTCTCCACAGTGAGGAACCTTTCTCCACAGAAAGATTCACAGAGTTTCATAGATAAGAGAAGAGGGAGGAGGGAGATAGAAGTGACCAGGAGGAGATGTGTGGAAGTCAAAAGGGATGGTAGTAATCAAGCCAGTAATCACATCCCTAAGTGAAAATGGATACTGAAGATTAGATTCTTAAAGGTACAAAATTGATACTGAATATCAAAAAGCAAAGATTAAAAATCTAGAATAGAGGTTAGACTCTCAAAAATACAATATAAAAAATACAAAACAAAATCAATCACAAAAAATAAAATACATATATGAAATTTGCTTTAAAAATAGGGTCTTTTTGGGCAAAGTACTAGTATGCTATAAAAAATGAAAATTAAAGGAGTAATAAAGAACTTAAAAAAATTAAGATGTGATAATAGTAAAACTATATCTAGGGATTTCTCTGGAGCTGTTGTGGGCAGTGTGGGGTCACTTTGGTTTCAGATAGTTCCTTGTCCCAGCTTGTGCTTTTTCTCAGGGTCTATAGGCCCCCTCCAATGCTTAGTCAGTAGAAACTGCAGGGTTTTAATCTGTTGTACCTGTCACTTCCAGAGCAGTTCCCTCTTTGTTTATTTTGGCTCCCTCTGTTTGCAAATTTCTTCAGTGTCTAATTTCCACCCTGACACAAGGGGACGAAGGTGGTCACTTATTTAGGCTCACTTGTTTAGTTGTGTTGTGGGGAAGGAGGGACACTGCAAACGAATATTGCTGGCATGTGTGGGGCGTGCTCACAGTGTATGGACCACACTGGGTCTGCTTCAGCTCAAGGTGGTGTGTGCTTCCCGGGTCTACACTGATGAGGCTCCAGGGTGATCTGCAAGGGCACTGTCCGAATTGGGCCCTGTATTTCCCAGATCTAAGCTGCTCAGTTTCTCGGGTACTCTGCAAGGGCACAGACTTGGTTGGGTGTGCATCATACCCTTTCTTGGTCCAAGCAGCTCAGGCAAATGTGCTTGGTGAGCATACTGTCCCAGGTGGACTGTGTGCCTTAATCATTTCCCTGGTTCCAGCCGCTTGGTTTCCTGGGTGCACTGTGAGAATACTGTCTCAGGTGTGCTGTGTGTATCCTCTGGGGAGCTGATCTCAGGGTGACCCTCCTGGCAGATGTCAACCATCCAGGATCACAGGAAGACGTGGTTAGCAACTGGGAGCCTGCTAACAGTTTGGTGGAGGATGTCGTCTCTGGGGCCGAGATTGCAGCAGCCCCTTCCCTTCTGGCTCTGGCTGTCGCTTGCCCACCTCTCTGCCTCCAGTGGAGAGGGGCCTGTACACAGCCGGATAGCTTTTCTTTGGTATTCACTCAATCCTTTGTTTTGTGAGCAGGCCAGGCTGCGTATAAGAGTCTTTCGCAGGAAAGTTCTCTCTCTCTCTCTCTTTTTCTTTTTTTCTCTCTGGCTATCCCACAGTTTGGGTTGCTATCTCAGGTTAGCTCCCTCAGATTGTCCTCAGGGTATTCATGCCTGGTCCTTACCCTAAGTACTAATGAAGCACCTCATGCCTCCCTGTCCCACCCCTGCTCCTGGTGGTGGACATGAGCATTGGGGCTATTCTCTGCTGGCAGTTGTGGTTAGGCACGCATTCTGTGTTTGTTTGTTTGTTTTTTTCTTCTCCTGGTTATGGTGCCCTCTGAGATCCCAAGACTCCCCACAGACCTGCCTGTGAAAGGGTTTCCTACTGTGTGGAAACGTCTCCTTCTTCACGACTCCCTCCCCAGGATGGGTCTTCATCCCAAACTCTTTTGTCTCTCTTGTGTTTTGTATTTTGTCCTACCTCCTTTTGAAGAGAATGGGCTGCCCTTCTGGGTGCCTGGTGTCCTCCGCCAGCATTCAGAAGTTGTTTTGTGGAAGTTGCTCAGCATTCAGATGATCTTTTGATGAATTTGTGGTGGAGAAAGTGGAAAAAAATTTCCTCTGCCATCTTGGGACCACCCCCCCCCCCCACCCCGAAAGTATTCTGATTAAAGAATAAACAAATCATGGAAAACAGGGATTATGAATTATGGGAAGGATAAGTGATTGACTCTAAACAACTTAGACCTGATAGTGTGATAAGCAGTGATATTAAGAAAGAAAATACCTGCACATTCCTAGCTAAAAGCTTGAAGTAAAATAATGTTAGAGAATGAGCAGAGGAAAGTGATAGAAGATATATCTGTAGGTTTTGGATGAAATATAACGTTGCTAAATTTAAGAAATGAGTAAGTAAAAATAACTTAATGGATTATGTTAGGAAAAATCAGAATGAAAAAAATAAAAATGGAATTTTTCAAGCTAGTAAAATTTTATGTATTTGGTATATATAATTGAAAACCAAAAGAAAAATGTGATTTTGGTTAGATGTTAAGGAAACATTTTTCTATTCTTCATAACAATTTGACTCGACTTTTTCACTTTCCGCACTATAAACCTGCTGAAATTGGATTAGCTAAGCAGCATTACTTATGATCAAATTAATTTCTGATTAGTAAATTGAAACTGAACTTGGAAAAACTATAAATATTAAGGTGTAGCCTGAACTTTGTTTTCCTGATGTTGGCCCTCATGCCTTCTTAAGAGGTACTCTTCTGGACTTGTTACAGCTCTTGCGTGGCTTGAGATTTCCAAACTAAATGAATCCATAACCAGAGGTGTGATCCTGGTCTCCTTACACCTGAAGAGGCTTGAGGGCTCAGAGAATATCTCCTGGATAGCTATATAAATGATGTAAAGACCATTCCTAATGTTGTGGAAAATCTGATACTTTTTGATGGCAAGTTGTTTTCTCTTACCCTATATACATTAAAGTAATTGTGATATTTAATGCAAACTTTTTAGTCTCATGAACTTAAATGTTTGGTTAATACTGAAAAGACTCTCTAGTGAGCACTGTAATGGTAAACTGAAAATAGATAATAAAATTAAAACTTAATATAATGTTAATTAGAAAATGCTTTAAATAAGTTACATTATTGATCAAATTCAAATTATCTGATTTGATGTAATAATTAATAACATATATTATATGGCAGATATATAGAAAATGAAAAGACATGATGATTTAGAAAATTTCAAGGATGGGAAATAAATACATAAAAATTGGACCAGAACTTACCAGGCAGTTCAGTGGTTCCAAGGCAAGGGGTGCAGTTTTGATCCCTGGTGGGGGAACTAAGATCTTGTATGCCACTGCTGCTGCTGCTAAGTCACTTCAGTTGTGTCCGACTCTGTGCAACCCCATAGACGGCAGCCCACCAGGCTCCCCCGTCCCTGGGATTCTCCAGGCAAGAACACTGGAGAGGGTTGCCATTTCCTTCTCCAATATATGAAAGTGAAAAGTGAAAGTGAAGTCTCTCAGTCATGTCTGACTCATAGCAACCCCATGGACTTCAGCCTACCAGGCTCCTCCATCTATGGGATTTTCCAGGCAAGAGTACTGGAGTGGGGTGCCATTGCCTTCTCCACCTGTATGCCACAAATTCCCCTAGATTCTACTGCTATAGGTTTGAGTTAGAGCCAAAGAAACTACATTGTAAACAAGCATTTAAGGTGATATTGTTGCTGTTAGTCTACTGAAACCAGTTTTGAACCTCAACTATGAAAAGTCATGTGAAATACTCCTTGAAAAAAAAAAATGTGTAGTAATTGTTACCCACACTAGTTTGTGTGATCATTTTTCTTGTCTGATAATTTTTGTTAATATTATTGAACTATTCAGTTCAGTTCAGTTCAGTTCAGTCGCTCAGTTGTGTCCGACTCTTTGCGACCCCATGAATCGCAGCACGCCAGGCCTCCCTGTCCATCACCAACTCCCGGAGTCTATACAAACTAATATCCATCGACTTGGTGATGCCATGCAGCCATCTCATCCTCTGTCGTCCACTTCTCCTCCTGCCCCCAATCCCTCCCAGCATTAGGGTCTTTTCAAATGAGTCAACTCTTCGCATGAGGTGGCCAAACTATTGGAGTTTCAGCTTCAACATCACTCCTTCCAATGAACACCCAGGACTGATCTCCTTTAGGATGGACTGGTTGGATCTCCTTTCAGTCCAAGGGACTCTCAAGAGTCTTCTCCAACACCACAGTTCAAAAGCATCAGTTCTTCAGCGCTCAGCTTTCTTCATCATCCAACTCTCACATCCATACATGACTACTGGAAAACCATAGCCTTGACTATACAGAGACTTAGTCTATTAGTGAATAGTATAGTATATTCATTATACAACACCTGCTTATTCACTGTCTTAGGTTTTATAGTACATAGATCCATGCAGATATTATACTGAGTTTTTTCTTGCTATCTAAATGTATATTGTTATCTTTATAACCAATACATTTCTAAACTTTGAAAACAAATATTTATTGAGTACATACCAAGTGCCAGATAATCTTTTAGTCATTTGGAACTTATCAGTGGCCAACTCAAACAAAATTTTTGCGTTTCTCAAGTTCAATAATAAGAGATAGATAACTTGCAATAAAGATAATAAATAATCTAATGTATTATAAGGTGATAAGTGTTGTGAAAGAAACTAAACAATAGAACAGGAAGAAGGCTGAAAAGCTTGTGGAGTGAGATATTGCAGAATACAGTATTGAATATAGTGGTAAGAACAGAACTTATTGAGAAACTCCTTGAAAAAAGGTAAGGGATTTCTTTTTTTTTTTTTTTAAGGTAAGGGATTTCTATGCAGATATCTGCATAGAATGGTTGGAGTGTTGCAGACAGAGGACAGAGCTAAAGAAAAGCTGCAAATGTAGCACTGTACCTGGTATACTCAGAGGCAATGTGAAGGGAATAGAGAACATGAAGAGGTGATTTATCCTGGAACTGAGGAGAGGATGATATAAAATGACATCACAAATATTTTGGGTTTTATTTAAGTGAAATGGGGACTGAAGTGGCATATTTTAAAATGATTTTCTACTAAAAGCATACTGGGGTAGGGGAGGGTGTCACACCAGGAAGAACTTTAGGAAGCTATTTTTGTTTTTCAAGTGAGAAGTTGTAGTGGCTGAGCTAGATTATAGTTGTGAAGTTGTAAAGAAGGGGAGGAGTCTGGATATATGTTCAAGGAAAGCCAGGGGATGTCCTGATTATTTAATGTAATGTATAAGAGAGAAATAAAGGGGTTAAGGAAACATTAAGGTTTCTGGCCTAAGCTATTGGAAAGAATGGAATTGCCATTAACTTTAATGCAAACACTCAAAGGCAGGTCTGGCTCAGTCTCTGTGGGGTCTCTGGGTCCTAGTGCGCACAAGGTTTTGTTTGAGCCCTGTGAGTGCCTCTGGTGTGTATAGAGTTTGACTCTAAATGCAATTTCACCCCTCCTACCATCTTGCTGGGGCTTTTCCTTTACCCTTGGATGCAGGGTATCTTTTTTTGGATGTGATCCAACATTCTTCTGTCAATGGTTGTTCAGCTGCACGTTGCAATTTTGAAGTTCTTGCAGAAGATGAGCACACATCCTTCTACTCTGCCATCTTGCTCAGCCTTTCCATGTTTGACAAAACTGACTTTGAGTGTTTGAGTGTCTCCTGCGGAGGCACAAGCCAGCAGTGGCCTGCTGCAGGGGCAGGGGTTCAGGGTGCAGTAAAGCTGGGTCACACAGTGTGTGGCATAAGCCCACTTGGAGAAGGTCACCGTTAATCTAACCATAGAGCTGCCAAGCAGATGACCCACCAACTGCAGAAGAATCATACCAAATAAATTCTCACACTGTTAAGAAAGCTCGAGGACCCAAACATATTTCCCAACCTGGGGATCTGGCAAAAGAACTGAGAACCCCGGGGAATTTGACTTTGGAGGCTAGTGAGATTTGATTCCAGAACTTACACAGGACTGCGTAAGCATTCTTTTGGAGAGCACAAGCAAAACCTTGTGCCCACCAGGACCCAGGAGAAAGGAGCAGTGACCCCACAAGAGACTGACCCAGACTTGCCTATGAGTGTGCAGGAGTCTCCAGTGGAGGTGTGGGATGACAGTGGCCTGCCGCAGGGTCAGGGACACTGAATACAACAGTGCCCGCACAAGTCCTTTTGCAGGAGTCACCATTATCTTCATTACCCCTACCATAGTTTGGCCTTAGGTCAAACAACAGGGAGAGGATACAGCATAAAATTGTATTAAACAGAAACAAAAAATTGTATTACAGATTTACTGAACATGGCCCCACCCCTCAAAACAAGACCCAGTTTCCCCCACTGTCAGTCTCTCCCATCAGGAAGCTTCCATAAGCCTCTTATCCTTATCCACCAAGGGCAGACAGAATGAAAACCTCAATCACAGAAACTAATGAAACTGATCACGTGGACCAGAGCCTTGTCTAACTCAATGAAACTATGAGCCATGCTTTGTAGGGCCACCCAAGATGGACCGATCATAGTGGAGAGTTCGAACAAAATGTGGTCCACTGGAGAAGGGAATGGCAAACCACTTCAGTATTCTTGCCTTGAGAACCTCATGAACAGTATGAAGAGGCAGAAAGATATGACACTGAAAGATAAACTCCCCAGGTAGGTAGTAGTCCAATATGCTATTGGAGCAGATTGGAGAAATAATTCCAGGAAGAATGAAGAGATAGAGCCAAAGCAAAAACAATGCCCTGTTGTGGATGTGACTGGTGATGGAAGTAAAGTCTGATGCTGTAAAGAACAATATTGCATAGGACTGGAAAGTTAGGTCTATGAATCAAGGTATATTGGAAGTGGTCAAATAGGAGATGGCAAGAGTGAACATTGACATTTTAGGAATCAGTGAACTAAAATGGACCAGAATGGGCAAATTTAATTCAGATGACCATCATATCTACAACTGTGGGCAAGAATCCCTTAGAAAAAATGGAGTAGTGCTCATAATCAACAATGAGTCCAAAATGCAGTACTTGGGTGCAATCTCAAAAATGACAGAATGATCTCTGTTTGTTTCCAAGGCAAACCATTCAGTATCACAGTAATGCAAGTCTATGCCCCAACCACAAATGCCAAAGAAACTAAAGTTGAATGGTTTATATGAAGACTTACAAGACCTTCTAGAAATAACACCAAAAAACGGTGTCCTTTTCATCATAGGGGACTGGGATGCAAAAGTAGGAAGTCAAGAGATACTTGGGGTAACAGGCAAATTTGGCCTTTAGTACAAAATGAAGTAGAGCAAAGGCTAACTGAGTTTGGCCAAGAGAACACACTGGTCATAGCAAACACCCTCTTCAACAACGCAAGAGAAGACTCTACACATGGACATCACCAGATGGTCAATACTGAAATCAGATCGATTATATTCTTTGCAGTTGAATATGGAGAAACTCTATACAGTCAGCAAAAATAAGACCAGGAGCTGACTGTGGCTCAGGTCATGAACTGCTTAATGCCAAATTCAGACTTACATTGAAGAAAGTAGGGAAAACTGCTAGATCATTCAGGTATGACCTAAATCAAGTCCCTTATGACTATACAGTGGAAATGAGAAATAGATTTAAGGGACTAGATCTGATAGACAGAGTGCCCGATGAACTATGGATGGAGGTTCGTAACATTGTACAGGAGACAGAGATCAAGACCATCCCCATGGAAAAGAAATGCAAAAAGGCAAAATGGCTGTCTGAGGAGGCCTTAGAATAGCTGAGAAAAGAAGAGAAGTAAAAGGCAAAGGAGAAAAGGAAATATATACCCATCTGAATGCAGAGTTCCACAGAATAGCAAGGAGAGATAAGAAAGCCTTCCTAAGTGATCAATGCAAAGAAATAGAGGAAGGCAATAGAATTGGAAGGACTAGAGATCTCTTCAAGAAAATTAGAGATACCAAGGGAACATTTCATGCAAAGATGGGTACAATAAAGGACCAAAACTGTATGAACCTAAGAAAAGGTGGCAAGAATATACAAAGGAACTATACCAAAAAGATCTTAATGACACAGGTAACCATGATGGTGTGGTCTCTCACCTTAAGCCAGACATCCTGGAATGCGAAGTCAAGTGGACTTTAGGAAGTATCACTATGAACAAAGCTAGTGGAGGTGATAGAATTCCAGTTGAGCTCTTCCAAATCCTAAAAGATGATGCTGAGAAAGTGCTCCACTCAATATGTCAGAAAGTTTGGAAAACTCAGCAGTGGCCACAGGACTGGAAAAGGTCAGTTTCATTCCAATCCCAAAGAAAGACAGTGCTAAAAAATGTTCAAACTACCGCACAATTGCCCTCATTTCACACGCTAGTAAAATAATGCTCAAAATTGTCCAAGTCAGGCTTCAACAGTATGTGAACCAAGAGCTTCTAGATATACAAGCTGGATTTAGAAAAGGCAGAGGAACCAGAGATAAAATTGATGACATCATTCGATCACAGGAAAAACAAGTGAGTGCCAGAAAAAATATCTACTTGTGCTTTACTGACACGCCAAATCCTTTGACTGCGTGGATCACAACAAACTGTGAAAAATTCTTAAAGTGATGGGAATACCAGACCACCTTACTTGCCTCCTGAGAAATCTGCATGCATGTCAAGAAGCAACAGTTAGAACTGGGCATGGAACAAATTGGGAAATGTGTCTGTCAAGTCTGTATATTGTCACGCTGTTTATTTAACTTATATGCAGAGTACATCTTGTGAAATGCTGGGCTGTATGAAGTACAAGCTGAATACAAGTTTTCTGGGAGAAATATCAATAACCTCAGATAGGCAGATGACACACCCTTATGGCAGAAATCAAAGAAGAATTATAGAACCTATTGATGAAAGTGATAGAGTGAAAAAGTTGGTTTAAAATTCAACATTCAAAAAATGAAGATCGTGGCATCCAGACCCATCACTTCATGGCAAATAGGTGGAGAAGCAAATGAAACAATGAGAGAGTTTATTTTCTTGGGCTCCTGAATCACTGCAGATGGTGACTTCAGCCATGAAATTAAAAGACTCTTGCTCCTTGGAAGAAAAGGCATGACCAACCTAGACAGCATATTAAAAAGCAGAGACATCACTTTGCTGTCAAAGTTCCATCCAGTCAAAGTTATGGTTTTTCCAGTAGTCATGTATGAATGTGAGAATTGGACTATAAAGAAACCTGAGTGCAGAAGTGTTGATGCTTTTGAAATGTGATGTTGGAGAAGACTCTTGAGAGTCCCTTCAACTGCAAAGAGGTCCAACCAGTCCATCCAAAGGAAATCAGTCCTGAATATTCATTGGAAGGACTGATGCTGAAGTTGAAACTCCAATACTTTGACCGCCTGATGTGCAGAACTGACTCCTGGAAAAGACGCTGATGCCTAGAAAGATTGAAGGCAGGAGGAGAAGGTGATGACAGGGGATGAGATGGTTGGATGGCATCACTGACTCGATGGGCATGAGTTTGAGCAAACACTGTGAGTTGGTGATGGTCAGGAAAGCCTGGCATGCTGTAGCCCATGGGGTTGCAAAGAGTCGAACACGAATAAGCAGCTGAACTGAACTGTACTTAATGGCAAACATTGAGGGAAGATTTTTGTTTTGAAATACTGTGTTTGGTTCGTTTGTAATAAACATACACATACAAATGTAGAGTAGTCAGTTTGCAATATAAATCAGAATTAGTAATATCGTTGTTGGTGGTGGTTTATTCCCTATGTCGTGTCTGACTTTGCAACCCCATGGACTCTAGTCTGCCAGATTCCTCTGTCCATGGGCTTCTGAAGCATGCATACTGGAGTGGTTGGCATTTCCTCCTCCAGAGGATCTTCCTGACCCAAGAATCAAACCCAAGCCTCCTGCATTGCAGGTAGATTCTTTTCCAACTGAGCTACATTGGAATCCCAAGTTTTAATTGCTCAGTCATGTCCAACTCTGAGACGCCATTGACTGTAGCCTGCCAGACTCCTCTAGAGGTTAATGGGATTTCCCAGGCAAAAATACTGGAATGGGTTGCCATTGGAGCCAATTAATAATGTTGCAGAAAATATCTGACTTCCATAGCTTTGAAATACCATGCCCCAATTAAGTTTCAGAAAGTATTGTAGCAAGATTACATTTTTACCTTGTGCCTTCTGATTTTGAATATTCAGTCTTTGGATTTATGCATTTCAGATAGCTGGTAATAAGTTATTACTTTTGTTCTAGTTCCTTCTGCTTCCTAACTCTAAGTTCCCATTATATTTCCATATTTACATCTAATTTATTAATTTTTAAAATGTCCTACCAGAGAAAAGTTTAGAAATACATGCCAGGTTCAGAGTAAATTTTAATGGTCTAGATGGAAAACAGAGTTACGCAAATATTCCAGTTGCATATCTGAGTTTTATATCAGAAAATAAAATGCAAATATGAATCATACCTGTGTGATTTTAAAAGAATATAAACCAAAATAAAAAAGAAGGAAAGCACACTTTAACTTTCTATCATTTTGAGTTATTAGAAAGAATGCAATAACATAAATATTGTTTCTGCTAAACTGTTTTCCTTAATCAGGTAATTTAAAAATGCATTTAAATATAAACTAATGTTAAGAAGTTATAATAAAATATGCCCTACCTGTCTACATTAGAAAACATAAATCATGCAGGCAGAGCTGAAAATTTCTATTAAGGAATAGGGAATATTTGAGTAGAGATCAAAAGTTATTAGAAGAAGAATATGTTTGTTTTTCTATCTTTGAGGGAAGGAGAGATAGATATAAGTTAAATACTAATAAAATTTGGCCCTATTATAACTTTATTAGCATTCATATTTCTACAGTTTATTTAATAAACTGTATGTGTAGAATACATATATGTATTTACGTATATATGTAAAGATATATATATAGATATAAAACCATCACCTCATACTTTAATTTGCAATTTTGTGTTAGTTTCAGGTGTACAGCAAAATTATATATGCATCTTCTTTGTCAGATTCTTTCCCATTATAGGTTAGTACAGGATATTGAGTATAAGTCCCGGTGCTATAGAGTAGATCTTTCTTGTTTATTTTATATATAGTAGTGTGTATCTATTAATCCATAACTCCTAATTTATTCTGTCAAGTACTTTTCATTATAGAATTTGAAGAATAACTAACCTATATTACATATATATTGAATCATTGTTGCTTTTTTTTTTTTTAGTTTAAACCACTTTTTGTGCCACCTATCTTACTTGTGGCTGCAATATTGATGTGGTGTCATCTGAACAGTTTCTTACACACACACACACACACACACACACACACACACACACACACACACAGGAAAAAAATCAACAGTAATCGAGGCAGTGGAATCAAAATAAGGTGTTTTTGAGATTTGTCTTAGGATGTGAGAGTTGGACCTTAAAGAAGGCTGAGCCCCGAAAAATTGATGTTTTCAAACTGGGGTGCTGGAGAATACTCTTGACAGTCCCTTGGACAGCAAGGAGATCAATCCAGGCAATCCTAAAGGAAATCGACCCTGAATATTCATCAGAAGAACTGATATTGAAGCTGAAGCTCCAGTACTTTGGCCACCCAATGTGGAGAACTGACCCACTGAAAAAGTCCCTGATGCTGGGAAAGATTGAGGGCAGGAGGAGAAGGGGTGACAGAGGATGAGATGCTTGGATGGCATCACCAACTTAGTGGATATGAGTTTGAGCAAACTCTGGGAGACAGTGAAGGACAGGGAAGTCTGGCATGCTGCAGTCCACAGGATCGCGAAGAGTAGGACACAACTGAGAGACTGAACAACAACAAATTTCCTTAAGGGCATAAAATAGCTGGGAATCCTTGTTTTCAGAGGTGACTGGAATACTTACAACCATGCTGATAATTTTTAGTGGTTGAATAGACTGTCTCAATAATTCATCAATATTTCTGTAACTTTGTTAGAGGCATTCTTGTTGAAAAAGATGAAAAATACACAGTAAGCCAAATTTAAAGTGGGAGTAAGGTTAAGATTTCAGAAAAATGTGAGAGTCAAATGGATGCCCATTCTGGATTTTTTACCAAATCGTGAAAGACTCCTTTGATTAAAAATCATACAATGAATTATTCATATTGCATTCAGTAAGTTCATATTGGTTCATAAATAAAAGTTCATGTTGATTGATAAATAGTTGATTTTAAAATGTAATTGTATATGTATTCATTTTACTGTTTCATTTTGCTGGTTAAGAAACTCAGTCAGTAAAGTGAGCTTTGAAAAGATATTTAGAAAAATATGTTTATGTAGACATTTGCAGTAAGTATATGTTCATTCTCTAATATCTGCTCTATGTACATTTCAAGTATTATGACAGGTGAAATTATAATGAAAATATCAAAAGACAAATTTAGAATTTTCTTTTGTTTCTATGATATCTGCCATGATCAAAATGAAATCAAACTTCAGGTTTGCTGTCTCTATTGTTATATCTACTATTGTGGGCAGGAACCCCTTAGAAGAAATGGAGTAGCCATCATGGTCAACAAAAGAGTCCAAAATGCAGTACTTGGATGCAGTCTCAAAAACGACAGAATGATCTGTTTGTTTGCAAGGCAAACAATTCAGTATCACAGTAATCCAAGCCTATGCCCCAACCAGTAACACTGAAGAAGCTGAAGTTGACGGTTCTATGACATACAAGACCTTTTAGAACTAACATCCAAAAAAGATGTCCTTTTCATAATAGGGGACTGGAATGCAAAAGTAGGAAGTCAAGAAACACCTGGAGTAACAGGCAAATTTGGCCTTGGAGTACGGAATGAAGCAGGGCAAAGGCTAATAGAGTTTTTCCAAGAGAACTCACTGGTCATAGCAAACAACCTCTTCCAACAACACAAGAGAAGACTCTACACGTGGACATCACCAGATGGTCAACACTGAAATCAGATTGATTATATTCTTTGCAGCCGAAGTTGGAGAAACTCTATACAGTCAGCAAAAATAAGACCAGGAGCTGACTGTGGCTCAGGTCGTGAACTGCTTAATGCCAAATTCAAACTTACATTGAAGAAAGTAGGGAAAACCACTAGACCATTCAGGTATGACCTAAATCAAATCCCTTATGACTATACACTGGAAGTGAGAAATAGATTTAAGGGACTAGATCTGATAGACAGAGTGCCTGATAAACTGTGGATGGAGGTTTGTAACATTGTACAGGAGACAGGGATCAAGACCATCCCCATGGAAAAGAAATTCAAAAAGGCAAAATCGTTGTCTGAGAAGGCCTTACAAATAGCTGTGAAAAGAAGAGAAGTGAAAAGCAAAGGAGAAAAGAGAAGATATACCCATTTGAATGCAGAATTCCAAAGAATAGACAGGAGAGATAAGAAAGCCTTCCTAAGTGATCAATGCAAAGAAATAGAGGAAAATAACAGAATGGGAAAGACTAGAGATATCTTCAAGAAAATTAGAGATACCAAGGGAACATTTCACACAAAGATGGGTTCTATAAAGGAAAGAAATGGTATGGACCTAAAAGAAGCAGGAGATATTAAGTAGAGGTGGCAAGAATACACAGAAGAACTGTACAAAAAAGATCTTCATGACCCAGATAATCACGGTGGTGTGATCACTCACCTAGAGCCAGACATCCTGGAATGTGAAATCAGGTGGGCCTTAGGAAGCATCACTATGAACAAAGCTAGTGGAGGTGATGGAATTCCAGTTGAGCTATTTCACATCCTGAAAGATGATGCTGTGAAAGTGCTGCACTCAATATGCCAGCAAATTTGGAAAACTCAGCAGTGGCCACAGGACTGAAAACGGTCAGTTTGCATTCCAATCCCAAAGAAAGGCAATCCCAAAGAATGCTCAAACTACTGCACAGTTGCTCTCATCTCACACGCTAGTAAAGTAATGCTTAACATTCTCCAAGCCAGGCTTCAGCAATACATGAACCGTGAACTTCCAGATGTTCAAACTGGTTTTAGAAAAGGCAGAGAAACCAGAGATCAAATTGCCAACATCTGCTGGATCATCGAAAAAGCAAGAGAGTTCCAGAAAAACATCTATTTCTGCTTTATTGACTATGCCAAAGCCTTCGACTCTGTGGATCACAATAAATTGTGGAAAATTCTGAAAGAGATGGTAATATCAGACCACCTGACCTGCCTCTTGAGAAACCTGTATACAGGTCAGGAAGCAACAGTTAGAACTGGACATGGAACAACAGACTGGTTCCAAATAGGAAAAGGAGTACATCAAGGCTGTATATTGTCACCCTGCACGTCATGAGAAATGCTTGGCTGGAAGAAGCACAAGCTGGAATCAAGATTGCCGGGAGAAATATCAGTAACCTCAGATATGCAGATGACACCACCCTTATGGCAGAAAGTGAAGATGAACTGAAAAGCCTCTTGATGAAAGTGAAAGAGGAGAGTGAATAAGTTGGCTTAAAGCTCAATATTCAGAAAACTAAGATCATGGCATCTGGTCCCATCACTTCATGGGAAATAGATGGAGAGACAGTGGAAATAGTGTCAGACTTTATTTTTTGGGGCTCCAAAAGCACTGCAGATGGTGACTGCAGCCATGAAATTAAAAGACGCTTACTCCTTGGAAGGAAAGTTATGACCAACCTAGATAGCATATTAAAAAATCAGAGACATTACTTTGCCAACAAAGGTCTGTCTGGTCAAGGCTATGGCTTTTCCAGTGGTCATGTATGGATGTGAGAGTTGGACTTTGAGGAAAGGTGAGTGCCGAAAAATTGATGCTTTTGAACTGTGGTGTTGGAGAGGACTCTTGAGAGTCCCTTGGACTGCAAGGAGATCCAACCAGTCCATCCTAAGGGAAATCAGTCCTGGGCGTTCATTTGAAGGACTGATGCTGAAGCTGAAACTCCAATACTTTGGCCACCTCATGTGAAGAGTTGACTCATTGGAAAAGACCCTCATGCTGGGAGGGATTGGGGGCAGGAGGAGAAGGGGACGACAGAGGATGAGATGGCTGGATTGCATCACTGACTCGATAGGCATGAGTTTGAGTAAACTCCAGGAGTTTGTGATGGACAGGGAGGCCTGGCTTGCTGTGATTCATGGGGTCGCAAAGAGTCGGATACGATTGATTGACTGAACTGAACTGATTGTTAAAAATATATAATTTTATACATTTTAATATAACAGTTAAGAATCCCTGAGGGAATTAAATTTTGATCTTTTCTGGAAGGAGTAAATATCAGTGTATTCTGCAAATGTTAAGATTATCTATGATTGATCAAACACACTAAATTCATACCAAGTGTCTTCCCCCAGGAGTCAGAGGCTTTTTACAAAAACCATTGCTTTTTCTCAGATAAGGAAAATTGTAGTGAAAGTTGCTGGTACAGTGCAATGGGCATAGAATGGGGAAAATTTTATCAATAACACAAGGAGTAACAAAGCAAGGACATGTAAAATTCAAAAAAAGTGTGAAATTGACGATTTCAATCGGAAGCTTACTTCATGTACACACTGCTATATGTAAAATGAATAACCAGCAGGGACTTACTCTATGGCACATGGAGCTCTGCTCAATGTTATGTGGCAGCCTGCTTGGGAGGGGATTTTGGGGGAGAAGGAATACATGTATATATATGGCTGAGTCCCTTCCTTTGTTCTGAAGCTATTGCAACATTGTTAATCTGCTATGAAACTGAAAGTGTTAGTTACTAAGTCATGTCTGAAGCTTTGCAATCCCATGGACTATAGCCCACCAGGCTTATTTGTCTATGGGATTCTCCAGGCAAGAATACTGGAGTGGGTTGCCATTTCCTTCTCCAGGAGATCTGCCCAACCCAGTCATTGGACCTGGGTCTCCTGCATTGCAGGCAGATTTTTTACTATTTGACCCAAGCTGCTTTGAACAGCTATATCCCAATATAAAATAAAAAGTTTAAATTGAGAGAGAGATGCTACCCAATATCTCTTTCAGAGGGTTTAACTTGGTCTGAATACCCAGTTAATATGGCTTAGAGGAAGTGAGGATTGAGTTGGGAGAGTATAGATGGGTGGCAAGGTGGAAGTGGGGGAAAAGACCTGGAATTAGTGCATATTTGGGTACTTATGTGTTTTTTGAGGATCCACTGTTCCATATTTTTCATTACCTCCAAAAAAAAGACCAAGAACATTGTTCTAAAGATGTTTATGTATGAAGATATTTGTATTTTCAGAAACTACCAGCAAATATTCCCAGATCTACAATATATTGTTTGCATCATAAAAGCACTTAAAATATTTAATATTAAAATAAAACTCAGCAACTTGGAAATTTAGGTCTATTACAAAATGATTCTTTTTGAGAAGTGCAATTTTTAATGAACTTTTGTTTTTACATTTATTTAAATTTTAAAATTTATTTTTTCATATTAATAATGTATTCTTTTTAATTATATGCCATCATTGCCTCACAAATGCTATATTTTATCATGCCTTTTTATATTTTAGAGATTCTTCATCTTTTAATTCTGAGATTATTAATTAAAGGTCATTAAATTTTACTTGTTGTTTTTTCCCTTGGGTTTTATTTATTTATTTATATGTTGAAGTTTGGTATAGTTGTCTTTTTCTCCAATGCCAATATCAAGTTATTTTTTCACCTTTTCTGCATAATTATTCCACTTGTTAAATGCCTATAATTTGAAATATATTTATTATATTATTAAAATAATATATAATCATAAACAACATTCAATTGTGTAGAAAAGGACACATTTCTTGGGTTTTATGTGTAAGCCTTTTTCACCTGACTTTTACTCTCTTCCTTTTTCCCCCTTATTTAATTGTTGTAAGAGCATTTTTGCTTGGTTTTCATTTTAGTTTTTTCTCAAGTTGAAGGCCTTGTTGAAATGTCTGGTCCATGGCTATCCATTTAAATTTTACAATGAGGGGCAAAAGGGTTTGGGAAGGCCTAATCAATTAGAAACTGTCACTGCAGAGTGATCAAGTAGGCGATAAAGGTATTTTGATGGAGAATCCTATTGTCAAAAGTATAGATCCTTTCTCTTAGGCCAGTCAGTTTCTGCAGAGAGAAATCCTGCACACTTCTAGTGGGAGTACATAAGGTAGCTCTCCTTTTTGGACTAAGATAGAAAAGGGAGATTATAGGCAAGGACAATGGGGCTTTTATCTTGTAGTCACCTTTTTTTTTTTTTTTTCAATTCAGCGCCCTGACCACTATTGTATTCAAAGTTTTTAAGTCCAGAATATGTTCGATTTAGAAGCTCTGGGAAAAAAGAAAAAAATCAACTCATGACAGAGTTAGTAAATAGCAGTATTTGTCTGCCAGGATTTGAGAAATTGCATCCAGGGATATAACTGTTCTCTATATAGACCTTAAACTCACATAGAACTCTTTTTCTTCATAATTCAATTCTTATTAGCATCTCAGAATTACTGCAATATGTTAAACATCATCATGACATTTCAGGTATAGTGGTAAACTACCATGTTCCAAATTTTATCAGATCCATATCAGACACATTTAATGAGCAGCAAATACTTAGAAAATGGGCTTTTTTTCCTATTTGAGATGCCATGTAAACATCCACCGGAAAAAGGCCTACATTAAACTCAGATTTGTCAATATCAGACCTTGGAGGCTGTGACTTATTTGATTTTTTGTTAGAGTATTTAGCCTATTCTTCTTCAAAGAGCTAGAATGGGGAAAACAATTCACAAATTGCAGTGATTGTACCAGATGGCATTGCACTTTTAGAAATTTCAGTCTATCCCTTGTTAGTTATAATCCCCATTGTGTAAGTCTACATACAAACTGCAAGCTTGGAAAGCTTACCAGTGGCCTTCTTTCTTGGTGGATCCTAAACTATAGTCTTTCTCCTCGGTATTACGAGAGTGTCAAAAACTGTTCTGCTATTCAGTGTCTTTTTCTCGACTTGTTAACCTCTTGCTCTGCTTAATAAGAAGTCAGCAAAAGCTTCAAGGAAAAAATTGCTATGTGCCATGCTTACTTCTATTCACCTCCATTTTCTCAGAGATCAGACCTCTTTCCTTTTCAATTTCTTGATCTCTTATGTCCTGGTTCCTTAACATTGACAATCACCTGGCCTATTTACTCTCTTATCATTTTAGTGAAGTCTGCTGCCAGAAATTCCTAAAGAGAAAAGTTGGACACAGAAAAATAAGTTTGCCCAGAAAAAGTCCTCTTCTTCTCAAGATCTTTGCCCTTCAAGCCCTGATGCATTTGTAGTTCTGTGATTCTTTTAAACTAAAAATTTTAGGTGATAAATATTAAAAAATATATTATTGCTGTTCTTGATCTGAGCATTGTCCTGCTTACATGATATTCCATCATATATTGAAATTTGGGTGAATGGTTGGCTGAAGAAAAAATGTTTCTCAGCCAAAAGAGTTTTGAAGAGTGCAGGGTCTGAGTGGAATGTCCTCAAGCAGGAGGAGGCAAAGAAAGTATGACATGGGAGAAAAGAAAATAAATTCATGTCAGAGTCATCACCACTAGCTGTTCCTTGAACTATGCTGCTCATTCATCTCATGTGCTGCAGAGAAATTGGGAAGACTAAAGTTAGGAGTCAAAGGACTATCTACTCCTTGTTTTCTCACCTACAGAGAAGTAAAGTGGCCTGGGTTATGGAGACATTACAGGAAATTTGCCACTTGAAGTAGCATACAAACACTTATGCACAGGTCTCTTGATTAATTACAAGTGATATCTCCTCAGAATTTTTTGGCTTACATTATTATATCAAGTGCTTTTTCCTTAGCTTTTCTGTTGTTTCCTAATGTTTCCATATGCTGTGCTTAGTCATCAGTCATATTTGACTCTTTGTGACCCTTTGGACTGTACCTTACAAGGCTCCTCTCTCTATGGGATTTTCCAGGCAAGAATACTGGAGTGGGTTGCCATTTTCTTCTCCAGGGGATCTTCCTGATTCTGCTATTGAACCCATGTCTCCTATATCTGCTGCATTGCAAACAAAAATTTATCTGCAACAAGAATAAAACTTACTGTTATTGCTTCTATATCTCTTCCATGACTAGAACTCTCCTGACATGCTGGGGTTGCTATGGTTCTAAAATTTAACTGGGACTTATTACTTTCCATGGGTTTGGGTATTAAAAATAGTTTGAATATTTTGTATGGGTTGAGAAATATGTTACAAATAGTTTGACTCAATTGGGGCAAATATCAAGTATGATTGTTATAGTCTCCTTGTTTTAAAACATATGCCTTCATTGAGATACTTCATGCTTCTATTTTGGAATTTCTTATCCAATCAGTTTAAAAAAAGAAATCTTGGAAGTGTTTCTGGTTCAGGCTGGTATTCTGGCCTTGTGTTTGTACTTCATCAAGCATAACACCTCTATATTGGTAAAAACATTACAGGCTAAACTGCTATACCAAAACTTTATAAATCTCTATCAAGCCTGTAAAAAGCTTGATTAATTCTTACTTTTCAGCTGAGTAATATTGAGGAACTGAATGCAGACATACTGATAGGCTGTTCTGTTCCCATGGTCACCCAAATACCCAGGTTACTTCAACTTTCTTGGTCTGCCATCTGCTAGGTTACATATCTGCTCTGTCATCTGTATAGTCAGTAAGAATTAGAATCTGTCTCACTAGCAGTCTTATATTGCAGCTTTGTGAAATTACAAATGAAAAATAAATAGTAAAGGGAATACTCATCTAATCATTTTACAGGCAAATTGTTTGTGCTCCTGTTTCATTGGTAAAAACTTAGTTACATAACCAAATGAATCTGTGAGGTGAGCTGGGAAATATAATCTCTAGGTGGATGGCATGGGCTTGGTGAAAGCTTAGGGAGTTCTATTCATCAAGAATAGAGGAAAAGACTTTCTACTGGAAGATAATTTGCCATCTTTGACCCCACGTTCATCAGGAATTCTTAATTTTCTTATGTTATTTAAGTGCTATAAAGATTGTAAAGCACTACTAGATGTTTTTTGGTTAATTTTTGCAACCAAGAACCTATTATACCCTCACTATTTCAAAGGGTTTGGAATTTTACTTATTTTCAGTAACTTCTGATTCTTACATGGTGGCAATAGTACTGGCTGATAATTTTGGTTTTGTGATAAAATTATAACATTTCTCTCTAATATGGGTCTAAGGCAAATCTGACAAAGAACTGGATGGGATTCTGGGTCAAAATCCTGGGTCACAAAATAACAGGAAAACTGAAGAGGGTTAAGCTATATGAATTATTGAAAGAATGTCATGGGAATTAAGGTCCCACCAAATCCAAGGTTCAAATGTACACTCAGATTTGGTCAGCTACACTATGAGTACTGGGTAGTGGATGATTAAGATTATTAAAGCATACATTGTGTGCTTACTTGTGAATTTATATGGACGAGTCAGATATTAATTAGATTACTATTAAGTGGATATATTATTGGAAAGGAACACACTGAAAGAAAATAAGAGTTTATATGAGGACATAATAAAGGAAGCTGACTTGGACTAGAAGATCTGGGAAGGAATACTTCTGTAAAATTCACTTCATGGTAATAAAGCTGGCCCAGGCAGGTTGTTGTATGCTATGTGTGGAAGAAAATAATACCTATTAATCAGAAATGCATTTCCTTTTCTTCGTGGCAACCATGCCAGACTGTATCCTCTGATCTCCTTGCAGTTAGGCATGCCAGTGTAACTCTTTCCAGCCAAACAGATGTGAGCATAAATCCTGTGTGCAGTTTTGGCTGATATTGTTAAGAGACGATGTACTACTTCTTTATTAACTCTTATCTTTTTGCTGGCTAAATACAGTGGCAATGAGGCCATAAGAGATAATTGGGCAATACCATAGAAGGAATGCAGATTCTTATTTTCATGTAAATAACAAGAATCTTCTACTGCATTTTACACTTTACAAAGCTTCTACAGCTAGCTTTACTCTAAGCAATATACTATGTGGCCATACTCATGCTAAGTTATAACACATACTGGTACAAGCACTAGATTTGATGCAGAAGTAGCTCATCCATTAACAGGTCAAAAGCTGTGATTTGGTTGGGAAAGAAAAAAAAAGAACTTGAGTAATTTAATTTTATTCCTGGGTAGAGCCAGTTTCATAAGTATGTGACCCTTATAGTCCTCGCTTAGAAATACACCTTCCCTGGTTCAATATTCTGCCTTTTGAAATTCTTAATAATTTTTGAAGATGGGGCCCTTGCTTTCACTTTTCACTGGGCCTTTCAAATTATATAGCTGGCCAAGCTACTGAAACTGAGTAAATGAGAACTTCCTGCTATGTCAGAGGAATTAAAAACATAGAGAAAAGGGGAATGTTGAGGAAGCATTTGAGAAATGTTGAGAAAAAGGGAAGCTAACTCAAAAAGTCAATTAGGTGAGATGGGAAACAGAATAATGTAAAACTGAAGGGCCATGAAAGAGAAACGTTAAGAAATGGCCAGCATCTGAAATAAATTTAGTTTCTGCTCTCCCTGTGGCCTGGATTCTCAGCTACTTGTTTTCAGTAAGCCCTTTATTTCCTCAGAAAATTGGACTATTTTTTATAATCAGAAGAGCTTGATAATACATATATCAGGCTGTCTTACATATTAATTTCCCATCCTGCTAAATCGTACTTGATACTAGGAAATGTCGTGACTGGAAATTTGGAAGACCTCAGTTTTATATCCATAGCCCCCAAGTGAATATCATCATGTTTTGGCTACCAGTGAAACTGTGCATTGTTAGAGCTACAACCAGATCTAGAAATTTAATGGCATAAGGTAGTGTGATAAAGATCTTCCTGGTTGAACTTGTATAGCTTTTGAATAAACAGATTTTTAGTTCAGGTTTGAAGTTTAGGTACTTCATTACATAAAACAGGGACACATTTTAGTATGTGAAATTATGTTAATTGCTTATTACTTTAGTTCAGTATTCTTAAATTTTCACTAGTCGTTATAACTTATTCATGATATTTCTGTATTTATAGTGTCATCCCTAGTAGTTACTGTGAGAATTCACTCACCCACCTCCTGATGCCTTGCCTCCACCCCCCACTGAAATTATCAGCAGCTTAAGTTGCGTCTGCCATAAGAAAATTGCCAGGAGAAAAATGTTCCTAGAAATGTCATTTATATGCCAAGATATGACTTCCTATATTTTTCTAGGTTATACCAAAATAATATTTTATTACTTTAAATCTATAAAAATAAAGGTTTAAACAAGAATAAAATATTTAGATATACATTTAGGGTCAGCTATGTGTACTCACTAGTGTTGTGATTTTAAGAGTGGAGATACTCTGACTCAGTTCTGTTTTGTGAAATATCTTCATTAATCTTTTCTTGCTAATACTTGTTGAGAATCAGGCTTTGCCTCCTCAATTTTTGCCTTTTTTGTTTCTTTGTTTCTTTACTGGCAAGAAGATTTTGATGGCAACACTTTCAAATATTTCTTTTGTACTTTTGCTGAAGGTAGCCTGCTTTCTGTATTTGTAGTTATATATTTTACATATTCAGGCCTTTGAAATCCCAAACAAAGCTAAGGCAAAATCCATGCCTAATTAATATCATGGAACATCCTTGATTTTAGATTTATGCATAGGAACCCTCTGACTTATTTTTAGAAAATCTCATGAACTTTCTGACACCTGTTCATTTTCTCCTTGATCGTATTCTTAATATCAGTATAATTCAAACCAAAAGTTCTAACCCAGGCTGCTTTATCAACTTCAGCCTCTTTATTCTTTCCATTGCATAATGTTCTAACATTTACCAAGCTGGCTTATTGTTCATTGATTAGTGCAGAGATATTTCTACCTCAGAAATCTCACACTCTCTGTTCCCTCTGTCTGGGATACTTGTCTTCCACTGCTTTCACTAAAGATCTGTGTGCAAATGTCTTGATTCTGGAGCTTTCCCTACCTTCCCTACCTAAAATATTTTCTACCCCCTCACCACTACCCAAACTCTTTGTATCTGCTTCCTGCTTATTTTTCAGCATGATATTTATTATGACCTAGTAGTACACTGGGGGCTTCCCAGGTGGCTTAGTGATGAAGAATCTGCCTGCAGTGCAGGAGACGCAGAATACATGAATTCGATCCCTGGATTGGGAATATCTCCTGGAGGAGGAAATGGCAACCCATTCCAGTATTCTTGCCTGAAAAACCCCATGGACAGAAGACTCTGGTGGGCTACAGTCCCTGGGGTCGCAAAGAGTTTGACATGACTGAACTGTTAAGCCTGTGATAGTACATTGAATGTTTGTTTATTAATGTCTTGTGTTTCCTGTCAATATACTGTAAGTTTCAAGAGAATGGGCACTGTGGGCACTGTGTCTTTCTCCCCCAATACCATTGAATCTAATAAGTAGAATTGTCCATTTTTTTACAGTAGATACTTAAGAAAAATTTCTTCAGTGAAGGAATGAATGGGTTTGCCAAGTAATTGGAAGGATGCTTTTCTAACAAGACTTAGAGAAAGCACTAGGGTTGATATAGAATAAAAAAGACATGATTAAGATTCAGTGAAGTGGTAAATAGGTGGAAATATAAAAAGAGTTGGGTTTTCTTTGAAGAAGTATAATTTCTAAGAATGAATAGTTATCCTACTTAAAGATAACAGAGAATCTCTTTATTGCAGTGTGCAGGAAGTATTTGGACCTTGATACTTGGAACTTTCCAAATCGTGTTTCCTTCATATAAGTCATGCATCATGAGTAAGTTCAGTTCAGTTCAGTCACTCAGTCATGTCCAACTCTTTGTGACCCCATGAATCACAGCATGCCAGGCCTCCCTGTCCATCACCAACTCCCGGAGTTTACTCAACCTCATGTCCATCGAGTCAGTGATACCATCCAGCCATCTCATCCTCTGTCTTCCCCTTCTCCTGCCCCTAATCCCTGCCAGCATCAGGAGTAAAGCAAGTTCTAAATAGAATGTAGCTGAAAGAAAGGAAGGAAGAAATGAAAAGAAAGGAGGAAAGGAAGGGTGATTATATAAATCAGAATTTACCACAATTCAATTTTTGTAGGTAGGAATTTCTTTTTTAAGTGGACTTGCAGCAGCACCAGATTCAAAGTTCAAGATCTGTGTTTTAATAGACTTATTAATGTCCATCCCACACAGACTGAAGATATTTTCTTAATGGGATATACCGTCCATGACCTTGAAATGTAAGAAAGGTTATTTAGTCTTATCATAATAAATGTCTCTTCATTTCCTAGACCCAAACATTACTCCTTTTACAGAAAACAATTACAAAGTACAGAAAGCAATTTTAAGAATATCAGGAGACAATAATACAGAAAAAAATTCTTCAGTCCTTTCTTTCTAACCCAAATAATTTTGAATAATAATAAAATATAACCTTCACTGATTTTCAAATCATTTTGAAATATTTCAAATTCTTTTTCAAATAGTGACAGTATATAAAGCTCAATTCTTCACAAATGAGAAAGAATAGTTACATGGCAAACATCCAAAATATGCTATACTCTTAAATTCAAAAAAATTGAAATCACTCTAAGCATCTTTTCTGATCACAGTGTGGTAAGACTAGATGTCAACCACGGGGGTGGGGGGGCACTATTAAAAATACAAACATATGGAGACTAAACAAAATGCTTCTGAGTAACCAACAAATCACAGAAGAAATAAAAAAAAAAAAAAAGAAATCAAAATATGCATAGAAATGAATGAAAATGAGAACACAACAACCCAAAACTTATGGGATTCAGTAAAAGCAGTGCTAAGGGGAAGGTTCATAGCAATACAAGTTTACCTCAAGAAACAAGAAAAAAATCAAATAAATAACCTAACTTTACACCTAAGGCAACTAGAAAAAGGAGAAATGAAGAACCCCAGGGTTAGTAGGAGGAAATAAATCACAAAAATTATGGAAGAAATGAATGAAAAAGAAACAAAAGAGACTAGAGCAAAAATCAACAAAACTAAATGCTGGTTCTTTGAGAATATAAATAAAATAGACAAACCGTAAGCCAGACTCATCAAGAAAAAAAGGGAGAAGAATCAAATCAACAAAATTAGAAATGAAAATGGAGAAATCACAACAGACAGCATAGAAATAGAAAGGATCAACAACTGTATGACAATAAGTCAGACAACTTGGAAGAAATGGACTAATTCTTAGAAAAGTAGAACTTTCCAAAACTGAACCAAGAAGAAATAGAAAATCTTAACAGACCCATCACAAGCATGGAAATCGAAACTGTAATAAAAAATCTTCCAACAAACAAAAGCCCAGGACCAGATGACTTCACTGGTGAATTCTACCAAAAATCTATAGAAGAGCTAGCATCTATCCTACTCAAACTCTTCCAGAAAATTGCAGAGGAAAGTAAACTTCCAAACTCATTCTATGAAGCCACCATCACCCTAATACCAAAACCAGACAAAGCTGCCATAAAAAAAAAAAAAAGAAAGAAATTTACAGCCCAATATCACTGATGAACATAGATGCAAAAATCCTCAACAAAATTCTAGCCAACAGACTCTAACAACATATTTAAAAGATCATACATCATGGCAAAGTGGGCTTTATCCCAAGGATGAAAGGATTCTTCAGTATTTGCAAATCAATCAATTTGATACACCACATTGACAAATTGAAAGGTAAAAATCATGATTATCTCAATAGATGAAAAGAAAACCTTTGACAAAATTCAACATTCATTTATGATAAAAAACCCTCCAGAAAGCAGGCATAGAAGGAACATAGCTCAACATAATAAAAACCATATGTGATAAACCCACAGCAAACATCCTCAATGGTGAAAAATTGAAAGCATTTCCCCTAAAGTCAGGAACAAGACAACGGTGCCCACTCGCGCCACTACTATTCAACATAATTTTGGAAGTTTTAGCCACAGGAATCAGAGAAGAAAAACAAATAAAAGGAATCCAGATCGGAAAAGAAGGAGTAAAACTCTCACTGTTTTCAGATTACATGATCCTCTACATAGAAAACCCTAAAGATACCACCAGAAAATTACCAGAACTAATCAATGAATATAGTAAAGTTGCAGGATATAAAATTAATACACATAAATCCCTTGCATCCCTATACACTAATATCACTAATCCTCTCAGTGACTTTGAAACTTTTCAATTTTCAATATTATGCAGATAATATTTTTTTCTTTTCATTTATAATCAAATAGTGTACAGGTTTTGTGCTGCAGCTGTTGTGTGTAAACAACATTTGGTTTGGCATCATGAGACTTGCATTCAAATGACAACTGTCCAAATTCCTGCTATGTGTGTGACCTTGGTCAAAATATATCATTCCTGTATCCATGATCTTCATTTCCTTCTTCCAGAAAATGAGTTAAACTTGCATAGAGTTAATGGGAAATATGAAGGCAATAAAGTATTTGGAAGCATCAATATATTTTCTGTCTCATTGCAAATACTCAATAATAGTTCAAATGAATTATTTAATTGTCTTTTGTCAACATTAAAATGCTGGTTTACACTCTGAAATTCCTTTTTTTTTTTTTTTTTTGCCGTACCACTAGGCTTGTTGGATTTGTGTTTCCTAGCCAGGAATCGAACTTGCACCCTTGGTCATGAAAGCAATGTCTTAACCACTGGACACCCAGGGAATTCCATTATCTTTTTTTTTTTTTTTTTTTTTTTAACAAGGTAAGCTTTATTTTTTTTTCCCCCACTTATTTTTATTAGTTGGAGGCTAATTACTTTACAATATTGTAGTGGTTTTTGTCATACATTGACATGAATCAGCCATGGATTTACATGGGTTCCCCATCCCGATCCTCCCTCCCACCTCCCTCTTCACCCGATCCCTCTGGGGAACAGATGGCTTCACAGCTGAATTCTTCCATTATCCTTTTAAAGATTTCAGTGTAGTAACGAAAGCTTTCTTCAATAAAACCATCTTTTATATCCTCAAAATATTTATTTTAACTTTGCCCAAGGTCAGCCAAATGTACAGAATATTTTAGCATATCATAATAAAATAAGCCCAAACTTGAATAAGGAAAGATTGTATTCAGAAAGACTATGGTAATGGGAGAATGCTCTGACAAAATCTACAAATGTCTAAGAGTAAAGAATGAAGGGGATTCCTTTTTCTTATAAGGAGAAGCAAAACAATGTGCAAGAAAAGACTAGGTATGGAGAAGTAGGGTGAGCAAATAGCATGGTCAAAGAGCTGAACAAAAAACAGTCTTCTTTGTGGTCATCTGATTTTCAGAAGGTGTCATTAACAGGATACTGATCTTCATTACAGTGCTTAAGCTCAAGCATGGGACAAAGTTCAGGGGTCTAGTAAGAGAATAGAAGCCTGACTAAAGTTTGGTCAAGTCAAGTTTGCAGGTGATTGAGGAACATTTGGTCAAACACAAATATAAGAAGGAAAGCATTGAGCAATGTGTCTTTTTCATAATACTGAATGTCTTAGGAATACTACAGTAGAATAGTATAGATTGTGTAGCTTAAACAACAGAAGTTGATTTTTCACAGTTCTGTGGTTAGAAGTCTAACATTAGACTAATAGTGTGGTTGATGAAGATCCCCTTCCTGGTTTATATATGGCATCTTCTCATGTCTTCACATGGTGGAGAAAGATTACTTCTCACTTGTCTCTTTACTTGTCTCTTTTTGTAAGGGCACTAACCTCATCATGAGGGTTCGACCCTCATGACCTAAATACCTCCCAGAATCTCTACCTCCTAATATTAAGGGTTAAAACTTCAACATATGATGAGAGAATGTCAGTACACCCTTTGGCATATAGTTTTCTCATTTTGAAATGGCTAATATTGTATAAAATATAAGAATTATTCAAGTTAATAATCATGAATAACTTAATTTCAAAATATTCTAATAATAAATGCAGTCATGTTAGATGTTATAATAAAAGGTATGGTTATTCAAGAAACTGACAACATAAATATTCCTTCTCTTGCTTCCTGCCCCAACCCTATTACAGTCATCTTTCACTCTTGGTTCAAACACCTATTTATGCCAGTATGTATAGGTCAAATCTAGGGGCTGTAATTAAGAGAACCCCTGCAGGATTCTTTTCCATCTAGTCTTATGAGATCCTGGAGAATAGGATAGGACATCTACACAACTAGGATCAAAAAAGAGTAAATAAATCCTCCTTGGGAGAACCAGAGAGGTCTTAGGAAGTTTGGAAGGGCCACAGTTATTCCTTTGGATGTGCTTCCCTCCCTGGCCCTCAGAGGCATATGTGTATAATAAACCTAGGTGTTGAATCAGAGCCTCTGTTAGTTATACTTTTTATAATCTATATTGACACTTATTAAACAGGTATCTTAATGAATAAACATATTATTAATATATTATATCGCAAATATAAACACAATATTGTCCATTGGGTGGCAGCCCACTTTAGCATTCTTGCCTTGAGAACCCCATGGACAGTATGAAAAGGCAAACATATATGACACAGGAAGATGAGCTTCCCAGGTCAGTAGGTACCCGATATACTACTAGAGAAGAGTGAAGAAATAGCTCCAGAAGGCATGAAGAGGCTGAGCCAAAGCAGAAACAATGCCCAGTTGAGGATGTGTCTGGTAGTGGAAGTAAAGTCCAATGCTGACGATATTGAATTGGAAACTGGAATGTTGGGTCCATGAATCAAGGTAACTTGTAAGTGGTCAGACAGGAGATGATAAAAGTGTATATCGACATTTTAGGAACCAGGAAACTAAAATGAATGGGAATGGGTGAATTTAATTCAGATGACCATTATATCTATTACTGTGGGCAATAATCCCTTAGAAGGAATGAAATAGCCCTCAAAGTCAACAAAAGAGACTGAAATGCAGTACTTGGGTGCAGTCTCAAAAACCACAGAATGATCTCTGTTTGTTTCCAAGGCAAATGTTCGTTTCCATTCAATATCACAGTAATCCAAGTCTATACTTCAATCACTAATGCTGAAGAAGCTGAAGTTGAATGTTTCTATGAAGACCTACCAGACCTTCTAGAACTAACATCAGAAAAAGACGACCTTTTCATCATAGAGGACTGGCATGCAAAAGTAGGAAGTCAAGTTCATGGAGTAAAAGGCAAGTTTGGCCTTGGAGTACAAAATTAAGCAGGGCAAAGGCTAATAGAGTTTTGCCAAGAGAATTCACCAGCTACAGAAAAGACCCTCTTCCAACAACACAAGAGACAACTCTACACAGGGACATCATCGAATTGTCAGTTTCAAAATGAGATTGATTATATTCTTTGTAGCCAAAGATGGAGAAGCTCCATAAAGTCACCAAAAACAAGACCAGGACCTGACTGTGGCTCAGATCATGAACTCCTTATTGCCAAATTCAGATTTAAATTGGAGAAAGTAGGGAAAAAATACCAGGCCATTCAAATATGACCTAAATCCAATCCCTTATGATTATATGATGGAAGTGGCAAACAGATTCAAGGGATTAGACCTGATAGAAAGCCTGAAGAACTATGGACAGAGGTTCATAACATTGTACCAGAGGCAATGATCAAAACCATCCCCAAGAAAAAGAAATGCACAGTGGTTGTCTGACAAGGCCTTACAAATAGCTGAGAGAAGCAGAGAAGTAAAAGGCAAAGGAGAAAAGGAAAGATATACCCATCTGAATGCAGAGTTCAAAGAATAGTGAGAAGATATAAGAAAGCCTTCTTAAGTGAACAATGAAGGAAATAGAGGAAAACAATTGAATGGGAAAGATCTCTTCAAGAAAATTAGATATACCAAGGGAACATTTCATGCAAAATAGGCACAATAAAAGAAACGGTATAGACCTAACAGAAGCAGGAGAGATTAAGAAGAGGTGGCAAGAATACACAGAATAACTATACCAAAAATATCTTAATGACCTGGATAACCACAATGGTGTGATCAGTCACTTAGAGCCAGACATCCTGGAGTGTGAAGTCAAGTGGGTCTTAGGAAGCATTACTATAAACGAAGCTAGTGGAGTTGATGGAATTCCAGCTAAGCTATTTCAAATCCTAAAAGATGATGCTGTGAAAGTCCTGTACTCAATATGCCAACAAACTTGGAAAACTCAGCAGTGACCACAGGCCTGGAAAAGGTCAGTTTTCATTCCAATCTCAAAGAAAGTCAAGGTCAAAAAATGTTCAAACTACCACCCAGTCGCACTCATTTAACATGCTAACAGGGTAATGCTCAAAATCCTTCAATCTAGGTTTCAACAGTATGTGAACCAAGAACTTCCAGATGTACAAGCTGGGTTTAGAAAAGGCAGAAAAAACAGAAATCAAATTGCCAACATCTGTTGGATCATAGAAAAAGCAAAGGAATTCCAGAAAAGCATCTACTTCTGCTTCAGTGACTACTTGAAAGTCTTTGACTATGTGGATCACACCAAACCGTGAAAAAGCCTTAAAAAGATAAGAATACCAGACCACCTTACTCTGTCTCCTGAGAAACCTGTATGCAGATTGAGAAGCAACAGTTACAACTGTACATGGAACAATGGACTGGCTCCAAATTGGGAAAGGAGTACATCAAGGTTGTATATTGTCACCTTATTTAACATATACCCACTGCATCATGCAAAATTCCAACAAGCTGGAATCAAGATTGCAGGGAGAAATATCACTAGCCTTAGATATGCAGATGAAAACACTCTCATGGCAGAAAGTGAAGAGGAACTAAAATGCCTCTTGATGAAGGTGAAAGAGGAGAGTGAAAAAGCTGTCTTGAAACTCAACATTCAAAAAAATGATTATGGCACCTGGCCCCTTCACTTCATGGCAAATAGATGTAGTAACAGTGAAAACAGTGACAGATGTTATTTTCTGGGGCTCCAAAATCACTGCAGATGATGACTGCTGACATGAAATTAAAAGAGCCTTGCTCCTTGGAAGAAACGCTATGAAAAAACCTAGACAGTGTATTAAAAAGCAGAGACAATACGTTGCTGACAGAGGTCTGTAAAGTCAAAGCTATGGTTTTTTCAGTAGCCATGTACCGATGTGAGAGTTGGACCATAAAGAAGGTTGAGCTCAGAAGTGTTGTTGCTTTTCGAACTGTGGTGGTGGAGAAGACTCTTGAGGATTCCTTAGACAGCAAGGAAATCTAACCAGTCAATCCTAAAGAAATCAACCCTGAATTTTCATTGGAAGGACTAATGCTGAAGCTGAATCTCCAATAGTTTGATCATCTAATGGAAAGAACCAACTCATTGGAAAAGTCCCTGGTGCTGGGAAAAACTGAAGGCAGGAGAAGGCAAGGACTAAGGATGAGATTGACTGATGGCATCACCAAATCAATGAGCATGAGTTTGAGAAAATTCTGGGATGTGGTGAAGGACAGGGAAGCCTGTCATGCTGCAAATTATGGGTTGCAAAGAATGGACTCAGTCATGACTGAGTGACTGAACAATTGTGAATAATCTTACTAACTCGTCATTTGACATATATGAATTATCCTCTTTTCATTTGTATTTATGATCAGAATTTTTAATTACAGTTTCCCTGCTTCAATTATACATAGGATGTTTTTATTCTAAAAATAGCAGTTGGAATTATATACAGGAATTAAATTATTTCTTTATTTCAGATGTGTCCTTTTCTGGTGTACAACCTACAAACAGTGAAAACTATTAGATCCACATAGAGATCTTTAAAATGGTAATACACTAAATAAACCAAGATATTTTTATGTTAAATTATTTATCCAAGCTCTTTTATTTTAGCTGAGCTTTTAAGGAAGACCTTTCCATTGAGAATAGTACTTATCTTTAGGTTGAATTTTGTACAAAAGTTGTCTAGCATTACATACAATATTGAAACTCTTCTTGCAGAAGTCAGCAATAAGTGTACATTGCCAGAGGCAATGGCCTGTTTTGTCTCTTGTCTTTTATTTGTCTAGCATCTGTGACACTGTTTGCTCGTTCATCCTGTCCTTCATGAACATTTTTTCTATCTTGAGATCTGTGAAACCCATCATATTAGAAATTACTTCTTAGTGTTTATAAGCTTATTTTTTATCCTTTTCTTACCTAGATAACTCCTCTTACTTAGATAAGCCTTACACAGATTAACTCCTATAAATTTACTCTTGGTCTTATTTTTCTACTCTCCTTTGAAGCACTTTACCTACCTGCATATTTTCTGGAGCTGTTATCAAAGTTTTATTACAAAGAAATTTGTTTTGGAAAACACAATTGACATTCACTTAGGATAAAAGGTGAGTGCCTTTTATGGAGACACACACAATCAAATATCATTAGATTTCTAATTGACAGAATGAATAGGAAACTGGGAGTGGTGGGAGAATAGAAGAAAGGAGAGAGAGAAAAAGAGTGGGATATAGTAAGGACAATATAGACTAGTTGAAGAACTCTCAAGGACAAAGTTGTGTAATGTTTGATTAATGTTCATTTTATTTTAAGTTAACTATCATCTGTGTCTTCTCTCTCACCAAGTTACATAGCTTCACATTCAGGATTAGGACATCAGTTTTTTTGTTTGTTTGTTTGTTTTTTAATTTTGATTTGTGTGTATTGATGGAAAGAACTGAGCACTGCATTTGTGTCATTGAAGAAAATAACACTTGCAAGGTGCTGAACCAAGAAATGAGCCATATCACCAAGTAAAGGTTTCTCCTTTAGAAAATTGCAGAAACTTGTAGAAAACATTAGATTCTTTTTTTCATAAGCCTCCCTGCATATTTTTGACTTAACACTAATCATTCTCCAGAATTTTATCACCAATCTATTGTCCCACTGGACTTCAAACTACTTTAGCACAGAAGCCATGCCCTTTGGTACTAAAATAATAACCTACTTCTACTAGGAGCTTAAAAATGAGCGACTACAGCAATGAAGGACTTAATGTTGGCTGTCACAGGCATATTGGGCTTAAGGGAGAAATCAAGAAGTAGACCCAGAGCATTGACCTAGTTAAAGAATTGGACGTCATGAGGTGAGCCTTCAGTCCTAATTACCATGTTCAAGAAATTGTGAAAAACCCAATTTTCTGTCAGGCAATGGGATAAAGAGTTAAGAGTACTTCTTTTGGAGTCATTCAGACTTGTGTTTAAGCACTAGCTCTCTCATTTACTTCCTGTAATTTGTTTTCACTTAGCTCTTCTGAATTAAAATTTAGTTCATTTTAATTCACAGCGTTACAGGGAGGATTAAATTGTTTAACACATGTAAATGAGTTAATGTTCAACTAAGGTAAATTTAACGCCTTGAATGTTTTTGCAGAAGTGGAACAATATTACAGCAACCGTAGACAAATGTTGCTTACTCTGCAGTTTCACCTGGACCCAGTTGTGCCACGAGGCAGTCACTATTTATGTCTGAAAAGGTTATTGCTGAAGAATTGGAATCAAATTTCATTTTTGTTTAAAGAACCCAACTTTTGCTATTGAGATATGCAGCCAAATCAGATGGACAAATGGGAATGGGTATGGTTATTCTCAAGCCTGGGCTTGGTGAACATGTGGATTATAGGACGAGGGCAAACCTTGGATTCAGCAGCAATACTCTAACATGCCTCTTCCCCAAGACTTCATGAAATCAACTATTCATGAGGAAAAATAGACCAAGGAAAGCAACTTAATTCATTTTCTTAAAAACATTTGCTTTAAAAAAGAAAAAATTTGCTTTGTATTAACCTACTATCTAATTCATAGGAGATGGTGAAATGAAAAAAGTCTGAAATGTGCCTGAAATGTAGTGTTTGATTGTTGCTGCTATAAGAGGAAATATACCTGTAATTTATTTTGCAAAGCCCATTTCCTGTTACTTGCTACAGAGATTGCTGCCACATCTAATTGTGTTTGTGTAGTTCCTTAATTTGCATGAAAGAAGATAACATAAATGAAAAACTCAGGAGGAAAACTAATTCAGATTACTAGCCCAGGCAAGCTAATTTGTTATTCATTAAATGCTAATGAACTCAGCACCAATGTTTTGTTTGCTTCACTCTGAGATTTGAAAGGTCTTTTAACATAGTTAAAGTCTACAATAAACAGATATATGAAAGAAAAGCATTCCTTTTCTCTTGTGTCTGTTTGGTAGATGTGCAGTTATTTCTGGACTAGGAAAATCAAGTAAATCAATATGAAAAAAAATTGTTTTCTTTCTGTTTGAGAAAACAAATTTACTAAAATTAAGCTATCTTACATGTATCCTTTCTTCAATTCCATAGCATCTAGACATTCTATATGTAAGTTTGGGGTCAACCCTACGTTAAAAAAAATATCTACAAGTGAAATGGACTGTGAGTGAAGTGAAACCTATTATATATATGTATATGTGTACGTGTGTTTATATGTATATACTATACATACATACATATATAAAATTATGTAAACTATTTTTGACAGGTTGTTTTTTTTTTCTGACTGTATTTTCTGTGACTGATTTCTATATAATGAAGCAATTGGAAAGTGATGATGGCATATGTAATCAGGGTAGTTTTGTTGTTTATTTTTTCACCTAGTGTTTGCATTAATTGGTGGATTATTCAATGGTGAACTTGACTGTTATGTAGAATTACTGAGTTTATTTACCTTTATATGTCCTTCAGTCAGTTCAGTTCAGTTCAGTCACCCAGTCGTGTCTGACTCTTTGAGACTCCATGAATAGCAGCATGCTAGGCCTCCCTGTCCATCACCAACTACTGGAGTTTACTCAAACACATGTCCATCGAGTCAGTGATGCCATCCAGCCATCTCATCCTCTGTCATCCCCTTCTCCTCCTGCCCCCAATCCCTCCCAGCATCAGGGTCTTTTCCAATGAGTCAACTCTTCGCATGAGGTAGCCAAAGTATTGGAGTTTCAGCTTCAGCATATGTCCTTAGTTTACTATAAATTCTTCTATATGCTTTATTGGCTATTCTGTTACAATATTCCATACAGTAAGTTCAAGATCAGAATTATATTTCAGTCATCACTTCTCATGTATCATTAAAATCATGGGTGTTTACCTATTTGTTATCAGTGCTCTTCTCATTTATATGAACTTTGACTCACAAGGAGATGTAATTAAGAAAAGGATAGCAATTATTACTTTGGCCACCTGATGCAAAGAGCTGACTCATTTGAAGAGACCCTGATGCTGGGAAAGATAGAGGGTGGGAGGAGAAGGGGACAACAGAGGATGAGATGACTGGATTGCATCACCGACTCGATGGACATGAGTTTGAGTAAACTCCGGGAGTTGATAATGGACAGGGAGGGTTGGAGTGCTGCAGTCCATGGGATCGCAAAGAGTCGGACGCTACTGAGCGACTGAACTGAACTGAACTGAACTAGCAATTAGACTTTCTCCTTTTTGTATAATGCGTATAGTAGAGCTGGAAATCTACTAACATTCCATAAAGTAGGCTATCAGGGGCACTTACAACTTTCAGTGGGGGCGGGTAAGTTTTAGTTTTTACTGGGGATCACTCAGATGGTTAATTAATGACTGATCTAAGATGTGATGTGGTTTGCTCGTAGAGGGCTACCTATACAACTTCTATATCAGAGCAAATGACAGTATGTTGAGCCAGATTATTCTTTTTTAGGCCTATTATCTTTCTATTATCCAGATATGAGCAACCTTTGGGGTACTGAATGACCATAGAGAGAAAAGTGTTTCATTTCTTGCAATTTAGGGAATTTTTCAACAAAACTTCTTACAGCTGCTACAAATGCTAACCACTTTAATTTTTTTATAGGCCACTTTTAAAGGCCTCAATCCATTAACAGGTATAGAACTAGCTGTCCCATCTAATTGTCAGCTAATCGTTTTTAAAGAAAGTTACAATTTTGGGGAGTGGAGCCATGAACAACATTAAGAGAAAGAGCACCTATGGGCTTTGGAGAAACAAAAGAAGGTTTTAAAAAGGACTCAATTGCTTGTTAGAATATTGATATTTTTAATATAACTATACCTCTGTTTTTTAATCTGTCCAATTAGAGTAATCACACTTTACATCATTATTATACATATGCTTGCTTAAAAGTCCCTATGACATCCACCTGTACATTGTAGGGGCTTACTTCACATTAGCTATAATTGAAAGCTTATAATCTGATCAACTTTATTTATCTATAGATTTCTTTATTGTCTACTTTAAACAAATGAGGTCAGAGCCCTGTCTATCATGTTTGTTATTGTTTTATAGCACCTAGAACAGAGCCTGTTGCACAATATCATTCAGTAAGTATTTGTTAAATCAATGAATGACTTGCTTACAGGTCTTATATTGTTGATTTTGTATCAATTCCAAAAGAGATTAGCAATTATAAAATGTTGTGTTTCTAAAGCTTACCCTAGGACTATTTCTGTTTTAGAATATAAGTAACACAGTGAATATTTTTAAAATTTAATTAAAAATATTTCCAGTCCACTTCTATTTTGGAGAAGGGAATGTCAGCCCATGCCAATATTCTTGCCTGGAGAGTCCCATGGACAGAGGAGCCTGGTGGGCTTCAGTCCATGGGGTCACAAAGATTTGGACATGACTGTGTGACTAACACTTCCACACTTCCACTTTTATTTATTTTTTTAGAAATATCTTAATAACAAAATTAAGTTTTGGCATGTTATTATAGTATGAGGCAATTTTGAAAGTGATTGGTAATTGGTAGCCTTTGAAAATACATCCTCAAGGACATATGTTTACTACCACTAGTTTATAAATAAACCCACTCTTTCTAACTGCACTTTGATTTACTGTTATTAAATGATATTGCAAGGTGAGTACTATTTTAAAATGTATAAATGTCAATGAACTTTCTGCAACTCAGAAGAAAAAAAAAAAAGAAAATGTTTCTTGATCTCTTTGGCCTTATGGTTAAAGTCTAAATTACTTCTTGGAAAAAAAAAAAATCACTACTTGGAAAGCAAGATTAAGAAATAAACAATAGGACTAATGTATTTTGAATCCTATCCCCTAATGAAATATCTGTGACAAGTTTAATCTTCCAATGATGAAGAAATTTGTGATAAATACTGATTTTATTGGTTTGTTAGACAGTTCAACTTTATATCTGTGTATCAAATTTAAGTGAATGCTTTCATTTCTCAATAAAGCTTTATGAAGGGGGTGAAAGGTCATGTGTCTTTGCTTATGGTTCTTGCAGTGACACAGTTGCCACAGGTTACAGATGTCACAGACTTTTATGAGGTTAAAATTGCAATACAACTTGGTTAAGACATTAAAAGTCCCTGTAAATGAACCTAAGTGATTTTTTTTTTTTTTTTTTTTAGTTTCTACCAGTTGACAGTTGTATATCTATCCATCCTTGTCATAAAGCTCTTCTCTGCTAACTCCACTCTTATCCTGCACAGGTCAAAATCTAGGAAGTAACAAAAAGCACCTGGGCTTCCCAATGGCTCATCAGGTAAAGAGCATACCTGCAGCACAGGAGATGCAGGAATCTCAGATTTGATCCCTGGGTGGGTCTGGAAGATTCCCTGGAGGAATGCATGGCAACCCATTCCAATATTCTTGCCAGGAAAATCCCATGGGCAGAGTAGCCCAAATTGGTTACACAAAAAGCTCCAGAATTTTTTTTTTTTTTTTTGCATATAAGAAAAGGGAGAAAGACCTTGTTCTTTCTTACTATCTGCAACCCTGTGGCAAGTCATTGACTTTTTAGAAAGAAAGAACCTAGGCATTTCTCCAGATTTTTTTCTGGTGATAGGCACAGGAAGGGACCAATATAAGTGGCTGAGTGTAGACTGACAGAATTAGAATGAGTGCATTGTCTAAATTACCTGAAGTTATGGGGAACTATCACAAGCTGGAATCAGATGGTGTAGAGAAACATCAACAACCTCAGATATACAGATGATACCATTATAATGGAAAAAAAAGCAAAGAGGAACTAAAGATCCTCTTGATGAAGGTAAAAGAGGAGAGTGAAAAAGCTGGCTTCAAACTCAACATTCAAAAAACTAAGATCATGGCATCTGGTCCCATCACTTCATGGTAAATAGATGGTGAAAAAATGGAAACAGTGACATTTTTTTCCCCCCCTTGGACTCCAAAATCACTGAGGATGGTGATTGCAGCCATGAAATTAAAAGATGCTTGCTGCTTGGAAGAAAAGCTATGACATACCTAGACAGTTTTTTTTTTTTTTTTTCATTTATTTTTATTAGTTGGAGGCTAATTCCTTTACAATATTGTAGTGGTTTTTGTCATACATTGACATGAATCAGCCATGGATTTACATGTATTCCCCATCCCGATCCCCCCTCCCACCTCCCTCTCCACCCGATTCCCCTGGTCTTCCCAGTGCACCAGGCCCGGGCACTTGTCTCATGCATCCAGGAAAGATGGTAACGATAACCCTATATGCAAAACAGTAAAAGAGACACAGATGTACAGAACAGAATTTTGGACCCTAGACAGTTTTTAAAAAGCAGAAACATCACTTTGCTAGTAAAGATCCGTATAGTCACAACTAAGGGTTTTTCAGTAGTCATGTATGGATGTGACAGTTGGACCATAAAGTTGGCCGAGTGCCAAAAAAATGCATGCTTTCGAATTGCAGTGCTGGAGAAGACTCTTGAGAGTTCCTTGTACAGCAAGGAGATCAATCCAGTCAATCCTAAAGGAAGACAATCCTAAATATTCATTAGAAGGACTGATGCTGAAGCTGAAGCTCAGATACTTTGGCTACCTGATGTGAAGAGGTGACTCATTGGAAAAGACCCTGATGCTGAGAAAGATTGAAGGCAAAAGGAGATGTGTGTGACAGAGGGTGAGATAGTTGGATGGCATCACCGACTCAATTGACATGGGTTTGGGCAAACTCTGGGAGATAGTGAAGGACAGGGAGGCCTGGCATGCTGCAGCCCGTGGTGTCACAAAGAATCAGACTTGATCTAGTGACCAAACAACAACAAATGGGGAACTATGATGATATTTAATCTGTTATAATGTGGTGCTAAATCACCAAGTATGAATTACATCATAGTTGGGGCCACCAGGAGACAGTCAGAGTTATGTCAAAAATCAGTGGACAACTAAAGAATCATTAAAATAATCATTCAGATTATGTGGCAGTATTGAAAGATTTTTAGAAAAATACTGAGTGCAAAAGCAGGGTACATAATTGTACATACTCTGATTATATATCTATATAACATACTTGCAAAAATAAATGGTACATGAAATAATGAAATATTAAAAGTAATATTTTGGACAATTATGTTTCAACATACATTTTGGCAAAATAACAGTATCAAATTGTACAATTAAAATTTTAATGAAATAGCTTGGACTGTACTATTAGCTTAGAGTAATTCTCTGAAAGTTGGACCATAGTAAATATTATTAGAACTATATACATACATAAATATCCTTGAGAAAAATAAGCTTATGGGAAACAAGTGAGTGTATGGATAGATCACTCACATAAAGTTCTCTATCTCAAGGGAGGTTATGATATCTGTGAATTGGGAAAATTAGGCTAATATAAATAATTTATTTCAATAGATTAATTTCCACTTGTAGTTAAAATATTTTTTCCATTACTGAAAGCTATCCATATTTATCTTTTTCTATTCTTATATCTTGGCTAGCAGAGAAAGAAATCATAAAGAAAGTGTGGGGCAAGAAGGACACTGTTGGCTTATATTATTACTTTGTGTAGGTATATTGTGACTTAGAAAAGGGAATGGGATATGGTAAGGTCATGGCCTCAAATGAAAAAGAGAAAAATATCCTTTTATTAATTGTAATTGAAAGTAATCCATCAAAATTTAATAAAGCATTATTTCTATATTAATATAACTTGCTCATTCAAAGTATCAGTGTCAGTTTAGCAGAGGTAACAGCTGGAAGAAGGCTAAAGACTAGAATTACTGAAGTGAACCTTTTGGTACAAAGGGAATGATTCTTTTACATATATATTTAAGTAAAAGACATTAACCCTGCCTAAACTTTGACTATATTTCTACTCTAAATAAATAACTCTTTTCTATTGCCTTTAAGAATCTAAGTTATTCTCTGTTGTTTCATGGAACATTAGAAGGACTTTTACATACATTACTTTTTGTTATCTTTTTCTGGCCATTGATTATTAAGAAGGGAAATTTTAATCACCAAAAAATAACATCAGAGTTTCTTCTTTTGTTGTTATTTGTGTGACAGTTAATATTTTTATCCTTGCAGTGCTCAAATGAGTTCTGGGCTCTAGGCTGACACACCAACTCTTGTGTGATTTACAGCTAAATGTTGAGTGACATTTTATACCACTTATATCATTTTGCGTTATGATATGTAATCATTGTGGCTCCTACAAGAAAAGAAGTAAGAAAGTTCTTTTTCTTAAAAGTTTGCTTACATTACTCTCACCTGCTGATAGTTAAGAAATACAATAGAAACTAGTTCTATTTTACATGAATAAAGCATGCCAGCACACCATGAGTATAAAACCTGGTACGCAATCATTTCTGAGGAGTGTATTTTTTACTGCCTTTATAAACTTAGACACAATCTGACATTTCTCCTAAATAAATGAGCAAGATATGAAAGCAATGTATACTTATTTATAAGTGTTCTTTTAGTGTAGAAAGGGATAGTATTTATATGTCAAAGAACAATTTTTCTATATTTAAGTGAGACAAAAACATAAAGACATTAAGATATTTCAATTAAATAGAACACAAAATTGGTTACAATTTTTTTCTTCCTTGAAAGTAAGGAAATAATTCAGGCAAAAGTTTCATTCCTTTACTTATATTTCTCTTGTTTTATTTTTATTTTTTGTTTCCTCAGCTCTTGCCTGCTCAGTTGCTCAGTGGTGTCTGACTCTTTGCAACCCTGTGGTCTGTAGCCAGCAAGGCACCTCTGTTCATGGGTTTCTCCAGACAAGAATACTAGAGTGGGTTGCCATGCCCTCCTCCAGGGGATCTTCCTGACCCAGGAACTGAACCTGTGTCTCCTGAGGCACCTACATTGCAGGTGGATTCTTTACCACTGAGCAACCAGGGATACACTTTGGCTTTCTTAGGTAGGTTCCAGTTCAGTTCAGGTCAGTCTCTCAGTCGTTTGCAACTCTTTGTGACTCCATGGACTGCAGTGAGCTAGGCTTCCCTGTCCATCACCAACTCGCAGTTTGCTCAAACTCATGTTCATAGAGTTGGTGATGCCATCCAACCATCTCATTCTCTGTTGTCCCCTTCTCCTCCTGCCTTCAATCTTTCCCAGCATCAGGGTTTTTTCCAATGAGTCAGTTCTTTGCATCAGGTGGCCAAAGTATTAAAGTTTCAGCTTCAACATCAGTCCTTCCAATGAATATTCAGGACTGATTTCCTTTAGAATGGACTGGTTGGATATCCCTGCAGTCCAAGGGACTCTCAAGAGTCTTCTCCAACACCACAGTTCAAAAGCATCAATTGTTTGGTGCTCAGCTTTCTTTATAGTCCAAGTCTCACATCCATACATGACTATAGGGAAAACCATAGCTTTGACTAGATTGACCTTTGTTGACAGGGCAACGTCTCTGCTTTTTAATATGCCATCTAGTTTGGTCATAGCTTTTCTTCCAAGGAGCAGGCATCTTTTAATTTCATGGCTGCAGTCACCATCTCAGTGATTTTGGAGCCCAAAAAAAATAAAGTCTGTAACTATTTCCACTGTTTCCCATCTATTTGCCATGAAGTGATGGGACTGGATGCCATGATCTTAATTTTCTGAATGTTGAGTTTTAAGCCAACTTCTTCACTCTCCTCTTTCACTTTCATCAAGAGGCTCTTTAGTTCTTCTTCACTTTCTGCCATGAGTGATGTCATCTGCATGTCTTAGGTTATTGATATTTCTCCCACCAGTCTTGATTCCAGCTTGTGCTTCATCCAGCCCAGCATTTCTCTTGATGTACACTGCATATAAGTTAAATAAGCAGGGTGACAATATACAGCCTTCACATACTCCTTTCCTGATTTGGAACCAGTCTGTTGTTCCATGTCCAGTTCTAACTGGTAGGAAACTGGTAGGTATGTTTAATCCTAGGTATTTTATTCTTTTTTATGATGGTAAATGGGATTGTTTTCTTAATTTCTTTTTTTGTCATTTTGTTTTTAGTGTATAGGAATGCAACAGATTTCTGTATGTTCATTTCTTACCCAGCAAGTTTACTAAATTCATTTATGAGCTCTAGTAGTTTTTGGCATCATCTTTAGGATTCTCTGTGTATACTATCATTTGTTATCTGCAAACAGTGACAAGTTTACATCTTCTTTTCCAATTCAGACTCCTTTTATCTCTTTTTCTTCTCTGACTTCTGTGTCCATGAATGTGTGTGCTCAGGCACATCTGACTCTTTGTGACCCTATGGACTAGATAAGCCTGCCAGTCTCCTCTGTCCATGGGAATCTTCAGGCAACAATACTGGAGTGGGTGGCTATTTCTTCCTCCAGAGGATCTTCCCAACTCAGAGGTCAAACTTATGTCTCCTACATTGGCTGGCTGATTCTTTACCACTGTGCCACCTGGGAAGCCTACTGATTTCTGTGTCTAAGATCTTCAAAACTATGTTGAATAAAAGTGACAATAATGGGCATCCTTGTTTTCTTACTGTTCTTAGCAGAAATGCTTTCATTTTTCACCATTGAGAATGATGTTTGCTGTGAGTTTGTCAAATATGGCCTTCATGGAAAGAGGAGCCTAGTCGGCTATAGTCCATGGGGTCACAAAGAGTAGGACATGACTGAACAACTAACATTTATGTTGAAAAAGGTTCTCTCTATGCCCACTTTCTGGAGAGTTTATATTATAAATGGGTAATGAATTTTGTCCAAAAACTTCTGCATGTATTGAGATGATCATGTGGTTTTTATTCTTCAGTTTGTTAATGTAGTGTATCTCATTGATGGACTTGCAGATATTAAAAACTCCATGCATCCCTGGGGTAAACCTCCCTGATCATGGTATGTGATCCTTTTAATGTATTATTGGAATTGGTTTGCTAGTAGTTTGTTGAGGATTTTTGCATTTATGTTCATCATTAAAATTGTCCTCTAATTTTCTGTTATTGTGTGATGTATTTGTTTGCTTTTGGTATCCGAGTGATGGTGGCTTCATAGAATGAGTTCAGAAATGTCTTCCTCTGCAATTTTTGGGAATAGTTTGAGAAGGATAGTTGTTAACTCTTCTCTCAATGTTTGGTAGAATTCATGTGTTAAGCCAGCTGATCTTGCACTTTTGCTTCTTATGAGTTATTTAATCACAAATTCAAAATTTCAGTACTTATAATTGGTCCCTACATATTTTCTATTTCTTCCTGATTTAGTCTTGGGAGATTGTTACTTTGTAAGAATTTCTTAATTTTTTGTAGATTGTCCATGTGATTGGCAGCTAGTAGTCTTTTGTTTTCCCAGGTGCTGCTAGTGATAAAGAAGTCGCCTGCCAATGAAGGAGACTTAAGAGATATAGGTTCAATTCCTAGTCTGGGAAGATCTCCTCTAGTAGGAAATGACAACCCACTCCACTATTATTTCCTGGAGAATCCTGTGGACAAAGAAGCTTGTTAGGCTACATTCAATAGGGTCACAAAGAGTCAGACAGGACGGAAGTGACTTAGCATGCACAGTAGTCTTCTATGGGTCTTTGTATTTCTGTGATATAAGTTGTAGGTTTACCATTTCTGATTTTGTTGATTTGAAACCAGTCCCTTTCTTTTATAATGAGTCTGGCTAAAGGTTTATCAATTTTGCTTATGTTTTCAAAGAACCAGCTTTTAGTTTCATTGATCTCTGGTATAATTTTTTTTATTCTCTATGTCATCTGTTTTTGCTCTGGTCTTTATGATTTCTTTCCTTCTATTAACTTTGAGGGTTTTTTTTTTTTTCTTCCTGATTGCTTTAGGCATAAGATTAGGTGTTTTGTTTTGCAAGATTTTTTTTGCTTCCCGGGGTAACCTTCTGTCTCTAAAGTGCCCTCTTAGAATTGCTTTTACTGCATCCCATGGATTTTGAATCATCATGTTTATGTACTAATTTGTCTCTAGTAATTTTTAATTTCCTGTATGATTTCTTCAGTGATCCATTGGCTATTTAGTAACATGTTTTTTTAACCTCCACATATTTATGATTTTTGCAGTTTTTTTTCTTATGATTGATTTCTCACCTCATAGTTTGTGATCAGAAAAGACACTTGATATGATTCAAACTTCTTAAATGTACGGAGGCTTGCCTTGTGGCCTCATATGTGATTTCTCCTGGAGAATATTCCATGTTCATTCTCCTGGAGAATATTCCATGTTCATTTGACAAGCATATGTTTTCTGTTGCTTTTGGATGTAATGCTTTATAAATATCAATTAAGTTCATCTGGTCCGATGTGTCATTTAAGGCATCTGTTCTTATTGACTTTATGTCTGGATGACCTATTCATTGATGTAAGTGGGGTGTTAAAGTCCCCCACTATTATTTTGTTACTGTCAATTTCTCCTTTCAGGTTTGTTAGCATTTGCCTCATATATTGAGGTTCTCCTCTGTTGGGTGCATATATATTTACAACTGTTGTATCCTCTTGGATTGATTCTTTGATTATTATATAGTGTCCTATTTGTCTTTTGTAACTGTATGGATTTTAAAGTCTCTATTGTCTGATATAAGTGCTACTACCCTTGCTTTCTTTTAATTTCCTTTTATGTAGAATATATTTTTCCATTTTCTCATTTTCAGTAAGTACACATCACTAAATCTGAAGTGAGTCTCATATAGGCAGCCTATATACAGGTCTTATTCTTTTGGTATCCAATTATCCAGTCTGTGTCTTTTGGTTGGATGACTTAACTCTGCTTACATTTAAGGTAATTATTTATATGTCTGTTCTATTGCCATTTTGTTAATTGTTTTGGATTTATTTTTGTAGATTTTTTCTCTTTATTTTGTTCTTTTCTCTTTTGATTTGATGACAATCTTAGTATTTTAAAGATATTTGGCTTCATAATGCTCAAAAATCTTTTCTCTAGATAAAATTTTTGCCTGTGTTTTATCTGGTTTTCTGTCTCTTGCCTATTCTATGGTTATTTTTTAGTTCATTTCAGTTCATTTCAGTCACTCAGTCATGTCCGACTCTTTGTGACCACATGGACCACAGCACGCCAGGCCTCCCTGTCCATCACCAACTTCCAGAGTTTACTGAAACTCATGTCCATCGAGTCGGTGATGCCATCCAACCATCTCATCCTCTGTCTTCCCCTTCTCCTCTGGCCTTCAATCTTTCCCAGCATCAGGGTCTTTTCCAATGAGTCATCTCTTCGCATCAGGTGGCCAAAGTATTAAAGTTTCAGCTTCAACATCAGTCCTTCCAATGAACGCTCAGGACTGATCTCCTTTAGGATGGACTGGTTGGATCTCCTTGCAGTCCAAGGGACTCTCAAGAGTCTTCTCCAACACCACAGTTCAAAAGCATCAATTCTTTGGCATTCAGGTTTCTGTATAGTCCAAATCTCACATCCCTACATGACTACTGGAAAAACCATAGCCTTGACTAGATGGACTTCTGTTGGCAAAGTAATGTCTTTGCTTTTTAATATGCTCTCTAGGTTGGTCATAAATTTCCTTCCAAAGAGTAAGTGTCTTTTAATTTCATGGCTGCAGTCACCATCTGCAGTGATTTTGGAGCCCAAAAAAATAAAGTCAGCCACTGTTTCCACTGTTTCCCCATCTACTAGCCATGAAGTTATGGGACTCGATGTCATAGTTTTAGTTTTCTGAATGTTGAGCTTTAAGCCAGCTTTTTCACTCTCCTCTTTCACTTTCATCAAAAGGCTCTTTAGTTCCTCTTCACTTTCTGCCATAAGGGTGATGTCATCTGCATATCTGAGGTTATTGATATTTCTCCCAGAAACCTTGATTCCAACTTGTGCTTCATCCAGCCCAGCGTTTCTCATGATGTACTCTGCATATAAGTTAAATAAGCAGGGTGACAATATACAGCCTTGACATACTCCTTGCCCTATTTGGAACCAGTCTGTTGTACCATGTCCAGTTCTAACTGTTGCTTCCTGACCTGCATACAGGTTTCTCAAGAGGCAGGTCAGGTGGTCTGGTATTCCCATCTCTTTCAGAATTTTCCACGGTTTATTGTGATCCACACAGTCAAAGGCTTTGGCATAGTCGATAAAGCAGAAATAGATGTTAAGGAATTTCAATAAGTTATGTCTAGCTGTGAATTTTTATTCATTTATCCTACTTGAAATTTTATAGTTCTTTGCATTGAAAAATCTTAATCTTCTATTCTGGTAAATTTTATCTCTGAATTGGAGTGTATCTCCACAGTGGGTTTTGGTTTGCTTTCATCAGACATATTAGGAATTCAAGCCTCAGTGACCAACTTTAATGTCCAGGGCATTTCTGGGGTGAACTGAGAATCCTAGTTATTGTATTTCTTTTCAACTATAGCTCATGCAGATATAGAGAAGCTTGTAATAGTTTCCACATTTCTCATTCTACCTACTCTTCTTGGGATTTCTGGTTTATCTTCAGCTATCTTATTTTCTACCCTCTGTCCTGCGTGGGCACAAGGCCTAATGTCCTGTATTTATGTGGATGGAAGCCTCTCATCCTGTGTACCACTCTGTGACGTCACACAGGAGCAGCCTCAGGTCCGTTACTTTCATCACTAGATTCTAGTCTTCCACCTTATATCTGGAAACTTCTTTTTCTTTAATGTGAGATCAGATTTGAAGTTAAAATATGTTAGGATTTACTTATGATTTCCAGATGTTCAGGGCAGGAGAATACTTAAATTTCCTTAGTTTATTGTCTTAACAATAACCACAAAATATTCTACATATCAGTCTCTTTTTTAAATAGTTCAGAAAAGTTTTCTGCTTGTTCAAATAAGAGATATTTCACAGAAAAGTTTTAATTCACAGGAAAAAAAGGAAAAATAATCCATTAAATCAATATCGATAATTCTACTTCTAGACTTTAAAAAGTATTTCATTTTTAAAAATCACTCCAGATAAATACCTTGCTAGTTTTTGGCAATGGCAAATAGTAAGCACTTTTTAAATATATGTATTTAGTTTTTATAAGAATCAGCTGTGTTTCTTTTATTTAGTCACTTATTTTTTATTTGTCTAGCTTTATTGAGGTATGCTTGATAAATAAAACATTGGTATTTAGGTTGTACAATGTGATTTAAGATGTACGATGTGATGATTTAATATACATATACACTGTGAAATGATTATCAAAGTTAATTAACACATTCATCACCTTACCAAATTTACTGACAATAAGCATTTATTAAATAAAGAAAGGACACCATAGGTATACACTTTATGACCCTAAACAGTTTTAAAAGTTGCTTATTGTGTGGCTATTATATATGACATGGTGACAATATTCAGTGTTACCTTTTATTAATCAGTTCTTCCACCTTCATATCTTCATACACATAAGGGTATCACCTTGTAATTTTGGCAGTCACATGCCCAAGCAACTGCCGTTAAATTTCCACGAAGAAGCTTCCACCAGAAGCTTCCTACTGTCTAAGGACCATGAAAAGTGAGTGATAGTCACTCAGTCCTGTCTGACTCTTTGTGACCCTATGAACTGTAGCCTACCAGGGTCCTCTGTCCATGGAATTCTCCAGGCAAGACCATTGGAGTGGGTTGCCATGCCTTTCTCCAGGGGGTTTTCCCAACCCAGGGTCTGAACTTGGGTCTCCTGCATTACAGACAGATGCTTTACTGTCTGAGCCAGCAGGGAAGCCCCTGAGAACCATGAGTGAACTCCTATTCTCTTAAGCATTTCTTTCAAATGTGAATTGATGCCTATGAATGCATAATTCTGCCAAATTGCAGTGTTAGGCAAGTACCAAAAGACCTACTCATCTGAAATAGAAATTACTATGAAACTAGAGAAGTGTTGTCTCACTATAAATCTAATATTTAATTAAGTAGAGTGAATATTGAAAGAATCATAAAAAATTCAACATCATTTCCTATTATAAAACATTTTTATTTCCAAAATGTGATATTTTGATTTATTTCTTTAACATAAACTTTATTCAGATAAGTTAAAACAAGTGATATGTTTATAGATATTTTTATCTAGGCTTTCAAATCTTCTGTAAAAGAAAAAAAAAAAACCTGTCTCTTCTGCCTGGAAAAGTTGAGCATAAGTTTTGATATGACTGAAGCATATTTTCTTTTTAAAAAACTTTTAAAAATACTTAAGAAATGTTAAAAAAAAAGTAATGGAACACATTAACTCATTTCATTCACTCTATAATTTGAGGGATTTAAAATGGATCATTAACTATAATTTGACAGTGCTGTTCTGAGTGGGGGAAAACAGAAATGTTACTACAAAGCTTGATACTGTATTCTTTTTGAAAATGTAGGTTAGCATACTAACAAAAGCATTTAAAATACTTTTTCCCTTGAATGTGAAATTTGATTATATATGGCATCCTTCAAAAAAAAAAAACCTTTCAGTGAGAGCTTGTAGACAAATGATACTTCTAGTTCAGTACAATTGACTGCTTTTCTATTTTGAAATTATATTACTAATTGAAAGCTACAGATATTCAGTTGCAATTGCTTTAGGAAAGAAAATATTTATTATTTTAAAGTTTACTTTTGCTATGCATTGCATCCAAAGTAAAGCTGTCATTTTTAGCTCTAATAATAGCTGTTTTATCAGAACCCATTTAATATTAACTTTGTTTCAGGAGTTCAACTTAAGAGGAACATCACATAGCTTTATAGAAAATGAATATTTTGCATTCAGATATAATTTTGTTGTTGTTCAGATCTTTAGTTAAATTTAGTAAAATTACTTTCAAACTTCTGCTTGTGAGTCTGTCATTCTGGTAGATATATAATGTATTCATTTTAATTTCATTTCTCTAATTACTATGATATTTAATACCTTTTACATATATTGATTTAGCCAATATGTTCTTTTGTGGCATACTCATTCAAAAGTTTAACCAGGTTTCTATGCAGTTCTCTATATTAAAAAAGTGATTTGGCAGGGAGGAGCCAAGATGGCAGAGGAGTAGGACAGGCAGACCCCTTTCTCTCCTACAAATTCATCAAAAGAATAACTGAACGCAGAGCAAACTTCGCAAAACAACTTCTGATCGCTAGCTGAGGTCATCAGGCGCCCAGAAAAGCAGCCCATTGTCTTCGGAAGGAGGTAGGACAAAATATAAAAGATTAAAAGTGAGACAAAAGAGCTAAGGACGGAGATCCGTCCCGGGAAGGGAATCTTAGGCGGCATTGCTTGGAGTAGGGTCCGGGCCTGAGTGCCCTGACGACAATCGGAGGGAGCTTCTAGGAGTTGCCAACTTGAACTGTGGGAGACCAAAGGAGAGAGAGTAAATTAACCGGCCCAAACACACTGCCGGCCGTTCGCAGAACAAAGAGACCGAGAAAATCCAGAGAAGAGCTCGCAGGCTGCGGACCGGCCCAGCCCCGCCGGAGGCAGGAGGCAGGAGGCAGGAGGCAGGGGGAAGGGGAAGGTCGCGGCGAGACACAGGGCGCAGGCACCTTGACCGGCGAGGGCGGGGACTGGGGCTGGGGACGCGGAGGGCAGAAGGCGCGCGCACCCGACTGGCGCCAGCGGAAACTGAGACTGGGTCCGCGGAAGGGAGTGGGCACGCCACACCTGGGGAGAGTGCGCCCACCAAGCCCCTGGCTGCCTGGACCGCTCTGACGGGGAAGGCACAGATATCAGGCGCAGCTCTTCGTTCCGCGCTTTTGTGGAACACCCGAGGGCTGGAACCTCGCGCAGCGCGGGGCGCGCTCCATATAGAACAGCCAGGAGCCTGAGCAGCGCAGACAGAGAAAGCAGCGTCAGCCCCTCCCGGCAGTGCAAGCCCCTCCCCGCAGCGCGACGGAACTAGCTACCTGAATAAGAGTCCACCTCCGCCCGCCTGTGTCAGGGCGGAAATGAGGCTCTGAAGAGACCGGCAAACAGAAGCCAAATAAACAAAGGGAACCGCCTCAGAAGGGACTGATGCAACAAATTAAAATCCCTCTAGAAAACACCGACTACACCGGAAGGGCCCTATAGATATCGAGAAGTGTAAGCTGGAACGAGGAGCTATCTGGAACTGAGCCGAACCCACACTGACCGCAACAGCTCCAGAGAAACTCCTAGATATAATTTTACATTTTTCCCTTTTTTTTTTTTTCTTTTTTTATTTCTTCTTTTTTATTATTTTTTCTTTTTTATTTTTTCTCTTTTATTTTCCTTTAAAATCCCCTATTACTCCCCCATTACTCCTTAACTTTCATTTCCATAGATTTTTACGATTTTTTTAATTACGGAAAAAAAAAAATTTTTTTTTCTTTCTTTTTTTTCCCTCTTTTTTTTCTTTCCTTTTTCTCTTCTATTTTCTATTTTTCTTTTTCTCTTATTTCTTTTAAAGTCCTCTAGTACTCCTCTACTACTCCTTAATTTTCATTTTCAATACACTATAACCTTACAAAAAAAAAAAGAAGAGAAGCCCTATTTTTAAACCGAAGATTATTCTCTCCCAATCTTGACTCTCTGTTTTCTACCTCAGAAGACCTCTATTTCCTCCTTTCCTCTTCTCTTCCCAATCCAATTCTGTGAATCTTTGTAGGTGACTGGGCTACGGAGAACACTCTGGGAACAGACAGCTGCGTAGATCTGTCTCTCTCCTCTTGAGTCCCCTTTTTTCTCCTCCTGCTCATCTCTATCTCCCTCCTCCCTCTCCTCTTCTTCATGTAACTCTGTGAACCTCTCTGGGTGTCCCTAACGGGGGAGAATCTTTTAGCCATTAACCTAGAAGTTTTCTTATCAGTGCTGTATAGTTGGAGAAGTCCTGAGACTACAGGAAGAATAAAACTGAAATCCAGAGGCAGGAGACTTAAACCCAAAACCTGAGAACACCAGAAACTCCTGACTACATGAAACTTTAAGTAATAAGTGACCGTCCAAAAGCCTCCACACCAACACTGAAACCAACCACCACCCAAGAGCCAATAAGTTTTAGAGCAAGACATACCACGCAAATTCTCCAGCAACGCAGGAACATAGCCATGAACGTCAGCATACAGGCTGCCCAAGGACACACCTAACACATAGACCCATCTCAAAACTCATTACTGGGCACTCCATTGCTCTCCAAAGAGAAGAAATCAAATTCCACGCACCAGAACACTGACGCAAGCTTCCCTAACAAGGAAACCTTGACAAGCCAATCGTCTAGCCCCACCCACGGGGTAAATCCTCCACAATAAAAAGGAACCACAGACCTCCAGAATACAGAAAGCCCACTCCAGACACAGCAATCTAAACAAGATGAAGAGGCAAAGAAATACCCAACAGGTAAAGGAACATGAAAAATGCCCACCAAGTCAAACAAAAGAGGGGGAGATAGGGAATCTACCTGAAAAAGAATTTAGAATAATGATAATAAAAATGATCCAAAATCTTGAAAACAAAATGGAGTTACAGATAAACAGCCTGGAGACAAAGATTGAAAAGATTCAAGAAATGTTTAATAAAGACCTAGAAGAAATAAAAAAGAGTCAATTAGAAATGAATAATGCAATGAATGAGATCAAAAACACTTTGGAGGGAACCAAGAGTAGACTAACGGAAGCAGAAGATAGGATAAGTGAGATAGAAGATAAAATGGTGGAAATAAATGAAGCAGAGAGGAAAAAAGAAAAAAGGATCAAAAGAAATGAGGACAACCTCAGGGACCTCTGGGACAGTGTGAAACGCCCCAACATTCGAATCATAGGAATTCCAGAAGAAGAAGACAAAAAGAAAGGCCATGAGAAAATACTCAAGGAGATAATAGCTGAAAACTTCCCTAAAATGGGGAAGGAAATAGCCACCCAAGTCCAAGAAACCCAGAGAGTCCCAAACAGGATAAACCCAAGGCAAAACACCCCAAGACACATATTAATCAAATTAACAAAGATCAAACACAAAGAACAATTATTAAAAGCAACAAGGGAGAAACAACAAATAACACACAAAGGGATCCCCACAAGGATAACAGCTGATCTATCAATAGAAACCCTCCAGACCAGAAGGGAATGGCAGGATGTACTGAAAGTAATGAAAGAGAATAACCTACAACCTAGATTACTGTATCCAGCAAGAATCTCATTCAGATATGAAGGAGAATTCAAAAGCTTTACAGATAAGCAAAAGCTGAGAGAATTCAGCACCACCAAACCAGCTCTTCAACAAATGCTAAAGGATCTTCTCTAGACAGGAAATGCAGAAAGGTTGTATAAACGTGAACCCAAAACAACAAAGTAAATGGCAACGGGACCACACCTATCAATAATTACCCTAAATGTAAATGGGTTGAATGCCCCAACCAAAAGACAAAGATTGGCTGAATGGATACAAAAACAAGACCCCTATATATGCTGTCTACAAGAGACCCACCTCAAAACAAGAGACACATACAGACTAAAAGTGAAGGGCTGGAAAAAAATATTTCATGCAAACGGAGACCAAAAGAAAGCAGGAGTCGCAATACTCATATCAGATAAAATAGACTTTCAAATAAAGGATGTGAAAAGAGACAAAGAAGGACACTATATAATGATCAAAGGATCAATCCAAGAAGAAGATATAACAATTATAAATATATATGCACCCAACATAGGAGCACCGCAATATGTACGGCAAACACTAACGAGTATGAAAGAGGAAATTAATAGTAACACAATCATAGTGGGAGACTTTAATACCCCACTCACACCTATGGATAGATCAACTAAACAGAAAATTAACAAGGAAACACAAACCTTAAATGACACAATGGACCAGCTAGACCTAATTGATATCTATAGGACATTTCACCCCAAAACAATCAACTTCACCTTTTTCTCAAGTGCACACGGAACCTTCTCCAGAATAGATCACATCCTGGGCCATAAATCTGGTCTTGGAAAATTCAAAAAAATTGAAATCATTCCAGTCATCTTTTCTGACCACAGTGCAGTAAGATTAGATCTCAATTACAGGAAAAAAATTGTTAAAAATTCAAACATATGGAGGCTAAATAACACGCTTCTGAATAACCAACAAATCATAGAAGAAATCAAAAAAGAAATCAAAATATGTATAGAAATGAATGAAAATGAAAACACAACAACCCAAAACCTATGGGACACTGTAAAAGCAGTGCTAAGGGGAAGGTTCATAGCATTACAGGCTTACATCAAGAAACAAGAAAAAAACCAAATAAATAACCTAACTCTACACCTAAAGCAACTAGAGAAAGAAGAAATGAAGAACCCCAGGGTTAGCAGAAGGAAAGAAATCTTAAAAATCAGGGCAGAAATAAATGCAAAAGAAACTAAAGAGACCATAGCAAAAATCAACAAAGCTAAAAGCTGGTTTTTTGAAAAAATAAACAAAATTGACAAGCCATTAGCAAGACTCATTAAGAAACAAAGAGAGAAGAATTAAATTAACAAAATTAGAAATGAAAATGGAGAGATCACAACAGACAACACTGAAATACAAAGGATCATAAGAGACTACTACCAGCAGCTCTATGCCAATAAAATGGACAACTTGGAAGAAATGGACAAATTCTTAGGAAAGTATAACTTTCAAAAACTGAACCAGGAAGAAATAGAAGATCTTAACAGACACATCACAAGCAAGGAAATCCAAACTATAATCAAAAATCTTCCAGCAAAAAAAAAGCCCAGGACCAGATGGCTTCACAGCTGAATTCTACCAAAAATTTAGAGAAGAGCTAACACTTATCTTACTCAAACTCTTCCAGAAAATTGCAGAAGAAGGTAAGCTTCCAAACTCATTCTATGAGGCCACCATCACCCTAATTCCAAAACCAGACAAAGATGTCACAAAAAAAGAAAACTACAAACCAATATCACTGATGAACATAGATGCAAAAATCCTTAACAAAATTCTAGCAAACAGAATCCAACAACATATTAAAAAAATCATACACCATGACCAAGTGGGCTTTATCCCAGGAATGCAAGGATTCTTTAATATCCGCAAATCAATCAATGTAATACACCACATTAAGAAATTGAAAGATAAAAACCATATGATTCTCTCAATAGATGCAGAGAAAGCCTTTGACAAAATTCAACACTCATTTATGATTAAAACTCTCCAAAAAGCAGGAAGAGAAGGAACATACCTCAACATAATAAAAGCTATATATGACAAACCCACAGCAAGCATCACCCTCAATGGTGAAAAATTGAAAGCATTTCCCCTGAAATCAGGAACAAGACAAGGGTGCCCACTCTCACCACTACTATTCAACATAGTGTTGGAAGTTCTGGCCACAGCAATCAGAGCAGAAAAAGAAGTAAAAGGAATCCAGATAGGAAAAGAAGTGAAACTCTCACTGTTTGCAGATGACATGATCCTCTACATAGAAAACCCCAAAGACTCTACCAGAAAATTACTAGAGCTAATCAATGAATATAGTAAAGTTGCAGGATATAAAATTAACACACAGAAATCCCTTGCATTCCTATATACTAACAATGAAAAAACAGAAAGAGAAATTAAGGAAACAATACCATTCACCATTGCAACAAAAAGAATAAAATACTTAGGAGTATATCTACCTAAAGAAACAAAAGACCTATACATAGAAAACTATAAAACACTGATGAAAGAAATCAAAGAGGACACAAACAGATGGAGAAACATACCGTGTTCATGGATTGGAAGAATCAATATTGTCAAAATGGCTATTCTACCCAAAGCAATCTATAGATTCAATGCAATCCCTATCAAGTTACCAACGGTATTCTTCACAGAACTAGACCAAAGAATTTCACAATTTGTATGGAAATACAAAAAACCTCGAATAGCCAAAGTAATCTTGAGAAAGAAGAATGGAACTGGAGGAATCAACCTGCCTGACTTCAGACTCTACTACAAAGCCACAGTCATCAAGACAGTATGGTACTGGCACAAAGACAGAAATATAGATCAATGGAACAGAATAGAAAGCCCAGAGATAAATCCACAGACCTATGGACACCTTATGTTTGACAAAGGAGGCAAGGATATACAATGGAAAAAAGACAACCTCTTTAACAAGTGGTGCTGGGATAACTGGTCAACCACTTGTAAAAGAATGAAACTAGAACACTTTCTAACACCATACACAAAAATAAACTCAAAATGGATTAAAGATCTAAATGTAAGACCAGAAACTATAAAACTCCTAGAGGAGAACATAGGCAAAACACTCTCTGACATAAATCACAGCAAGATCCTCTATGACCCACCTCCAAGAATATTGGAAATAAAAGCAAAGATAAACAAATGGGACCTAATGAAACTTAAAAGCTTTTGCACTACAAAGGAAACTATAAGTAAGCTGAAAAGACAGCCCTCAGATTGGGAGAAAATAATAGCAAATGAAGAAACAGACAAAGGCTTAATCTCAAAAATATACAAGCAACTCCTGCAGCTCAATTCCAGAAAAATAAATGACCCAATCAAAAAATGGGGCAAAGAACTAAACAGACATTTCTCCAAAGAAGACATACAGATGGCTAACAAACACATGAAAAGATGCTCAACATCACTCATTATTAGAGAAATGCAAATCAAAACCACAATGAGGTACCATTACACGCCAGTCAGGATGGCTGCTATCCAAAAGTCTACAAGCAATAAATGCTGGAGAGGGTGTGGAGAAAAGGGAACCCTCTTACACTGTTGGTGGGAATGCAAACTAGTACAGCCGCTATGGAAAACAGTGTGGAGATTTCTTAAAAAACTGGAAATAGAACTGCCATATGACCCAGCAATCCCACTTCTGGGCATACACACTGAGGAAACCAGATCTGAAAGAGACACGTGTACCCCAGTGTTCATCGCAGCACTGTTTATAATAGCCAGGACATGGAAGCAACCTAGATGCCCATCAGCAGATGAATGGATAAGGAGGCTGTGGTACATATACACCATGGAATATTACTCAGCCGTTAAAAAGAATTCATTTGAACCAGTCCTAATGAGATGGATGAAACTGGAGCCCCTTATACAGAGTGAAGTAAGCCAGAAAGATAAAGAACATTACAGCATACTAACACATATGTATGGAATTTAGAAAGATGGTAATGATAACCCTATATGCAAAACAGAAAAAGAGACACAGAAGTACAGAACAGACTTTTGAACTCTGTGGGAGAATGTGAGGGTGGGATATTTCAAAAGAACAGCATGTATACTATCTATGGTGAAACAGATCACCAGCCCAGGTGGGATGCATGAGACAAGTGCTCGGGCCTGGTGCACTGGGAAGACCCAGAGGAATCGGGTGGAGAGGGAGGTGGGAGGGGGGATCGGGATGGGGAATACGTGTAAATCTATGGCTGATTCATATCAATGTATGACAAAAAAAAATAATAATAATAAAAATAATAAAATAAAAAGTGATTTGACATATGTCCTGGGTACAAGTCATTTATCCTTCTTATGCTCTATAGATATATTTTCAAAGTATACCTTTCCTCTTCACTCTCAGCACTATTTTTGATAATTAAAAATTTCATTTTTACTTTAAGATTAATCCTCTTTATGTTCTATTTGAAAAACAACCTTTAGCTACCTTAGGTTTAGGAAGATATTATCCTATTCTTATCTAGAATTGTTATTGTTGTCATGTACGTGCTATAGTCTGTGATGCTTTATCAGAATATGTACGAAGTGATAAGAAAAATCCATGGATCTCACCATTGCGTCAAAAAGGTCTCTAGATTGACTTTCTTTTTTCCACCTATCATAGTCTCCCTATGCTTGTTTGTGGCAAGGGTGTTTTAATTGTACAGGGTTTGGAAGGAATAATCTATCTTGGTAGAATATGAAATCCTCCAGTAACATTGCAGGGTTATTTTTGGTTTTATTAATACTTATGCCACTGAAATATTGAGAATTATATCTTGAACTGTCTCATAAGGGAAGTGTTTTGCTTCTTTTCTTAATTATCTCAAGAGTTGCATCTTTTATTACGTTGAACTTAGTTGGTAAATGGGAGCAGCAGTACAACTCTGCTTTTTTAGTCTCTGTTGCAATATATAATTTGCTGACAATGAACATCATATACTTTAGCATTCACATGCTATAGGTTATAAAATGATCAATTGTCATTTTGCATAAGAGAGTTAATTCAATGAGCATTTTCAGTGTGGTATGAAAATTGTATCTAATGAATCTATACATTTTTAATATGGGTGCAACCAATTCTCTTACATTATTCCTACAAAATGTAATCCTAAAAGTCTCAATTATGGAAGACAACTCATAGACATGGGACTTTTCTCCATCTACTAACAAGCTGAATTGTTGAAAGCAGGACAATAACGAGAACAGATGTTTCTATAGTCATCCAAAAACTCTGACCGTTTAATTGCCATCTGGCCATAAAAAACAAAAAAACAGAAAAACAAAATCACTGAAAACATAACTACTCTTTCTCTCCAGGGAATGTAGCTACTAGGATAGAAAATTGGTTATATATATAATGCATATCAGTCATTGATATGATGTAATGCAATATCAGGTTAACTGTACTTAAAAATTGTTATGTAATAGCACAGTAAAAAATATCATACAGAATTTACTTTTTGATTGACACTCTATATTGCTAAAATTCCTACATGTTAATGCTCAGTGCTGGAGAAATCTGCCTGACTTCAGTGACATCTGTTTTCAGATCAGTGTACTATAATTGACTGATGGGAATTATAAAACATAAAATCCAGGTGTTCTACATTTGTCCTCTTTGACCAAAATTAAAATTATCATATTATACATCTACATGATTACATTTATTTCCATTATAATGTGACCTTGTAGATGGTAGAGTCTTTAGTAATCAAACGACACTTGAGTTTCTGTTTATCAAACTTTTGTATTAATACTGGAATAACACATCACAAACAAAACAGTGATACAGATTTACATCCAAAGGCAGTCCAATTTTAGACCAGTCAGAACTACTGGAGATATTAATAGCATCTAATACCTGGAAATAATTTGACAGTAAAGGGAAAGCTCACCATCCGTGGTGATATAGGCAGTCAGCTCTGCCTGTGCAGCATGATGCACATTTGATTTTGTCTGCAGTTGTGATCAGTATATAATGTGCATGATAATATATGGGAAGTGATTCTCACTGCCCCCATGCAGCTGGATAGTACATGACATTTTTAAAGACTTTTCCATAATATGCAAGGAATAAACATTTTAATTCATTTTATTCATTCACTTATCTATATAGTTATAGTAGTATATCATATTTGTATTATGGAGATCTCCTAAGATATATATTGTAATTGACTAAATTTGAAATTTCAGCTGTTGATATTTTTGGTTATTTAGATGACAAAATTAGAACAAATTAAGGATAATTTTATGGAAGTATTTCTCTACCACAATATACATGTTATTGTGAGCAATAAGTATTTCACACACAGACACACATGAATATACATATACATATATATATATAACATCAGGTCCATACCTAAGATAATATAAAATGCACTGTGCAGTAGAGAGAGACAGCATGGGGCATTGTAATTATTCAAGGTTCAATGATCACCTCTTGATGGTGATGTCAATAAGTCAAGTGGCAAGCTGAGATTCCACACACACAGAGTTCGTATCAGTGATCAGAAAAAAGTTCTTTAAATTGAAATAGTCAATACTCTAGTCTTTTGGTATCAGTGGGATCCAGTATATAGCTGAGGTTCCACAACCAACCAGCATCAGTGAAGCAGAAAAATGAGGAGAGTGGAAGATCTAGTTGGCACTTTCTCCTGCTGTCAGCTGGTCAAAAAAGAGATAAAAGCTCTGCTCTCAACCTGCAACAACAAAACAGTTGAATACACTTTTCACTTCCACCTTCCTTGTTGATAGTGGTATTACATCTCAACTAGAAGGCAAATAGGAAAAGGAGTACGTCAAGGCTGTATATTGTCACCCTGCTTATTTAACTTATATGCAGAGTACATTATGAGAAACGCTGGGCTGGAAGAAGCACAAGCTGGAATCAAGACTGCTGGGAGAAATATCAATAACCTCAGATATGCAGATGACACCATCCTTATGGCAGAAAGTGAAGAACTAAAGAGCCTCTTGATGAAAGTGAAGGAGGAGAGTGAAAAAGTTGACTTAAAGCTCAACATTCAAAGAACTAAGATCATGGCATCTGGTCCCATCATTTCATGGTAAATAGATGGGGAGACAGTGGAAACAGTGGCTGACTTTATTTTTTTGGGCTCCAAAATCACTGCAGATGGTGATTGCAACCATGAAATTAAAAGATGCTTACTCCTTGGAAGGAATGTTATGATCAACCTAGATTGCATGTTAAAAAGTAGAGACATTACTTTGCCAACAAAGGTCTGTCTAGTCAAGGCTATGGTTTATCCAGTGGTCATGTATGGATGTGAGAGTTGGACAGTGAAGAAAGCTGAGCACTGAAGAATTGATGCTTTTGACCTGTGGTGTTGGAAAAGACTCTTGAGAGTCTCTTGGACTGCAAGGAGATCCAACCAGTCCATCCTAAAGGAAATCAGTCCTGGGTGTTCAGTGGAAGGACGGATGTTGAAGCTGAAATTCCAGTACTTTGGCCACCTGATGCAAAGAGCTGACTCATTTGAAAAGACCCTGATGTTGGGAAAGATTCAAGGCAGGGGACACCAGAGGATGAGATGGTTGAATGGCATCACCGACTCAGTGGACATGAGTTGGGGTAAACTTCAGGAGTTAGTGATGGATAGGGAGGCTTGGTGTGCTGCAGTTCACGGGGTCATAGAGTCAGACACGACTGAGCGACTGAACTGACTGACTGATTGTCAATATCTCCTATTGGTGACAACTGCTTTCAACTGCTGGGTTTTCCAAATTTGCTGACATATCAAGTGCAACAGTTTGGTGGCATCATCTTTTAGGATTTTAAAAAGCTCTCCTGGAATTCCATCACTTCCACTAACTTTATTGGCAGCAGTGCTTCCTAATGCCCACTTGACTCCACACTCCAGAATGTCTGGCTCTGGGTGAATGACCACAACATCATGGTTATCTGGGTCATTAAGATCTTTTTTGTGCAGTTCTTCTGTGTTTTCTCTACATCTATTCTTGGGTTGACTCATTGGAAAAGACCCTAATGCTGGGAAGGATTGAGGGCAGGAGGAGAAGGGGACGACAGAGGATGAGATGGCTGGATGGCATCACCGATTGGATGCACATGGGTTTGGGTAGACTCCAGGAGTTGGTGGTGGGCAGGGAGGCCTGGCGTGCTGCAATTCATGGGGTCACAAAGAGTACAACACGACTGAGGGACTGAATTGAACTGAAATCAGAAGGCAATAAGGTATGAGTTAGTGTCCTCTCTCACCAGGAAGGTATCAAGCTGACTCAAGGCAACCTGAAATTTCATCTTACCCATCAGCTATGGAACAGTATGGGTTAGTGCTTCACTTTTGATGAAGTGGAGTTGGTGAGGTCTAAGAAGGATCTGAATATGCGCAACCACCAGGCCAGTGTGCTACACCTCACCAAGGGGATATCCTGCTATAAACACAAGGCAAATAAAAAACAAAGTATCCTAATAGCTAAAGTATTAAGGATGGGTTTGGAAATCATTTATTATACCAAGAATCAGGAAAATGACAGCATGAATGACAAAAGACAATAGATTTCAATACTGATTTTAATCAGATGTTGGAATTATCTTACAAATATTTTAAAGCAGCTTTCATAAAAATGCTTCAACAAACAATTCTGGATTTTAGTGAAACAAAACATAGAAAATCTCTCAAAAGAAATATAAATTAAATTAAAAAATAGCCAAACAGAAATAGTAGAACTGAAAAATACAATAATTGAAATAAAAACTCACAGATTGTGCTCAATAGAAGAATATAGATTATAGAGGATGAAGTCAGTGAATTTAAAGACAAATCAATAGAATGTACCAAATCTGAACAACAGAGAACATAGACTGAAAAAAGTATAAACAACATCTCACAGAATTTGGGGACAATAATTTTAGAAAGTTGACCATTTTATCATCAGATTCCCAAAAGAAAGGACAGAGTGTTGGACAAAAAAAGTATTTAGAGAACTTATGACTTCTCAAATTTTGGAAATGACTTAAATCTGGAGATTTAATAAACTGAACACACCCCAAATGCTATACTCAAGGAAATCCACACAGAAATACATCACAATTAAATTTCTGAAAACTAAAAATAAAAAGTTTCTGAAAATGCCCAAAAAGAAAGGATACATTTCTTATATGAGAATCCCAGTTTACAGTGAATTCAGTTTCTCATTTGAAACCGTGGAAGCCAGAAATACTCAAAGAAAAAACTTGTCAAGTGAAATATATGTGTGTGTGTATGTGTATATCTATATCTACCTATCTATATATATACACACACAGTATATTTATTATATAATATATATTATATGAAGAAGGAAATGGCAACCCACTTCATTATTCTTGACTGGGAAATCCAATAGACAGAGGAGCTTGGTGGCCTGCAGTCCATGGGGTGGCAAAGAGCCAGACATAACTTAGCAACTAAACAGCAACATAAATATATATAATAAGATAGAAAATGTAGAAAATATCTTTAAAGTGTATATCTAATGAAAATACCCTTTATTGATAAATATGAAATAAAGAAATTGGTATATGAAGGGAAACTAAAAGAATTTTTTCTAGTGAGCCTATCATTTAAAATAAAGTGAAGATGTCAGTAAAAATAATGGAGTAGAACACTCCAAGAGGCCATCTTGTCAGAAACATAAAAGAAAAATCAAGATATGCAGATCAATTTTGTTAGAACTCTGGAAAACAGTCAATGGTTTATAGCTGAATCAAGAAAAAGGGAACTTTAAAAGGTAGAATAATGTAGTGCTTTTACTTGCTGTTGCCCTACCTTCCTTCCCTTCATCATAATGGCTTGGAGATAGTACTTTTTTGTTTCTAATGTAGAACTCTGGTTCCTGAAAACAGAGGGAGCAGAGCAGAATTGATTATTGAACAATGATTTATTCTATATGGGCTTCCTGAAGGACTGATTCAAGTTGCTTATCTTTCTTTTTGGCCTAAATAAAAACTCACTCAGTGTAGAAAAGTGATGGGGTTTTCTTAAAAATAGTTTAAGGTAAACAAACAACATAAAAATGTACAGTTTCTTGGAGCAAAAGATTACAGTCAATGGAATAACTAAAATTTGTTGTCCTCAAGAAATAAACTTGAGGAAAGAGTTTCTTTTTTTTTTTTTAAGAGTTTCTTTAGAAAATTAGAGAATTCAAAAGTGCCCATGTACACTGGGAAATCTGAAAAATCATGTGCATGCCTGAGACAATGCACATACTCAGAAAAAAACTTGAGGGGATCTTAAGATTTTACCTGTTTGCTAGTCTCAGTGCCTAGCACTTAAGAAGTAAAAGCAATGGTAGAGTTATAAATAACCCAGCTAAAAATCAAAGAAGTCCCACAGTATAGAGCCAATCTGCAATGACTGAGAGTTCCCCTTCTCCCTCCCTCTCTCTCTCTCTCCATTTTATCATTCTGTGAAATATCTATCAAACCATTAACTGAACACAAGCTGAAGTAGCAGAAAATTCAGAGACTATACTTGGTAAGTGTCGCACATTTAGAGAAATAGTTTTTAAGTATCACTAAACAAACAGCTTCTCCTCCTTCTCTTAGGAGGAGAAACAATTTTCTTTCCATGGGTAACACATTAAAATGTTGAAAACATTGGTTTTTAAAGCAATATTTTATAAAACATGTTTAAAAAAGCAATATGTGACCCACTTACAGAGGAAACTAACAAAAACTGTCCCTGATTGGATTTATAAACAACATGCCATAAATTGACTTCTAAATAGCTTCAAAAAGTTAAAGAAAACTATAGGCAAGATGTAATGAAAATGAGGGGAATTATGTATAAAATTTTGAGAATGTCAATAATGAGAAATTGTAAAAAGGAGTAAACTAATTCATGACCTTAAAATTACAATAGCTAAAATAATGTATTAGAGCATCTCAATGGCATATTTGAGCAGGAAAAGGATAGACTTAATAGAATAATACAGTATCAATGAACTTGAGGATAGGTAATTGAAATTATTTCTTCTGAGGAATGGAAAGCATAAGGAATAAGGAAAATTAAACAGAGACTAAGAGACCTGTGGATTATTATGAAGCATACCAACATAGGGCCTTCCCAGGTGGCACACAGTGGGTAAAGAATCTGTCTGCTGATGCGAGAAACACAGACTTAATCCCTGAGTCAGGGAGAACTCTGGAGAAGGAAATGGCAACCCACTCCAGTATTCTTACCTGGAAAATCCCATGGACAGAGTAGCCTGGTAGGCTGCAGTCCATGGGGTTGCAAAAAGTTGGTCACAAATGAGCACACATGCATCTTATGACAACATATGCATCATGGGACTCTCAAGTGTAAAATAGGCATTGGAGCAGAAAAAATTCATGAATATATAATAGCTGAAACTTTCTGAATTTTATAAAGAATATTAATCTACAGAATAAAGTTCAAAAAACAGAGAAAAATGTTGTTCAGTTGCTCAGTCATATCTGATTCTGTGACTCCATGAACTGTAGCACACTAGGCTTCCCTGTCCTTCACAATTGCCTGGAGCTTGCTCAAGCTCATGTTGAGTTGGTGATGCCGTCCTACCATCTTGTCCTCTATTATCCCCTTCTCCTCCCTTTCTCAGAGAAAAATAAACCCAAAGAAATCCACACAAAGACACATTACAATTAGACAAAGGGAAAATCTTTGAAAGAATGTACAGCAGTTATCTTCAATAGAATAGCAGATTTCTCATTATAAACATGGCAACCAGAAGGGAGTGTTTTTTAAATCATAAAAGAAAAAAAATTGTCAACCAAGAATTTTATATTTGACAAAATTGTCCATAAGAAACGAAGAATTAAGGTACTTTAGATTTAAAAAGAAAAGCTGAAAGAGTTTGGTTCTAGTACACTTGCTCGACAGTAAACACTAAAAGGAGCACTTCAGGCTGAAATAGAAGGATACTATAAAGTAAATCATGGAGAAGGCAATGGCACCCCACTCCAGTGCTCTTGCCTGGAAAATCCCACGGACAGAGGAGCCTGGTAGGCTGCAGTCCATGGGGTCGCTAAGAGTCAGACATGACTGAGCGACTTCACTTTCACTTTTCACTTCCATGCATTGGAGAAGGAAATGGCAACCCACTCCAGTGTTCTTGCCTGGAGAATCCCAGGGACGGGAGAGCCTGGTGGGCTGCCGTCTATGGGGTCGCACAGAGTCGGACACGACTGAAGTGACTTAACAGCAGCAGCAGCAGCAGCAGCATAAAGTAAGTCAAAACCATAAAAAAATAAGCTGATAAAAAGTAGCTGCATAGGTAATTATAAAAGCCAGTATTTTTGTTATTTTTTTTTAACTCCTCTTTGTATTTCCTATATTATTTAAAAAGCAAATGCATGAAACAATAATTGTAAAATGTATATAAACACACACTATGCATGCATGCTCAGTTGCTCAATTGTGTCCAATATTTTGTGACCTTGTGGACTCTAGCCTGCCAGGCTCCTCTGTCCATGGAATCTTCCAGGCATTGGCGGGCAGATTCTTTACCACTGAAACACCTGGGAAGCCATTTTATATATATATATATAATGTATATATAAAATAGATGTAATTTGTGGCTATCACAACAAATGGGAGGTGGAACTGTATAAGAAACATATTTGAATGCTATTGAAGCTACATGTTTACAAGATGGAGTAGGAAGACATGTGCTCATCTACTGTGAGAACTCCAAAATTATGACTCACTGCTGAATAACCATTGACAGAAGAATGATGGATCCCACCAAAAAAAGATACCTCATATTCAAGGGCAAAGGAGAAGCCCAGCAAGATGCTAGGAGGGGTGAAATTTCATTTAGAATCAAACCCCATAAGTGGCAGAGACACTCAGAGGGCTCAAACAAGACCTCACAGAGACTGAGCCAGTCCTGCCTTTGAGTGTTTGAGTGTCTCCTGTGGAGGTACGGCTTATTGTCACCCTGTTTATTTAACTTATATGCAGAGTACATCGTGCAAAATGCTGGGCTGGATGAAGCACAAGCTGCAATCAAGATTGCCAGGAGAAATATCAGTAACCTCAGATATGCAGATAACACCACCCTTATGGCAGAAAGCAAAGAAGAACTAAAGAGCCTCTTGGTGAAAGTAAAAGAGGAGAGTGAAAAAGTTGGCTTAAAACTCAACATTCAGAAAACTAAGATCATGGCATCCAGTCCCATCACTTCATGGTAAATAGATGGGGAAACAATGGAAACAGTAACAGACTTTATTTTCTTGGGCTCCAAAATCACTGCAGATGGCGCCTGCAGCCATGAAATTAAAAGATGCTTGCTCCATGGAAGAAAAGCTATGACTAACCTACGCAGCATATTAAAAAGCAGAGACATTACTTTGCCAACTAAGTTCCGTCTAGTCAAAGCTATGGTTTTTCCAGTAGTCATGTATGGTTGTGACAGTTGGACTATAGAGAAAGCTGAGCACTGAAAAATTGATGCTTTTGAACTGTGGTGTTGGAGAAGACTCTTGAGAGTCCCTTGGACTGCAAGGAGATCCAACCAGTCCATCCTAAAGGAAATCAGTCCTGAATATTCTTTGGAAGGACTGATGCTGAGGCTGAAACTTCAATACTTTGTCCTGTTATGAAGATCTGACTCATTGGAAAAGACCCTGATGCTGGAAAAGATTGAAGGTAGTATGAGAAGGGGATGACAGAGGATGAGATGGTTGGATGGCATCACCGACTCGATGGACATGAGTTTGAGCAAGGACTGGCAGTTGGTGATGGACAGGGAGGCCTAGTAAGCTGCAGTCCATGGGGTTGCAGAGTCGGACAGGACTAAGTGACTGAATTGACTGACTGACTGAGGCTACATATCAGTTAAAACTAATTTTAATAAATTTAAGTTATGAATTCCACTTTCCATGTTCTCTGTTAAGAAATTATCTAAACAGTAACACCAGAGGAAATGAGAGGGAAGGTAAATTTTACACCATAAAACTCTTAGAAAAATAAGTCACTAATGGAGTAAAGCAAGAACAAAAAAGTGGAAAGACATGTTGAAAACAAATAGCAAAATGACAGAAATAAATTCTTTTTTAATAGTAATTATTTTAAAGTTAAACTGAGTAAACCTCCAGTCAAGAAACAGAAATTGATTGAATAGATTAAAACACAAAAACAAAAAACTATGCAATCACCTACTGTCTACAAGAGATTGACTTTATATCCAAAGACACAAATAGATTCAAAGTGAAAAAATGAAAAAGACAATTTATGCAAATAGTAACAAAATGAGAGCAGAAATGACTATACTAATGTCAGATAAAATAGACTTTAAGTCAAAAACTTTTACAAGAGACTAAGTCATACATAACATTTTTATAAAAGTGTCAATTCTTCAAGATTATATAAGTTATAAAAATACATGCACCAAACAACAGAGTCCCAAATATATGAGGCAAGCATTCACAGAATTGAAAAGAGAAAGAGAGTTCTAAAATAATAGTTTCCGTTATCACATTTTAGTAATGGATTGAATTTCTAAAAATCAGATTAGTAAGGAAATATTAGACTTGAACAACTGTGCATGTTTTCTGAACATGAATAGAAAACTTACCCACCCCCAAAATACACTTTAAAGTGCACATGGACCATTCTGCAGACTAGACCATACTCTAGTCCACAAAACAAGTCTCAATAAATTTAGAAAAATTGAATTCATAAAAAGCGTCCTTTTGTTCATAATAATTAGTATACACATTTCTTTTAAAAAGTAAAAATTACCAATAACACATGAAAATGACCAATATGATTAGTCAATAGGGAAATACAAATCAAAACTACAAAAGGCTACTTGCCAGCCACCATGATGGCTATAATTAAAATGAGAGACTAACAAGAGCTGGTGAAGATGTGAAGAATTTGAAATCCTCATATATTGTTGATGATGATTTAAAATGGTGCAGTTCCTTTCAAAAATAATTTGGTGTTCCCTTAAAATGATAGTCATAGTTACTATATCAACTAGTAGTATTATTTCTACATGTTTACACAAGATAAGTTAAAACCTAAATCCACACAGAAGCTTATGATGAATGTTCATACCATTATTCATAAAGCAAAAATAGTGGAAACAATCAAAATTCAGTAATTTATCAACTATTGAAGAAATAAACAGCATACGACATATCCATACAATGGAATAGTGTTTGACCATAACAAGGAATGACACAGCGAGTTAGACCAAAGGGTAAACATGGAAAACATTGTACTTAGTGAAAAAGCCAGTCACTAAAATCTATGCATTATCTGATGTGTTTCTGGAAAATGTCCAGAATACACAAATGTATAAAGATAGAAAAGTAATTACTGGTTGCCTAGGCCTGGGTTGTAGACAGGGGAGGAATGAAGAGGGGTTGCAAATTAGTATGGTGTTTCTTTGGAGATGATAAAAATATTCTAAGATTAGATTGAGATGATGTGTGCATAACTCTGTGAATCTACTAAAACCCTAAATTTTACAGCTTATGTAGGTGGCTTTTTATGGCTTGTGGATTATTTCTCATTACAGCTGTTAAAAATCAAGCAATAGCATTAAGAACTAAATTCTGCAAATGCATTTAACTAATTATCAATTAAGTTTTTTTTTTTTTTTCCCTTTGTGTAAAATTTGAAGAAGGAATTCTGTCTTATAACTGCTAATTAGATGAAAGGGTCTTCTCAGTGAGTTGTTGGAGATATGGCTGAACTCTGGCATTTAATGTTCAAAATTTCTGGTGATTGCTTACAACTTTCAAACTCTGAATGTTGTTCATATATTTCAAATTACATGATTCATTGGTTTGGGTTATCTTGGACTTATAATTGCTATATGCCTTATTGAATGATAACTTGTTCTTGTTGGGTAGAGTATATATATATAACTGAATGAAACTCAAATACCTTGGATAAACTCCATTTGTTCATAATTTATAATCATTTTTATATATTACTGGATTCAATTCATTCATATGTTCTTAAATACTTTTTATACATGCATTAAAGAGAGATACAGGTTTTTGGTATTATAATGGATATATATATATATATATACATATATATATGTTTCAATAAAAATAGTCATAAAAGTTGAGAAGCGTTGCTCTTCTTCAGTATTCTGAAACATTTTGTACAGGATTGACATTACTTTTATTTTTAAATATTTGAGGGAATTAGTCAGTGGAGGCATCTTGGCTTGGGATTGTTTTACAGAAGATACAAATTATGAGTTCAAAATCTTTGATGAGATCATCAAATTTATTGTCATATTATTGTTCAAATGTTCCCTTAGTATATTTTTAATGTCTGAATTTATCTAGTATTGCTTGTTTTTAATCCTAATTTTAAATCTGTATTTTTATACTTTTTATTAGTCTAGCTAGAATTTTATAAATTATGTTGATCTTATTAAGCAAAATCTTTTTATTTTATGAACATTTTCTACCATGTAACTTTTTTTCACTAATTTTAACTCATCTTTATTTTGCTTTCTTTCATTTACTTTGGGCTTAATTTAGTCTTCTTTATTATAGTTTTCTTAGGTAGACTCCTAGCTATTGGTCTGAGGTTTTTCTTCTTTTTTTTTTTTTTTCTATTTAAATTGTTAGAACTGTAAATTTCCCACTAAGGAGTGCTTTGTTAGCATTCCACAAATATTCTCAAGTTTTGATTTTCACTCATTTTGAAAAAAAAATCTATTTTTCCTTCAGATCTATTCTTTGATACATGATATTTAGCTTATCCTGCAAACATTTGAATATTTTTAACATACTTTCTGATTTTAAATTCTTGCTTAGTTTTATGGTCATCTGAGATACTCTGTATGATTCCAATTTCTTTAAAATGTAGTGAAATATAGTCTAAGTCTATTAAATGAGGATAATTTAAAAATATATTGACCAACATATTTATGATTTAATTATTCTCCTTTTCTTTGTGTAACTCCATGTTTTCATCTGATGTCTTTTTTATTTTTGTCTTACTACATTTCTTGAAGTGCTTTTCTTGCCAGCAAAATAGTCAGCTTTGTGTTGTTGAAAATTTGCCTTCATTTTAGTACAGAATTTTCTGTGGACATAGAATTGTAGGGTGACTTTTTTTCTTCTTCTAGTTCTTTAACAATTTCATTCCATTGTTGTCTTGGTTATGATTGTAATAGTGAGACATACAAGCTATTTTTCTCTGTGCACTGATTTTTTCTTGTGCTGTTTTTAAGGTATTATTTTTATACTGAGTCAGTGGTGAAAAACCTCCCTAAAAATGAGAAGCCCAGGACCATATGTTTTCACTGGTAAATTTTAGAAAACATTTAAAGATATAATGCCAATCTTTCTCAGACTTTTTCAGAAAATTGAAGAGGGAGAAGCTCTTCAAAATTCATTTTATACAGCCAGAATTACTGGTAGAAAACCAGAAAAGACATCACAAGAAAACCGAAAAACAACATTCTTGATTTGTATAGATATAAAAATCCTCAATAAAATATTAATAAACAAATTTAGTAGCGCATTAAAAGTATCATACATCATAATCTAGTGTGTCTTATCCACGAGAAGAGAGGATGGTTGAACTTTTGTGATCAATTAGATACACCATATTAAAGTGCTAAGGCAAAAATCACAGTGCATCTCAATAGATGCACAAAAAGCACTTAACAAAATTCAATACCTTTTCATTATAAAAATACAAAATTAGAAGTAAATTACCTCATCATAATAAAGGATAGGTATGAAAACCTCACAGCTGTTATCACACTCAATGATTAATGACTAAAAGCTTTTCCTCTAAGCTCAGGAACAAGGCAAAGATATGTATTCTTACCAGATTTTTCTTTGTTTGTTTGTTTGTTTTTGTTTTTAATCATAGAAGCCAGAGCAATTAAGCAAGAAAAATAAAAATAAAATTTTCCTATATTGGAAAAGAAATAAAATTAGTATTATTCATAGACGATACAATCATATGTAAAGAAAACTGTAAAAACTTTACCAAAAAAACACAACTCATTAGAATTAATAAGTGAATTCAATAAACTGGTAAGTTACAAAATCGATGTAAAAATTCAACTTTGTTTCTATACACTAACACTAAACACTCAAAAAGGAAAATGAGGAAAAAAAAAATTTTTTTTTCACACTAGCACCAAACAGAATGAATACTTAAGAATAAACTTAACCAAGGTAGTAAAAGATTTATACATTTAAAACTCCAAAACATTGCTGAAACACAAATAAATTGAAATATCCCATGTTCATGGACTAGAAGATTTAACACTGTTAAAATTTCCAAAGTGATCTATAGATTCAATGCAATTCCTATCAGAATTTCAATGGAATTTTAAAATATACATGACAATTCTAAAATTCATATATAACCACAAAAGTCATCAAGAATCAGAAAAGTCTTAAGCAAGGAGAACACAATTGTCAGACATTTCACACTTCCTGATTTCAAAACTCATTATAAAGCTACAGTAAGCAAGATGGTATAGTACTAGTATGTAGACCAACCAATGGAGCATAACAGAGAGCACAATAGGGGAAAAAAAAAAAAAAATCCTCACATACACAGTCAACCATCTTCAACAAAATTGTCAAGAATACATAATGGGCAATGAATGGTCTCTTCAACAAATAACATTTGCATAATTGGATATGCATGTATGAAAGAGTAAAATTGGATCCTAATTTTACATCATACAAAAAATTCTCAAAATGAATCAAAGACTTAAACATACAATCTGAAGCTATAAAATTCCTAACAGAAAACAAGAGCAAAACTCCATGTCATTGGTCTTGGCAATGATTTCTTAGATATGAAACCAAAAGCACAGTCAAAAGAAGCAAAAATGGACAGGTGGGCTTGCATCACACCAAAAAATATCTTCTGCTTAGTAAAGGAAACCCGTCACGGGGTGAAAATGCAAAGCTCAGAATAGGAGAAAACATTTGCAAACTGCATATCTGTTGGCTTCTCTAATGGCTTAGTGGTAAAGAAACCACCTGCAATGCAAGAGACCTGGGTTTGATCCCTGGGTTGGGACGATCCCCTGGAGAAGGAAATAGCAACACACTCCAGTATTTTTGCCTGGGAAATCCCATGGACAGAGGAACCTGGCAGGATACAGTCCACAGGGTTGCAAAAGTCAGACATGACTTAGCAAATAAACCACCACCACGTATCTATTAAGATGATAATATACAAAATATGTAAGGCATGAAACTCTATAGAGGATGAGATGGTTAGACAGCATCACCAACCCAATGGGCCTGAATTTCAGCAAACTCTGGGAGGTAGTGGAGGACAGAGGAGCCTGGCATGCTACAGTAAACGGGGTTGCAAACAGTCAGACATAACTTATCTACTGAGCAACAGCAACTCTATAGCAGAAAAGCAAATAACCCATTAAAAACAGGCAAAGAACTTGGACAGACATTTCTCCAAAGAAAACACACAAATAGCTAATAGATATATGAAAAGGTGCTGAAAGCTACTAATCATAAGAAAGTGGAAATTAAAACCAGAATGTGATATCACGTCACACCTATTAGGATCAGTTCAGTTCAGTTGCTCAGTCGTGTCCAACTCTTTGTGACCCTGGAATCACAGCACGCAAGGCCTCCCTGTCCATCACCAAGTCCCGGAGTTTACTCAAACTCATGTTCATCGAGTCGGGGATGCCATCCAGCCATCTCATCCTCTGTCGTCCCCTTCTCCTTCTGTCACCAATCCCTCCCAGCATCAGGGTCTTTTGCAATGAGTCAACTCTTCGCATGAGGTGGCCAAACTATTGGAGTTTCAGCTTCAGCATCAGTCCTTCCAATGAACACCCAGGACTGATCTCCTTTAGGATGGACCGGTTGGATCTCCTTGCAGTCCAAGGGACTCTCAAGAGTCTTCTCCAACACCACAGTTCAAAAGTGTCAATTTTTCAGCACTCAGCTTTCTTCACAGTCCAACTCTCACATCCATACATGGCCACTGGAAAAACCATAGCCTTGACCAGATGGATCTTTGTTGACAAAGTAATGTCTCTGCTTTTTTAATATGCTATCTAGGTTGGTCATAACTTTCCTTCCAAGGAGTAAGCGTCTTTTATTTCATGGCTGCAATCACCATCTGCAGTGATTTTGGAGCCCAAAAAAATAAAGTCTGACACTGTTTCCACTGTTTCCCCATCTATTTCTCATGAAGTGATGGGAACGGATGCCATGATCTTAGTTTTCTGAATGTTGAGCCTTAAGCCAACATTTTCACTCTCCTATTTCCTTTTCATTAAGAGGCTTTTTAGTTCACCTTCACTTACTGCCATAAGGGTGGTGTCATCTGCATATCTGAGGTTATTGATATTTCTCCTGGCAATCTTGATTCCAGCTTGTGCTTCTTCCAGCCCAGTGTTTCTCATGATGTACTCTGCATATAAGTTAAATAAGCAGGGTGACAATATACAGCCTTGAGGTACTCCTTTTCCTATTTGGAACAAGTCTGTTGCTCCATGTCTAGTTCTAACTGTTGCTTCCTGACCTGCATACAGGTTTCTTTTTTTTTTTTTTATTATTATTATTTTTTTTTTCCAGTGGGTTTTGTCATACATTGATATGAATCAGCCATGGATTTACATGTATTCCCAATCCCGATCCCCCCTCCCACCTCCCTCTCCACCCGATTCCTCCGGGTCTTCCCAGTGCACCAGGCCGGAGCACTTGTCTCATGCATCCCTCCTGGGCTGGTGATCTGTTTCACCATAGATAGTATACATGCTGTTCTTTTGAAATATCCCACCCTCACATTCTCCCACAAAGTTCAAAAGTCTGTTCTGTATTTCTGTGTCTCTTTTTCTGTTCTGCATATAGGGTTATCGTTATCACCTTTCTAAATTCCATATACATGTGTCAGTATGCTGTAATGTTCTTTATCTTTCTGGCTTACTTCACTCTGTATAATGGGCTCCAGCTTCATCCATCTCATTAGGACTGGTTCAAATGAATTCTTTTTAATGGCTGAGTAATATTCCATGGTGTATATGTACCACAGCTTCCTTATCCATTCATCTGCTGATGGGCATCTAGGTTGCTTCCATGTCCTGGCTATTATAAACAGTGCTGCGATGAACATTGGGGTGCATGTGTCTCTTTCAGATCTGATTTCCTCAGTGTGTATGCCCAGAAGTGGGATTGCTGGGTCATATGGCAGTTCTATGTCCAGTTTTTTAAGGAATCTCCACACTGTTTTCCATAGCGGCTGTACTAGTTTGCATTCCCACCAACAGTGTAAGAGGGTTCCCTTTTCTCCACACCCTCTCCAGCATTTATTGCTTGTAGACTACAGGTTTCTAAAGAAGCAGGTCAGGTAGTCTGGTATGCCCATCTCTTTCAGAATTCTCCACAGTTTATTGTGATACACTCAGTCAAAGGCTATGGTATAGTCAATAAAGCAGAAATAGATGTTTTTCTGGAACTCTCTTGCTTTTTCATTGATCCAGCGGATGTTGGCAATTTGATTTCTGGTTCCTCTGCCTTTTCTAAAACCAGCTTGAACATCTGGAAGTTCATGGTTCAAATATTGCTTAAGCCTGGCTTGGAGAATTTTGAGCATTACTTTACTAGCATATCAGACGAGTGCAATTGTTCAGTAGTTTGAGCATTCTTTGGGATTGCCTTTCTTTGGGACTGGAATGAAAACTGACTTTCTCCAGTCCTGTGGCCACTGCTGAGTTTTCCAAATTTGCCAGTATATTGAGTGCAGCCCTTTCACAGCATCGTCTTTCAGGATTTGAAATAGCTCAACTGGAATTCCATCACCTCCACTCGCTTTGTTCATAGTGATGCTTTCTAACACCCACTTGACTTCACATCCAGGGTGTCTGGCTCTAGGTGAGTGATCACACCATCGTGATTATCTGGGTCATGAAGATCATTTTTGTACAGTTCTTCTGTCTATTCTTGCCACCTCTTCTTAATATCTTCTGCTTCTATTGGGTCCATACCATTTCTGTCCTTTATCGAACCCATCTTTGCATGAAATGTTCCCTTGGTATCTCTAATTTTCTTGAAGAGATCTCTAGTCTTCCCCATTCTGTTGTTTTCCTCTATTTCTTTGAATTGATTGCTGAGGAAGTCTTTCTTACCTCTCCTTGCTCTTCTTTGGAACTCTGCATTCAAATGGGAATATCTTTCCCTTTCTCCTTTGCTTTCCTCTTCTCTTCTTTTCACAGCTATTTGTAAGGCCTCCTCAGACAACCATTTTGCCTTTTTGCATTTCTTTTCCATGGGGGTGGTCTTGATCCCTGTCTCCTGTAAAATGTTATGAATCTCCATCCATAGTTCATCAGGCACTCTGTCTATCAGATCTAGTCCCTTAAATCTGTTTCTCACTTCCACTGTATATTCATAAGGGATTTTATTTAGGTCATACCTGAATGGTCTAGTGGTTTTCCCTACTTTCTTCAATTTAATTCTGAATTTGGAAATGAGTTCATAATCTGAGCCACAATCAGCTCCCGGTCTTGTTTTTGCTGACTGTATAGAGCTTCTCCATCTTCAACTGCAAAGAATATAATCAATCTGATTTTGATGTTGACCATCTGGTGATGTCCATGTGTACAGTCTTCTCTTGTGTTGTTGGAAGAGGGTGTTTGCTATGACCAGTGCATTCTTTTGGCAAAACTCTATTAGCCTTTGCCCTGCTGCATTCTACACTCCAAGGCCAAATTTGCCTGTTACTCCAGGTGTTTCTTGACTTCCTACTTTTGCCTTCCAGTCCCCTATAATGAAAAAGACATCTTTTTTGGGTGTTAGTTCTAAAAGGTCTTGTAGGTCTTCATAGACCCGTTCAACTTCAGCTCCTTCTGCATTATTGGTTGGGGCATAGGCTTGGATTACCGTGATCTTGAATGGTTTGCCTTGGAAATGAACAGAGATCATTCTGTCTTTGAGATTGCATCCAAGTACTGCAGTTCGAACTCTTTTGTTGACCATGATGGCTACTCCATTACTTATAAGGGATTCCTGCCCACAATAGTAGATATAATGGTCATCTGAGTTAAATTCACCCATTCCAGTCCATTTTAGTTTGCTGATTCCTAGAATGTCAACATTCACTGTTGCCATCTCCTGTTTGACCGCTTCCAATTTGCCTTGATTCATGGACCTAGCATTCCAGGTTCCTATGCAATATTGCTCTTTACAGCATCAGACCTTTCTTCTATCACCAGTCACATCCACAACTGGGTATTGTTTTTGCTTTGGCTCCATCCCTTAATTCTTTCTGGAGTTATTTCTCCACTGGTCTCCATTAACATATTGGGCACCTACTGACCTGGGGAGTTCCTCTTTCAGTATCCTATCATTTTGCTTTTTCATACTGTTCATGGGGTTCTCAATGCAAGAATACTGAAGTGGTTTTCTATTCCCTTCTCCAGTGGACCACACTCTGTCAGACCTCTCCACCATGACCCATCTGTCTTGGGTGGCCCCACACAGCATGTCTTAGTTTCATTGAGTTAGACAAGACTGTGGTCCTGTGATCAGATTGGCTAGTTTTCTGTGATTATGGTTTTAGTTTGTCTGTCCCCCTGATGCCCTCTCGCAATACCTACCGTCTTACTTAAGTTTCTCTTACCTTGGACGTGGGGTATCTCTTCACGGCTGCTCTAGCAAAGCGCAGCAGCTGCCCCTTACATAGGACGAGGGGTATCTCCTCTCGCCCCTCCTGCGCCCATGCAGCTGCCGCTCCTTGGAGGTTTGGTAGCTCCTCTGGGGCGCCGCCCCTGACCTTGAACGTGGGATAGCTCCTCTGGGCCATTCCTGCACAATCAAAAACAAAAGCAAAAAGAAAAACACAATAAATTTTGGAGAAGGTGTGGAGAAATTAGAACCCTTGTACATGATTTTTGGGAATATATGGAAATCTTCCTCCAAAATTAAAAATAGAACTATCATGTGACTAAGCAATCTCACTTCTGAGTATCCATAGAATTGAAATCAAGATCTCCAAAAGATATTTGCTCTCCCAGGTTAATTGCAGCATTATTCACACTAGCCAAGAGACAGAAACAACCTAAACATCTGCTGAGAGATGAGTGGATAAAGAGTATGTGTGTATGCACGTGGCTAAGTCGCTTCAGTCGTGTCTGACTCTGCAGCCCTGTGGACTGTAGCCCACCAGGCTCCTCTGCCCTTGGGAGTCTCCAGGCAAGAATCCTGGAGTGGGTTGCCATGACCTCCTCCAGGGGATCTTCCCAACCCAGGGGTTGAATCTGCAGCTCACATTGCAGGCGTATTCTCTACCGCTGAGCCATCAGAGAAGCCCATATGCTTCTCTGATGCATACGATGGTGTATTATTAGGACTTTAGAAGAGAGAAATCCTGTAATATGCAGCAACGTTGTTGACATGAAGTGTAGTCTTATCTGTTTTTTATCACAATATTTTAAAAAGAAATAATGTATTTACGCACAGACTCGATTGTCACTTTTTTACACTTATGACTTTTAACTCCTGTGAGTTTCCATGTTTTTATGTGGTAGATCCTGATTTTACTTCTTGGATCTGTGGTTTTATTGTGCTTCACACATTTGAGAAAAAAATGCTGGTCATTATTTCTTTAAATATTTTTCTCTACTTCCCTTCTCCCTTTTCTGAGGTACCAGTTACCTGTGTGTCAGACTGCTTGCTAATAGCACAGGTCAATTGGTAATGGATACTTTACTGTTTGTTTGCTTTTGTTTGTTATGTCTTAAATTTAGTGAACTATAGTTTGTAATCCACTCTTAGGTAAAACAGGCTCTTTCCCCCATTTAATCTAATTCATATGTCATATGTAGAAGTATTTATTTGTTCTTATTTAGTTTATTTTTGGACTAAATTAATAAATACTTGAAATACCAGGACATATTTAAAATAAATATATTAAAATCCACTTCAAATCTTTTCCAATTATTTTTTAATTTAAGATTCATTTTATTTTTCATTTCTCCTAGTGATGTATTTCTTTATTTGAATGTACAAATATTTTTAATAAGACGGTCAATTTTATTGTTATATATTTTATGATTTCAAGTTCCATATTACAAGTATTTCTTTAAAAATTGTTGGACTTTGTTTTGGCAGTTAATAAACCAATCATTGACAAACTTGACCCTTCTGAGGTTATTTTTCAGCTTTTTGTTTTTCTGAGGAAATTAAAAATTTCCCTTATTTTAGGGCTAGCTTAATCCTATGTAAATTTTTTTAGGCCCCTGTCCTACATTTTGTGCAGCCTTCTGAGAGATCCTGAAGAAATGGACTCAGCTATGCTGTATTTGTATCCTTGACCACAGAAACTATGAGACAATAAATACTTGTTGTTTTAAGCTACTAGACTTTGGACTAATGGACTATGTGGTAAGAAATAGCCAGTACAATAGGACTATACCTTTTCTCCTTGGAAAGTGGAATCGATTTTTCTGATTTCAATGTTTTAATGTAGTGTCCATATTTTTGGAAATGGCAGTGAATATGAAGATCATTTTTACATCTGCTTTAACCAGAAATCAAATCTTTTATGTTTCAAATAAGTAGAAGATTATTTGCATATCAACAAATGCAAACATTCTTTAACTAATCACAGTAAAATGTTATGGTATGATGGAATTTAAATTAAAAGTTTCTAAAATTCAATTTTACTTATAAGGGCTTAAAATAATCAGTAATAGCCACTCTTTTCATTGTTTAGTATACTTGATATACAAATAAATTATAGAAAAACAATTTTTATACAAGTACATTTATTGAATATTGTGGGCCAGACCAAGTCCTGAAAGAGCAAAGTGTAGAAGCAGGAACTATTTCTTTCAAAGTATATTAGCTTAGTTGGAATAAATTCTACAAAATATCTTTCTGTGTGATAACTATGTCCAGCATTGTTGTGACCCTTGCCCTTTCTCTAGTTAGAATTGAAACATGTACCTTATGAGAAGGCTTTAAATACAGTCTTTAAAAAAAAAAAAAAATTATGGGAATTTAAAACTGATGTTTGCCTTCATTAAATTATCAACTGCTCTGTATTTATACTTAGAGGATTTGTAATTATTTAAGCATTAATAACAATTAAAAACAAGATGTTTTTCAGAATTGTTGATTTTATCCAAGGATTTCCTTTTGCTCTCCATAGAACTTTTTATGAAAATTGCCTTTGGCTACATAGGAAGCAGAAAGAATTGACATTTTAAGAATTAGAAGTATTCAAATATTTGATGAGATTAATGTTTTATTAACTAGAAGATTTTAAATTCTACATATTTAAATATATTTTTTGCTAAGTTTCCAATGTAGATATGTTTATTAAGCCATTTCCTTTTCAGTGAAGTGGCTAAAACTTATAGTCACGAAGGACATTATTAAGATTTATGTGTGGGTGGTAAGGAATTAAAAGGCTCTGTGGCTATAGCAAATGCTTTTAAAATTTGCTTCAAACATAGAGTTTATCAAGAGCCTCTTTTTTATTAAAAAATAGATTTCCTGTTGGATACAGTATCCCATAGTTCTCATCCAGACTCTTGGCAGCACTTTGCTTTTAATAAAGAAAAAATCTACAATCTGGGATTTTTATTGCACTTGATTAAGCTTCTTTAATAAAAGTTAAAACAGTAAAATTGAACATAAGTAATATTAAAACTCATTCAGGCACTAACATACATGAGAAAATAAATGAAATAATCTTGTTGAAACAAATTACAGATATGCAGTTTCAATGAGGATCTGGAGAATCTTTGAAATGCTTATAAATTTTAACATTTGTTTGCTATGGATAAATTTATTCTTATTAGCTTAAAATGCAGTTATCCATTGAATCTCTATTATTTAGAAATGATTGTGTACAGGTCTTAGCAAGTTAACTGCTCTCAGGATGTCACATAAAGTAGATTACAAAGACTGTTAGGGGAATTCTCTGGTGGTCCAGTAGTTAGAACTCCCTGCTAAGGACCTGAGTATATCCCTAGAAGGAGAGCTAAGCCACAGAAGCTGTGTTGCATTGTCAAAGAAAAAAAAAAAAAAAAAATTCAAATTTTTCTAACAAATGGACTTATAAAAAACAACTCTTGGACTTTTGATATCAAGATATCAAGATTATGATGTGGAAATTTAAAATGCACACATATATCATGCTGAAGTGGCTCTCAAATTGGCCAAATCTGAAACAATTTAAATATAAGTAAAATAAATAATGATAAATAATGGAATATACTCTAACCCATAGAATAAGATAAGTATCTAAATAATGGTTAGTGTAAATAATTGAATAAATAAGTGAGGAAGATAGATAAACATTTTCTAAAACTAGAATCACATTTAATAGGTGAAAAAGTGAAACAAATGCATAATGAATTAAGAAAATAGAAAAACACTATGCCGTATGTTGGGGCTTCTCTGGTGGTTCAGACGATAAAGAATATGCCTGCAATGCAGGAGACCCAGGTTTGCTCCCTGGGGCTGGAAAATTCCCTGGATATCCACTCCAGTATTGTCTGGAGAATTCCATGGACAGAGGAGCCAGGTGGGTTACATTTCATGGGGTTGCAAAGAATCGGACTTGACTGAGAAACTAACACTCACCATGGCATATATTGGAGATATATTAGAGTAAAAGTGACTTCAGAAAAAATATTAATAGATGAGATAAGTAGTGGGTGGAACAGAGAAGGCAATGGCACCCCACTCCAGTACTCTTGCCTGGAAAATCCCATGGATGGAGGAGCCTGATAGGCTGCAGTCCATGGAGTCACTAAGAGTCAGAAAGAACTGAGCGACTTCAATTTCACTTTTCACTTTCATGCATTGGAGAAGGAAATGGAAACCCATTCCACTATTCTTGCCTGGAGAATCCCAGGGATGGGGAAGCCTAGTGGGCTGCTATCTATGGGGTCGCACAGAGTCAGACATGACTGAAGCGACTTAGCAGCAGCAGCAGCAGTGGGTGGAAATATCATGAGGAACAGGATACTTATTATTGTCCCAAAATGTCTCAAAAATATTTAGCAATTACAAAAATCTCTGACAGATTTATGGATACTGGGATAAATGGGAAGATGAGAGGTAGGACTTGGAGTGGAGAGAAGTACTGTGTCAGAATAGAGAAAGTGCCTTCAAGTTTTCTTCCTCTTATTAAGGTGATATTGGCAGAAGTGCCTGAAAGAAGACTTCTGACCAATTCTTCAGATAAAGAGACTTTAGAAGGAAGCTGCCTCAGCTAGTGAAAATTGCTCAGTCATGTCCGACTCTGCAACCCCATGGACAATATAGTCCATGGAATTCTCCAGGCAAGAATACTAGAGTGGGTAGCCTTTCCCTTCTCGAGGGGATCTTCCCAACCCAGGGATCAAACCCAGGTCTCCCACATTGCAGGTGGATTCTTTACCAGCTGAGCCACAAGGGAAGCCCATTGCAATATATGAAGAGTATAACTGACCAGAGATGCCTAAAACCTTGCCTGTAACTCTCTCCAGATACTTCAGTGTTCTGACTGTGAACATAGTCTGTTGTGTGGGGGGCAGCTTTTATCTTAGACGTAGAAAAGCCTTTGCAATTGCCTACAGATAGGCCTGAAAAGTTGCAGATAGGTTTTTTTTTTTTCCCATTTATTTTTATTAGTTGGAGTCTGGTTACTTTACAATATTGTAGTGGTTTTTGTCATACATTGACATGAATCAGCCATGGATTTACATGTATTCCCCATCCCAATAGGTTTTTAACCAGAAGATGGACTGCCTACCAAGTGGTAGACGTACTTGTTTGTAGAGCAGGAAATTCACTTTTACTTATGCTATCATATGCACATTTTTGTAGGTGATCTTTATCAAATTGAGACAATTCCTTTCTATTGTTATTTTGCTATAATTTTTTTTTTACCATGAATGGTATATAATTTTGCCAAATATGTTTTCATTTGCAATAATCAAATATATTTTTTCTTTATTTTGGTAATATGATTAATTACATTGATTTATAGTTTATGATCCTGATGAGGATAAAAGAGGAGAGTGAAAAAGCTGGCTTAAAATTCAACATTCAGAAAACTAAAATCATGGCATCCAGTCCCATCACTTCATGGAAAATAGATGGGGAACCAATGGAAAAGGTGACAGACTTTATTTTGAGGGGCTCCAAAATCACTGCAGATGGTGACTGCAACCATGAAATCAAAAGAAGCTTGCTCCTTGGAAGAAAAACTATAACAAACCTAGACAGCATATTAAAAAGCAAGAACGTTACTTTGCCAACAAAGATCCGTCTAGTCAAGGCTATGGTTTTTCCAATAGTCATGTGTGGATGTTAGAGTTGGACTATAAAGAAAGCTGAGCACCGAAGAACTGATGCTTTTGAACTGTAGTGTTGGAGAAGACTCTTGAGAGTCCCTTGGACTGCAGGAAGACTAAGCGAGTTCATCCTAAAGGAAATCAGTCCTGAGTGTTCATTGGAAGGACTGATGCTGAAGCTGAATCTTCAATACTTTGGCCACCTGATGCGAAGAACTGACTCATTGGAAAATCCCCTGATGTTGGGAAAGAATGAATGCAGGATGAGAAGGGGACGACAGAGGATGAGATGGTTGGATGGCATTACTGTCTCGATGGACATGAGTTTGTATAAATTCCGGAAGTTGGTGATGGACAGGGAGGCCTGGCGTGCTGCAGTCCATGGGGTCACAGAGTCAGATGTAACTGAGCAACTGAACTGAACTGAATGTCTTTGACTAGATTTGACTAGATTTGGACAGATTTGTGTATCCTTATAAATAACTGGAGAATTGTTCTTACTCTGTATTGTAAAATAATTTTTATTTATATTGTATTTTTTTTCATTAGCTGTTATGAATAATTCACAGATGACTTCCTCAAGTCTTGGAGTTTAATTTGTGGGAGATTTTTTTTTTTTTTTCCCAATTCTAATTTCTCTGTTGCATAACAGGCTTTTAAATACTTGTTTTTACTTGTGACATATGTGAAAACATTTGTGTTTCAAGTCATTTGTTATTTTATCTAAGTTAGTTGTCAAATATATTAAAATAATGTTTGTGCACACATACCTTTTTCTTCATAATATTATGTCTGTACTAAGATAGCATTTTTTCTGTTTTCTTACTATCTAATATATAATTGTGACCATTTTTCATTTATAATTTGGGTAACTTCTGTTCATTCTTTGTTTTGACATTTAAAAAACTTTAATTATTTTTTAATTGAAGGTTAGTTGCTCTACTGAATTTTGTTGTTTTCTGTCAAACTTTGATAAGAATCAGTCACAGGTACACCGAACTCCCTTCCTTCCCAAAAATCTCTCCTGTCTCCCTCCCCACCCCACCCTTTTAGATTGTTAGCCCCTGTTTGGGTTCTCTGAGGCATAGAGCAAATTCCTATTGGCTATCTATTTTACATATGGTATTGTAAGTTTCTATGTTACTCTCTCCATACATCTCACCCTCTATCTCCTCCCCTCCTGCTGTGTCCATAAGTCTATTCTCTATGTCTGTTTCTGCATTGCTGCCTTTAAAATAAATTCATCAGTACCATCCTTCTAGATTCCATATGTATGCATCAGTATATGATATTTGTATTTCTCTTTCTGACTTACTTCTGACTTTCTGACTCTGTTTAGTACAGTCTAGATTCATCCACCTCATTAGAAATGACTAACATGCATTCCTTTTTATGGCTGGGTAATATCCATTTTATGGCTGGTAATATCGCATCTTACCTAGAGCCAGACATCCTGGAATGTGAAGTCGAGCAGGCCTTAGAAAGCATCACTACAAACAAGGCTAGTGGAAGTGATGAAATTCCAGTTGAGCTATTTCAAATCCTGAAAGACGATGCTGTGAAAGTGCTGCACTCAATATGCCAGCAAATTTGGAAAACTCAGCAGTGGCCACAAGACTGGAAAAGGTCTGTTTTCATTCCAATCCCAAAGAAAGGCAATCCCAAAGAATGCTCAAACTACCACACAATTGCACTCATCTCACATGTTAGTAAAGTAATGCTCAAAATTCTCCAAGCCAGGCTTAAGCAATATTTGAACCATGAACTTCCAGATGTTCAAGCTGGTTTTAGAAAAGGCAGAGGAACCGGAGATCAAATTGCCAACATCCGCTGGATCAATGAAAAAGCAAGAGAGTTCTGGAAAAACATCCAGTTCTGCTTTATTGACTATGCCAAAGCCTTTGGCTGAGTGTATCACAATAAACTGTGAAAAATTCTGAAAGAGATGGGCATACCAGACCACCTGACCTGCCTCTTCAGAAACCTGTATGCAGGTCAGGAAGCAACAGTTAGAACTAGACATGGAGCAACAGACTGGTTCCAAATAGGAAAAGGAGTATGTCAAGGCTGTATATTGTCACCCTGCTTATTTAACTTATATGCAGAGTACATCATGAGAAATGCTGGGCTGGAAGAAGCACAAGCTGGAATCAAGATTGCCAGGAGAAATATCAATAACCTCAGATATGCAGATGACACCACACTTAAGGCAGAAAGTCTAGAGGAACTAAAAAACTCTTGATGAAAGTGAAAGAGTAGAGTGAAAATGTTGGCTTAAGGCTGAACATTCAGAAAACTAAGATCATGACATCTGGTCCCATCACTTCATGGGAAACAGATGGGGAGACAGTGGAAACAGTGTCAGACTTTATTTTTTTGGGCTCCAAAATCACTGCAGATGGTGATTGCAGCTGTGAAATTAGAAGACACTTACTCCTTGGAAGGAAAGTTATGAACAACCTAGATAGCATATTAAAAAGCAGAGACATTACTTTGCCAACAAAGGTTCATCTAGTGAAGGCTATGATTTTTTCCAGTGGCCATGTATGGATGTGAGAGTTGGACTGTGAAGATAGCTGAGTGCCGAAAAATTGACACTTTTGGACTGTGATGTTGGAGAAGACTCTTGAGAGTCCCTTGGACTGCAAGGAGATCCAACCAGTCCATCCTAGAGGAGATCAGTCCTGGGTGTTCATTGGAAGGACTGACCCTGAAGCTGAAACTCCAATACTTTGGCCACCTGATGTGAAGAGATGACTCACTGGAAAAGACCATGATGCTGGGAAGGATTGGTGGCAGGAGGAGAAGGGAATGACAGAGGATGAGATGGCTGGATGGCATCACCGACTCGATGGACATGAGTTTGAGTAAACTCCGGGAGTTGGTGATGGACAGAGAGGCCTGGCGTGCTGCCATTCATGTGGTTGCAAACAGTCCGACACTACTGAGCGACTGAACTTAACTGAATATCCCATCGTATATATGTATCACAGCTTCTTTATCCATTCATCTATTGATGGACATCTAGGTTGCTTTCATATTCTAGCTGTTGCAAATATTGCTGCAATGAACATTGGGGTACATGTGTCTTTTCCAATTTTGGTTTCCTCCGGGTACATACCTAGGAGTGGGATTGCTAAGTCATATGGTGGTATTATTCCTAGTTCTCTAAGGAATCTCCATACCATCTTCCATAGTGGCTATATCAATTTACTTTACATTCCTACAAGCAATGCAAGAGGGTTCCCTTTTCCCCACACCCTCTCCAGCATTTATTGTTTGTAGACTTTTTGATGATGGCCAATTCTTACTGGTGTGAGGTGGTATCTCATTTTGATTTGCATTTCTCTAATAAAGAGTGATGTTGGGCATCATTTCCTGTGTTTGTTAGCCATCTGTGTGTCTTCTTTGGTGAAATGTCTGTTTAGGTCTTTTCGCCACTTTTTGACTGGGTTGTTTGTTTTTCTGGCACTGAGTTGTATGAGCTGCTTGTATATTTTGAAAATTAATCCTTTGTCAGTTGTCTCCTTTGCTATTATTGTCTACCATTCTGAGGGTTGTCTTTTCACCTTGTTTGTAGTTTTCTTTGCTGTGCAAAAACTTTTAAGTTTAATTGGGTCCCACATGTTTATTTTTTATTCCCACTACTCTAGTAAGTGGGTAAGAGAGGATCTTGCTTTGGTTTATGTCATCAAATGTTCTGCTTATGTTTTCCTCTAAGAATTTTATAGTTTCTGGTCTTACATTTAGGTCTTTAATCCATTATGAGTAATCCATATCTTTGCGTATGGCATTAGGAAATGTTCTAATTTCATTCTTTTGCATGTAGCTGTCCACTTTTCCCAGCACCACTTATTGAAGGAGCTGTATGTGCCCCATTGTATGTTCTTGCATCTTTTGCCAAAAATAAGGTACCCATAAGTGTGTTGGTTTTTCTATCTTGTTCTGGGTTCTCTATCTTGTTCCATTGGTCTCCATTTCTGTTTTTGTGCCAGTACCATACTGTCTTGATGATTGTAGCTTTGTAGTATAGTCTGAAGTCAGGAAGGTTGATTCCTCCAGTTCCATTCTTCTTTCTCAAGACTGCTTTGGCTATTCGGGGTCTTTTGTGTTTCCATATGAATTGTGAAATTTTTGTTCTTGTTCTGTGAAAAATGTCATTGGTATTTGATAGGGATTACATTGAATCTGTAGATTGCATTTGATAGTATTGTCATTTTCACAATATGGATTCTTCCTACCCAGGAATATAGGGTATCTCTCCACTTATGTGGTTTTTTATTTCTTTCATTAGTGAATAATTTTCTGTACACATTTTTTTTTTTTTTTTTAAATCTCCTTAGGTTTATTCCTAGATATTTTATTCTTTCTGTTGCAGTGGTGAATAGGATTGATTCCTTAATTTCTCTTTCTGATTTTTCATTGTTATTATATAGGAATGCAAGTGATTTCTGTGTACTTACCTTGTATTCATGACTTTGCTGAATTCACTGATTAGTTCTAGTAATTTCTGATAGTTTCTTTTGGGTTTTCTATGTATAATATCATGTTATCTGCAAACAGTGAGAGTTTTCCTTCTTTTTCAATCTGGATTCCTTTTATTTGTCCTTTTCTTCTCTAGTGCCATAGCTAGGACTTCCAAAGCTATGTTGAATAATAGTGATGAAAATGGACACTCTTTCTTGTTCCTGATCTTAGACGGAATGCTTTTAGTTTTTCACCATCGAGAATAATGTTTGCTGTGGGCTTATCATATATGGCCATTACTATCTTGAGGTAGGTTCCTTCTATGCTCATTTTTTTGAAGCGCTTTAATAATAAATGGTTGCCAAAATGTGTCAAAGGCTTTTTCTGCATCTATTATGATCATAAAGTTTTTATCTTTCACTTTGTTAATATGATGTCACATTGATTGATTTGCACATATTGAAGAATCCTTGCATTCCTGTAATAAACCAAAATTGATCATGGTGTATGAGATATTTAATGTGTTGTTGAATTCCGTTTGCCCGAATTTTGTTGAGGATTTTTGCATCTACATTCATCAGTGACCTTGGCCTATAATTTTCTTTTCTTTTTTTTTTTTTTTTTTGCATTGTCTTTGCCTGGTTTTGGTATCAGGGTGATGGTGGTCATGTAGAATGGGTTTGGAAGTGTTCCTTCATCTGAAAGTTTTTGGAAGAGTTTCAGGAACATAGACAATAGCTCTTCTCTAAGTATTTGATAGAATTCCCCTGTGAAGCCATTTGGACCTGAGCTTTTGTTTTGGGGAAGATTTTTTTTTTTTTTTTAAATCACAGTTTTGATTTCAGTGTTTGTGATTGGCTGGTCTGTAATTTCTATTTCTACCTGGTTCAGTCTTGGGAGGTTGAACTATTCTAAAATATGTCCATTTCCTCTTGGTTGTCCATTTTATTAGCATATAATTGCTCATAATATTCTCTTATGATCCTTTGTATTTCTGTGTTGCCTGTTGTAACCTCTACCTTTTTCATTTCTAATTTTGTTGATTTGATTTTTGTCCCTTTTTTTCTTGATGAGTCTGGCTAGTGGTTTGTCAATTTTGCTTATCTTCTCAAAGAAACAGCTTTTAGTTTTTAATCTTTGAAACTGTTTCCTTCATTTCTTTTTCATTTATTTCTTCTCTGATCTTTATGATTTGTTTCCTTCTGCTGACTTTGGGATTTTTTATTGTTCTTTTTGCAGCTGCTTTAGATGTAGATTTAGGGTGTCTATTTGACGCTTTTCTTAAGGTAGGATTGTATTGCTATAAACTCCCCCCTTAGAACTGATTTTCTGAATCCCATAGGTTTTGGGTCATTGTGTTTTTGTTGTTATTTGTTTCTAGAAATTTTTTTACTTCCCTTCTTATTTCTTCAGTAACCTCTTTGTTATTCGATAATGTATTGTTTAATCTCCACGAGTTTGTGTTTTTTACTGTTTTTTCCTCTGGTTGATAACTAGCCTTATGGCATTGTGGTCAGAGAAGAACTTGGTATGATTTCAGGTTTATTTAATTTACTGAACCTTGATTTGTGGCCCAAGATGTGGTCTATCCTGGAGAATGTTCCATGTGCACTTGAGAAGAGAGTGTATTTGTCTGCATTTGGATGGAAAGTCCTGAAGATATCAATTAGGTACATTTGGTTTAATTTCATTTAAGGTTTATGTTTCCTTATTGATTTTCTGTTTTGATGATCTGCCCGTTGGTATAAGTAGTGTGTTAAAGTCCCCCTACTATTACTGTGTTACTGTCAATTTCCCCTTTTATTCCTGTTAGTGGTTGCCTTATATATTCAGGTGTTCCTATGTTGGGTGCATAAAATATTTACAGTTGTAATGTCTTATTCTTGGATTGATCTTTTGACCCTTATATAGTGTCCTTCTTTTTCTCTTATAATATTCTTTATTTTAAAGTCTATTTTGTCTGAATAAGAATTGCCACCCTGGCTTTCTTTTGGTTTCCATTCATATGGAATATCTTTTTTCATCCTTTTACTTTCAGTTTGAATGTGTCTCTTGTAGGTCTGAAGTGGGTCTCTTGTAGGCAGCATATATATGGATCTTGTTTTTGTATCCATCCAGACAGTCTGTATCTTTTGGTTGGTGCATTTAATCTGTTTACATTTAAGGTAATTATTGATATATATGTCCATATTGGCATTTTCTTAATAGTTTTTGGTTTGTTTTTGTAGGTCTTCCATTTCTCTTGTGTTTACTGGCTATATACGTCCATTTAGTATTTGTTGTAAGATTGGTTTGGTGGTGATAAATTCTCTTAACTTTTGTTTGTCTGTAAAGCTTTTGATTTCTCCATACATTTTGAATGAGATCTTTGCTGGGTATACTAATAATGGTTGTAGATTTTTTTCTTTCAGTACTTTAAATATATCCTACCATTCCCTTCTAGTCTGCAGAATTTCTACTGAAAGATCCTGTTAATCATATGGGTTTTCCCTTCTATGTTACTTGTTGCTTTTCCCTTGCTGCTTTTAATATTATTTCTTTGTGCTTAATCTCTGTTAGCTTGATTAATAATATGTGTCTCAATGTGTTTCTCCTTGGGTTTCTCCTATAAGGGACTCTGTGCTTCTTGGGCTTAACTGACTGTTTCCTTTCCCATGTTGGGGAAATTTTCAACTATAATTTCTTCAAAAATTTTCTTAGTGCCTATTTTTTTTTCTTCTTTCTCTGGGACCCCTATAATTTGAATGTTGGTGCATTTAATATTGTCCCAAAGGTTTCTGAGCCTATCCTCATTTTTTCCCATTCTTTTCCCTTTATTCTGCTCTTCAGCAGTTATTTCCACCATTCTATCTTCCAGCTCACTTATCCGTTCTTCTGCCTCAGTTACTCTACTATTGGTTCCTTCTAGACTATTTTTAATTTCAGTAATTGTGTTATTCATCTCTGTTTGCTGTTTCTTTATTTCTTCTATGTCCTTGGTGATTGTATTAACTGTTATTTGTTTCTTGCATTTTCTCCATTCTATTTTCAAGTCTTTGGAGCATCTTTACTATCATTATTCTGAATTATCTTTCAGGTAGATTGTTTATTTCCTCATCATTTATTTGTCGTATGAGTTTCTAACTTATTCTTTCATTTGTGCTGTGTTTATCTGTCTCTTCATCTTTTTCCAAACTTGCTCCAATTGAGTTCTCCTTTTCCCAAACTTTAGGGTTACATTCCTTCTTCCTTTTGTTTTTGCCCCTGGAAGAAAAGGTTGGTTAAGTGGTTTGTGTTGACTTCTTGTTAGGGGTGATTTCTGCCTGTGTTCTAGAGGGAGGATATCAAGCACATCAAGCAGGTAGTTACAGAAATAATGGAACATATACACACACTTCCACACACATGGTTATAATCAAAGTATTCTAAAGAAAGAAGTACAGGAGATTGACTTGGTGAATGAGAGAAACCAAAAGTGATATCGATCAATTAAAAACAGAGTTGATCTGTCCATTATTTAAAATGAGATATTGAAATCCCCTACTATTAATCTACTTCTGTCTGTTTTTTCTTCAGTTCTGTCAGTGTTTGCTTTATATATTTAAATGCTCTGATGTTGGGTGCACATATATTTATGATTATTATTGATATATATTACTGATGAGTTGGGCCTCCCTGATGGCTGCCAGTAAAGAATCCACCTGCCAGTGCAGGAGACACGGTTCAATCTCTGGGTTGGAAAGATCACCTGGAGAAGGAAATGGCAATTCATTCCAATATTCTTACCAAGAGAATCCTGTGGACCATTAGGAACCCATTAGGCTACAATCCACGGTTTCATGAAACAGTCAGACTTGATTTACCAACTGAACAACAGCAATATTGTTGGTCTCTTTATCATTATATAAAGTTCTTTTTTCTCTTTTGATGATTATTGCCTTAAAATATATTTTGTCTCATATAACTACCTCTGCTCTATTTTCATTGGCATTGCATAGAATATATTTTTGTACCCTTTAACTTTCAGTTTATATACACCATAAATATAAAGTGAGATTTTTGTTTGTTTATTTTGTTGACAGCATATATTTGTATTTTGGGGTTAAACTTTTATTGTTGTTCTAGCTTCCCATAATGAAAGGTTATATATATTTTTTATTTCAAAACTTCCTTAGTGTATGTTAAAGCTATAAATTTTCTCCTAAGTGCAGGTTAAGATGGTCCAAAAATTTTTAGTATGTTGTGCTTTCATTATCTTTGAATTTCTACAGTTTTATAATATCCTTTGCAGCTTATTCCTTAACAATTGGCTGTATAGAGTTAAATTGTTAGATTTATAGATACTCACTGCCTTTATAGATGCTTTGTTGTTTATTTCTAATTGATTACATGGTGATTGAAGAATACACCAATTGTGTTTTAATCTTTTGAAATTAATTTTGTTGCATGTCAGTTTAACAAGGAAACTGAAAATAGATATCATTTGATAAGTATGGCAAGCCTACCATTAAGAAACATGCCCAAGAATACTGGAGTGGGTCGTCTATCCCTTCTCCAGGAGAACTTCTTGACCCAGGAATCAAACTGGGGTCTCCTGCATTGCAGGCAGATTCTTTACCACCTGAGTTACCAGGGAAGCACAGAGATGTTAGTATTTCTGGGTTTTGTTCAGTATAGAAAATTACAACCTCAAACTTATGGTTTTATTTTGAATATAAATTAAAAATCTGACTTGAATACTCTTTCCTCAACCTTTACGTAGGCATACCTTGGAGATATTTTGGACCCCTTTGCAGACCACCAGTAAAGAGCAAATATCACAGTCAAGTGAGTCCCACAATTTTTTTTTCCAATGTATGTAAAAGTTCTGATTATATTATAGCCTACAAAGTATGTAATAGAGTTATGTCTTAAACAAGTTTATACCTTAATTAAAAATACCTTATTGCTAAAACCTGCTAACCATCATCTGAACCTTCAGTGTCATAGTAATAAAATCAAAGATTACTGATCACAGATCACCATACAAATAAAAGTTTGAAATGTTAGAATTACCAATTTGTGATATAGGGATATTAAGTGAATGAATGCTGCTGGAAAAAAAAAAAATGGCTCCAATAAGTTTACTCTAAGCAGCGTTGCTACAAACCTTCACATTGTAAAACCAATATTTTCAATGTGCAGTATATTAAACAAAATGAAATAAGGTGTATTCTAAATACTCCTTTTATCTAGTTCCTTTTGATGGGGTTTACTATCCTTCTGGTTTCTTTATACACTAGTTAAGCATATTTTTGATGGAGCTTTATTCTAAACAAAAATATGGTATTTGACAAACAACTGATGAAGAATCCTAAAAATATAAAAAGGAATGGCAAGCAGATTTTAGGCAAATGGAAAAAAAAAATTTTTACCAGACAGTAATTAAAATATCAGAATAAACTATGATACTTTAACATTGTTTAAAACTCAAGTTTTTAAAAAGAAAATAATGTTCATAATTTCTACTGCAGATGTGTTTTGAGATGCTTGTTATTTTCAATTATTTTCTGATGTTTCAAAACTTTGTATTAGAATTTATTCTGTACATAGTCAGAAAATATTATCTTAAATTAATGTGGGGAAATTTGCCTAATGAAACAGTGTCATAGAAAATCTATTTATGAATATATTTGATATTTTTGTCTATGATGTCATATGTCAAATGAATAGCAGGATAAAGGTAACATAAATCTATGGTTTATAGGGCTTGCAGAGTAATCTACTATAATTACTGTTGATCAGGTCTTTATTGAAATTTTATTGTCATGATGGACAACTTAGAAACCAAAGAGTGAAAACAATTGATTAAAAGTTATGGGAAACAAATAAACAAAAAAAGTTATGGGAAACAATTTTCTGAGGAGAGATTACAATTTATAGTTTGACATGATAGAATGCTTTAAATAAATACTGTCTTTCATCAATATCGCATCTGTATATTTAATCCATGTGCTTATACTGACCCTGTTTCAAAGATGAAAAGATTGTAGCTTGGAGGACTCAAGTGCTAGTCATATAGTAAACAAATGGTTTATTAGTTTCTGTCCATTTTGTGAGGGATATATTGATTCTTTTATAACTTTTATATCCATTATGGCTTTGAATATAATAGAAATATGTTTACATTGACATTTGACTTCAAATGGAAGCTTTATTTTGAATGATCTGAACTATTTTGCTGGCCATCAAGTCTCTGCTGAAATCTAGGTTATCTTTGTAAAGTTCAGTAAAAACGGTGGCTGCCACCCCCACCTGTCTCTGTCAGCCTAATTGTTTGACAAGCGTGGGCCAGGCTGTGAAACCATTTCAACTGTCTTGCTCTTGCTGCCAGGAGAGGCTTAGTTGCTGTGGAGCATTGTCAGTTAAAGTGTGGTCTTAGTGGCATGCAAACAGGACACCTGCAGTCTTCACTAGCCTGTGGTTGTGGTTTTGTTAGGCTCAAGAAGTGGGCAAGTGAATTTGTTAGGAAATTTGAAAGGGAGTTTTAGAAGTGAGAGAGTCATATCTTAGCCAAAATTGATGTTATTCCCATATCCTGAGTTGACCAGAAACTGTGTATATACATACCAGAGACTAAAGCGGGCCCAAGCTACTCACATGTTCTCGGCCAGCAGAGACCATGTGCACACATAAAGACGTGAGAAAACCCCATGGAACATAAAATCTCGAGCAGACTTGAGAATGTCATGTCAGTCTTTTCTACAACTATGTAAAATGAAATGTCTTTACAGTGTTTATAGCTATTCTGAAATTGGATTGAGAATATTTTGCTTTCCTGAAAGGTAACATTTGGAATAGTTATATATGAAAAAGTTGTTACATGCTGAGAAGATATCTATTTCTCCTGAATTGAAGTGAAAGTGGTGGGTGTGTTGATTGCATATAATAAAAATATGTTGATGACTTATTAAAGTTAATACTTCATACTTAAACATGAGCTTAATTTATTCTACTTTATCTTTTTAAGTTAAATTTTAAGCATTTATGGCAGACTGACTTTACCTTTGGTGGACAGTCCAAAAACTGCTGCTCACAACTTCATTACTTATGACAACACAGAAATGTCTGTTGTAAATCATCATATCATTTTATTCAATCCATTATATTGTTAAACATTTGACTTAAAGTTGATTAGTGCATCACACTGTAGCTAGAATTCTCTGGCTTAAAAAAAAAACTGACTCTAGGAGAACCCAAGGATCAGAAGTAAATAGCCAGTTATGAAGGTGTGGTTTGATTTACACAACCTAAACATGAAAGTAACATATTTTTCACATTTATACTAACTCCTTGTGACTAGGACATGTCTCCTCAGATAGATGTTGTCTTTGTGAAGTCTAAATGTAGAAACTTTTGCTGCCTCAAGTTTATTTACATAGGTAGAATGGGTGAAATACCATAGGGCTATTTAATTTTCATTCCTATTACCTAAACATTTTTACTGAATTTTCTGAAATTTGTTTCATTGTTTTGATGTTTCAGTATAAAGTTGTAATAATGCATCAAAGATAATAATGCAAATATTAATACAAATTTAAATGCAGTAATAATGAATTCAAAAGGAGAACAAAATCAGATACAACAGGAAAATGGTAAGCAGTAAAGAAGTCCTATGACAAATAACCAAATAATTTTTGCCACATACACACTGCACAAGTGAAAAAGATTACTCAAAATTTCTTAATGTGGATCAGTCATAAATTGCCACCATAAGCAGCATCACTTCTAATATTTGTCCAAGTCATCAAACTGATCTCAGTTATCTGTAATGATTTGTATACCCTCCTGTGGTACACAGTTGAGAAACACCAGATGAATATTAACTATGATGTTGATTAAAAGTTGCAACAGCACAAGTAGGGTTTGTCAGCACACTGGTATAATAATCTTTCCTATGTCAAAGCAGATCAAATAATGAAATTCAGCAAGAAGTTCTGTACAGATACCCTAACTGTCAACTATTTGTGCTGTGAGCTAATGAAAAACATGTTGGTCTTGGTATGCTTGGATGAAGAATTGCCAAGAAAAACCACTGTTGCAATTACTCTTTATGACAAATCAATTATTGGTATATAGATAACAAAATATGGGTTGAAACACTAAGATAATGAGACAAATGTACTGAGCAACTATTCTAGACTATAGTCTGACTACAATTATATACTTTTCTGGAACTGAAAAGCTGTTTTATTAATAAGATAACTATAAAAATTATTGGAAGAGAGTTACAAGTATTTTAGTATTCAATTAATATATTACTGGAATGCTTTGATAGGTAGATTTTGTTTGTTTTTAATCAAAGGAAATATGTACATAGTTGGGTCTTTGATTTTGAATGCCAGAATCATTATGCCACATAGCAGAATATGCTGGAGACATTATATTAATCTGTCAAGGAAGCCTTAACAGACATATAGTACACATAGTATATATATGTAATGCAAGCAATAGTCACATTCTAGAGTTGTTCTGGCATTTGCATAGTATTATTTCTCATGCTAAAATGAAATAAGATAAGGTCATTTATGATATCAGCTTTGTATTGAAATAGTGAGGTCTTCCATAATTTGTATGTAATATGAAACTGTTGAAAAATATGCAGCATTTATGTAATTATTGCCAAATATGTTATTTTACAGTGAGTTTGTATCACATTTTATTATCTGTGGATCTGATGTTCCTAACCTTTTAGAAAATAAATTTTATGCAGCAATTTCTGACTTAAAAAATGCAAAATGTGAGAGTTGCAAATTAAGTTTTATTTGGAGCAAAATGAGGGCTGTGACCTGGGAGACAGCATTTCAGATAGCTCTGAGAAACTGCTCCAAACATCTGGAGAGGAGAAGGTCAGTATATATGTAATTTCAGTGAAGCGGAAGTTCATGCCATCAAGCACATATTTTTGCAGAAGGTTTCTGCTAGTCATGAGGAGCAGACATCACTCTGAAAGAATTTAGTGCTTTTCTAGATATGAGGAGATGCAAGAATTGGGCTCATAAAATCAGTTCCTGAAAATATCTAATTATCTGAAAACCTATTCTGCCAATTAATAAATCAAACTCTAATGGTTATATTTTAAAACTATAGCTACAAGTGCTTGATCATTTTGTATTCAATCGCCTGTCAGATTGAATTGAGTCATTACTGAATCTTTCTCTTCCTCCATCCATATATTGACAGTGAGCCAAGTCAAACTGCTTCCATCTACTCCTTTCCATTTCTACTGCTACTGCTTGCTGGATTATTGAAGTGAGATCTGAATTGGTCTTTCCTCTTTTTCTCTTAATGCCATCACTTCATGTATAGTTGTCAGTAATAATTCTCAAATTTTATCAGATCATGTCAGCCATCTGGTTTAAAATACTTTTGTAACTTCTCTTACATAACATTATAAAATTCAAAAATCAAAACTCTTCAGATGACAAATATAATTTATGCCCACTTTCAGCCTTTTCTTTCTCTCCACTCTTTCAAATGTGTGTACTTGTATTTAACACGAGCTTGTTTTATTATGTTTTTCTCTGTATGGAATATCATTTACTCCCTCTCCTACTGTGGAAGTTATATTTATTCTTCTTGTTTCCTTAAATATCATTTTTTGCCATGATAATTTCACTAAGCATTTATTCTCTTTAGGGCCAGTCGGTTATGTATATTCAAATGATTTTTTTTTCTATTAGCATCAATTTAGCCTAACAAAATGCATGAGTTGTTGATTACCAAAACAGAATAATGCTACTCATTTAAATACCAAAGCACTAAATAACTTTATGTCATACTTATTCTGTCAAGTTTAAAATATTGTCAGAAACATCTGACAGATATTACTATTGTTACTAAATATAGCATAGAAATGATCCTTCTCTAGGATTATAAAAATATCAAATCGTTTTTATTATATCCTGATTATGATATATTATTACATTCATAAAATATTTGGTAAATGGTACCCTAAAGTAATTTTTTTTAAACTGCACTTAAGAAATATTTTGGAATTTATGAAGAAGAAGATGATAGCGCTAAGTTGTGTCCGACTCTTGTGATCCCATAAATTGTAACCTGCTAGGCTCCTCTGTCCATGGGATTCTCTAGGCAAGAATATTGGAGTGGGTTGCCATTTCCTTCTCCAGGGGAATTTTCTGACCCAGGAATTGAACCCATGTCTCCTGCATTGCAGGCAGATGCTTTACTGACTGAGCTATGTGGGAAGCCCCTGGAGTTTATGACATAACTCTAAATTACAATTTAAAAATCTCTTAAAATGAGGCATTTTAAATGCAAAATTTATTTCAACTAGATTATCAGTATAGCTGTTCTGCCTAGTGTTACAATGACATCAAAATTACTGGATTCTATAAAGGATAAGGAAACTTCTCTCAAATAGTCTAAGATTTTGATAATTATAATAAACATGAATTTGCAGACATAGTCTTCTTTACTCAAGATCGTTCTGATCATCTACCTTCTGCTGGGAACTGAGTTTGCAAATGATACTAGGGTTAGTGTGTTCTCAAAAATCAAATAAACATACATGTGAAAGAGAAACAACATTGTGTGGGAGAGGCTATGATGGTAGTAAAAATAGGACAGTATTCAGAGCTGCCTTAAATTACTTAGGAATTTATATGTAACATGATATGTAGAGTGGACCCTGACTGTATTAATGTATTCTGTATGTAAAGGAAAAATTAAAGTTCCTGAATAGAAAGGCACAAACACACCAGACATCGGGGGCTAACCCTTCTTTTGAAGCAAAGTATTGGGCAGAATTTTAACAAAACATTATTTAAAGACATTGAAAGATCATCAGTTTAAATCAAGTTTGACGGATTCAATGCTTCAAAAAGGGAAACATCAGCAAAATACACATTTATTTTAGATTTCTTCCTGTGAACAGTTTTTACAATTCCAAGTTTACTGAAAGAGGCTTGTGATGCAATATTATAGTATTGAGGATGTCAGCGTAAGAGTTCGGGCTGAAAAATGGTCGGAACTAAGAAAACTGAGTCACACCAAGAAAGAGAGCAGAAAACAGCTGCTGAGGCTGAATATCATATTTGAAAATAATACATTGAAGTTTTCAGTTCAGTTCAATTGCTCAGTCGTGTCCAACTCTTTGTGACCCCATGGACTGCAGGGTACCAGGCTTTCCTGTCCATCACCAGCTCCCTGAGCTTGCTAAAGCTCATGTCCATTGAGTCAGTCATGTCATCCAACCATCTCATCCTCTGTCATCCACTTCTCCTCCTGCCTTCAATCTTTGCCAGCATCAGGGTCTTTTCCAACATGTCAGTTTTTCACACCAGGTGGTCAGAGTATTGGCGTTTCAGCTTCAGCATCAGTCCTTCCAATGGATATTCCGGACTGATCTTCTTTAGGATTGACTGGTTTAATCTCCTTGCAGTCCAAGGGTCTCTCAAGAGTCTTCTCCAATAACACAGTTCAAAAGCATCAATTCATTGGTGCTCAGCTTTCTTTATAGTCCAACTCTCACATCCACACATGGCTACTGGAGAAACCATAGCTTTGACTAGACGGAACTTTGTTGGCAAAGTAATGTCTCTGCTTTTTAATATACTGTCTATGTTGGCCATAGCTTTTCTTCCAAGGAGCAAGCATCTTTTAATTTCATGACTGCAATCACCATCTGCAGTGATTTTCGAGCCCAAGAATATAAAATCTGTCACTGTTTCCATTGTTTCCCCATCTATTGGCCATGAAGTGATGAGACCGGATACCATGATCTCAATTTTTTGATTGTTGAGATTTAAACCAGCTTTTTCACTTTCTTCTTTCACTTTCATCAAGAGGCTCTTTAGTTCTTCTTTACTTTCTGCTACAAGGGTGGTGTCATCTGCATATTTGGGGTTATTGATATTTCTCCAAGCAATCTTGATTCCAGCTTGTGCTTCATCCAGCCCAGCATTTCTCATGATGTACTCTGCATATATGTTAAATAAGCAGGCTGTGACAATATACAGCCTTGACATACTCCTTTCCCAATTTGGAACTAGTCTGTTGCTCCATGTCTGATTCTATCTATTGCTTCTTGACCTGCATACAGATTTCTTAGGAGGTTGGTCAGCTGGTCTGATGTTCCCATCTCTTGAAGAATTTTCCACAGTTTGTTGTGATCCACACAGTCAAAGGCTTTGGCATAGTCAATAAAGCAAAAATAGATGTTCTTCTGGAACTCTCTTGCTTTTTTGATGACCCAACTTTCTAAGGCATATTGAAGTTTAGATTTTCAAATTTTGGAAGAATTTATGAACATGCTAGCTGATTGGTAAAAGGAAGCCCTGTCTGATTTTAAATGAGTAAATTATAGCAAATACATTTTAAAAGCAATATTATAATCATGTTTAAACTTATAAAACCATTTGATTTGGTATGTGATCCATATTGATCTTCATGCTTGATATGAAACAAAATGAAAACTCTAACAGGAAGAATGCCTTGAACTTCGAGATTTCTCAAGTAATCCCTGATCTTGTTCCTTGGGATTGTTACAATATTGGTCTCAAGGATCATAATCTACACTCAGTGAAGGCAAGATTATGGAGAAAATATAGTCTGGAGACCTAATTTGTTTGTATAAAGAAAAACACTCCAATGGCATTAAAAGGGCAGAAAGATATTATGTTGAAGAAGATGTGTATGGTATTAGGATAAGGAGATAACATTCTGAGATTGTGGCAAAGGTGAAAGGCACAGACAGAATGACTGTCACTCTATGCATTCTTGTTCTGTTCCAGAATGTTAGAAGATTGACAAGCAGTGCCAGGGCTAGAATTCCTCAATTTATAATTACATAGGGACTTCCTCTGTCAATTATTTGCTTCCTATTTTCCTATTGAAAGGTTGTTGCTGAACCACAAAAGAAGCCAGGATTCTTGGCCTCTGGAGGAGAAGAATTCAATCCAGGGCCAGAGGCGAGATTTGATCACTCAGAGCTTTTGTGTAATAGAGTTTTATTAAAGTATAAAAGGGATAGAGAAAGTTTCTGATGTAGACATCAAAAGCAGGCAGAAAGAGTACCCCCTCGCTTTTACTTACTTATTAGAGTGAATCAAAAGGATGTCTGGAGGTTGTAAAGACCTTACTAGCTCTACTCCCATAATTTACATTTTAAGATAACAGGATTAGCCAGAAGGTTTTTCCAGAAACTGTCTTCAAGCAGTATACATTATTGTTATATAATCCTAAGGATTGTAGAGGGAAAAAAAGTTTGTCCTTTCCTCCTCCTTGAGAATTCCAGACCCCTCTCTCCTTGGGGACACCCGGACTTCTTATCAACCTGCTTAGGAATTGACTGTCTCACTATTCTGGTACTTTTCATTACATATAAAATGAGATTATATCAATAGATCAGTTCCAAATGATTTATATATATATACACACACATACATACATAGGTATAATGTTATTCAGTTTTCACTTCAGTGACATTGCTTGTTTTCTTTGGATGTCACATAGCCCCAGATCATCCAAATAAATGTGTATATGTCAGCTGTCAGGGAACAAATGATTGGCATCAGCCATCCATGTTCATTAGGTTGAAGCTTTGCCATGCCCTGTATTAGAAAAAGCCAAATTTAATAAAAGTCATGTAGCCTGCCAGATGTTCCATTGTAAGATATGATAGATTTTACCAGAATAATGTTTCATAAACAAGGTCAGTTGAATTCAATTAAATTGTCTTCATATGTTCTTAATATCAATTTATGAGAATGACAAGTTGTTTTATAATTTTAAAACTATAATTTCATTCTTCTATATGTAAATTTCAACTTCCAGTTTATCAAAGAGAATTTTAGTGGTAAAATGCAGGTTTAGATTAAGAAACATAAGAAATGGATGTACTTTAGTATTTTTTTAAGGAAGTTAACCTAGAATGCAGGAATACTATTCTTATTGTGTTATATTATTAGCTTTTGTGTTCCCTGCTCCTTCTTTTTTTCCTGCTATTTCTGAACATACCAGAAAAAAGAAAGAAAGAAGGAAAGAAAATATCCTTTTTTCCTGCTTTGAATAGCTTTGTTAATAGCTCAGAAAAAACTGATCATCAATTTCATTCATTTTTCCCCCAAATATACTTGTTAACTGTATAAAAAACCACTGTCAAATTAGGTCTTACAGTAACAAGCATGCAGGATATAGGTTGAAAAGTGGCATAATTTTGTGTATTCTTGCCTGGAAAGCCCTATGGATGGAGCAGCCTGGTAGGCTACAGTCCATGGGGTTGCAAAGAGTTACACACGACTGAGCGACTTCACTTTCACTTTCTACATGCTATACACACATACTCTACATACTCAGTATAAAGTATATCACAGAGTAACAATTAACTATTTGTTGGCCAACAGAGTGGGCAAAAGGGACAGGTATTTTTGACTCTGTTAGTATATTAACTAATTATTTAGAACTGAAACTAAAAATTACAAAGAATAATGGAAATATATTGTGAGGAGGGTAAAATTATTAAGAAAAATTTTTTAAAAAGAAACAGAGCTGCAATATGTTGATTTATGAAACACCAGATTCAATAATTACTCGAAATTAGATCTTTTGCCCTCAATTTTCCATGATTTATTTTATTGGATAAATATTTTGGCCACCTGATGTGAAGAGCTGACTCATTTGAAAAGACCCTGATGCTGGGAAAGATTGAGGGCAGGAGGAGAAGGGGACGACAGAGGATGAGATGGTTGGATGGCATCACAATGGACATGGGTTTAGGTGGACTCCAGGAGTTGGTGATGGGCAGGGAGGCCTGGCGTGCTGCAGTTCATGGGGTCGCAAAGAGTTGGACATGGCTGGGTGAATGAACTAAACTGAATTTTGTGAACTAATCAATAAAATCATGAAAAACAAGTAAAATAAAAAAAACCAATAGCAACAACAAAAGCCATAATTTAGTACTTAAATTCATAGATTCTGGAATCAGAGGGTTTGACTTTCCTGGCTTGTTTGTTTACTATTTTTCTGATATTAGTCAAGTTACCTAATGCTTCTGTTCCTGTTTACTTATCTGATAGTGGAGGTAATGATGATGTTGGGAGGAATGAATAAGTTAATACACATAGGGCTCTATGAGCAACACTTAGAAAACAAATGTCAGTATGTGTAAATTATTATAGCCCTAACCCTAATTTTTTTTAACAGTCTCTTGAATATTCTTAGGTTTGAATTAGTTTTAAGAATCATCACCATTGTTATGCATGGGAGGTTACCAAACAATAAGATGTTAAACAGGTTAAGCGGTATTGCTATCTCTTAATTGCTTATTCTCTGACTTCACTCTTTTATAAATCAAACATGCTCTCCTAATTATCAAACTGTATACATCTTTCTTGGCCCTGCTTCAGTTTGTGCAGTTTACCTTGAATTGCCTGCATTCATCCCATGACACTTTCGTCTTGTCTCCAGACTTTCCTCTTCTCTTTCTGATTCATTGAATTTCCTTCTGTCAGTCAACATACTTCCCATGATCATTGAAAGGTCTTCCCAAAGACTAACTTTTATCTACATTTTTTTGTTCTGTAGTATACTTTATTCCCATTTCTTTTGTTAGCACCTCATATTGACCCTTCTCAATCTCTAAGATCCAGGATTAAATGTCAGATTCCTAATTCACATAATTTTCTGAGTATTCTAGAAGTACCTATAACTCAATCTGTATAAAACCCCAACTAGCTCTCATCTTTCCTCACAGTCTCTTAAAAACATATCTGTTCTTTTAGGTCCAGCTCACCTTTCTAAGCCTACCTTGGCCACTATACTCAGAATAAAACATTTTCTAACTTCATATCTTTTGTATGTCAAGGCTTTTCTGCTATTATGGCAGTTACTCAATGTTTACTTAAATTCTAACTATTCCATCTCATGCTCTACTTTTCCTATTAAGATATTTTTAAAAGCATGAACCATGTTTTGTATGAACTTATACATATCAAATATTTAGCATAGAATCTGGAATATAATGAGTATTATTATTTTTAATTTTAATATCAAATCCAGATAAACAAATAATCAAGTGGAGAAAGATTTATAAGAGTCATCATTTAAAAATTCACAAAATAAATATTTACATGTTATTGTATATAACAGAATTCACTAATGAAATGTTTAGATCCTACTTGAGTGTAAAATAGCAAAAGTAATAAGTCCATGAGGTAGTGTCCTGAATAACATGTGAGCCAAGGGGAGTTGCCTAATGTAGTACTCACTATTTCCTTTCCAATAAGTTGAGCTTCTAAGTGGCCAGACAATAATTAAACTAATAATAGAACTCATTAGTCAGTCATGAAAGATTTTGTTATTGCTTTAATATGAGAGGTGTGCAGGTAGATGAACTGAGGCAGTATTAAGGGGTACAGAAAGTAATATAGTACTGAGATTTAACTTCTGTTTGTACACTGCTGTGCATTATGCTGGCATCCAATACTTTCATGTTTTGCATGCATTATTCCTTAGGTTTCCCTGTGCCACTTCAAAATTATTCTCGCAATACCACCCTGGCCTTGGACTCACTTCTAAATTAAAATGGCTATTATTAATAAGATACATATGTTTGCTTCTGTACACTATGTTTTAAAATAAAACAAAATTACCAATAGATTATATCAGAATTTTAAACTAAAAGCCCGAGAAAAATAGGCCATTAAAGGTTAATAGGAATTTTCTTACACTGTAGGAATATAATTCTCTGTACTCTTGTCACTTTCATTCTAATCTTGAGGTCCAGCTGCTGAATAAATAGATCTGAGATTATCACACAGTATACATTCATGTGTAAAATGGAATTCCTATTACAGTTCATTGCTTCAACTGGAATATTCATTGTAGCATTTCCTATGAAGAACCCTGCTGTGGTATGTTACAATACACTGAAAACACACTTTACACTTTACTCATCAGTGCCTGGGAAATGTGTTATTTTTTAAATTTTGTTTATTTATTTATGTTTGGTTATACTTTGTACCTTTTTGACAGAAATGATATCAATTTTAGCATTACTCAGTGATTACATTAAAGGGCAACATACAATATTTCTACACTAGCAATGTTATTCAAATGTGTAAAACCATAGCACAAGCAAATCACTCTATTTGTGCTATTGCAAGGAATATTTATGTTTGTAAGAATCATTTTCTGCAGCTCCCCTTCAGTCCCAGCTCATCTCCTCACTGGTGAGGGGGCTTCCCAGGGTGAAGGAAGCTTTCCTCTTTCACAGCTTCCTTGTAGGGGGGCAGGTCCCATTCCTGAGTCCTTTCTCACTTTCTTTTTATTCTCCCTCCCCCCCTTTTTTTGTCCTATCTGGCTACATGGAAATTTTCTTGCCCTTCAGAAGTCTGAGATTTTCTGCCTGCATTCAATAGTCTGTGAGACTCACTGCACATGTAGATGCATTTCTGCTGTATTTGTGGGAGGAGTTGAGCTACATGTCCTACTGCTCCACCACCATCTTAATCCACTCCCCCAAGAATAATTATTAAAGTAAGAATTTTACTGAAAATAACTTTGACTATAAGAATTTAGCCTTGACAATTTATAATCATAGTATGGAATACAGGTGGTGTGTGGTAAAGAATCTGCCTGCCAGTGCAGGAGATGCAGGAGATGTGGGTTGGATCTCTGGGTCGGGAAGATCCCCTGGAGGAGTAAATGGCAACCCGTTCCGGTATTCTTGCCTGGAAAACCATATGAATAGAGGAGCCTGGGGGACTATAGTTCATAGTGTTGCAAAGAGTCAGACGTGACTGAGTGATTGAGCAGGCAGAAAACAGATGGATGGAGTAAAGAGGCTGTATCCTCATCATAAGGAATATATGATTGTTTTAAATTCAGATCAACATTTAAGTTCATGACATTTTCCCCCGATTCTTCCTCTACTTCCCCCTTAAATTTAGACCTCTATTCATTACTCACCTGACTAATTATAAAGTGTTTTCCTTGATTTCAGTGATTATCACAACTTTTCCACTCAATATCACCAGTAAAGCATTCTTTGTAGACACAATTCTAAGAATATCATCCTCCTGATGAAAATGTTAGTTAGTTTTTGAAGATCCATGGTCACAATTTACCCACATATTAATATATACTTGTACCAGTGGTGGATCATTGTAGCAAAACATTCAAAAGAAAGAAGAGTTGTATAAAGAACAATTCAAAGAGTCTTTGAGAGAAAAGTAAATTTTTATTTCTTCATAAAATTTTCCTGCTAAGTAAACAAGTAGGAAAGGTGTGTAAAATATTCTTAAGAATCTCTGCAATTTCAGAGGCAATATTTGAAGAGAATAAAACTCACAATACATCAAAACTGAGAAAATATATACTCACTACAGAGATTCTAGGATCACTACATTTTAAGAGTAATAAATCCAAGAACAAGTACAGGAAGCATATCATAACATTATTAACAATCAGAGAGTGACAAGAATCATATTACAGTTTACTTTATAGGAACTGCCTTAAGAATGTTCCCTCTCTCAATTGCAGAGATTGCTAGGTAGCTGATTGCTCATAGTCCTGTTCCTGTCTGTGAAAGCCAGAAGTCAATGGTGCTGCCTTACCCAAAAAGCATTCTTCCTCCCTGGGGGTATCTTCCTTTTATAAACTGATGGACGCAGGCACACAAAGGCATAACCTCCCTCAATTTGTGACTCTTCTGAAGGGCACCATCCCTGCTTTGGAGCCCTTTCTGGGAGATTAGGCTTCTGTCACAGCAGCATTAAAGTGTAATTTCTCCTTCTATGTAACACTGCATTACTCAATGCCCTATGGTCTGGTTCCTGAGAACTGTCTCCAATAAATGCATGCATGAAAATCTAGACTAGACTTTCTCCTACAGTTTTTTTTTTTGTATACTATTTAATAAGTATGCTTTTTTTAATCTTTATAAGATTAGTGGCTAGTGTGTGTTGAATATATAGTGAACACACAGAGCATTTGATACATAACTACATTACCAAGAAAATACCTCTTTTAAAATAGATTTGTGCAGCATTTCTATAGGGTTCTAAAGAAAGTGTTAATCTTAGGAGATAATTTTAAATCAGTATGTATACAAAGGATTTATATAAGATTGTTTAAATTCCTCTGTGAAAAGAAGTTTATTTCCATCCTTTCCAGGTTAGTGGTTTATATCATTACTTGACAATAAGGCCACTCTGTAGAATAGTGGGAAAGGGGGATTTTTCTTTCAAAAAGTGAAAATGAAGTCACTCAGTCTTGTCCAACTCTTTGTGACCCCATGGACTTTAGCCTATCAGGTTCCTCCATCTATGGGGTTTTCCAGACAAGAATACTGGAGTGGATTGCCATTTCCTTCTCCATGTTTCTTTCAAAAGGAAATGCTCAACTGCAATTTGTTATGAAGGAACAGATATCTTTTCCTGATTGTAGACAGCAAAAGAGCAACATTGAAGACATTTTAAAATATGAAACAGTCTGATTGATCTTAAATGAAATAGGTGATATCAAAGTTGAGTGTTTTGTTATGTGTTATGATACTCTGCTTTGAGAGGTCTGTGGCTTTTCCTAGCTTGGATGGTTTTCTTTAAGGAAAAAAAAATCAGATTGCAACTACTATTAAATTTTTAGAAAATATTCTCTCCAATCAGGAAGCTTCCATACGTCTCTTATCCTTATCCATCAGAGGACAGACAGAATTAAATCAACAGTCACAGAAAACTAACCAAATTGATCAAATGGACCACAGCCTTGTCTAACTCAATGAAACTAAGAGCCATGCCATGTAGGGCCACCCAAAATGGATGGGTAATAGTGGAGAGTTTTAAAAAACATGGTCCACTAGAGAAGGGAATGGCAAACCACTTCAGTATTCTTGCATTGAGAACCCCATGAACAGTGTGAAAAGGCAAAAAGATATGACACTGAAAGATGCACTTCTTTGGTGGGAAGGTACCAAATACTGCTGGAGAAGAGTGGAGAAATAACTCCAGAAAGAATGAAGGGATGGAGCCAAAGAGAAAACAACACCAGTTGTGGATGTGACTGGTGACTGGAGTAAAGTCTGATGCTGTAAGGAACAATACTGCAAGGGAACCTGGAATGTTAGGTCCATGAAACAAGGCAAATTGGTAGCAGTCAAACAGGAGATGGCAAGAGTGAACATCTACATTTTAGAGATCAGTGAGCTAAAATGGACTGGATTGGGTGAATTTAATTCAGAACTACTACTGTGGACAAGAATCCCTTAGAAGAAATGAGTAGTCCTCATAGTCAATAAAAGAGTCCAAAATGCAGTACTTGTGTGTAGTCTCAAAAATGACAGAATGATCAAGTTTGTTTCCAAGGCAAACCATTCAATATCAGAGAAACCCAAGTCTATGTCCCAACCACTAATGTTGAAGAAGCTGAAGTTGAATGGTTCTATGAAGACCTACAAGACCTTCTAGAACTAACACCTGAAAAATATTTCTTTTTATTATAAGGGACTGGAATGCACAAGTAGGAAGTCAAGAGATACCTGTAGTAACAGGCAAGTTTGGCCTTGGAGTACAAAATGAAGCAGGGCAAAGTCTAACAGGGTTTTGCCAAGAGAATGCACTGGTCATAAAAAACACCTGCTTCCAACAACACAAGGGATGACTCTACACATGGACATCACCAGATGTTCAATACTGAAATCAGATTGATTATATACTTTGCAGCCTAATATGGAGAATCTATATACAGTCATCATAAACAGGAACCAGGAGCTGACTGTGGCTCATGTCATGAAGACCTTATTGCAAATTTCAGACTTAAATTGAAGAAAACTGCTAGACCATTCAAGTATGACCTAAATCATATCCCTTGCAATTATACAGCACATGCATGCATACTCATTCATGTCAACACTTTGCGACCCCATGGACTGTTGCTGGCCAGGCTCCTCTGTCCATGGGATTCTCCAGGCATGAATGAGGGAGTGGGTTACCATTTCCTACTCCAGTGATTATAGAGTAGAAGTCACAAATAGAGGCAAGGGATTAGATTTGATAGAGTGCCTGAAGAACTATGGACAGAGGTTTGTTACTTTGTAGAGGAGGCAGTGACAAGACAACTCCTAAGAAAAAGAAATACTTAAAGGGAAAATGACTGTCTGAGGAGGCCTTACAAATAGCTGAGAAAAGAAGAGAAGCTAAAGGCAAAGGAGAAAAGGAAAGGTATACCCATTTGAATGCAGAGTTCCAAAGAATAGCAAGGAGAGATAAGAAAGCCTTGCTCAGTGATCAATGCAAAGAAAGAGGAAAACAATAGAATGGGAAAGACGAGAGATCGCATCAAGGAAATTAGAGATACCAAGGGAATATTTCATGCAAAGATGGGCACAATAAAGGGCGGAAATGATATGGACCTAATAGAAGCAGAAGATATTAAGAAGAGGTGGCAAGAATACACAGAAGAACTATTAAAAAAAGAGCTCAATGACCATGATGGTGTGATCACTCACCAAGAGCCAGATATCCTGGAGTCTGAAGTCAAGTGGTCATTAGGAAGCATCACTACAAACAAAGTGGAGGTGATGGAATTCCAACTGAGCTATTTCAAATCCTAAAAGATGATGCTGTGAAAGTGCTGTACTCACTATGCCAGCAAATTTGGAAAACTCAGCAGTGGCCACTGGACTGGAAAGGTCAGTTTTCATTCCAATCTCAAAGAAAGGCAAAGCCAAAGAATGTTCAAACTACTAAACAGTTGTCTTCATCTCACATGCTAATAAAGTAATGCTCAAAAATTTCCAACCCAGGCTTCAAAACTACGTGAGCCAAGAACTTCCAGATGTTCAAGATAAATTTAGAAAAGACAGAGGAACTGAGATCAAATTTCCAACATCTGTTGGATCATAGAAAAAGCAAGAGTTCCAGAAAAACGTCTACTTCTGCTTTATTGACTATGCCAAGCCTTTGACTGTATGGCTCACAACAAACTGTGGAAAATTCTTCAAGAGATGAGAATACCAGACCATGTGACTAGCCTCCTGAGAAATTTGTGTGAAGGTCAAGAAGCAACAATTAGAATCGGACATGGAGCAACTGAATAGTTTCAAATTTGGAAAGGAGTATGTCAATACTGTATATTGTCACTCTGCTTATTTAACTTATATGCAGAGCACATCATGAGAAACACTGGGCTGGATGAAGCACAAGCTGGAATCAAGATTGCCGGGAGTAATATCAATAACCTCAGATGTGCAGATGACACCACCCTTATGGCAGAAAGCAAAGAGGAGCTAAAGTGCCTCTTGATGAGTGAAAGAAGAGAGTGAAAATGCTGACTTAAAACTCAGCATTGAAAAATCTAAGATCATGGCATTTTGCCCTATCAGTTAATGGGAAATAAATGAGGGAACAATGGAAACAGTGACAGACTTTATTTTCTTGGGCTCCAAAATCACTGCAGATGGTGATTGCAGCCACAAAATGAAAAGGCGCTTGCTCCTTGAAAGAAAAGCTATGACCAACTTAGACAGTATGTTAAAAAGCAGAGAAATTACTTTGCCAACATAGGTCTGCCTGGTCAAAGCTATGTTTTTTCTGGTAGTCAGGTATGGATGTGAGAGTTGGACCATAAAGAAAGCTGAACATGAAGAATTGTTGTTTTTGAGCTGTGTTGTTGGAGAGGACTCTTTTGAGTCCACTGGACTACAAGGAGGTCAAACCAGGCAACCCTAAAGGAAATCAGTCCTGAATATTCATTGGAAGGACTGATGCTGAAGCTAAAACTCCAATACTTTGGCCAGCTGTTGCGAAGAACTGACTTGTTGGAAAAAACTGTGATGCATGAAATATTGAAGGCATGAGGAGAAGTGGACAACAAAGGATGAGATGATTGGATGGCATGACTGACTCGATGGACAAGAATTTGAGCGAGCTCTGGGAGCTGGTGACCAACAGGGAAGCCTGGCATGCTGCGTGTGCTTTTTACAAACCCATGCAGTCCATGGGTTTGTAAAAAGTTGGACATGTCTGAGTGACTGAACTGAACTGAACTACACTTTAAATAGTGAGAAAACTTTAAAGAAAACTCGTTGTTTATATTAAATTTTAGAAGTTGAATTTGTTTAATATCAAGTCTCCTTACTTTTGGAAATAGTAGGTAATATATTTGGTTTGGTCAAAGTTGCTCTACTGAAAATATAAAAGTTGCTCTACTTTAATAAAATAAAAACAACAGAGTTCTTATAAGCAATAAGTGCTGATACCTAAAACTGATATTATGCTGTATATTAGTTTTATCTCTATAACTTAAAAACAAAACAGCAAATTTTCTTTTTTTCTGAATAAAAATAAAATTTTTGCAAATTTACTATTATTTTGTTAAAAATGTGAACTCAAAACTTAAATTTTGAAAAGAGTTGTTTTTATCATGTGAATTAAAATAGGAAAATTACATGCTTCTTACACAGCTGATGTATCTTAAGTGAAACTTTCTTCCTGGACTTCAGTCTCCTATATTCAATGATATACTCAGCACCTCCTTTTTCATGATTAATAAATCATTCTAATTATAGCATTTTAAATATCATGGTTTGAACTTTTTTGTCCTCATATACTTCTCTATCTCAGAAAAGGATAACTTGATTGTTTCAGGTGATGGGAAAAATCTTGAAGACCCTTTTACTGTTCTGTGTTTCTTCCTTGTCCTAGATAATTCTTTAGCTAATCCTATTATCCCTCTCTTTGAACTTTATGCAGGATGCTATAATTTCTCTCCACTTTCACGTTTAACACTTTAATCCCTAACCATTGTGGCTTCGTATGTGGATTATCTGTGACAGCATTCTTACCAGTTTCTTCATCTCTCTAGAGTTTGTCCCTGTAAACCAGTGCTCACTGTCTTCAGTGGCTTCCCAGTTACTAAAATAAAACTCCCAAACCTTGCTGAACTCCTGAACCTCAATGCCCATCACTCTCTCCTTTCACTTAGCCAACCTCAGTGACTTCTTGAAATGTCTTGAACATGCCATCTTGCTCACCCCTGGGAAATTTTCATTAGCTTAACTGGAGAGCTCTTGTAGGACTCTGGTTGTATTGTATATCCTTTCCCTTATGTTAGAACACTGGTTAGAGATTTCTCTTTTTTTGACTACTCATTATGAAATATGGCTCATTTATTCTCTATTTTAATTTAATAATTTAGTTATAGAATAATAATTTTATTTAACTTAATAATACCTTTAATAACCTTTCTTTATAGTTCATCTTACCATGTGATATATAATATACTTGTTAGTTTAATTTGTTTCCATTCTCAATACAGTTCTATATGGAGGGGTGTTTTTTTTTCAATTCTTTATACTCAGCAAAAAAAAAAAAAAAAAAGAATGTTGAAATTATTTTAAGCATTTTTGAATAAAATGAAGTAAAAGAGGATTTGTTTATACCTCCTTTGTATCCTTTCAATTGTATAACATTGTGTAAGATAAGTAAAGTGGACATTTTGGTAGGGTTAAAATTTAAACACTCCTCAGCTATAGCCATAAGTTATAACTTCAAGAAAATAGTAAAGAATTCAAGTAAGGACATTTCTAATGTCCAAATAATTGATAATTAAAATACAGTTGACCCTTGAACAACATGGGTTTGAAATACATGGGTCCATTTATAAAATAATTTTTCAGTAAATGCATGCTACCTACTACACAGTCAGGATCTGAGTTGATTGAATCCACAGATGCAGAACTAAGGATATGAAGGGCTGAATGTAAAGTTATGCATGGATTTTTGACAGCCTGGGGTCAGTGTTCCTAACCCACATGTTGTTCAAGGGTCAACTGTATTCTATTACAGTAAACAGAAAGTAAAAACAAAATATTTTTCATTTCTTTCATTTCACTTTAATAGAATATAAGTATTATCACTTCAGTAATAATACTTAGGTTCCAGAACTTTAATAAAGCACTCCATTATGTCACGCCCCATCTAATGGGTTTGGGCTGGAGGAAGCACAAGCTAGAATCAAGATTACTGGGAGAAATATCAATAACCCCAGAAATGCAGATGACACAACCCTTATGGCAGAAAGTGAAAAAGAATTTAAGAGCCTCTTGATGAAAGTGAAAGAGGAGAGTGAAAAAACTGGCTTAAAGCTCAACATTCAGAAAACTAAGATCATGGCATCCGGTCCCATCACTTCATGGGAAATAGAAGGGGAAACAGTGGACACAGTGGCTGACTTTATTTTTCTGGGCTCCAAAATCACTGTGGATGGTGATTACAGCCATGAAATTAAAAGATGCTTACTCCTTGAAGGGGAAGTTATGACCAACCTAGTAGCATTTTAAAAAGCAGAGAGATTACTTTGCCAAAAAAGTTCCGTCTAGTCAAGGCTGTGGTTTTTCCAGTGGTCATGTATGTATGTGAGAGTTGGACTATAAAGAAGACTGAGAGCCGAAGAATTGATGCTTTTGAACTGTGGTGTTGGAGAAGACTCTTGAGAGTCCCTTGGGCTGCAAGGAGATCCAACCAGTCCATCCTAAAGGAGATCAGTCCTGGGTGTTCATTGGAGGGACTGATGTTGAAGCTGAAACTGCAATCCTTTGGCCACCTGATGCAAAGAGCTGACTCATTTGAAAAGACCCTGATGCTGGGAAAAATTGAGGGCAGGAGGAGAAGGTGATGTCAGAAGATGAGATGGTTGGATGACATCACTGACTCGATGGACATGAGTTTGAGTAAACTCTGGGAGTTAGTGATGGACATGGAGGCCTGGAGTGCTGCGGTTCATGGGGTAGCAAAGAGTCAGTCGCTCGACTGAGGGACTGAACTGAACTGAACTGAATTGTTATAAGAGTCTGTTTATGCTCTAGTATTACTTAACAGTTAGCTCCTTTGGATACTAACTTTGGATACCCTTTGGATACTATATGTAAAGCTGCTGAGATATTCATGTACAAGTTTATGTGTTAATGTAAATTTTCATTTTGGGAGAAAATTGCTCAAGAGAGCAACTGGTGTTTTATATGATAATAAAAGTTTTAATTTTATAAGAAACTGACAAATTATTTTCCAGAGTAGCTGTACTAGTTTACATTCCCAGAATCAACTTAAGAGTTATCCAGTTTCTCCACATCTTTGCCATCATTTGATGTTTTTTATTAAGTTTTAATTTAACATTCTCTAGGTGTGTTTGGATATTTCATGCTGCTGCTGCTGCTGCTAAGTCGCTTGAGTTGTGCCCGACTCTGTGCGACCCCATAGACAGCAGCCCACCAGGTTCCCCTGTCCCTGGGATTCTCCAGGCAAGAACACTGGAGTGGGTTGCCATTTCCTTCTCCATGGATATTTCATAGCGGTGTTAATTTGCAATTTTGTAGCAATAAATTATGTTGAATATTTTTCATATGATTATTTTACTATCTGTTTTCTCCATTTAAATGTCTGTTCACATTTTCTGATTGAGTTGTCTTGTTTTTGACTTTCACTCTAAATTTGGGGGAATTTTTATATATACTAGAAACTAGTCCTTTGTGGTATATGTGTTTTGCAAATATTTTCTCCAACTCTGTAGCTTGTGTTAATTTTCCTAATAGAGTCTTTCACAGAGAAAATACTTTTAAATTAATTTTAATTGGAGGATAATTACAATATTTTGATGATTTTTGCCATACATCGACATGAACCAGCCCTGCATGCTCATGTGCCACCCCCGCCTATCCTAAACCCGCTTCCTGCCTCCCTCTCTAGCCCATCCCTCTGGGTTGTCCCAGAACACTGGCTTTGAATGTCCTGCTTCATGCATCAAACTTGCACTAATCATCTATTTTACATACGGTATACATGTTTAAATGCTATTCTCTCAAATCATCCCACCTTCGCCTTCTCCTACAGAGTCCAAAAGTTTGTTCTTTGCATATGTGTCTCTTTTTCTGCCTCGCATATAGGATCGTCGTTACTGTCTTTCTAAATTCCATATATGTGCGTTAGTATACAGTATTTGTGTTTCTCTTTCTGGCTTACCTCAGACAGAGAAAATAATTTTTTGGTTAAGTCCAGTTTTTCCTGTTGAGAGGAGATCAGTCCCAATATAGTGAAGCCACAGATTGCTGGCTGTACCTGAACTCACTGCCCTGGTGAGGAGAATTTCTCACCAAGCCAAGCAGATAACAGAAACAACTCAAGGCTTGTGGCAGTGAAGGAGAGTTATTGAAGAGAAACAGTGAAGACTTCTGACATAGACATCAGAAGAGGGTAAAGAGAATACCCACGTGGCTGACTTAAGCAGAGCATTATATACCTTTTCAGTTGGTTACTAGTAATAGATCAAAAGAACATCTCAAGGTCTTAAAGTTCTCACCAGACACTCTCCCTCAACATATATCTTGAGATAACATCCATACAAGATTAACCTGAAGGAACTGGTTCTTTCCTCAAGCAAGATACATTGTTGTTATTTAGCCATTAACATCAGGCCTACCTAAGGCAAAGAATGTATACCTCCTTCTTAAGGGGGCTTGGACTCCTTATTAACCTTCCTAAAGTTAACTATATCACTGTTACTAATTGTGCTTGTGATGTTAAGTTTAGAAACTCTTTGATTATCTCTAGGTCCAGAAGATATGCTATTTAATTTTTCTAGAATTTTATAGTTTTACATTTTAAAACTAAGTCTGTGATATATTTTCAGTCTATTTTTGCTTTATACAAGATGAGGGTTGTAAGTTATTTCATCTTTGGATATAGGAATGTTCCAGCAACATTTGTTGAAAAAGTTGTGTTTCCTGCAATTAATTGTTATTTTGCACCTTTGTAAAAAAATTCATATTATCTTTATTCTGTTCCTTCATCTATGAGTCCAAATTACCATCAGTATCACATAGTCTTGATATTTGTATCTAAATAGTATATTCAAAGTCATGTAGCCATTTCTCTCACTTTATTTTTTCTTAAAAGTTTCACTAATCTAGAGCCTCTGCTTTTCCTTAAAAATTTGAGATCAATATTGTTTATATCTACAAAAAATCTTGTTGAAATTTTCATAGGATTTTGGTTAAATTTATCTATCAATTTGGGGAGATTAGGCATATTACTGTGTTAAAACTTCCAGTCCATGAGCATAGCATGTCTCTCTATGTATTAAGATAATCATTTATCTGCAAATACTGATATTTTTGTTCCTGATCTATATAATTTTAAAATTTATTTTCTTTCTTTCTTTCTTTTTCTTTCTTTCTTTCTTTTTCATTGCTTGGCTAAAATTTCCAACACTGTGTCATAAAGAAGTGGTGAGAGTGGATATTCTTGATGTATTTCTGATTGTAGGGTGAAATTATTCAGTGTTTCACCTTTAAGTGTAACATTAGCTTAAAGGAGAATAACATTAATGGTATGCCCTGTGGAAATAAAATAAAGTAGTGTTGTAATAGAAGTGTGCAGGCTATTATAGGGCACAACGCACCCCTTGTTGCTATTTTTACTTGCATTAAAAGTCTAGAGGTTGACATCAGTATATTCATATCATAAACACCTGGCATATGTTGAGCTGAGTGTTAAGGGTAAAGAATGAAAACTCCAGTGGAGAGAAAATGTGTATGCTATATGATTCAGATCAGAAAGCTTCCTTTTTTAGTTTTCTAAAATTTTTCTATACTCAGCATTGTTTAATGTTTAAAGAGCACCCAAGATTATAGAACATGAAAATAAATAACAATCCTGAGCAATCAGACTAAGACATCATATTTACAAACTATTACTTGAGAATCTGTACACTTGGGTACTTATCTTGTAAGGAATAAAAGAGCTTTTTTCTTAAAATTTCTAGCTGTCAACCTACAAATGTCTAAACAAATTAATAAATTTAAGACACATTGATAATTGTAATTCAAGATATTGCTGTTGTGCAGTGTCTAGTATATTACTAAGTTGAACTCACTCAATTTTCTGATATATTATCCTAGCCTTTAATATACAATAAGAAATTTGCAGAGACAGTATACAGTTGTAGAAGCAGTATATTGATTCTCTGTGATTTACAGCCAGGTAAGCAAGGCTTCTGGTTGTTCTCAACCATGGATATTACAACTGCAATGGCGTTGATGAACTACCTTGATTTGTGTCTGAAAATGAACATCAGTCAACTTGATGTCACTTTGGTTGGTTCATTAGCTGACAATGGATTTCTGGAGGGAAAATTTTCATGTGTAATTTACTACTAGCTAACTTGACAAAGATATGTTTGTCAAGCAGAGGGTCACAACTACTCAAAACAACTAAAGAAAATTCAACTAGAAAAATACTGGGACTAGAACAGAGATTCAGTACATTTTAGGATAATATGCAGAATGACATAATGAGATTAATAGTTTAATTCATAACAATTGCTTCTTTTCATCTCAGTGGTTGTAAACTAGGAACAAATGAAGCCTTCTTATGAGGAATTATGTACTCTACTTGTAGTAAATTCTTATTATATTTGAAACTAATTTTTTTAAGTATTTTTTCAGATGTTTTATTTTGAAATAAATTTAAACTTAGATAAAGGTTTCAGAAAGAACACAGAGTTCCTTTATATCCTGTACAAAACATCTGATAATTTAGAGGCATACTATAAATAGGATGATTCTTTTATAATTTTAAAATATCCCTCTTTTCCTCTAAGAATTTCATCTTAAATTATTTTGGTCTACTGTGAGTATGATCATCCTAGTTCTCTTTTGTGAACTATTTATGTGAGATGTTTCTTATTATCCATTTACTTAGTGTTCCTTAGCCTCTGGTTTTGCTTATAACAGGCTAGAGCACACTAGAGGCTTTCCCAGGCAGCAACAGTGGTAAAGAATCTGCCTGCGATACTGGAGGTGTGGGTTCAATTCACAGTTTGGGAAGATCCCCTGGATGAGGAAATGGCAACCCACTACAGTGTTCTTGCCTGGGAAGTCCCATGCACAGAAGAACCTGGCAGGCTACATGGAGTCACAAGGAGTTGGACACGACTGAGTAAGTCTAAGCCAAAAGCACATTGAAGTAAACATTTTAGCCTCTGTTTTCTGCTTATATGGGCCTCCGTGGTAGCTCAGATGATAAAGAATCTGTCTGCAATGCAGGAGACCTGGGTTTGTTCCCTTTTTTGAGAAGATCCCTGGAAGAGGGAAATGGCTATCCACTAAAGTATTCTTGCCTGGAGAATGCCATGGACAGAGGAGACTGGTGGGCTAGAGTCCACGGGGTCAAAAAGAGTCAGACACGACTGAGCAACTAACACTTTTACTTTCTGCTTATATAGATCCTCGAAGTCAGTCAGAGGTTAGAATTTAGTCTTCTCAGATCTTTCCTGTGTATCTGTTTGCCTCCAAGATGCTCAGCAATGTGTCAGAAATTGTCAGAATTTCCTGTGGACCTTTCATTCTTCAATCTTTATTATTATTACTTTTGGTCAGCTTGTGTTTTGGTCATCTTGTTGTTCTTGTTGTTGTTGCTGGTCTCACTTTATTTATTGAGTTTTTAATTTTTAAATTTTTAAAAATTTATTTTAACTTGAGGCTAATTGATTTACAATATTGTAGTGGTCTTAAAGATGTCCTTTTCATTATAGGGGACTAGAATGCAAAAGTAGGAAGTCAAGAAACACCTGGAGTAACAGGCAAATTTGGCCTTGGAGTATGGAATGAAGCAGAATTTTGCCAAGAGAATGCACTGGTCATAGCAAACACCCTCTTCCAACAACACAAGAGAAGACTTTACACATGGACATCACCAGATGGTCAACACCGAAATCAGATTGATTATATTCTTTGCAGCCAAAGATGGAAAAGCTCTATACAGTCAGCAAAAACAAGACCAGAAGCTGACTGTGGCTCAGATCATGAACTCCTTATTGCCAAACTCAGACTTAAACAGAAGAGAGTAGGGATAACCACTAGACCATTCAGGTATGACCTAAATCAAAACCTTTTGAATATACAGTGGAAGTGAGAAATAGATTCAAGGGACTAGATCTGATAGACAGAGAGCCTGATGAACTATGGACGGAGGTTCGTGACATTGTACAGGAGACAGGGATCAAGACCATCCCCATGGAAAAGAAATGCAAAAGGCAAAATGGTTGTCTGAGGAGGCCTTACAAATAGCTGTGAAACGAAGAGAAGCTAAAAGCAAAGGAGAAAGATGATGCTGTGAAAGTGCTGCACTCAATATGCTAGCAAATTTGGAAAACTCAGCAGTGTCCACAGGACTGGAAAAGGTCCATTTTCATTCCAGTCCCTTAGAAATGCAATCCCAAAGAATTCTCAAACTACCTCACAATTGCACTCATCTCACACACTAGTAAACTAATGCTCAAAATTCTCCAAGCCAGGCTTAAGCAATACGTGAACCGAGAACTCCCAGATGTTCAAGTTGGTTTTAGAAAAGGCAGAGGAACCAGTGATCAAATTGCCAATATCCACTGGATCATTGAAAAAGCAAGAGAGTTCCAGAAAAACATCTATTTCTGCATTATCGAGTATGCCAAAGCCTTTGACTGTGTGGATCACAATAAACTGTGGAAAATTCTGAGGGAGATAGGAATACCAGACCACCTGACCTGCCTCTTGAGAAAACCGCATGCAGGGCAGGAAGCAACAGTTAAAACTGGACATGGACCAACATACTGGTTCCAAATAGGAAAAGGAGCACGTCAAGGCTGTATATTGTCATCCTGCCTATTTAACTTATATGCAAAGTACATCATGAGAAACACTGGGCTGGAAGAAGCACAAGCTGGAATTAAGTTTGCCAGGAGAAATATCAATAACCTCAGATATGCAGATGACACCACCCTTACGGCAGAAAGTGAAGAGGAACTTAAAAAACCTCTTGATGAAAGTGAAAGAGGAGAGTGAAAAAGTTGGCTTAAAGCTCAATATTCAGAAAACTAAGATCATGGCATCTGGTCCCATCACCTCATGGGAAATAGATGGGGAAACAGTGGAAACAGTGTCAGACTTTATTTTTGGGGGCTCCAAAATCACTGCAGATGGTGACTGCAGCCATGAAATTAAAAGATGCTTACTCCTTGGAAGGAAAGTTATGATCAACCTAGATAGCATATTAAAAAGCAGAGACATTACTTTACCAACAAAGGTCCGTCTGGTCAAGGCTATGGTTTTTCCAGTGGTCATGTATGGATGTGAGAGTTGGACTGTGAGGAAAGCTGAGCACTGAAAAATTGATGCTTTTGACCTGTGGTGTTGGAGAAGACTCTTGAGAGTCCGTTGGACTGCAAGGAGATCCAACCAGTCCATCCTGAAGGAGATAAGTCCTGGGTGTTCACTGGAAGGACTGATGCTGAAGCTGAAACTCCAATACTTTGGCCACCTCATGTGAAGAACTGACTCATTGGAAAAGACCCTGATGCTGGGAGGGATTGGTGGCAGGAGGAGAAGGGGATGACAGAGGATGAAATGGCTGGATGGCATCACTGACTCGATGGGCATGAGTTTGAGTAAACTCCGGGAGTTGGTGATGGACAGAGAGGCCTGGCGTGCTGTGATTCATGGGTCGCAAAGAGTTGGACATGAGTGAGTGACTTAACTGAACTGAACTGAGTGGTTTTTGCCATGCACTGATATGAATCAGCCATGTGTATACATGTGTCCTCTGTTTTAAAAAATATTTTTCCCTTTATAGAGAACTCTTATTTACTGTCTTAAAGACTTCCTTATGTAACATATACAGTGTTAATTATATTAATCATGTTGTACAATACATCCCTAGTACTGATTTATCTCATAACTGGAAGTTTGTACCTTTTGATCACCTTTATCCAATTTCCCCCTCCCCCCCCCCCCTCCATACCGCTCCCTACCTCTAATAACTACAAGTCTGTTCTCTTTTTCTATACATTTCTTTGTTTTTTTGAAGGATAATTGCATACAACACAATGTAAGTTCTTGGTGCACAACATTAGATATTTCTACACTTTACAAAATCATCACCACAAAAAGTCTAGTTAGTACCATTGCCAAACAAAATTAGTAACTTTTCATTGGTTATATTGCACTGTAGTTTCATCCTTATCACTCATTTATTTGTAACTGGGTGTTTGTACCCCTTAATTTTCCTCATCCATTTCACTCATTTCCCTATTTCCTCTCCTCTGGAATCCACCTATTTGTTTTCTGTATCTGTGACTCTGTATCTATGTTATCTGTGACTGTTTCTTTTTTATTATATTTGTTAATTTGTTTTGTTTTTTAAATTTCAAATACAGGTATAATCAGATGGTATTTGTCTTTCTCTGTTTGACTTATTTCACATTGCATAATCCCCTTAGATTCATCCCTGTTATCACAAATGGCAAGGTTTCATTCTTTTCTATGTCTGAGTAATATTCCATTGTGTGTGTGTATGTACAAATACATACACATACCCCACATAATCTTCATCTATTCATCATCTGTCTGTGGACACTTAGGTTGCTTCCATAACTTAGCTTTTGTGAATAAGATTGCAATGAGCATTGTAGTGCATATGTTTATTTAAATTAGTGTTTTATTTACTTTGTTGGGGGAAAAATGCCCAAAAGTAGGATTGCTGGATTATATGGTAGTTCTATTTTTAATATTTTTAGGACTCTCCATACTATTTTTCATAAGTGACTGTACCAATTTACATTCCTACCAACAGGGCACAAAGGTTTCCTTTTTCCACACCCTCATCAACACTTCGGAGAAGTGTTGCCTGGAAAATTCTATGGACGGAGGAGCCTGGTGGGCTGCAGTCCATGGGGTCTCAAAGAGTCGGACACGACTGAGTGACTTCACTTTCACGCATTAGAGAAGGAAATGGCAACCCGCTCCACTGTTCTTGCCTGGAGAATCCCAGGGACGGCGGAGCCTAGTGGGCTGCCATCTATGGGGTCGCACAGAGTCGGACACGACTGAAGCGACTTAGCAGCAGCAGCAGCACCAACACTTATTATTTATTGTATTTTTGATAATAAACCATTCTGACTGGTGTGAGGTGATAGCTCATTGTGGTTTTGATTTGCATTTCCCTGATGATTAATGATGCTGAACATCTTTTCATGGGTCTGTTGGCCATCTGTATGTCTTCCTTGGAAAAATGCTTATTCAGGTCCTCTGCCCATTTTTTAAAATCAGGTTGTGTTTTTCCTCTTGAGTTGTATGAGCTCTTTGTATATTTTGGATATTAGACCTCATGAGATACATGATTTACTAGTATTAGCTCCCATTCAGTAGGTTTCCTTTTACTTTGTTGATGTCATTTGCCATGCAGATTTTTATTTTGATTAATTTTGACAAATAACAGGAGGATAGGCTGTATGTTCAGAGCAGTTCTGAGTCAGATCTGCTAAGAGAAATCATGAGAGTGGAGCTTTTTAGTGAGCAAAGACATCAGATGGTTACAGTTCTTTGGAAATGGGGCACTTCTGGACCTCCAAATATGTTTTGCCTCCTCTAGTGGCTGCTAGGCTGCTTTCTTTATACTACCTTGGTTGCAAAGACTGTTTCACACATGCATTAAGTTAGAAAGAGGGGGAATGGGGATAGTGTAAATAGCGTAACAATGCTTGTTGTTTTTACTGAGGTTCGTCTAGTTTTCTTACATAAGTACTATTCAGATTTTTTATAATGTGTAATTCATTTTCACTATTTTGAAAAAGTTGATTTTGACAGTTTTGGCAATGTGTTCACTGTTTTTATACAGGAGTGATTTTATAAGGTTCTTATTAGGCAATTCTGATAATACTCCCTCATAATTGTACTTTACAAGAAAATTTAACAAATAATTTATCCTCAAAGTGTTTATTATATGTCTCCTATATTAGAGATAATATTTTAGTTAATAGAGTTAAAAGCAAGCTGAGACAGGAATTCCTGATGGTTAAAAATTACTGAGTGGTAATTGGGGTTTCCTTGGTGACTCTGTGTTATAAAGAATCCACCTGCCAATGCAGGATATGCGGGTTCAATCCCTGGGTTGGGAAGATCCCCTGGAGAAGAAAACAGAAACCCACTCCAGTATTCTTGCTTGGAAAATAAATCCCATGGACAGGTGGAGGTTACAGCCCATGGGGTCACAAAAGAGTCAGACATGACTTTGTGACTAAACAACAACAAAGTGGCAATTGAGTTTCTGATAAAATTTCAGTATCCTCAACTGAAATCTAACAATTACTCTGTAAAGTATTTTTTATCATCTCCTTTATCTGTGTAAGAAGGCTGAGGTTTAGTGATTTGGCCAAGCTGTTATAGCAGCTTTGGGGCCAAGACACAGCTTAAAAACAAAAAGATCAGTACTCTTTAAAATGTTATGTAATAGGAAAAGCTTCAAATGCATACATGGTTTAATTAACAAACATTTATAGTTCATAAGCTGCTTTGATAAGGATTTTCTTGAAAAAAATTTACTAAGGGATATACTAGATCAGGAAAAATGTTAAAATTCTCATTAAACAATTCTTAATAGTGTTACACTAGACATATGTCAAACTATTATCCTCCTGATCATTCAAAACATGAGTTTAAAGTCTGACCTAAAATCATCTCCTTCCTTCATAAACAGAGAAAGAGCAAATTTACCTTCTAGAATTTACCAGGGAATAAAGATGGATAACCTTCATAATCTCCCTTCTATCCTAATAAAGAGGACTAGAAACTTCATTTTCTGAATTTCAATTTTCTTGAAAACCTTCATTTGCTAGTGTTTTATTTTACATATATTGTTTTAAATTTGTTTTCTAGATTTTTAATATCAGTTTTAATATAAGTAGTCATACATTTAAAGCTATTTATGCATAGCCATATCTCAAAAATACTTATGCCTTTCGTGATACATGATAGATATAAAAAATATCAACATAGTGGTATCTTTGGGCAGGTGAGGAGAGTCCAAGGAAGTGGCACATGAGAACTTTCTGAGAAGCTGAAAATACTTTGCATCTTGACAGGTGACAATTACATAAAAGCATCATATGTAAAAGTCAATCTCAATAAATTTAAGATCCATGCATTTCATTGTATAGTACTGAAGGATATTTTAAATGAAATAAACAGAAATAATTTTTTTATGTGCAAAACAATAATTTTCCTCTGTACCTTTTTGTAAAAGTTTGAAACATTATTTTGAAATTGTCATCATTCTTTAAATGTTATATATTCTTTTAGCATAAACACTGATTTAAAATATATTGTGTGTTTCAATTTGGTACTTTAAGATAGGATTCTGATTTAATTCCCATGAATATATAAAGTAATTTGAGTGAATCACTACTTTAAATGATGTCAGATGTATATAGATAGGATCTTGAAATAACTTGGTCCAAATTTCCTGAAAAAATATTTTAAGTTACTGAGAAAGCAACCACCAAATAAACACTGGATTTAGTTCTTTCAACATTACAGAAAATAACAGTGCTGAGAGGCTAACTTTATTTTGATCATGCTCTTCACACACTAATACTTCATATATTTATTGTCTTTCCCAGTAGAAATATAGTCTGTTACTGACTAAGTAAAAATACTGATCTTCCATGTTGGGAATTTATGGGTATAATTTAATCATCCTTGATGAGTCTAAATAACTTTTACATAAAGTAACTACAAGGTCATTCAAACTCTTAAATATTCCTTTGGAATCACCTTATTAATCACAATCCTTAGCCAGTGGGCCAGCTATGACAACACGGAAACAGAAAACTCAAGGAATATAGTAAGGCAAAAATTCACATTTGTGGTTTACTGACACTGTCACCATACACATAGGTGAATTTCCTGGAAATACTCTCAAAGCAGTAAAATTAGTGGACACATCTATGTAGCAGGATGTTATATCCCAGGTTGGTCCACATAAATAAATTAACTTTATATAAAACTTTTAGGTAAAACCTTAAAGTTAGGTAACTTCCACATGTCTTTTTTTTTAATCTAGTAAACTTAAAAATGGCTCATCCAAGTATCTGCCCTCTCTTGAACTATCATCCACATTCTTCTCTCTCCTTTTGTGCTAATCCATTTCCTTAAGTGATACCTATCCCTTTCAAGTTCTTTCCATTAAATCCTCTGCAACAATAGAAAGTTTTTTTTTTCTTGTTTTGGATTCATTAACTTTACAAACATTTAAAAAATTCTATCCACATTAGGTATTATATTTTCCATCATTAGCAGTTTAAACACTAATATAATTGAGAAAAAATAATGAGCAGTTTTATCCTAACCATATAAGTTCTCTTGTATTATTCTATATATATGCTGCCTATTTCCCAGAAAATAGATATGATGATTTTGCTGTGTTATATAAAAAGTAATTATTACTAGAAAGCTATTTCTTAGGAGTTTGCTAAAAACTTCTCATTAAATATTTTTTTTCCTGAATATTCTATTACTTACCTTAATTGAAAATTGACTCTCAGTTGGAAAGAAAGGGATATAGTTTTGTGTCTTCCAAATCATAAATATTCATTTTTTAGCAACGTGTAACTCATTTTAATAATCTTAAACACTTCTGGGCTCCGAAATCACTGCGGATGGCAATTTCAGCCATGAAATTCAGACGCTTGCTCCTTGGAAAGAAAGTTATGACCAACCTAGACAGTGTATTAAAAAGCAGAGACATTACTTTGCCAACAAAGGTCCATCTAGTCAAGGCTATGGTTTTTCCAGTGATCATGTATGGATGTGAGAGTTGGACTGTGAGGAAAGCTGAGCACCGAAGAATTGACGCTTTTGACCTGTGGTGTTGAAGACTCTTGAGAGTCCCTTGGACTGCAAGGAGATCCAACCAGTCCATCCTAAAGGAGATCAGTCGTGGGTGTTCATTGGAGGGACTGATGTTGAAGCTGAAACTCCAATACTTTGGTCACCTGATGAGAAGAGCTGACTCGTTCGAAAAGACCCTGATGCTGGGAAAGATTGAGGGCAGTAGAAGAGGATGACAGAGGATGAGATGGTCGGATGGCATCACCGGCTCAATGGACATGAGTTTGGGTAGACTCTGGGAGTTGGTGATGGACAGGGAGGCCTGGCGTGCTGCGGTTCATGGGGTCGCAAAGAGTCAGACACGACTGAGCGACTGAACTGAACTGAAACACTTCCTATTTTATCTACTCCCGCTAATCCCTCCACATTCATTAAGGACATTTGACCTGATTCTATCTTCATTCCTATTAAATGTATTTCACCATCTTGCATATTTTCAGAGTCCATGTGGTCAATGTATTCAACACCTTGTTTTATAATTCTGTGACATAAATTACGATGACATTTCCTCCATTTTATTTGCTTGAAATGCTCAGTTCCCAACACTTACTTTTTCTTTCACTTACATATTGTGAAGTAACATCAAACTTAGGGAAAAAAAAAAGAAAGAAAGAAACATCAAGAATAATACAGTACAGCCACTATTGAAAACAGTTATTGGAGGTTCCTTAAAAAACTGAAATAGAGCTACCATATGATCCAACAGTCCCACTCTTGGGCATATAACAGGAGAAAACTGTAATTTAAAAAGAAGCATGCATTCCTATGTTCAATGCAGCACTATTTACAGTAGCCAGAACAAGGAGGCAATGTAAATGTCTATCAGCACAGGAATGTATATAGAAGGTGTGGTACACATATACAGTGGAGTATTACTCAGACATAAAAAACAATGAAATCATGCCATTTGCAGCACCTTAGATGGACCTAGAGATTATCATACTAAGTGAAGTAAGTCAAAGAGACAAAGACAAATATCATGGTAACACTCATATGCGGAATCTAAGAAAAGGGTACAAATGAGCTTATATACAATACAAAAATAGAGTTATAGATGTAGAAAACAAACTTACAGTTACCAGGGAGTAAGAGGGTGGAAGTATAAATTGGGAGATTGGGATTGATACATATACACTACTGTATATAAAACTGATAACTAATAAGAAACTACTGTATAGCACAGGAAGCTCCATTTAATATTCTGTAAAGGCCAATATGGGAAAATAATGTAAAAATGAGTGAATATATGTGTATGTAAAACTGATTCACTTTGTACACCTGAAACTAACACAATATTGTAAATCAACCATACTCCAGTAATTATTATTAAAGTATAGTACAAAGAATTCCCATGTATCATTCATCAAATTCCCCAAATTTTGTTTTACTTGAGGAGAGAAATTTTTTATTTATTTTTTATTTACAATGGGATAGCAACTAATAAATACTGAAGAAATAATATTAGATCATCACTTGACAAACACGATCAAAAATTATTTAGTCAAAACCCACTGATATATGCTATGACTTATGGGTGAAATGTGGATACTCATTGGAAAAGACCCTGATGCTGGGAAAGATTGTATGCAGGAGGAGAAGGGGGCAACAGAGGATGAGATGGTTGAATGGCATCACCAACTCAATGGACATGAGTTTGAGCAAGCTCCAGGAGACAGCAAAGGATAGGGAAGACTGATGTGCCGTAGTTGGTAGGGTCACAAAGAATCAGATACAACTGAGCAACTGAACAACAATTACTGACTATTGTGAAGTGATTGGCCTCCAATTAATGAAAATAAATGGAAAAAATAAAATAAAATGGGAAAATGAAAGCAAAAAAAAAAAAGATAATTGGCAAAACTTGAATGAGTTCTGTAGATTAGTCAGAAGTAATTATTCATGTTACTGTCCTTATTTTTCTTTTTGGTTTGTTTATTTAATTTTTTGTTTTATTTTTAATTTTAAATGTATTTATTTTTTTCACTGAAGGATAGTTGCTTTACAGAATTGTATTGGTCTCTATCAAACATAACATGGAAAGTTACATTACCAAATGTAGAATAGATTGCCAATGAGAATTTGCTCTATGACTCAGGGAACTCACACCAGGGCTCTGTAATAACCTAGAGGGGTGGGATGGGGAGGGAGATGGGAGGGAGGTTAGAGAGAGAGGGGATATATGTATACCTATGGCTGTTTCATGTTAAGTTTTATTTTTAACTGGAAGATAATTACTTTACAATGTCATATTGATTTCTGCCACATATCAACATGAATCAAGTATACAGCCCTGATTTTTAATATTTTACCAAGTTAAATAAAAATTTTAAATGCTGTTTTCTAAACTATTAGAGTAAGCTATTAAAAAATACTTATTTGTAGTTTAGAATATGAGTTTTTAGGAATTTACAAGCATTAAAAAATAGGATTAAAGATAAATACAAATTTTCTAGTGTCTTATCTATATAGTAATAATACAAATCAATAACAAAATGAACATATAATATCAAACATAACCAAAAGTTTGCTTCTTTTAGATAGGATAAGATAAAATGAACAAGTAAAAGTCTCAAACCAGTCATGAGTCCATCGTTAGATTTATACAATTTTAAAAATAAAACTAATCTTTTGCTGTTGTTATTTTGATGAGAAAATAAAATATAACAGCAGTTGGGAACACAGAACCACTGTGAAGGAAATCTTGAGGTGTTTATAGAAGACAAATTTTGTAATTTCTTATGTAAATAAAACCAGAGTGAACATTCAAAAGACATTGTTCCTGTTCAGTTGCTCAGTCATGTCCAACTCTTTGTGACCACATGGACTATAGCACCCCTGGCTTCCCTGTCTTCCACTGTCTCCCAGAGCTTATCTGAACTCATACCCATTGAGTCAATGATGCCATGCAACCATCTCATCTTCAGTTGTCACCTTCTCCTTCTGCCTTCTGTCTTTACCAGCATCAGGGTCTTTTCCATTGAGTCAGCTAAGCATCAGGTGGCCAAAGTATTGAAGCTTCAGCTTCTGCATCAGTCCTTCCAGTGAAAATTCAGGGTTGATTTCCTTTAGGATGGACTGGTTTAATCCCCTTATCAAAATACATTAGAGTTTATAAAACAAACAAACAAAGAAAACCTCAGGAATTCAATTAGAGCTTGTAAAAAGGCTCAAGAATTGCTTGGAAATCATTTTTATTTGTTCTCTACCATGTTTATCAATCTAAGAATCAACGTGTCATAGTTTTACTGGATGAAACAATGCTAATTTGGGGCACTAGGAGATAAATATATTCAAATTGCTCAAAATTTGCTTAGTACAAAAGTTATTATTGCTGATTCTGTTTGCTAAGTACTATCCAAAGATCAATGCAAGTGGGAAAGCAAACTTGTACTGAGATTTGAGAGATTCTGATACTGCTTTTCTTAAGCTGTAGCCCTATAGGGCATCACATAAAATGAAACACATAATCAGCTTTCAGTATATATTTACCTTCATTAACATAAACTGCAGGCCAATTCTGAGCTTGCAAATTTAGACAAAATTTTGTTGTTTTGTGTTAATGATTATTGTTCTTTATTCCCCTTTGGGTTAACAGTTTCAAAAACTACCGAGTACAGATAGTGGCAAGTCCTTGCAGAAATGTAATCAGCATATGTGAACATGATGTATTCAAACACATGATAAAGGAAAATACGGAGTTACTCTCTGTCCTAGATAATAAATTAAAATGCTATAATATAAATACATGTAGCAAAACAGTCACAATTTTGTTTTATTACTGGAATTTCAGTTATGTGTATATAAAACTAAACGTTAATGTCCATTAAGTGATTATGTTAGATAAAAAGATATATACTAATCTCCATATTCTAATTGGTACCAATATTAATAAAGTAACCTTACATTATTCATAAAAACACAACTAATGATAAAAACATTTGTAAAATTGTTTAAAAACCAAAGCACTTTAAACATTATCTTGACATTAGCATTCTTTAAGACTGTATTAATTTATAAAATCATTAAAAATCCATAAAATTTATATTGTGATGACCATATTCAGAACTTCAGTCATATATAAATTCTGCCCAAATAAGAACACCAAAAAGTTTTGAAATAGATTTTTAATTTTAAAGTATTTTCAAAGTTTTCAAATTTATAAAAATTTTAATGTATTAATCATTTAAAAATATATATAAAATTTGTCACTTTATCCACATTTTTTTTTTTTTTTTTTTGCACAGAAATTGATGTATACTCTTGCAAACCAACCTTTGGTTAAGTGGCTAACAACATAAGAGAATACTGATTTAGAGGAAGATGTGTCTGAATAATTATCAAGATTTCTCCAGAATATTTCAAACATTACAGGAGTAATCAGTCCATTTCCAACCACACTTCTTTTTTATATAAAAAGCTGTGGGAATTGGGGAGAGGAAATCAATATCTTCCTGTGACCAACTAGATTGGAATCCCCACTGATATTTCTGAAATATTAGTGCTTCACAATGTTGCTCTAATAGTTTTAACAAGTTTGATGGATAACAAACAAAAAGTCCTTAAATTGAAAATAGCTGGATTTCTGTTGTTTTTTTTGCTGTTTTTCAAAGAATGAACTGTCTGCATTTGAATTACTCATTCTGCTAGCTAGATATAAAGATTTTTATTACCATCTCAATTCTATTAAATCCAAACATCTGACACTATAAAATTGTTTGGCTCTCAATATCACTGCTGTGCTTATTTTAAAAAAAGAAAAAAAAAAACTAATTGCCATCTCATGAATCCACAAATTTAGACACTTTCCCATCTTTTCCATAGCTTTATCATAAACTATGGATGTTACTTTAGTACTTTCTAGAGTGGCCTCATACACAAAATCTGTCACTGTTTCCATTGTTTCCCCATCTATTGGCCATGAAGCGATGAGACCGGATACCATGATCTCAATTTTTTGATTGTTGAGATTTAAACCAGCTTTTTTCACTTTCTTCTTTCACTTTCATCAAGAGGCTCTTTAGTTCTTCTTCACTTTCTGCTACAAGGGTGGTGTCATCTGCATATTTGGGGTTATTGATATTTCTCCAAGCAATCTAGATTCCAGCTTGTGCTTCATCCAGCCCAGCATTTCTCATGATGTACTCTGCATATATGTTAAATAAGCAGGCTGTGACAATATACAGCCTTGACATACTCCTTTCCCAATTTGGAACTAGTCTGTTGCTCCATGTCTGATTCTAGCTGTTGCTTCTTGACCTGCATACAGATTTCTCAGGAGGCTGGTCAGGTGGTCTGGTGTTCCCATCTCCTGAAGAATTTTCTACAGTTTGTTGTGATCCACACAGTCAAAGGCTTTGGCATAGTCAATAAAGCAAAAATAGATGTTCTTCTGGAACTCTCTTGCTTTTTTGATGACCCAACTTTCTAAGGCATATTGAAGTTTAGATTATCAAATTTTGGAAGAATTTATGAACATGCTAACTGATTGGTAAAAGGACGCCCTGTCTGATTTTAAATGAGTAAATTATAGCAAATAATTTTAAAAGCAATATTATAATCATGTTTAAACTTATAAAAACATTTAATTTGGTATGTGATCCATATTGATCTTCATGCTTGATATGAAACAAAATGAAAACTCTAACAGGAAGAATGCCTTGAACTTCGAGATTTCTCAAGTAATCCCTGATCTTGTTCCTTGGGATTGTTACAATATTGGTCTCAAGGATCATAATCTGCACTCAGTGAAGGCAAGATTATTGAGAAAATATAATCTGGAGACCTAATTTGTTTGTATAAAGAAAAACACTCCAATGGCGTTAAAAGGGCAGAAAGATATTATACACAAATTGGGAAATATCTCCTTCCTTTTCCTGGATGTACCATATTGTTGATTCACTAACAGTAAATTCACAGCCAACAGCACTATAATTCATGTCTGAATACAACTTTTCTTGATCACATATATTTTTCATAAGTCCCATCACAGTCTTATGCTTACCAGCACTAGACAGCATATCAACAATATGATTCATGGCATTTTAAGTAGCAAAATGGACAAAAATGCAAAACCAGTTGCACTAAATAAATCTCGTTTACAGTATGAGCACTGAAACAACCTCATTCAGCATCAGTTGGAAATATAGACAGCAAACAATTCAAAGTTTCTGCTGCTCAAATTGTGCCACTATGATGTGACTGCGAAAGTACCTGGAACATTAATTTGGGATTTAGACATAAAATTTTAGGAAAAGGCATAGGAACCAGAGATCAAAATGCCAACATCCGCTAGATCATCGAAAAAGCAAGAGAGTCCCAGAAAAACATCTATTTGTGCTTTATTGACTATGCCAATGTCTTTGACTGTGTGGATCACAATAAACTGTGGAAAATTCTTCAAGAGATGGGAATACCAGACCACCTGACCTGACTCTTGAGAAACCCGTATGCAGGTCAGGAAGCAACAGTTAGAACTGGACATGGAAAAACAGACTGGTTCCAAATAGGAAAAGGAGCACGTCAAGGCTGTATATTGTCACCCTGATTATTTAACTTATATGCAAAGTACATCATGAGAAACGCTGGACTGGAAGAAGCACAAGCTGGAATCAAGATTGCTGGGAGAAATATCAATAACCTCAGATATGCAAATGACACCACCCTTATGGCAGAAAGTGAAGAGGAACTAAAAACCTCTCGATGAAGGTGAAAGAGGAGAGTGAAAAAGTTGGCTTAAAGCTCAACACTCAGAAAACCAAGATCATGGCACCTGGTCCCATCACTTCATGGGAAATAGATGGGGAAACAGTGGAAACAGTGTCAGACTTTATTTTTTGGGGCTCCAAAATCACTGCAGATGGTGATTTCATCCATGAAATTAAAAGATGCTTATTCCTTGGAAGGAAAGTTATGACCAACCTAGATAGCATATTAAAAAGCAGAGACATTACTTTGCCAACAAAGGTCCATCTAGTCAAGGCTATGGTTTTTCCAGTGGTCATGTATGGATGTGAGAATTGGACTGTGAGGAAAGCTGAGCACCGAAGAATTGACGCTTTTGACCTGTGGTGTTGGAGAAGACTCTTGAGAGTCCCTTGGACTGCAAGGAAATCCAACCAGTCCATCCTATAGGATTTCAGTCCTGGGTGTTCATTGGAAGGACTGATGCTGAAGCTGAAACTCCAATACTTTGGCCACCTGATGCGGAGAGCTGACTCATTGGAAAAGACCCTGATGCTGGGAGGGATTGGTGGCAGGAGAGAAGGTGGCAGAGGATGAGATGGCTGGATGGCATCACCGACTCAATGGACATGCGTTTGGGTGGACTCCGGGAGTTGGTGATGGACAGGGTGGCCTGGCGTGCTGTGATTCATGGGGTCGCAAAGAGTCGGACATGACTGAGTGACTGAACTGAACTGATACTTACATATACAGACTTGCAGAAAGGTAACATAATTATGTAATGAATAGTAACTATGTTATATCTCATAAGAAAACAGTGAGTAGGCAGCATAGGGATGTTAAAAGGCACATAAGATTTAGTATAATAATATCTATTGACAATTTAAATGTAAAAGGAATGTAATTGATCTTTTAATGCTAAGCTACTTACTGAAGAAAATTCTTGGGATAAAGAGGCACATATTTTGTTAGGCACATTAATTTTGTTAAAAAATTGATAATTAAAATCTAGACTTATAGACTAAGGTTATTAAATAAGAGAAGAGTCCTTATCAATGAAATGCCTTAAGCTGACTATTCCTAGTGAAACAGGAATCTGAGTTCTTGTTCTTGGAGCGGAAGAATGGAATCCATGCACACAAACACTCACGGTAGCAAGCAAATAGGATTTATTAGACAGGAGAAAAGTACAAAAATCTCAGCATAGACATTGAGGGCAGTTAAAGAGTCCAGCAGTTTTTGTATCCTTAATCCATGCATTTTTGGTTGGCTCCTGTCCTTAAAATACATTGGTGGTGCTGGTTTAGTCGCTAAGTCATGGCCAGCTCTTGCAACCCCATGGACTGTAGCTTACCAGACTACTCTGTCCAGGGGATTCTCCATGCAAGAATACTGGAGTGGGTTGCCATTTCCACCTCCATGGGATCTTTCCAACCCAGGAATCAACCCTGGGTACCCTGCATTGCAAGCAGATTCTTTACCAACTGAGCTAAACCCAAAAACACATTATTTTATTTTATCCCATCAGTTTAAAGGTCAAAATGTTTAGCTGGACATCTTTATGGCTTCTCTTGATGCTTGGTTTAAGTCACCACCCTTTTTCATGCCTACTGACCAATTTACAATGGACCAGATGTATGTGTTTAAGATTAATGATCATCAGTTTTTCCCTCAGGCATATGTACCAGAAGTTAATTACTGCCTCTCCCTGCATCTGAGTGCTGATAACTTATCAGATCAAGGAATTTAGGACAAAGAATATAGCTTTAGGCTATATTTATTGAAATTTATTATTTATTGAGAAGATATTTATTAAAAACAAGACTGAGGCCTCACAGTCCTACACTGACTGCCAGCAATTTTACCTTACTGGTGTCTTAATTTGTGCTGCTATTACAGGTTATCATAGAATAAATGCTTTTAAAAATAATTATTTCAGTTCTGGAGGCTATAAGTCTAAGATCAGAATGACAGCACAGTCAGGTTCTTGGTGGGGGCCTTATTCCTGGTTAACAGCCAGCCAGCTTCTTGCTGTATCATCACACAGCAGAAAGGAGAGCAAACTCTATTCCCTTTCTCTTTCAAGGATATTAATTCCATCGTGGAAGCCCTACTTTCTGACCTCATCTAAATCTAGTTATCTCCCATATCCCCTGTCTCCTGATAACATTCCCTTAAGGAACAGGTCTCAAAATATGAGTTTTGGAAGGATACACACATGTGGTTCAGTTCAGTTCAGTCGCTCAGTTGTGTCTGACTCTTTGTGGTCCCATGAATTGCAGTACGCCAGGCCTCCCTGTCCATCACCAACTCCCGGAGTCCACCCAAACCCACGTCCATTGTGTCAGTGATGCCATCCAACCATCTCATCCTCTGTCTTCCCCTTCTCCTCCTGCCCTCAATCTTTCCCAGCATCAGGGTCTTTTCAAATGAGTCAGCTCTCCGCATCAGGTGGCCAAAGTATTGGAGTTTCAGCTTCCAACATCAGTCCCTCCAATGAACACCCAGGACTGATCTATTTTAGGATGGACTGGTTGGATCTCCTCTCAATCCAGGGGACTCTCAAGAGTCTTCTCCAACACCACAGTTCAAAAGCATCAATTCTTCAGGGATCAGCTTTCTTTATAATCCAACTCTCACATCCATACATGACCACTGGAAAAACCATAGCCATGACTAGATGGACCTTTGTTGGCAAAGTAGTGTCTCTGCTTTTTAATATGCTGTCTAGGTTGGTCATAACATTCCTTCCAAGGAGAGAGTTTCTTTTAATTTCATGGATGAAATCACCATCTGCAGTGATTTTGGAGCCCCCCACAATAAAGTCAGTCACTGTTTCCTCTGTTTCCCCATCTATTTCCCATGAAGTGATGGGACCAGGTGCCATGATCTTGGTTTTCTGAGTGTAGAGCTTTAAGCCAACTTTTTCACTCTCCTCTCTCACTTTCATCAAGAGGATCTTTAGTTCTTCAATTTCTGCCATAAGGATGGTGTCATCTGCATATCTGAGGTTATTGATATTTCTCCCAGCAATCTTGATTCCAGTTTGTGTTTCCTCCAGCCCAGAGTTTCTCATGATGTACTCTGCATATAAGTTAAATAAGTAGGGTGACAATATACAGCTTTAACATGCTCCTTTTACTAGTTGGAACCAGTCTGTTGTTCCATGTCCAGTTCTAGCTGTTGCTTCCTGACCTTTTAACAGGTTTCTCAAGAAGCAGGTCAGATGGCCTGGTATTCCCGTCTCTTGAAGAATTTTCCACAGTTTATTGTGATCCACACAGTCAAAGGCTTTGGCCTAGACAATAAAGCAGAAATAGATGTTTTTCTGGAACTCTCTTGGTTTTTCAATGATCCGGTGGGTGTTTGAAATTTGATCTCTGGTTCCTCTGCCTTTTCTAAAACTAGCTTGAACATCTGGATGTTCATGGTTCACGTATTGCTGAAGCCTGGCTTGGAGAATTTTGAGCATTACTAGCGTGTGATATGAGTGCAATTGTGTGGTAGTTTGAGCATTCTTTGGCATTGCCTTTCTTTGGGATTGCAATGAAAACTGCCCTTTTCCAGTCCTGTGCCACTGCTGAGTTTTCCAAATTTGTTGGCATATTGAGTGCAGTCCTTTCACAGCATCATCTTTTAGGGTTTGAAATAACTCATCTGGAATTCCATCACCTCCACTAGCTTTGTTCATAGTGATGTTTCCTAAGGCCCACTTGACTTCTCATTCCAGGATGTCTGGCTCTAGGTGAGTGATCACACCATCGTGATTATCTGGGTCATGAAGATCTTTTTTGTACAGTCCTTCTGTGTATTCTAGCCACCTCTTCTTAATATCTTCTGCTTCTGTTAGGTCCATACCATTTCTGTCCTTTATCGAGCCCATCTTTGCATGAAATGTTCCCTTGGTATCTCTAATTTTCTTGAAGAGATCTCTAGTCTTTCCCATTCTGTTGTTTTCCTCTATTTCTTTGCATTGATCGCTGAGGAAGGCTTTCTTATCTCTCCTGGCTATTCTTTGGAACTCTGCATTCAAATGGGAATATCTTTCCCTTTTTCCTTTGCTTTTCACTTCTCTTCTTTTCACAGCCATTTGTAAGGCCTCCTCAGACAACCATTTTGCCTTTTTACATTTCTTTTCCATGGGGATGGTCTTGATCCCTGTCTCCTGTACAGTGTCACAAACCTCCATCCATAAGTTCATCAGGCACTCTGTCTATCAGATCTAGTCCCTTAAATCTGTTTCTCACTTCCACTGTATAGTCATAAGGGATTTTATTTAGGTCATACCTGAATGGTCTAGTGGTTTTCCCTACTTTCTTTGATTTAAGCCTGAATTTGGCAATAAGGAGTTCATGATCTGAGCCACAGTCAGCTTCTGGTCTTGTTTTTGCTGACTGTATAGAGCTTTTCCATCTTCGGCTGCAAAGAATATAATCAATCTGATTGCGGTGTTGACCATCTGGTGATATCCTTGTGTAGAGTCTTCTCTTGTGTTGTTGGAAGACGGTGTTTGCTATGACCAGTGCGTTCTTTTGGCAAAACTCTCTTAGCCTTTGCCCTGCTTCCTTCTGTACTCCAAGGCCAAATTTGCCTGTTACTCCAAGTGTTTCTTGACTTCCTACTTTTGCATTCTAGTGCCCTATAATGAAAAGGACGTCTTTTTTGGGTGTTAGTTCTAAAAGGTCTTGTAGGTCTTCATAGAACCGTTCAACTTCAGCTCCTTCAGCATTACTGGTTGGGGCATAGGCTTGGATTACTGTGATATTGAATGGTTTGCCTTGGAAACCAACAGAGATCATTTTGTCACTTCTGAGATTTTATTCAAGTACTGCACTTCAGACTCTTTTGTTGACCATGATAGCTACTCTGTTTCTTCTAAGGGATTCCTGCCCACAGTAGTAGCTATAATGGTCATCTGAGTTAAATTCACGCATTCCAGTCCATTTCAGTTCGCTGATTCCTAGAATGTCGACATTCACTCTTGCCATCTCCTGTTTGACCATTTCCAATTTGCCTCGATTCATGGACCTAACATTCCAGGTTTCTATGCAATATTGCTCTTACAGCATCGGACCTTGCCTCTATCATGAGTCACATCCACAACTGGGTATTGTTTTTGAGTGAATATATTTTATTTCATGCTTATAATATAACATGTATTATTCAATTTTTGATAATTGTATTTGTCTTTTGTTATTTTTTACTGGGTTAATTCATCCTTGAAAATTATTTGAGACACTGTATGGCCCTGTATATATGTATCTTTTGTCAAAAATTCCTTGTGTAAAGTGTTTTCTGTATTTCTTGGATTATTATATGTATTTCAGTTCATCAAATTTTGTTATTCATATTGTTAACATCTTATGGGTCTTCTCTGGTGGCTCAGACAGTAAAGAATCTGCGTTTAATTCAGGAGACCTAGGTTTGAACACTGAGTAGGGAAAAGCCCAGTAATTTGGCCACCTGATGTGAAGAGCCAATTCACTAGAAAAGATCCTGATGCTCGAAAAGATTGAGAGCAGGAAGATAAGGAGCAACAGAGGGTGAGATGGTTGAATGGCATCACCAACTCAGCAGACATGAGCTTGAGCAAACTCACGGAGATAATGAAAGACAGGGAAGCCTGTCATGCTGCAGGGCATGGGGTCAGGAGAGGACAGGACTTAGCAAATAAACAACAATGACATCGCTATTGCTCTTGTTTCTTTTGTTAATTGTGATGTATCAGTTCTCTTATTTGAAATTAAAATATTTAACAATTATATTGTATTTGTCAATTTTTTCTTTCAGTGATCTCAATTTGCTTTTATATTTTGATACTTTGTTATGAAATGCATACTTAGAACGCTTATTTTACTGACTTGATATTTTTTCATTAGAAAATATGCCTATTCATCTCATATTATTTCTTGCCTTTAAGTTTTCTTTTTTCTGAATTTTAATTTAGCTAAATCAGATTTTTTTAAAGTTCATCTTTTCATAATAATTACTTTAAGTTGTGTGGATTTATATGTATATACACACCTATTTGATGATTTGGTAAACTTTTTCTTTTACAGTATGTAGTTAATTTAGTTTTAATGCAACTAATGATATATTTGTTTAAATATACAGTTTTATTGGGATTCCCAGGTGGTGCTAGTGGTAAAATAATCCATCTGTCAATGCAGGAGACATGAGAGATGCCCGGTTCAATCCCCTGGGTTGGGAAGATCCCCTGGAGGAGAGGATGGCAACCCACTTCAGTATTCTTGCCTGGAGAGTTCCATGAAAAGAGGAGCCTGGCAGGCTACAGTCCGTAGGGTCGGAAGGAGTCGGATATGACTTAGCACACACACACAATCTATTATTGTTTTTCTATTTACCTGTCTCCTTTGTGTCCATCAATTTTAATTCTTGCCCTTTGGTTTAATTAATCATCATCAATCAATTATCATTGATTTTATTCTCTATTAGCTTGCTAACTGTGCATACTTTTATTATATTGACTGGTACTTTAGTGATTAAAATCTGTATCCCAAATTCTCAAGTTTAGACCAATTAATTATTCCTCTGAGTTTCGTTTACTGCCTCATTTATTTTTCTGTGCTATTGATGCTACATATAAATCCACATATATTTAATACATTTAGAAGTTATTATGATTTATTTAAAGTTATATATAGATTTTGTCATTCTAATGCTTCTTATCCCTTCCTATATGATAATTATTTCCAGTTAAATTATTATGATTTTGGCTAAAGAACTCCCTTTATTTATTTATTTATTTTTAGTGCAGATGTGGTAAAGCCAAATTATCTTAATTTTTGCCTTAAAATACTTTTATTTTATCTTTAGTTTTGAATGTCATTATCTTTAATATGGATTTAATTTTGTTGCTTAGTACATATTTTGAAATTTATTTTTGTTAGAACTTTAACTAAACCATTTAATTGTTTTCTTGCTGTTATGCTTTCATTTGAAGAATCCGATGTTAATTTTATTACTGCTTTTGAAGTTTAACACATGAGTTTTATTCAGATATTTTTAATGTTTTCTGTTTATATTTCATTTTTCACAGTTTAAAAATTTTCTGTTGGTGTGAACTCTTATATTCTTAAGATTTGAAGAGTTTATTGTATCTGTGGTACTGTGTTGTCAGTTTGAAAGCAAATACTCTCATTATTTCTTCAAATATTGCCTTTTCCTGCTTTATTTCTGTTCATCTAGGAGTCGTATTTCATGTGCATTAGATATTTTCATCATGCTCTTTGGCTCTTTTCAGTATTTTCTGTTTTTTTCTCCTATGCACTTCCTTTTATATCAACATTTATTGTGGCCAACTAATCCTCTCTTCTGACAAGTCCAGTGATTTGGTGATCTGTGAATGCCATCTGTTGCTTTCTTCTCTAGCATTAAACTTATATTTATATATTTCCCACATTTCTTTTTTATAATTATCAGCTCTCTGAAATCTTTTCAGAGAATTTCATTTTCTTCTCAAAGATTGATAAAGAGTAGCTCACCGTATACTAAGAATAAGATTATTGGGAGCTCCGTGTCAGTTTTTACAGGGGCTAGCATATTTCCAATTTGCCTTGTTCTTCTATAACGTAGCTCTTCACTGGTCTCAGTCAAAAGCCTGTGGTTTTATCAGGACGTGTCCTATTCAGATTAGGTTTTGGACAAATGCCTAAAAGGAAGATTGTGAAGTGATTGCGTTTATTACTTCCTTCCTTCCTTCCCTCCTTCATTCTTTTCTTTCCTTATTTCTTCCTTTCTTTCTTTCTATTAGTATATTAGTGCCTCAATTCTGCTGTCCCTGATACTCCTAAATATGATGTAAGATGTATCCTGGGAGAGAAAAACAGTATACATTTGTTTCATCTTGTTCTGTCTCTCTGGACAAAGGATGAGACCAAATGACACTGAAGCTGAAATGTGACCATTGAATAGTTGGCGAGTTGTGAAGAAGTAAACATTCAGTCTAATTGAGTTATTAAGATCAAAATCAATGTCGCTGAGAGATCCCCAATGTGTGGGATTCTCCACAGAACCCATAACTGTGTTTCAAGTAGTTTCACACATCAATCAAACCTGAATATTGTTATCACAGAACCTCTCAAAAAGTAAAGTTGTTCCTATTCATCTCTCTCTTTCTCTATCCTACCGTACATGCATATTGCATAGTAAATGCTGGCTTGAAACATCTGAAAAATCTGGAAAGCACAAAACTCTAAAAATAAAGTTAAAAAAAATTAACTGCTCTTCTCTATCCATTATATTTCTATAAATAAAAGCTTAAAAAACAGAGGGCTGTTCACATTTTAGTAGTATTACATTTTAGATTTTTATACTTTTAGATTTCAATATATTTAGATTTTTAAATTGCTTTTTGATGAATTAAAAGATAATTTTGAGATAATATATTTGTATTACCTTATAATGGTAAAATACTCTAACTGTTTCTAAGTTAAATATGAAAAGAAGATTTTAACATTTACAAGAATAAAACAATGGAATGAATAATATTGGATCTATTGTGTGCTAAAGGTATGGTGCATTTAAACTTATTTAATGAACATGTTCTTAAACTTTAGCTTTCATTATCATGTTTTCTTAAAGGAAGCAGGCTTGAAAATTTTGACCTCTATTCTGAACCTTTATTTTCTACTAATACAAGCTATTTTGGACTGCAGACAATACAGAATATTTGCTAAATCAGAACAAACTGGAATGCTGATTTTATAAGGGAAACTCAATGTACAAATTATCTATTCCTCTATTGGTATTCCTATCACTCCTGTTTATAAGCTTAATAAACTCAATTTTACATATACAAGTAAATTATAAATTAAAGATAAAGATTGAAAATAAACTGTGCAACTATGTGTCCTCTCACTTAAAGTAAAAGAACTGCAGTTCAAAACATCCAAAGATTTTAAGCACACTGACTGTAGGAAAACTGGCTTTGGTTGGTTCTCCTTTTAATAATTCCTAGAAATGACTAAAGAGTCTCTTGATGAAAGTGAAAGAGGAGAGTGAAAAAGTTGACTTAAACTCAACATTCAGAAAACTAAGATTATGGCATCTCATCCCATCACTTCATGACAAATAGATGGGGAAACAATAAAAACAGGGAGAGATTTTATTTTGGGGGGCTCCAAAATCATTGCAGATGGTGACTGCAGCCATGAAATTAAAAGACGCTCCTTGGAAGAAAAGCTATGACCAACCTAGACAGCATATGAAAAAGCAGAGACATTTCTTTATCAACAAATGTCTGTCTAGACAAAGCTATGGTTTTTCCAGTAGTCATGTATGGATGTGAGACTTGGACTATAAAGAAAGCTGAGCACCGAAGAATTAATGCTTTTGAACTGTCATGTTGGAGAAGACTCTTGAGAGTCTCTGGGACTGCAAGGAGATCCAACCAGTCCATCCTAAATGAAATCAGTCCTAAATATTCACTGGAAGGACTGATGCTGAAGCTGAAACTCCAATACTTTGGCCATCTGATGCGAAGAAGTGACTCATTGGAAAACACATTGATGCTGGGAAATATTGAAGGCAGGAGGAGAAGGGGACGACAGAGGATGAGGTGGTTAGATGGCATCACTGACATAATGGACATGAGTTTGAGTAGGATCCAGGGGTTGATGATGGACAGGGAAGCCTGTCCTGGGGTTGCAGACAATGGGGGACACGACTGAGCGACTGAACTGAACTGAACTGAACTGAGAAATGACTTTAAAAGTATGATAATTGTTTTAATTATACACTTTGAGCTTCTGAAATCTGAAATTTCATGAAACTTAATTTTACAACCCTAAAATTTCTTGTATTCTATGTATGTCTGCCTTTTCTATAATAGTTTCCAAAAAAGAAGTAAAATCATTTGGAGATTGTTCTAAGTGTGTTTATAGCCTGAAGGGAAGTAGCTATTGCTAGCAATCTAATAATATAGCTAGTGTTTAAGAGGTTAGTTTCTAGGAAATTTTGCAGACCTAAGATATTTGAGAGTTTTAATAAGTAGTCAAAGTTTTGAATACTCTTAAGGTATTAGGAGTTTTATAAATATTCAGAGTTCTAATAGCTCATAGTTTCCTTTTGATCTTACATAAAAGAACATCTGTGGACTAATAGGAAAATTTCCCAAATTGTGTTCCACAGAACGTTAGTTCTACAGTATATTTATAAATTACTTTCCCTCACACATATATGCATAAAAATGAGGGCTGTAGTGATACAACTGTGTCACTTGCTGAGTTTAAATTTTTTGACTATAGTTAAAATTCAGAATTTATTATATAATTATTATATTAATTTATTATTTAAAAAACTATATGAAAAATATAATTCCAAAGAAAACTGATGATTATTAACATAAATCTTTAGTAGAAAATGATAAATAATAATTAAATAAAAAAAGGAATTTTAACCACAATATAAAAAAAAAAAACCTACTACATTGCTAATATTTGCATAGCTCTCAGTCTACTAGGCTAGAAGAACTACTTCACTACTTTCATATCACATACTTTTTTATTTGCTTCCTTCAGCTTTCCAATTTATTCTTTGATTATTAAAATGTATCACATATGGCAGTTCTATTTCCAGTTTTTTAAGGAATCTCCACACTGTTTTCCATAGCGGCTGTACTAGTTTGCATTCCCACCAACAGTGTAAGAGGGTTCCCTTTTCTCCACACCCTCTCCAGCATTTATTGCTTGTAGACTTTTGGATGGCAGCCATCCTGACTGGCGTGTAATGGTACCTCATTGTGGTTTTGATTTGCATTTCTCTAATAATGAGTGATGTTGAGCATCTTTTCATGTGTTTGTTAGCCATCTGTATGTCTTCTTTGGAGAAATGTTTGTTTAGTTCTTTGGCCCATTTTTTGATTGGGTCATTTATTTTTCTGGAATTGAGCTGCCATATGACCCAGCAATCCCACTTCTGGGCATACACACTGAGGAAACCAGATCTGAAAGAGACACGTGCACCCCAATGTTCATCGCAGCACTGTTTATAATAGCCAGGACATGGAAGCAACCTAGATGCCCATCAGCAGATGAATGGATAAGGAAGTTGTGGTACATATACACCAAGGAATATTACTCAGCCATTAAAAAGAATACATTTGAACCAGTCCTAATGAGATGGATGAAGCTGGAGCCCCTTATACAGAGTGAAGTAAGCCAGAAAGATAAAGACCATTACAGCATACTGACACATGTATATGGAATTTAGAAAGGTGATAACGATAACCCTATATGCAGAACAGAAAAAGAGACACAGAAATACAGAACAGACTTTTGAACTTTGTGGGAGAATGTGAGGGTGGGATATTTCAAAAGAACAGCATGTATACTATCTATGGTGAAACAGATCACCAGCCCAGGTGGGATGCACGAGACAAGTGCTCCGGCCTGGTGCACTGGGAAGACCCAGAGGAATCGGGTGGAGAGGGAGGTGGGAGGGGGGATCGGGATTGGGAATACATGTAAATCCATGGCTGATTCATATCAATGTATGACAAAACCCACTGGGAAAAGAAAAATAATAATAATAAAAAAAAAGAAAAAAAATAATAAAATGTATCACATATTTTAATCTAGATGAACTTTATTTTTCTACACCTTTAAGAATTAAGTCCATTTATATAATAAAGTTAAGAAATCAGTTGGCATTGAATTTAAATACATTGCTTAAATATGATTTATTTTGTATAAATTTTTTAAAATAATTTAAGAACATCAATTTAAATGACATATTTAAGTATTACCCCTTTATCTTACTGAATTAAACTAACATTATGTGAATTTGTATATTAGAAAATAATCTAAGGCTACATGGTTCTATATCAATTGAACAGATTGTGAAAAATCACTTATTTTCTCTTGATGGCCTTAGGAATAATGGAAGTAACAAGAATATTACATTTTGTCATTCTGACTACAGAAAATAAAAATAGTATTGGTTTTTTATACTAACTGATATGTCAAGATAAGGTTTTATTTTTCATTAAATTGAATTAATAATTTAGCATTTTATACTAATCCTGAATAGCAACCAAATTTGAATCTCCAAAATCATAATAATCATAAATTTGTTGAAGCGAATTTAAAAGCAGAAATAAAGGATATAACCTTGATCTACACTTGGGCAGAACAAGTTGGCAGCTGTTGTGGTGGGGCTGAAATTGTGCAGATGTTTTTAATGAGAGCTATTAACTCTCTGTTCTCTAATGACATTGATTGTCCAATACAGAACATGAAGTATATGCTCTCTGAGAAAGAAGATTCTGTTTGCTGTTAGAAATCAGGTATTATTTTATAATTTTAAAAAGTTAGAACTGTTGTGATATATGTATCTTTGGAAGCAGTTTGGATTGTTCAGAAGGAAATAATCAAGTTCTACATTTAGATAATAATAGTTATTCAGTTCCATATTTCTTATGAAATGTGTTACATTGCTCTTAACATGTAGATTTACACATATAGTAACAAGTGGCTATTATGATTCTAAGTTGAAAAAAGTACAAGTGATAGGTGTTTTGAAGGCTTCTAAATTGTGCCTCTTTTATTGTATGATTAATATCCATAACTATCTAGTAAGACCACAATTTTAGGCAAAACTTTTCAATTATTTATTCTTCTTCAGTATAGTTAAATATATATTTATTCTTTCTGAATGTATTCACTACCTAATAATTTCCCTTGCATGAGACAACATAGATATCTGATGAGGCTATTTTAAAATATGGATACAGAAGAGATTATTTATTCAGCTATAAGTAGTGCCACACATATAAAGTACAATTTTATTTCATTTCTTAAATATTATTTTTAGGAAGTTGTTTGTAGGAAAAGTCCAGTAGTTATATATAGTTTGCCCATACAGTAAGTAAATGGAAAAAATGAGATTTGAGCTCCAGTATTTGATAGGAGAGTCTATGTGTCTTCTGCAGCATTCTCCCTTCCTTTCCACAATTCTATACTAATTAAAGAATCCATAAATTAAGGGTCACATACATTGTGAGTCATATTTGTTAATCTATAAAATATATATTCTGTGTCTGTAATGTGCCTAGCTCTGAGAGGAAATGGAAAAGTATGCTATTGACCCCTGAACAATACAAGTTTGAAATGCAGGGGCCTATTTATATGTAGATTATGTAAAATAAATACACAAGAAAAAATTTTGGAGATTTGCAACAGTTTGAAAAAACTTGTAAATGAACTGTATAGTCTAGAAATATTGAAGAAATTAAGAAAAATTTGATAGATCATAAATACATAAAATAGATGGAGATACTAGTTTATGACAACCCACTCCAGTATTCTTGCCTGGAGAATTCCCACAGACAGAGGAATCTGATGGGCTACAGTCCATAGGGTGGCAAAGAGTTGGACACGACTGAGTGACTAACACATACACACATTCATGAGTGGAATTTAATATAAAATGGAAAAGGTGTTAATTTTCTTACTGTTTTATAATTTTGCTTTCAAAGATTTATATTACTTTACAGTATGACAACAAAATACAGTAAACAATAAACAATTTACTTTACAGTAAACAATATAATGGGAAAGAAGACCAATCTCTTCAAGAAAATTATTGACAGCAAGGGAACATTTCATGCAAAGATGGGCACAATAAAGGACAGAAATGGTATGAACCTAACAGAAGCAGAAGATATTAAGAAGTGGCAAGAATACACAGAAGAACTATACAAAAAAGATCTTCATGACCCAGATAACCATGATGGTATGATCACTCATCTAGAGCCAGACATCTTGGAATGCCATGTCAAGTGGGCCTTATAAAACATCACTATGAACAAAGCTAGCGGAGGTGATAGAATTCCAGTTAAGCGATTTCAGTCCTAAAAGATGATGTTGTGAAAGTGCTGTACTCAATATGACAACAAATTTTGAAAACTCAAAAGCGGCCTCAGGACCAGAAAAGGTCAGTTTCCATTCCAATCCCAAGGAAAGACAATGCCAAAGAATGTTCAAATTACCACCCAGTCATCTCACAAGCTAGCAAAGTAATGCTCAAAATTCTCCAAGCCAGCCTTCAACAATACATGAATCATGAACTTCCAGATGTTCAAGCTGGATTTAGAAAAGTCAGAGGAACCAGACATCAAATTGCCAACATCCGTTGGATCATGGAAAAAGCAAGAGAGTTCCAGAAAAACATCTGCTTCTGCTTTATTAACTATGCCAAACCCTTTGTGTGGATCACAACAAACTGTGGAAAATTCTAAAAGAGATGGGAATACCAGACCACCTGACCTGCCTCCTGAGAAATCTGTATGCAGGTCAAGAAGCAACAGTTAGAACTGAACATGAAACAGCAGACTGGTTTCAAATAGGGCAAGGAGTACATCAAGGCTGCATATTGTCACCCTGCTTATTTAACTTATTTCCCTGATATACCATGTGAAATGCTCATCTGAATGAAGCACAAGCTGGAATCAAGATTGCTGGGAGAAATATCAATAACCCCAGATATGCAGATGACACCACTCTTATGGCAGAAAGTGAAGAAGAACTAAAGAGCCTCTTGATGAAAGTGAAAGAGGAGAGTGAAAAAGTTGACTTAAAACTCAACATTCAGAAAACTAAGATCACACCTCCAGTCCCATCACTTCATAAATGGGGAAGTCCCATCCCCATAAATGGGGATAAAAAGGGAAACAGTGAGAGACTTTATTTTGGGGGGTTTCAAAATTATTGCAGATGGTGACTGCAGCCATGAAATTAAAGGATGCTTTCTCCTTGGAAGAAAAGCTATGACCAACCTAGACAACACACAAAAAAGCAGAGACATTACTTTGCCAACAAAGGTCCGTCTAGTCAAGACTATGGTTTTTCCAGTAGTCATGTATAGATGTGAGACTTGGACTATAAAGAAACTGACCGCCCAAGAATTGATGCTTTGAACTGTGGTGTTAAAGACTCTTGACAGTCCCTTGAACTGCATAGAGATCCAACCAGTCAATCCTAAGGGGAATTAGTCCTTAATATTCATTGGAAGGACTGATGCTGAAGCTGAAACTCCAATACTTTGGCTACTTGATGCAAAGAAGAACTGACTTCTTGGAAAAGTTCCTGTTGCTGGGAAAGATGAAGGCAGGATATAAAGGGAACAACAGAGGATGAGATGGTTGAATGGGGAAACTGACTCAATGGACATGAGTTTGAGCAAGCTCCAGGATTTGGTGATAGGCAGGGATGCCTGATGTGCGGCAGTCCATGAAGTTGCAAACAGTCAGACATGACTGAGAGAATGAACTGACTGACTGACGGTATGACCCTCATTTTCATGTTTGGAGAATTTTTTGCCCACCTGTCATCACATCACATTTAACAAAATTAATACTATTTCCAATATATACCATGGATATGACTGTAACACCATATGTAAGAAACATTTTATAACAGTTCATTAGTGTATAGGTTACTATGAATCAATCATATTGATTACAGTGAGCTACCCTAAAACAATCATAGTGGTGCTTCTTTGTTATCAACGCATGAACAATACCTGTAAATAGATGTTAATTTCTTTTTCACATTATCTTTTCATTTCTGATGTCAATGTTATTAATTGTGTAACATCTACAATGTTTTGTATCACATAAGACAATATTGATGTAGGTACTGACAGACAGTTCATCTTATAAACAGATGATGTAACTTATAATATTGATAGATATGGTACAGTACTGTACATATACTGTTATTGTTGTTCAGTCTCTAGGTCATTTCAGACTGTGCGACCCCGTGGACTGCAGCACACAAGGCTTCCCTGCCCCTCACTGTCTCCTGGAGTTTACTCAAACTCATGTCCATTGAGTCGGTGATGCCATCCAACCGTCTCATCCTCTATCGCCACCTTCTCCTTCTGCCCTCAATCTTTCCCAGCATCAGTATCTTTTCCAGTGACTCGATTCCTCACATCAGTTGGCCAAAGTATTTGAGCTTCAGCATCATTCCTTCAAATGAATATTCAGGCTTGATTTCCTTTAGGACTGACTGGTTTTTATCTCCTTGCTGTCAAGGGACTCTAGTCTTGTATCAGACTCTGGTATCAGACTCTAGTCTAATACCCCCAACCCCCTTGTTATTCAAGGGTTAACTGTAAAAAGGATACTTTTGGTCTGAAACAATTCTCTGGAGTGCTGACATTGTATTATGACCTGGATCACACAAGAAAAGTATGAGGACAGTGTGTTTCAAGTGGTGAAATAAAAAATTGCAGTACCCTCAAGGTGGCACTAGTTTACCTCACAGACTAATACTGGTGTGATTTTAGCACAACAAGCAGCAGATGAGTAGTTAAAGATGTGGAAGAAGAGTCATCAGAGGAAGCAATATAGGTCATAACATGCAGATTGGAATTTTGTAGATGAAAAGCAGTTTTAAATATAGAGATATTTGTAGTTTAAGATATTCTATTGGTTAGTGTGTGGAGAATGGATTTCAGGGGTTAAGAATGGAAGAACAGACCCCAGTCAAGATAATTTTCCCTCCATAGCCCAGGTGAGGAAGAATTATATGGCTTACAAAGGAAGTGGGCAATGGATGAATCAAGAATGTGTTCTGTTTTTGACCTGAGTAATTTGGTAAATACTGTTAGCATTTACTAATTTAGGAATACTGTAATAGAAAAAGGATGAAAAGCATATTCTAAAAGGAAAACAACCAAATACATGGCTTTTCAATTCTATGAAACCCTAAGAAAATTTCAGAGAAATTTATTACAAATTCAAATTATATTTAGTACTATAATTATGAAATCCTAGGTTTAGGTGAATTTTCTTTCTTTCTTTTTTTTTTTTAGGTGAATTTTCTAAATGTACTTTTTTTGTCTATTTAGCATTTTATATTAGTTCAATGCACCCAGATAGCATATCTGTATGTACTATAGATATAGTTACATGGACTTTTATCCTTAGTCATTGTCATAAGACATACTCATACAATACTCTTAATGGTTTCATTTTCTTTTCAATCCCAAAGAAAAGCAATGCCAAAGAATGTTCGAACTACCATACAATTGTGCTCATTTCACATTACCTTTGGGCAAGGTAATGCTCAAAATCCTTCAAGATGAACTTCATCAGTATGTCAATTGAGAAGTTCTAAATATATAAACTGGATTTAGAAAAGGCAGAGGAATCAGAGATCAAATGGCCAACATTCACTGGATCATAGAAAAAGCAAGGGAATTCCAGAAAAACATCTACTTCTGCTTCACTGACTATGCTAAAGACTTTGAGTGTGTGGATCACAACAAACTGTGGATTAAATCCCATATCTTAAAGATATGGGAATACCACTTTACCTGTCTCCTGAGAAAACTGTCTGGGGGTCAAGAAGCAACAGTTACAACCAGACAGGGAACAACAGACTGGTTCCAAATAGGGAAAGGAGTAAGTCAAGGTTGTATATTATCACCATGCTTATTTAACTTCTTTGAGAGTACGTTATGCAAAATGCCGAGCTAAAAAGCACAAGCTGGAATCAAGATTGCTGGGAGAAATGTTAATAACCTCAGACATGCAGATGATATTGCTCTACTGGCAGAAAGTGAAGAGGAACTGAAGAAAGTAAAGAGGAACTGAAGAGCGTCTTGATGAGGGTGAAAAAGGGGAGTTGAAAGAGGAAAAGTTGGCTTAAAACTCGAACTTCAAAAAACTAAGCTCATGGCATCTGGTCCCATCACTTCATGGCAAACAGAAAGAGAAAAATTTCATAAATGTTATTAAGATTTTTTGCCACCCTCAATAAAAATTTTATACTCTGAAAAAGGTTTTGAATTTCCAAAATTATTATGCAGTACATTATTATTTTACTATTTTGCTGAGAAAAAAAAACTTCAAAATAATACTTAACTGGTTTTTATTTATAATTTTGGCAACTGGTCAAGGAAGAACTCATATGTCTAAAGGGTGGTGAAAATGGGAGTTTGTAGATTCCTTCTTACTTAGTAAAAACATGACTTTCCAATACCTGATATTGTGATTTTTGTGTAAAATCACAAAATCAGGATAAAAACTTAATATACACCTACCTTAAGGAAAATTTGTTTGGTTCAGAAAACAGTATAGTAGTTTCTATACATAGATATAATTGTGAGGATTATAATATTTTATTGATTTGTATGAGATGGTATGCATTATATGATTAGTTAAGTATTATAGATCTTTTTATATGGAGCTTCCCTGGTGGCTTAGAGGGTAAAGCGTCTGCCTGCAATGCAGGAGACCTGGGTTCTATCCCTGGGTCTGGAAGATCCGCTGGAGAAGGAAATGGCAACCCACTCCAGTACTCTTGACTGGAAAATCCCATGGACAGAGGAGCCTTGTAGGCTACAGTCCATGAGGTCACAAAGTGTCGGACACGACTGAGTGACGACACGCATAGATCTTTTTGCTTACATACACATACCAGATGGCTCAGTGTTGAAAGAATCCCCTGCCAGTGCAGGAGATGCAGGGGATGCTTGTTCAATACCTGGGTCAGGAAGGTCCCCTGGAAGAAGAAATGACAACCTACTCCAATATTATTGCCTGGAGAATCCCATGGACAGAGGACCCTGGCAGGCTACAATCCATAGGGTCATAAAGAGTTGGACACAACTGAACCCCTGAGCATGCATGCACTATGTATAAATATATTTTAATTGAAATATCTTTTGAGAAAGCATATTAGATAAGAGGGTAAAAATCTGTAGCTACATAATGGAAATAGTGATTACTATATACTACAATAAATTTTCATTAGGAGGAAGAAATTCTTATTCTAATGGAATCAGTAGTTTTTCTCTAATTAGACATATGCTATACTTCTAGTCTCTGTTAAAAAATGTCATCTCATTAAATTTGGGCAGAACTAGTGTTCTCCTCTTGTAGTTACTTAGAACTATTCTAATTTTATGTTATCAGCATCAACTAGGAAAAACATGCATGTGTGCTTAGCTGCTCAGTCATGTCCGGCTCTTTGGGGCCCCACGGGCCGTAGCTCGCCAGGCTCCTCTGTCCATAGGGATTCTCCAGGCAAGACACTGGAGTGGGTTGCCATGCCCTCCTCCAGGGGATCTTCCTGACCAATGGATCGAACCCAGGTCTCCCGAATTGCAGGTGGATTGTTTACCATCTGAGCCACCAGGAAAGCCCAGAAAAAGACATATATTAGGCTAAAAAATGCATATGTAGAAAAATCTAATTATGTATTAAGACATTTTAAAGTTTGTTTTGTGGAATTTGGAATGCTTTACAAGCAGAATAACAATTGAGCATGTATAAGTAACTTATTCCTTCATATGGACTTACTTCACACTACTTCTAGTCTTCCTTTTATGGCTTCTTAAGGTACTTGAAAGAGAATTATGCACTCTCCAATTTTCCTCATTTCTTTTTCCCTCATTTAAATGTTTGGCTTTTTCTTCCACTGTTTCATTTAAACTGTTCTTGCCAAAATCACCAATGAGCTTACTCTTGATAAATCTAACATTTAACTGTAAGATTTCTTTTTATTTAAATAATTTTTAGCATTTGACATAGTAAATCACTTACTCTTCTTTAAAGCACATGCTTCCCTTGGTTTCTAAGATGTCATACTTCTCTGGTTTCCCTAATACATTACAAAATTGTTCATTCCTCACTATTACTTGCTGGTTCCTTATTTCCTGGACCTCTTAAAATCATTAAAATGTTATTATTATTTAATCATTATTAAAATATTTAGGGGGTATCAAATTTATGGTGAGTTATTCATGATATTTCTTTGCTGTCCTAGATATGTTCATAGGGTTTCTTGTAGGCAACATATATTGGGAACCTGAAAATCTCAGATTTTAATTGGCACATTAGACCATTGACATTTAAAATGATTATGGATTTACTTGGATTAGGATCTACTCTATTCCTTACAGTTTTCTATTTGTTGTCTTGCTCTTTGTTCTTTTTTTTGTCATCCATTCACTTTCTGCCTTTGGTGATTTTAGTTGGGCCTTTTATATGATTTGTATTTAGTTGAGCATTATATATGATTGAGCATTTTATTTGATTCCATTCTCTCTCAGTTTATCAGTTATACATTTTTAAAAACATTTTATGGTTTATGACCTTGATTTTGAAATATTCATTTTCAAATAAGCCAAGTCTACTTTCAAATAACACTATACAATTTCACAGGTAGTGTCAATACCTTATAGTAAGAAAATAATTATAATTTCTTCCTCCCATTCCTGTATCATTGATGTCATTTATTTCACTTATATATAAGAATTCATAAGTTGATATATGCATATATATGTATACATAAGTTTAATAATTGAAATATTGTTTCCATTATTTTGAAAATGTTATATGTTAATCTAATTAAAAATGAAAAAAGTAAAAGTTTTTGTTTTTGTTTTACCTTTACTATACCTTTTCTTACACTCTTCCTTTATGTATATGTGAGTTCCTGACCACATTGTTTCTCTCTTGAGAAATTCTTTTAATATTTTTTGCAAGACATGATTACTGGCAATGGATTTTATCAATTTTTATTTGTTTAGAAAGTCTATTTCTCCTTCACTATATTTTTTACTATATTTTTATTTGGGAGAAAATTGCTTTACAGTGTTGTGTTGGTTTCTGCCATACAACAATGCAATTCAGACATAATTATACATATTAACATACCACCTCTTTTTTTGAGCCTCTTTCCCCTCCCCATCTTCCACCCTTCTAGGTCATCATAGAACACCACCTAGGTGACCTGTGTTATATAGCAAACTCTCACCAGCTATTTTACACATGGTATTGTGTATCTGTCGATGCTACTTTTTCCATTTGTCCTACTCTCTTCTTCCCCCACTGTGTCCATGGTCCATTCTCTATATCTGAACCTCCATTCCTTCCCTGAAAATATGTTCATCAATACCACCATTTTTCTAGATTCTGTGTATATATATATATATGTATTTATACATATGTATGTATATATATGTGTGTGTGTTCGTGTGTTAATATATGGTATTTATTTATCTTTTTCTGACTTCCTTCACTCTGTATAACAGGCTCTAGGTCCATCCATCTCACTAGAACTGACTCAAATGCATCTCTTTTAATGGCTGAGTAATATTCCATTGTGTGTGTGTGTGTGTCTGTGTGTGTGTGTGTGTTTGTGTGTGTGTGTATACACCACAACTTCTTTATCTATTCATCTGTCTATGGACATCTAGATTGTCCCATGTCTTGCCTTTTGTAAATAATGCTGCTATGAACATTGGAGAACCCCATGGACAGAGGAGTCTGGCCAGCTACAGTCCATAGGGTCACAAAGAGTCAGACACAACTGAAGTGACTTAGCACATGAACATTGTGGTATATGTGTCTTTTTCAGTTATGGTTTTCTCAGGGTATATGCCCAGTAGTGGAATTGCTGGTCATAGGGTAGTCTTATTTCTAACTTCTTAAGAACTTGCCTTCCTTTCTGTAAGATATTTTTTCAGGATACAGAAGTTTAGGTTGGTGTTTTGTTGTGCTGTACTTTGTGGCAAAGCATTGATATCTTTATTGTATAAGGAAATTTAGAGCAAATTTGGAAAAAACCACATACCTCAATAGACAGAAAAGGGTAGAGGAAAAATAGAGAGAGTTAATTTGTAGGAAAAGAAATAAGAATTTTTAAACCTTATTTAAATTAAGCACACTAGGAATCAACGAAATACTAACTGAAACAACTTTCATCTGTTAATTTGACAAAAGTTTAGTAGAATAATTATTAGTGCTAGTGAAAGTATAAAAAAAGTTCTGTACCATTTGTGGCTTTTGATTTTGCATAGTCTGTTAGATTAGCAATTTACCAATTTACAGAGGCTCAAAAATCCATAATTCATGTCCTAGGAATTATTTTTAAGGAATTATAATAAATTAAAATTTTTATAAGGAATATTCACAGAAACATAAAAAAAAAAGGGAAAATAAAAACAACTAGGTGTCTTACAATGTGGGATCAATTAAGCTAGTGGCATCTAGAGAAGGGACTATTAGATAACTCTTACTGCTGGTGGTGCTTAGTCATGTCAGACTTTTTATGACCCCATGGGCTGCAGCTCACCAGGTTTCTCTGTCCATGGGATTTCCCAGGCAAGAATACTGGAGTGGGTTGTTATTTCCTACTTCAAGAGATCTTTCCAACCCAAGGGTTGATCCTGCACCTCTTGCATCTTCTGCATTGACAGGCAGATTTTTTACCACTGAACCACCTGGGAAAGCCAGACAACTCTTAGAAGTTGTGTTTTGGTGACTATTTACTTATTGGGAAAACTTTCCAGAATTCCAGTGGGAGAACAAAGAGAAAAAAATAATATTTTTGAGACAACAGTAGCATTGGGAAGGCTCTCATTAATACAATAGTGAGTTTATGAGCTATTTGAATATTCATCTATATATTTTGTAGGCCCCTTTTAATATTAACTTTTATAATTGTTATTATTATTATTTTTTGTCTACACCTCACCCTCTTTTTGTTTACATATTTTCTGAGAAAGTGAGAGTGTAAGTCACTCAGTCGTGTTCGACTCTTTGTGACCCCATGGGCTATACAGTCCATGGAATTCTCCAGGTCAGAAAATGAGTGGGTAGCCTTTCCCTTCTGCAGGGGATCTTCCCAACCAGGGGTTGAACCTAGGTCTCCTGCATTGCAGGCAGATTTTTTTTTTAACAGCTGAGCCACAAGGGAAGCCCAAGGATACTGGAGTGGGTAGCCTATCCCTACGCCAGGGAATCTTCCCGACCCAGGAATCAAACTGGGGTCTCCTTTGTTCTTCTTCTTCCTTTTTTTTTTTTTTTAGAATTATATATATATATTTATATATATATTTACTCTAGCTTGGAGATTATTTCCTCAACCATGTCCAATCCACTAATAAGTCCATCAAAGAGATTCTTCATTTCTGTTACAATTTTTTTTTAATGTCCAAATTTATTTTTTATCCTGTCTTAGGATTTCAATCTGTTTACATTGCTCATATGTTCTTGCATGACATTTACTTTATAAAACCATTACTATATTAATCATAGTTATTTAAATTCCTAGTTTGATAATTACAATAGCTCTGCATTGAGTTTTTCTTTAAATTGTACTTTTGCTTTTTATTTTTTTTTTATTTATTTTTTTTTATTATTATTATTATTTTTTTTTTCCAGTGGGTTTTGTCATACATTGATATGAATCAGCCATAGATTTACATGTATACGTATACATGTATACATGTAAACTTTTGCTTTTTATAATTGTTTTCTTGATGTCCAGACAGGATATAGGTAAAATGAATTGCTCTAAGCAAGGTTTTAGTAATGTGATGGTGAGGTATGGAGGGAGGGAAAGTGTTCTATAGTCCTATGATTAAATCTCATGTCTCAATCTTTTAATGAGTCTATTCCTCTGGACTGTGAACTTCACAAGTATGTCTAAGTTTTTTTTCCCCTACTTTGGTGAGATTGAATATCAATATATGTATGTTTATGAATTTTATAGTTTAAGGTTTATGACTGTTAATAATGTTTATAAATTGGATCTAAGTCATTAAATAATGTCACTTGGTGCACCTGGTATCTTAGTCTGGTTCTAACATATATGATGTTAATTTGTCATTCCTGTTTTTGTTTTTGTTGTTAATGTATATTCTTGTCCAAATGTTCCTTTTCAACAATTTTGTTGCTTTGCCTTGTCAGGATTTATTAAAAATGCATGCATCTCAGATTTCTTAACTCTGAAAAAATTTGTCTCATTTAGCCTAATGACTTCTATATTTAATTTGAGTTTTTCTAACATACCTTAGTTCATATTTATGTTGTCCTTTCACTTTTACCTTCTTTCCCTTATTTTTGCATTCTAAACAAACTGCTATTCAATCTAGTTTTCTACCTGCTGATATAGAAATTCTTCTGTATTTTCTATTCCATTGATGGGTGCCATCACTTCTCTGCACTACAGATTAATTTCAATCTAATCATATTAAAAAATAAGGTAGCAGCTCTTCTCTCTACAGACTTAGTGTTTTCTACACCACGATGCTTGTTTTTCTTCCACAGTGCTTGTGTTTTATTATATGGGGAGAACTATTCTATTGGACATTTAACTTTTATTTTGCCTTTTTGACTATGCTTGTCAGTAAGTTATTGTCTTCTCTTTCTTTTACCTTGGGGAGTTTGCTACTATGACACTTTCATCTCGAATATGTTGTTTTTTGTTTGTTTGTTTTTTACTTGGAAGATCTGAGATTGGTATAAGTATTTTAAACCTAAACTTAAATGATAACTCAGCTACTAACAATAGGACTAAAAGTGTATTCAGGTGAATTTACCAATGTATGATTCATATATCCTATGAATGAGAAATTGACTTTTGTAAATGGATATCTGATCCAGCCAGTCTCAATATTAATGCCACAGAAATATGTACTGTTGGTCATTTAATGGACCGGAACCTGGTGGTCCGGAGAGTAAGAGAGAGAAAGACAGGAAGAAAAGAAAGAAAGAGAGAGAGAGAGATAGAGAGGAAGAAAGAAAGAAAGAAAGACACAGGGACCAAAGCTCTGCTGGGTAATCAACATGGCTTGGGCATATATACTGTAGTTATTCTCAGCAAAGATAAAGATTAAAATTCCAGACTTACAAAACATAAGAGGATCCCTATTAAAGAGAGAGCTGCAAACAATCACCTTTTACCGTCTGGCTCTTAAAAAGGAAGAGGGTACTTATCACCGTAATGAGAAATGTCTGGATTCCTTAGCCCCAGGAAAGGCATGCCTCTCCTCTTAATTCCTGAATATTCAGGAATCAATAAGGGACAGAGGGTTCCTGACAGATCCAAAACAGCACAGAGCAAGCCTCTTGTTAAATGCTTCCTGACAATGTACTAGGGTGTTAGTTATCTAAGATGTTGTGAACAGAAGTACAGTCTAAGAGTATATTAAAAGTTCTTCTGAATCCTATGGAAATCTTACCCCTATCAATTGTTAATATCAATAGCGATAGGTCAGATTAGTTTTACCAAATAATTATCAATGTTTCTATTGCTATCTTCCACTCCATTTGACCATCTATGTGAAGGACTGTGATTTTTTTCATGTGTATGTTGAAACATTTACATCACACACATCAATTATAATCATTTTAACAATTTAGAGCAAAGTTACAGGAAAGAGATATCATAGGTAGATCTTTGATTTGGACAAAGACCTGGCACTATGAAATTTTCCCTTTAGCTATTTATTTTTAGCATTATAATATTTTTACTTTAGCTATTTGTATAACAATTTTCTTTCTTAATACATTACTGGGTTTTTTTTGAGAGAATGTTCACACTTAATACAGTATTTTGAAGATGATATGTGATGATAGTACAGTCTAAAATTTTGGTATAAATGTCTAGAGAGCATTCCTTTTTAATAACTGAATCATTTTTAAGACTTTTTTTTTCTCATTCATGACTGCTTACTAAATTCTTAGAAAGTATTTTAACATTCTATTTATATTAAATTAAATAAACATTTACAAACTTATTCCTTTAAAAATGTAATTTATATTTTTTCCTAACTATAGATTTGACCAACTGAGCCAAATAGCAGTCTGTGGGGAATTTACTGGTGCTTTGCTACCTAATGAAGGTCTTTCCCCTTTTGTAGCAGATGTGAATGATTTAATAGAAAATTACCTCTTAATTTGCATAGAAGTTATATTATGCATGGTATAATCAGATTCCTAAAATTAATGAGTGCCCACATTCTCAGAACTCCAAGGCAAAAGGAGTTCCAAGAAATATCCTAAAATCTTGTCCTTTTTTCTAACTTCTTAGTGGACTACTGGCCAAATAAACTGCTCTTCTCAAAGATAATATCCTAGAGATTTACCTCACACATAGACTGCTCCATTATGAATTTGCACCATCAGAGCTCATGAAAAGCTCTGCAACCTTCCATTAATGACTTCTCTCTTTCTTTCTTTCTTTTTTTCTTTTGAATAATGTATTTCAGTTGTTGCGGTTGTTCAGTCACTAAGTTGTGTCTGACTCTTTGTGACCCCATTGGCTGCAGCAAGCCATGCTCCTCTGTCCTCCACTATCTCCCAGAGTTTGTACAAATTCCTGTCCACTAAGTTGGCAATGCTATCTAACCATCTCATTCTCTGCTGCCCCCTCCTCCTTTTGCCTTCAGTCTTTCCCAGTATCAGGATCTTTTCCCAGTGAGCCTGCCCTTCACATCAGGTGGCCAAAATACTGGAGCTTCAACTTCAACATAAATCCTTCCAGTGAATATCCAGGCTTGATTTCCTGTCAGATTGACTGGTATGATTTCCTTGCAGTTCAAGGAATTGTCAAGAATCTTTTCTAGCACCACATTTCAAAAATATCAATTCTTTGGCACTTAGCCTTCTTTATGGTCCAACTCTCACATGAACATGTCTACTAGAAAACTATAGCTTTGACTATATGGACCCTTGTCTGCAAAGTGATGTCTCTGCTCTTTAAAACACTCTCTAGGTTAGTCATTTCTTTCCAAGGAGCAATATGAATAGTATGTATTTCAATGGAAAATATTTTAAAAAGTATGCAATATTTTGACATTACATTTTTGGGCAAAGAACTTCAGCACTTCATTCAATAGTATATTTTAGTTATAATATATCATGAGAAATAAATTTGAATTGTGCAACTTGTTGCTTTGTGGACATGTCCAAGATATATGTACCCATTTTTTACAATCACAATCTGTTTTTAGTACATATGCTAATTCCATGTGGCTTGAAACAGGTTTATCTTTAGATTTTGTTTTATTCAAAGTGTAATTTTCTGTGTCATAACATTTTTAATCACAATTTTAATAAAAGATGATGAATTGCCAAAATTTTGAAATACTACCAAAGAAAACAAAATGATAGAACAGAGTGATAGAATGAAGAATGCCCCTCCAAGTATCACTCCCTGCAAACCTCCCCTGCCAGCAATCCCTCTCTTTTCCTCTTTCAGAGATGGTGATAGATCTTTGTTATGTTAATATTTATGTACAAACCATTTATATGTATACACATACATACATATATAATTTCAAGTTGTTTATTATTTACATAAACTTTTCATTTTTCAAATGATGCTTTTTCTCTGCCTATGGAGATTGTTTGCATATCTTGAGATTAAGTGCATCATACATTTTTAACAGTTTTTTAATTTCAGTTCAGTCACTCAGTCGTGTCCGACTCTTTGCTACCCCATGAATCGCAGCACACCAGGTCTCCCTGTCCATCACCAACTCCCGGAGTTCACTCAAACTCATGTCTGTTGAGTTGGTGATGCCATCCAGGCATCTCATCCTCTCTCGTCCCTGTCTCCTCCTGCCACCATTCCCTCCCAGCATCAGGGTCTTTTCCAGTGAGTCAACTCTTCGCGTGAGGTGACCAAAGGATTGGAGTTTCAGCTTCAGGATCAGTCTTTCCAATGAACACCCAGGACTGATCTCCTTCAGGATGGACTGGTTGGATCTCCTTGCAGTCCAAGGGACTCTCAAGAGTCTTCTCCAACACCACAGTTCAAAAGCATCAATTTTTTGGCACTCAGCTTTCTTCACAGTCCAGCTCTCACATCCATACATGACCACTGGAAAAACCATAGCCTTGACTAGATGGACCTTTGCTGGCAAAGTAATGTCTCTGCTTTTTAACATGCTATCTAAGTTTTTTATTTAGAGACAAATTAAAATTGTAAGGAGGAGATATATGGGGCTTCCTTGATAGCTTAGTGGTAAAGAACCAGATGCCAATGCAGGAGATTCAGATTTGATCCCTGGGTCAGAAAGATCCTCTTGAGAAGAAACTGACAACCTACTCCAGTATTCTTGCCTGGGAAATCTCATGGACAGAGGAGCCTGGCAGCAACAGTACATGGGGTTACAAGAGTCAGACATGCCCTAGTGACTAAACAACAACAACAAAATTATATGTGGACGTGTTTCAGTCATGTCTCATGAGCATATTTATATTATCAAACTAGAATGTTTAACATAAGTGTTGAAAATTATTTTGTAGTGCTCATACAGTAAGTTTAATTCACTTTAATGGATGAGTTCTCTTGCAGTATTTGCTATCTTTATTTGTCTTTCAGTTGTATTTCATGTCAGCCTTCATTAGCTACTTTACTTTTTAAGTGATTTCTTTACTATGCCTAGATTTCACTACTTTTAATTTTTCTGCAGATATGAATGCTTCTGTATACTGAGTATACATATTCTTTTGCTTTCCACATATGCTTGATCAAATAGCACTGAAAGACCATGTTTGTCTAGGTTAGGATTGGCTCCTTCTTAAACAAAGGCTATAAAGAGTTATTTAGAGAAAGATCAAATAGAATTTTTAATAACTCAGACTTTAAAACTTCAAGGTGAGTTAGCCTACAGAGAAGTCTTTTCAGAAGATAGTTAAAAATAAAGTTGAAACTTCTTTCTGTTCATTAATTATTACATTAATATCTCTAAGGAATGCCACCCCATAGATGAATAAAATTAAACTGTTACAGAGCTAAAGTTGAAATATCTAATCTGTTCAAAAGTTCACAAGAATACTATATGACATAATTTTCTTAATCAAAATCATGAAGGAAATGATATTTTGTTTCTTTCACTCCTGTGTTTATCACCTAGAATAGTGCTTTGTACATAATTTCTATTGAATAGTTGTATTTTGCAGTATAATATCATTATAACTTCATAATTATACATTATATTAATAAATGCAATAATAATAACACCTTATATTGTAATGATCTTTGCTATAGAAAATATTTCCACATATATTAACTTTATGTCAGAACTCTAATAAATTTACAAGGTAAATATGATTCTCATTTTAAACGAGTAAAGTAACATTCAGTGGCTCAGTAATGTCTAACTCTTTGTGACCCCATTGACTGTAGCACACCAGGACCTCTGTCTATCACCAAATCCTGGAGTTTACTCAAACTCATGTCCATTGAGTCAGAGATGCCATCCAGCCATCTCATCCTCTGTCATCCTCTTCTCCTCTCGCTTTCAATCTTTCCCAGCTTCAGGGTCTTTTCCAAGGAGTAAGTTCTTTGCATCAGGTGGCCAAAATATTGGAGTTTCAGCTTCAGCATCAGTCCTTCCAATGAATGTTCAGGACTGATTTCCCTTAGGATGGACTGGTTGGATCTCCTTGCAGTCCAAGGGACTCTCAAGAGTCTTCTCCAACACCACAGTTCAAAAGCATCAATTCTTCGGAGCTCAGCTTTCTTTATAGTGCAACTCTCACATCCATACATGAGTACTGGAAAAACCATAGCTTTGACTAGATGGAGATTTGTTGGCAAAGTAATGTCTCTGTTTTTTAATATGCAGTCTAGCTTGGTCATAACTTTCCTTCCAAGGAGTTAGCGTCTTTTAATTTCATGACTGCAGTCACCATCTACAGTGATTTTGGAGCCTAAGAAAATAATATCTGTCACTGTTTCCACTGTTTCCCCGTTTATTTGCCATGAAGTGATAGGATGAGATGCCATGATCTCAGTTTTCTGAATGTTGAGCTTTAAGCCAACTTTTTCACTCCCCTCTTTCACTTTCATCAAGAGGCTCCTCAGTTCTTCTTCACTTTCTGCCATAAGGGTGGTGTAATCTGCATAACTGAGGTTACTGATATTTCTCCAGGCAATCTTGATTCAAGCTTGTGCTTCCTCCAACCCAGTGTTTCTCATGATGTACTCTGCATATTAGTTAAATAAACAGGGTGAAAATATACAGCCTTGACATGCTCCTTTCCCTATTTGGAACCAGTCTGTTGATCCATATCCAGTTTTAACTGTTGCTTCCTGACCTGCATACAAATTTTTAAAAAGGCAGGTCAGGTGGTCTGGTATTGTTATCTCTTCAAGAGTTTTCTCCAGTTTGCTGTGATCCATAGAGTCAAATGCTTTCCATAATCAGTAAAGCAGAAATAGATGTTTCTCTGATATTCTTCTGCTTCTTCTATGATTGAATGGATGTTGGGAATTTGATCTCTGGTTCTCCTGTCTTTTCTAAATCCAGCTTGAACATCTGGATGTTCACAGTTCATGTACTGTTGAAGCCTGGCTTAGAGAATTTTGAGGATTGCTTTGCTAGCATGTGAGATGAGTGCAATTGTGCAGTAGTCTGAGCATTCTCTAGCATTGCCTTTTTTGGGGTTGGAATGAAAACTAACCTTTTCCAGTCCTGTGGCCACTGCTGAGTTTTCCAAATTTGCTGGCATATTGAGTGCAGCACTTTAACAGCATCTTTTAGGATTTGAAAGGGCTCAACTGGAATTCCATCACCTCCACTAGCTTTGTTTGTAGTGATGCTTCCTAAGGCCCACTTCTCTTCGCATTCCAGGATGTCTGGCTCTAGGTGAGTGATCACAGCATTGTGGTTTTCTGGGTCATGAAGATTTTTTTTTGTACAGTTCTCTGTGTATTCTTGCCACCTCTTCTTAATGTCTTCTGCTTCTGTTAAGTCCATACCATTTCTGTCCTTTATTGTTCCCATCTTTGCTTGAAATATTCCCGTGGTATCTCTAATTTTTTTAAGAGATCTCACATCTTTCACATTCTATTGTTTTCCTCTATTTCTTTGCACTGATCACTGAGGAGGGCTTTCTTGTCTCTCCTTGCTATTCTTTGGAACTCTGCATTCAAATGGCATATCTTTCCTTTTCTCCTTTGCTTTTCGTTTCTCTTCTTTTCCCAGCTATTTGTAAGGCCTCCTCAGGCAGCCATCTTGCTTTTTTGCATTTCTTTTCTTGGGGATGGTCTTGACCCCTGTGTCCTGTACAGTGTCACCCATCCATAGTTCTTCAGGCTCTCTGTCTATCAGATCCAATCCCTTGAATCTGTTTGTCATTTCCACTCTATAATGGAAAAGTATTTGATTTAGGTCATACCTGATTGGTCTAGTGGTTTCCCCTGCTTTCTTTAATTTAAGTCTGAATTTAGCAATAAGGAATTCATGATCTGAGCCACAGTCCACTCCCGGTCTTGTTTTTGCTGACTGTATAGAGCTTCTCCATCTTTAGCTACAAAGAATATAATCAATCTGATTTTGGTATTGACCATCTGTTGATGTCCATGTGTAGTGTCTTCTCTTGTGTTGTTGGAAGAGGGTGTTTGCTATGACCAGTGTGTTCTCTTGGCAAAACTCTATTAGCCTTTGCCCTGCTTCATTCTGTACTCCATGGCCAAATTTACCAGTTACTCCAGGTGTTTCTTGACTTCGTACTTTTGCATTCCTTTCCCTTATAATGAAAAGGACATTTTTTGGGGGGTGGGGGTTGGTGGGCAGGTGTTAATTCTAGAAGGTCATTCAGCTTCAGCTTCTTAAGCATTATTGGTCGGGCATAGTCTTGGATTACCATGATATTGAATGATTTGCCTTGGAAACGAACAGAGATCATTCTGTTGTTTTTAAGATTGCACCCATGTTCTGCATTTTGGACTCTTTTGTTGACTATGATAGCTACTCCATTTCTTCTAGGGGATTCTTGTCCATGATAGTAGATATAATGGTCATCTGAGTTAAATTCAATCATTGAATAAGACAAATATGTTTTAATAAACCTTCCACTCTATTTACTTGATTTGATTTTACTGAATTCCACTGTGACAACATATACAACTCAGGTTGTAATTCTTTATGAAATTTTCAGCAATTCCTACATATTCTGTGTATTGCAAAGTGTATAGTGAGTTTATTAGGTGGATTTATAATACTTCCATTCTCTGGAAGATGAGAATGCTTGACTCCTTAGGCTTATGAACTTATTTGGACAATACAATTGATTATCAAGGCAAAAATGTTCTTAAATCATTTTTTCTCAATGAATGCTGAAGTATCCATTTTCTTATTTTAAAAATGTAGTAAAATTCTTTGGTGCCAGGAATAAACACAGTTTTGAGTATGCCTTTTACTAAAATGGCCAATCTTTAATGGTATTGTTTTATCTAGGAATAGCCTTGATCAAACTGTATGCTTGAGGCAAAGTATTCTAAACTGTCATTCTTTCCAAATATTTTCTTACATCTTCACTTTCATTTCCTGAGAAATGTGGCATGTCCAATTCCAGTCTATATTGTTGCTTCTCAGTCACTAAGTTGTGTCCAACTCTTTGCATCCCCATGAAATGCCCTACATCAGGCTTCCTTGTCCTTCACTCTCTCCTGGAGTTTGCTCCAACTCACGTCAATCAAGTCAATGATGCCATCCAACCATATCATTGTCTGTCACCCCCTTCTGTTCCTGCCCTCAATCTTGCCAAGCATCAAGGCCTTTTCCACTGAGTTGGTTCTTCATATCAAGTAGCCTCAGTATAACTTCCCTTGAAGCTCAGTTGGTAAGAATCTTCCTGCAGTTCAGGAGTCTGCCAGCGATGCAGGAGAACCAGGTTTGATTCCTAGGTTGGGAAGATCCCCTGCAGAATGAAATGGCAATACTCTCCAGTATTCTTCCTGGGAAATCCCATGGACAAAGGAGCCTGGTGAGCTTGGAACCTTGGGGTTACAAGAGTTGGACACGTTAGCAACTACATCACTGCCCGTCTAAGTATTGGAGCTTCAACTTTAGCATCAGTCTTTCCAGTGAATATTCAGGGTTGATTTCCCTTAGGATTGACTGGTTTGATCTCCTTACTGACCAAGTGTCTCTCGAGAGTCTTTTCCAGCACCGCAATTTAAAAGTATCAATTCTTCAGTGCTCAGCTTTCTTTATGGTCCAACTATCACATCCATATTATTATTGGAAAAACCATAGCTTTGACTATATGGACCTTTCTCAGCAAAGTGATATGTCTGCTTTTTAGTATGCTATCTAGGTTTTTCATTTTTTCCTCAAGGAGCAAGTGTTCATGGCTGAAGTCACCACCTGCAGGGATTTTGGACCCCAAGAAAACGAAATCTGTCACTGTTTCTATGCTTCCACCCATCAATTTGCCATGAAGTGATGGAACTGGATGCTATGATCTTCATTTTCTGAATGTTAAGTTTTAAGCCAGCTTTTTCACTCTCCTCTTTCACCCTCTTCAAGAGGCTCTTTAGTTCCTCTTTGCTTTCTGCAATTAAAGTGGTATGATTTCCATATCTGAGGTTGTTGCTATTTCTCCCAGCAATATGAAGCAATATGATTCTAGCTTGTGACTCATCCAGCCTGGCATTTTGCATGATGTACTCTGCATATCAGTTAAATAAGCAGTGTGGCAATATACAGCCTTGACGTACTCCTTTCCCAATTTTGAACCAGTCTGTTGTTCCATGTCCAGTTCTAGCTGTTGCTTCATGACTTGCATACAGGTTTCTCAGGAGACAGGTAAGTTGATCTTGTATTCCCATCTCTTTAAGAATTTTCCACAGTATGATGTGGTCCATACTGTCAAAGAATTTCAGGTAGTCAATGAAGCAGAAATAGATATTCTTCTGGAATTCCTTTGCTTTCTCTATGAACCAATGAATGCTGACATTTGATATTTAGTTCCTTTGCCTTTTCTAAATGCAGCTTGTACATCTGGAAGTTCTCTGTTCAGATACTGTTGAAGCTTAGCTTATAGAATTTTGAGCATTACCTTGCTAGCATGTGAAATGAACAAAATTGCATGATAATGTGAAATTCTTTAGCATTTTTCATCTTTGGGATTAGAATGAAAATTGACTTTTTCCATTCCTATGGCCACGTTCAGTTTTGCAAATCTGCTGACATATTGAATACAGCACTTTAACAGCATCATCTTATAGGATTTGAAATAACTCAGCTGGAATCCCATCACCTTCACTAGCTTTGTTTGTAGAGATGTTTCCTAAGGCCTACTTGACTTCACACTCCAGGATGTCTGGCTCTAGGTGAGTGTGGTCATCAGAGATTGTGGTTATCCAGACTTTTTTTTAAAACAAAAATTCACCATTCTTAATAGCATTGTGAAATCGGTTTATTTCAACACATGTGAATGTGTGTATCTCTTCCTCTGTATACTATATATCATATATATATATATATATATATATATATGACAAACTTGTGGTTTTGACACAGGATTTTTCATAATACAGAGCCATTAAAATCAGAGCTATTTCTTGAAAAATGTACACAGGAAAAACTGCAAAGAACAATACTGCTGAAGAGATTAAGATCCATCATAAGAAAAGCTACGTGAAAAAAAAAAAAAAAACCAAAAAGCTGCAGTGGCTAGTTGTCATTTAATATTTCTGGAAGAAGACATTAATAAATTAAATAGGTAAAATATACATAAAATAAAAAAAGAAAAATATTCTACTAATGTAAGTCTGATAATTATAAATGTGTATATAACTTTAAATGTGTTCTATATTTTCAGGTATGTTAAAGTATATATAATTTAGTATATTACATTATTTTTAATTCTCTCTGGTATCTTTGTCAAAGTGAAATAATAGTTCCTATGGAGCAATTTTAACTTAAGATTAGTTTGTAATTAAATAATAAATGGAATCATGGGAGAAGGGGATGATGGAAGATGATAGAGTCAGCTGGTTTGTTTAATGAATCTTCCAAAGGATACAGTTTTGTGTTTTCTTGACCTTCTACAGAGCAATTTTTCTAACATTTCAAATATTGAAATAATTAATTAACATATGTCTTATGGTTAGCATCTGAAATAAACACTTAAATTATGAGGATATATTATTCAGATGGTAAAATAATTCATTTGACAACCATTTGCCTTCCAATGGGCATTATTTTAAGAAGCATATCATTCATTCGATAATTGATAGTCACACTTAGAATAGGGCTCTACCATGAAGAACTGCCAAATTGCTTAAAATAAGAGACACCTAAAGAAAAGATGTAAATAGGATATAACATAAATAAGTTTAGAGAATCATTCAATGTTTCTAATGAAAATTTAACAATCAAAAGAACAAATATAACAAATCACCTTCCCCACATTCTCACCTGAACTAGAAACCAGAGTACAGGTCTAGTCATTTTCTCTCACATTTTGCCCATCACAAATCCATCCTTTCTTTTCTTTCTTCTTTATGTCAAATAACAAAACAAACCAACAACTACAAGGAGACGTATTGTAAATAACTTGACTGGCATTGCAATTTTACCACATTATGTTTTCATAAGTTTTAAACCCGAAAAAGCCCATCGAGATGTACTCCGTTTCCTTTTTTTTTTTTTTTTTTCTCTAGAATTGAACCATGTTCTGAGGCAGGAAGTATACCTCCTATACAATGCTACATTTGTCACTGACAGAGGTGAGCTTGCTGACTGATTAATAGAGACTTTTAATAGAACCGCTGAAAAATACTTCTTTTATGACATGCATTTTCAGCCATATTTTGAGGGAAAGAAAAGAAATACTTTCAGATAAGTGATGACTAATATGAACCAGGGCAAGGTGTTAGTTTATCCAAATGTGCCATGTATTTTCATGTTTCTATATTTTTGTGTATAATGCTTATCACCTCTGCTGAAATTGAACTTATCTTATTTACTGGAGGAAAAAAAGCCCATGTTTCATGGGCCAAGTGATATATGCAATGAAACAGTATTGTAACATATTAGCCATCATACTTCCTCCCCACTTATTCTATGAAACTAAATGTCTCCAACATTAGTGCAAACCCAGAAAACTAGAAGGCAAAAATTTAAATTAAATCAGGAAGTCTTGAAGTGATTTAGTTTATTCTGAGTTTATCAAGTTAAAATATCCATGACTACAAACACTGAATAGTATACTGAGGATTTGGAAAGGACTATGTACAGTTATTTCAAAAACAGTATGCAGGATATGTGGCATATTATATGATACTTATCACACATGCCATTTCAAAATGATCCCTTCCATGTTCCTCTTTTTAGTCAAATAAATTGCTTCTTCTGCTTCACTATAGTAGTTTGTTCAAAGCTGTTATACAGCATTCACCAAAGACTTCCATATATTAGAGTAATTTATGTATACTATTAGTCTCCTGTCACAATAGCAAATTTCCAGGCGTACTGAAAATGTCTTCCCAATTATGGATCTCTCAGGTCCTAAAAGAGGCTCAGTATCTAGCAGATGCCCCATAAATGTGAATTTAATTGTATTTAACTGAACTGTATTGAAGTCATAGAGGAAGCAGTCCTAAGTGCAGTGAACAGTAAATATATTTGAAAAGATTATGTTGAACTGATTTTGCAGCAAAAACCATATGAGACATTAATAATACTAGATGGAAATAAGATTTTATCACGAAAGAGAGACTGAACCACAGAGAAAAGAATATTGAATTATAAATGAGAATAATCACTTTCTGGGTCAATTTGTGAAAACAATAGCTCTATGATCATGAACAAATGAAGTGTTTTACTCATTTAAACATGGAACCAAAGCAAAAACAACACCCAATTGTGGATATGACATGATAGAAGCAAAGCCCGATGCTGTAAAGAGCAATATTGCATAGGAACATGGAATGTTAGGTCCATGAGTCAAGGCAAATTGGAAGTGGTCAAATGGGGGATGGCAAGAGTGAACATCAACATTTTAGGAATCAGCAAACTAAATGGACTGGAATGGGTGAATTTAACTCAGATGACCATTATATCTACTACTGTGGGCAAGAATCCCTTAGAAGAAATGAAGTAGCCATCATAGTCAACAAAAGAGTCAGTACTTGGATGCAAAGTTAAAAACGAAAGAATGATCTCTGTTCGTTTCCAAGGCAAACCATTCAATATCATGGTAATCCATGAATATTTAGGTTCTATGAAGACTTACAAGACCTTCTAGAACTAACACCCCCAAAAGATGTCCTTTTCATTATAGGGGGCTGGAATGCAAAAGTAAGAAGTCAAGAAACACCTGGAGTAACAGGCAAATTTGGCCTTGGAGTACGGAATGAAGCAGGGCAAAGGCTACAGAGTTTTGCCAAGAGAACACACTGGTCATAGCAAACACCCTCTTTCAACAACCCTAGAGAAGACTCTACACATGGTCATCACCAGACAGTCAACACTGAAATCAAATTGATTATAGTCTTTGTAGCTAAAGATGGAGAAGCTCTATACAGTCAGCAAAAACAAGACCTGGAGCAGACTGTGGCTCAGATCATGAACTCCTTATTGCTAAATTCAGATTTAAATTGAAGAAAGCAGGGGAAACCACTAGACCATTCAGGTATAACCTAAATCAAATTCCTTTCCATTATACAGTGGAAATGACAAACAGATTCAAGGGATTGGATCTGATAGTCAGAGTGCCTGAAGAACTATGGATGGAGGTTAATGACATTGTATAGGAGACGGGGATCAAGACCATCCCCAAGAAAAGAAATGCAAAAAAGCAAAATGACTGTCTGAGCAGGCCTTACAAATAGCTGGGAAAAGAAGAGAAATAAAAAGCTAAGGAGAAAAGGAAAGATATACTCATTTGAATGCAGAGTTCCAAAGAATAGCAAGGAGAGACAAGAAAGCCCTCCTCAGTGATCAGTGCAAAGAAATAGAGGAAAACAATAGAATGTGAAAGATGTGAGATCTCTTAAAAAAATTAGAGATACCACGGGAACATTTCAAGCAAAGATGGGAACAATAAAGGACAGAAATGGTATGGACCTAACAGAAGCAGAAGACATTAAGAAGAGGTGGCAAGAATACACAGAGAACTGTACAAAAAACATTTTCATGACCCAGATAACCACGATGCTGTGATCACTCACCTAGAGCCAGACATCCTGGAATGGGAAGTGAAGTGGGCCTTAGGAAGCATCACTACAAACAAAGCCAGTGGAGGTGATGGAATTCCAGTTGAGCCCTTTCAAATCCTAAAAGATGATGTGAAAGTGCTGCACTCAATATGCCAGCAAATTTGGAAAACTCAGCAGTGGCCACAGGACTGGAAAAGGTTAGTTTTCATTCCAACCCCAAAAAAGGCAATGCTAGAGAATGCTCAGACTACTGCACAATTGCACTCATCTCACATGCTAGCAAAGCAATCCTCAAAATTCTCTAAACCAGGCTTCAACAGTACATGAACTGTGAACATCCAGATGTTCAAGGTGGATTTAGAAAAGGCAGAGGAACCAGAGATCATATTGCCAACATCTGTTGGATCATCGAAATAGTGAGAGTTCCAGAAAAACATCTACTTCTGCTTCATAGACTATGCTAAGTCCTTTGATTGTGTAGGTCACACCAATCTGTGCAAAATTCTTGAAGAGATGGGAATACTATACCACCTGATCAGCCTCCTGGGAAATCTATATGCATATCTAGATGCAACAGTTAGACCTGGACATGAAACAACAAACTTATTCCAAATCGGGAAAGGAGTCTGACAATATACAAGTCTGTATATTGTCACCGTGAGTATTTAACTTATATGCAGAGTATGTATTGAGAAATGCTAGACTGCATGAAGCACAAGCTGGAATCAAGATTGCCTGGAGAAATATCAATAACCTGAGATAGGCAGATGGCACTACTCTTACGGCAGAAAGTGAAGAAGAACTAAAGAGCTTCTTGATGAAAGTGAAAGAGGAGAGTGAAAACGTTGGCTTAAATCTCAGCATTCAGAAAACTAAGATCATGGCATCCAGTCCCATCACTTCATGACAAATAGATGGGGAAACAGTGGAAAAAGTGACAGACTCTATTTTTGGGTGTTCCAAACCACTGCAGATGGTGACTGCAGCCATGAAATTAAAAGGCACTAGCTTCTTGGAAGTAAAGTTATGATCAGCCTAGACAACATATTAAAAAGCTGAGACATTACTTTGCCAACAAAAGTCCATCTAGTCAAGCTATGGTTTTTCCATTAGTCGTGTGTGGATGTGAGAGTTGGACTATAAAGAAAGCTGAGTGCCAAAGAATTGATGCTTTTGAGCTGTGGCATTGGAGAAGACTCTTGAGAGTCCCTTGGACTGCAAGGAGATCTAACCAGTCCATCTTAAAGGAAATCAGTCCTGCATATTCATTGGAAGGACTTAGGCTGAAGCTGAAACTCCAGTACCTAATGTGAAGAGCTGACTCATTGGGAAAAAAACCCTGATCCTGGGAAATATTGAAGATTGGAGGAGAAGGGGATGACAGAGAATGAGATGGTTGGATGGCATCAGTGACTCAATGGACATGATTTTGAGTAAACTCCAGGTTTTGGTGACAAACAGAGAGGTCTGGTGTGCTTCAGTCCGTGGGGTCACAAAGAGTCAGACATGACTGAGGAACTGAACTGTATTAATCAAAAAACATACCAGATCTATACAGTCCAAATGTATACACATTGACAGAGACAAATGAACACACATCCAATGCACACACAATGCACCCTTCCTGCACATTTTAAATACATTTTAAAATACTTATTAAGTAATATACATTGTGTTGGCAAAATAATACTAATCATAAGAGGGTAAGATAAATTCACTAAAGGCAAGATTATTAGGGATATTTAATTTTATTGCTGTCAGCAAAGAGTTTACCAATTTTAAATAAGTGAATATTTCAGTGTGAATTCATTTTCATTTCTCACATAATTTTTACTTAGTTTGCATGTCAAAGTTTCACATGGACAAATGAAAAATGCAGAACGAAATGAAGATGTGCCAAATTATATATATACACAATCTGAATGCTTGGTTGTATCTGACTCTTTAAAACCCCATGGACTTCCCCCCTCCAGGTTACTCTGTCTTGACATTTCCCAGGCAAGTATACTGGAGTGGGCTGCCATTTCTTTCTCCCTGAGAAAGTCAGGAAGATCCCTGACTCAGTGGTTGAACCCGCGTCTCTTGTGTCTCCTGCATTGGCAGCAGATTCTTTACCAATGAGCCACCTGGGAAGCCTAATTATAGATATAGTCTTACATATCCAATAAAATGAGAGAAAAATATGTTTATTAAATAGTAATGTGATACTTAGTCTGAGAGATTTGTGTTTTAGCTCAGAGCACAAAAGCAATTTAGAAGTAATAACATCTTCTAACAGCCTTACTCAGATATAGGATATGGCAAACTTCACAAACTGTCTGATTCTTATACCAGATAGCAGATTTAATTAGAATTTGGTTAAATTTCAGTATGTCTCCTTTTTTAAAATTTCAAGCATTTATCATTACTAACTCTAATCGACATTATGCTCATGATGTCATGGAAATTTCTATCCTTAAAAGTGTTGTTCCAAGATCAATACTCATTAAATATAGTGTTATGAATATTAAGATTAGTCCATAAAATATGTTGCATTTGTCTGTAATTCAGTGGACTGTACTCAACTAGCTTTAACCATCTATTAATCAAGATAATACAATTCTTGCAGAGCTTTTTTAAGGGAAAATGAATTAATAATTTTTGTCTGGGAACTTCTAGGCATAGTGTTTTTAATTTTAGGTTTCTCAATACCATAAGCTTTATCATTTAAGTCCAGATTTTATTTTTCCCTACGTTTCTTCCTCAGTTCACTTAAATGTGTCTTGTATGTTGGTTTGTTGACTATCTGTAGATATAGAGATATAAAAATGATGTAGAATCACATTCTACTTAATATTGTGATATTATTTTATAGTAAGAAATAAAAATAGAAGAAAAATAAAAATGCAAATGTATTTTTAGCAATAAATATTAAATATATGTATTCCTAAAAATTATTCAATGATATAGAAAAAACTTTACCAAAGATGCTAGGAGGAAAAAACAAGCAAACAGGATATAAAATTTTGTGTACAGTAGCTTATAAAATTGTGTTATTTAGTATACACAGATATATACCTTTATGCATATATAATGTACTAGAACTCATAGATAAAATAGGTAATGACTTCAGTCTTAGCTGAGTTCTTTGATGAGTTAATTTAACCATCTGATCCTCTTTGCCACATTTGCCTTGATTTCTAAGTTCCTTTCAGTGTTATATTTTTATAGTCTCTGTACTCTAATTATAGTTTATCCCTTCCTGACTCTATACAAACATTAATTATATCCCTTCTACATTTTGGAAACACTTCTAGTCCCAGTATATTGGTGAACAATACAAAGTATATGTCAATCATGGAAGCAGTGCAGGGACTGATCAGCATTTTGTTATAAGGGTCAAACACTAAGCATCTCTGCTGCATAGCCTTTGTTTTGCTTGTTTTCTTGAATCTCTTTACAAATGTAGAAACATTCTTAGCTCATGGGCCATACAAAAGGGGCCATAGGTCATTTTATGGCACAGACGTCATAGTTTCCCAACCCCTGTACAGCTCAGCAGTATCCTTAGAGATTGCTTGGTTGTCTTTATAAGGATTGAGGCACTTTTTGATGAAGGGTCAAATATGCCAGACATCCTACATAAAGAAAGACTATCTAAAAAAGTGAAAATTAGTCCTGAGTGTCCAATAAGATTTCTAAATATCATATCAGTCATATATATGAAACACTGATCACAGTGATCCAAACCTAACTTTATCTTACAAATGAACACAAACTATTTTTGTTAAGATTTTAATATTTACTCAAATTTTTAAGAATAAAACTAGTATGTTAAAAACGAGGATAGAACTTTTTTGTTGCTGTTATTGGGGGTTATTTCTAAAAGTTGTTAATCAGAAACCTTGCACATAGAAATTAAATTAGAAATACAGTGTACTTTCATCTGTCTCCACTTATAACTATCACAATTTTTTTCTTAGGAACAGGAATCTATGTCTTTGCTGCTTCTAATGTAATATTGTTTTAAATGATTCTTGTTTTACTTTTTATATTATAGAAAAGAATCATATTTGTGCACTCAGTCATACATACATATGCACACACGAATGTTATTATGTGTTATATTATTTTGAATTCAATTTCACAATGGGGTTTAGTATTTTAATGTAAATTCTGCTATAATTTATTCTAAAATAAATGATTTTAGTACACTTAAAAGAACATAAATTTACCCATCATGATCACTGAGAAACAAAAACTGACCTAATATTCATCTAGCAATAAAGCCTCACAAAATATTATTGTATTATTCTTACTTATATGTCCACTTTTTTAACCTATATGGTATTAGGTCTCTTTTCTCATTTCACCTGTTCACTTATTTAAAATTAGTTCACTTTCTTTCTAGCATCTGTGAAGCAAATACAGTTGTAATATTTTGTACTTTAGGGACATATCAGAGGTTTAACCATCTTAGAATCATATATGATTTACTAGTTATCTTTCTATAATTAAATTATCTCTAATGAATGACTGATAATTTGGGTAGGAAGAAAAATCATTGATATGTAAGTGGTAACTTTAACATTCCTTTTACCTTTATTTTCACTCATTAAACAACAGCAATAAAACCCAAAGCAACAACAAAGTACAGCTGCCTCCCCATACCAGAATAAATAAGATCATCTAATAGTAAATTCAAGCTTGTGTCTTTCTACCTCTATATTTTATTACTGGGTTGGATACTTCCACATGAAATTGTGGAGTTTTGGTTGGGATTAGTTTAATATCCTAGCATGGAGCCTTCTAGTGACCTCAAGAGAGATGAAATTACAAGAAAGTTCAGAGATACAGAGTCATTAGGTGAAAAAGGATATCAGCTAACGAGTCTCATGTGGTTAAAAAGTACCTACTACTATGAAATTTATGAGGTTAGATTCTTTTTTAGAATCTCTTTTGGTTTCAGTTCAGATTGAAAAGAAGATAGTACAGTTCAAGGTACTCTAGAAGTTATTCTTGTGACTCTCAACTTCTAAATGGAATCAATTTAATAGCCATTCCAAAAATTAAAATCATGTTTCTTCTTCCAACAATTCTGTCAGACACTTTTCTATGTTTCACCTATACATTAGGGAACAAACAAAAGAGGTATCTGATCTTGTGGGACTTACATTTTTGTGTAAATGGTAGGAGATAGGAATGGAGAGATAATTAACAAATGAGAATATAATTTAAAAAGTTAAGCTTAGAAGTAAGTCAGAAAGAGAAAGACAAATACCATATGACATAATTTATACGTGGAATTTAAAATATGACACAAATGACAGAAGAGGAATAGTTCCACAGACATAGAGAACAAACTTGTGGTTGCCAATAAGGAGGGGGTTGGGAGAGAGATGCTGGAAGAGGTTGGGGTTAGCAAACGTAACTTCTATACAGAACAGATGAACACCAAGGACCTGCTGTATAGCACAGCCAACTGTATTCGACATGTGTAATAATATAGAATGGAAAAGAATGTAAAAAAGTGTATGTATATATGCGTAAGTATATATGGCTTCCCAGGTGGTGCAATAGTAAAGAATCTGCCTGCCAATGCATGAGATGCAAGAGATGTGGGTTGTATCCTTGGGTCAGGAAGATCCCTTGGAGTAGAAAATGGCAATCTGCTTTATTTAGTATTCTTGCCTGGAAAATTCCATGACTGAGGAGTCTGGTGGGCTACAGTCCATGAAGTTGCCAAAAGCTGGACATGACTGAGCACACATACATACACATGTATAACTGAATCACTGTGCTGTACAACAGAAATTAACACAACATTGTAGATCAGCTATACTTCAATTAAGTTTAATATTTCATGCTAAAAAAAAGTAAATATGAGAGTCTGGAAGACCCGATAATTGGTCAAGGAAGGTTTCATTGAATTAGTGATGTTTGAGCTTAAACCTTAAACACAGAAAGGAACCAGCCATAACAAGACTTCCTTTGCAGAGGAAGTGCCAGTGCAAAGGCCTTACGGTAAAAAGAAACAAAACAAAAAACAAAACTCAGTATTGCTCCATAAGGAGCATGAAATTTCAGTCACAGAGTCACTGACATTTACAGATACACAAAATACATAAACTTCATAACGTGAACATATATTTGTTTATAAATATCTGTTGAATGAACAAGTAGTTTACATATGGGTAATGAGGAAAAGAAAGGTTATCACTAATTCCTATGTTTGGGAATTGAAAAACCGTATCAATGTGGATGGTGATGCCATTTACTAAGAAGAATATAGGACTGTTGTAGTTCTTTCATTTTAGTAATCTGCTGCTGTTACTCCACTGTTTTCTGAATTCCAGAGTTGAAGATACTGAAACTGAGACACTGTTGTATTTTAGTTTTAGAGATATATTTTCTCTTGGATGGAAACTCCTAACATTTTAGCTTTTTTTCAAAGTTGATGAATTTTATCAGGATACGATTAGTTATAAAGCGTTTCACCACAATCTTGTTTGGAACTGAATTGACCCTTTAAGCTAGAAGTCTCATATTTAAAAGTAGTTCATTCCATTGTTTATGGATGAGAATTGAACATGGAAACATTTCAGCTAAATCCCAGAATAACTTGACCAATTATCATGTATTTTTACTTGAAGAAATAGTTGAACATAACATTTCTGTAGTAAATTGCCTTTAAAAGAAAAACAATGAGAAATTTATCTTAATAGCATTTTATATATGCATTTCAAATTTTTGAGGCATAAAATACATAACATAAATTAAATACTGTTAATAATATGTTGAAAAAATTAAGCTCAATATGTAAGAGCTTACATATTAAATAAGAATATGGAAACAGCATATCTATATAAAAAAGTTGATATATTTACAGGATATTATAATTCCATATATGTTGTTTAGATGTTAGAAATAGCTATTTTAGAGTTTAAAAGTTTGTTTCACTAGATGAATTCTTAGGAAACATATTCCCTGTTGCAGTAGTATAAACTTAATTTCTCCATTCTTTTATTTTTCCTCCAGAAATCTCTTCTGTTATCTTCTTTGTTAACTTTAAAAAATTATATGCCTGAAATTTAGACTCTATAAACCTATTTTGATGAAATGTTTCTCTTGTGTCTGTTTTTATGTATGAAAAATTCCTCATATATTTTCCCTCATATAGTATATATTGTCCCCATATATTTCCTCATATATTATTTTTAAAGAAGCAGTCTTCAGAGAGTTCCCCTGGGAAGACAAGTTAACTTAGAGTTGTGTGGCTTATTTCCTTATTATTAAGTGTATTTAAGTTGATATAACTAGGGAAGACTAATCTGATATTAAGTGCAGCACCTTGGAATGTTCCCCCCACATGATTTCATAGAAAACATGGGTAACATTGTAAATTTTAGAATAGCTAAATGGAATATGAAGTAGAACAAACATGCAAACAAATGTTTCAGAACAAACAAACCAGGTCTCTCACTGAAACTGAAGGATCAAGTTGGAATTTTGGGAATGGAAAGAAATAATACAGTAGAAGGAAAAAGCTTGAATTGAGAAGGGCCATGAAATAAGGGCATTTATTGAGTCCTTCTCTAGCATTTATTGCCACCAAAATATCATTGATTTCCCTTTGAGAAAGTCAATCCTTTTCCACTGTGTCAAATTCAGAGTGTGCTGGAAGGAGGGAATTAGTGCGAAGGTCACTTGGAGCTACATTGGTTAGTCCCCATCAAGAGAAGAAAATCAATCCTTCAACTCTCTGGACATAATAATCTTTTCAGTTATGGGCAAGTGACCTAATTCAAGTCAACAAGGGTAATAGAATCCAACAATTTGCACATAAGACACCAGAAATATCTCCACTTATCCCTTGCTTATGAAAGAAGAATATGCCTCTTAACTGACGAAACATTAAGATAAAGTAAAAAATCCTAGGAAGCAGATCAGAGATAGAAATTCTTCCAAATATGTTTTAATAACTGTCTAAAATTGTTAGAACCACCCTTACATATGATTTTTGTGGCAGTTAATATCTTTCTCTCAGTGTTTAAATATATTTCATTAGGTTTCTACTATTAAATGCATTCTAATTTATACTGAACTTCAGGGAAGAAATATATATGTGTGTGTGTGTGTGTGTGTGTGTGTGTGTATACCCATATATGTACAATACCGATCATCTCTCTGTCTACAAAAAGAGAGTGAGAGAGAGTACTATGAGGGGAAAAAAAGCAGGTCTCATATGAGAGAAAAAAACAGGCATAATAACAATGCATTGCAGGAAAAAATAACCATGAGAAGTAAAAAGATACAGAAAAATAGAAAGGAGAGTTTAATACACATTATGAAAGATACAAGAAAGATAAATATGGAATAAAAGGAGTTAGGAAGTTTTACAAAAAAGTAAAGAAAATCCTTCAGTATATGTTCTGCTTGGAACAAATGGACTATGTGCCTCCAGGACTCATTTGTTTAATGCATTATATCTTATTTTTTGAAAAAAGGTCTTGTCTAATAATTGCTCCGACTTTTTTCAATGTTCAAACTAGTCAGATATTGAATTTTTATTGTCTCAAATAAAGCAAAGAGTGAAACATACCTGCAAGAAGACTAAAATTATTCAAACCTGTTACTGTGATTACTTTGATGCATTCTTGAATGTTCAATAAATATGACCTGTTGTTTATTAGGATAATATGTTCAAAGAAACATTTTTGTACAAATAAAAAACCTCAAATTAGCACAAATAACTTTTCTGGAGTTGGTAAGCTCCCTATTACAAGAAATACTCAAGGTTTATCATGAATAGAAATATTTATATATATGGTGGTGGTTTGGGTTGCCAAGTCTGTCCGACTCGTGACTCCAAGGACTGTAGCCTGCTGGGCTCCTCTGTCCTTGGAATCCTCCAGGCAAGCATAGTGGAGTGAGTTGCCATTTCCTTCAACAGGGGATCTTCCTGACCCAGTAATGGAATCCAGGTCTCCTACCTTGCAGGCAGATTCTTTGCCTACTGAGTCAGGAGGGAAGCCCTATTTATATGTATATGTGTATGTATTTACACATATAAATGAGCTGAGCTAGATTGCATATTGTAGTAGGTATTGAAATATAGTGGCCTGCAAGATTTGATTATAAGTAAGAAAATGTCAGAAAAGAAACCGCCCTTCAGTAATAAATACCAAAATATAATTGTTCTATTCTGGGCATTAACAGACACCATTTTTCATATCAAGAATAAAATTAGAACAAAGTGCCATATTTCTCAAGTATAAAAGATAACTAGGATGACTCCAGAGCACCATTAGTTTCTTTGCTGTCAGCAAAATCAGCAGGGGTATCAGCCAGGAATGCTGTAGCTAGTTAGAAGCATACGTGTTTCTAGAAAAGAACATCTTCTAAAGTGAGATATTTTAGTTCATCCTGCAAAATTTACATTCTAAATATGGACATGAGTAAGCTTGGCTTTAGCAATTACTAAATAGCAATTACTAAATCCCAAGGGGATTTGAGACTCTGTGTGTGCAGGGAAGTTATTGATGACAAAAATTAAAATCATTTTATCAAGGGAGAACTAGCTCAGGTATTGCTGAAATTACACATCAAGGTATATTGTGTCTTGCACTAAATTGGAGTTAGCCTTTTGAGTATAAACAAGTGTATTTTATCTGAAGAATCTTGCTTGAAAATAAAGATACATGTGCATGTATATATATTTTGACATACATAAATATGCATACACATGTATATATACACATATATAAATGTATGTTATATTCAGTATAGTGTTTTATGGAATAACCTACATTTTACTAATTATCTAAACTTATTTTACAATTCATGAATCATCTAAAATTTATAAAAGGCAGTAGGACAATTAAAATACCTGCCTCATAGTTATGTTTTTAATAGTTATCATAGAGGAAAATATTTCATACAAAGGGAAGAAAATTTTCATAAAGACTGATTATTATCATCTTAAGTAGATCAAAAGCACACAGTACTATTTTAAATCTATATTACTTAAGGCAATTTAAACATTAGTAAAATATCATTATGATTTTAAATAATAATATGTACATGTCTACAAAAACTAGCTCAGGAACAATAAAAGTGAAAGGAATGGGACATTTTGAAGAGTCTAAAATAATTTGGTAAATTAAATGCAACTTTGTACACCCAGAATAATAATTACCTTTCATGAAAAAAAAAAAAAAAAAAAAAAGAAACTGGTTGTCTATTTCATACAGGAAATATTTCCAATATCATAAACCAATATTCTTAGATTTCTGTCACTTTATATTCTTATTTACTCTTGTGACTGGTTAGAATCTCCAACTTTTCCCATTCTTTCTATATATCTGTGGCTACAATTCTGAAAATAATCAGAAATTATGCGAAAAATAATGATATAAATATTAGCAGTCACTGCTGCAGCTGCTGCTAAGTCTCTTCAGTCGTGTCCGACTCTGTGCGACCCCATAGACGGCAGCCTACCAGGCTCCTCTGTCCCTGGGATTCTCCAGGCGAGAACATTGGAGTGGGTTGCCATTTCCTTCTCCAATGCATGAAAGTGAAAAGTGAAAGTGAAGTCGTTCAGTCGTGTCCAACTCTTCAGCGACCCCATGGACTGCAGCCTACCAGGCTCCTCTGTCCATGGGATTTTCCAGGCAAGAGGACTGGAGTGGGTTGCCATTGCCTTCTCCTGTAGCAGTCACTAGGTGTTCACTTTCTCCTTATATGACAGTACTTTTTAGTATTTAATACCAATAAATATTGTCTCTTATTACTACTTTCATCAGTCCTGTAAAATAGGCACCTTCTGAGGTGCAGTGGGAGGTTAGGGTAAGGAACACAGGAATCTGCAGAGTGGAGAGGAGGAGTGTAATAAGTGTATATTTGTGTGTGTGTGTGTGTGTGTGTGTGTGTGCGCGCGTGTGTGTGTATGATATATGTGCGCATGCATAGGTATTTATGTGGAGAAATCGATCAGGAATATTTAAAGGGGGAAGATCATTTAGACTTGACATTATACAATAATTTCAGAGAGGAATTATAACTATGATAAACAATACATAAAAATGTATTAGGGCATTGTGGATCTTACTTTCCAATCCTCTCCCCACCCCACAACTCATACCAGTTATAAAGTTTCAGGTTAATTTTGGCAAAGATACAGAATGTACAGACTCTAGGTTGTTATACAGAACAGAGGCTGAGGCAGATTATACTCATGAGACTCTCTTGACCTGTTTTCATCAAAGTTACTGTGCTGCAGATTACAATTCCTGCTATAGCTGAGAATGAAGCTAATTTTTTGTCTTACCCTGACTTTTCAGAATCACTGTAAGTTATATACTTTTGAAACGCCCTACAAATTTCCTACTTGGACTTGCTCTACCAGTATGAATCTCGACTGGCTTATCAAAGCAATATTTTCATTGAGAGAATAGTGAGACTTGTGGACACAGTCAGTGACAAGGACTCATGAACTATACCTCCTAGTTAGAGAGTTTCCACTAACAGATTCAAACACACAGTGTGTTGCTAGTATATACAGAATGAGGGGTTGTGATAGCTGAATGGGTCGAATGAGTAAAAGTGGATAAGGAGTTGTGTTTGCATCTGCACATGGTGGGAGCTATTGTATATTTTTAAGAAAGGAAGGGCAGGATAAAATATTCAAAATTAAAAAAAAAAAAAAAAAAAAAAACCTTTCTCTAATTGAAGTATAGAAGATAAAAAAAAGGAGAGATTAGAAGTAAGGATAAATTTGAAATCTGTTGGTGCTCTGCCTTGGTTCAGGGTGCGATGGTAATAGCTTAAAACTAAGGAAAAGGTGATAGAGAATGGTTATGCATTTGTCAGATTAACACTTGCTAGATGGGACACTAGGTGCCAGATGGTGAGCAGGGGTTCAACATGCTGTTTCAACAGACCACAAGAGTAAATTGAAATAGGGAAGCTTATTGCTCACAGGTCCTGAAGAAGTACATGGCATGCCTTGAGGGGGTCACATAGGGAGGTCAAAGAAGAGTGCAGACAGAGAAACACATAGACAGGATCTGGGGTACATGCCTTTATTAGGTTCCCTGAATGAAGTGCTTGCAGGTTCCCAGGCTAACGACAGATTGGCCAACTCAAACTCAAAGGTCTTGGTAAATCCATGGCAATTTTACCAAAACCTTAATTCCCATGGACAGAGGAGAGAGTTGCAAGAGTTGGACGACACGACTTAGCAACTAAACCACAACCATGGCAGTCTGAATCAAAGGCATTCATGAGGGGAAGGCATTAGATGGCAGGAGGGACTGTTCATCACAGAAATGTTGGGAAAGTCCTATCAGGAACTTTCATTTACTTGTGACTGCATGCTGCTCTCTAGGGCATGCATAAGTAGCTAGTGTTATTTAAAGTCATTGCAGGCCAGTTGACCAAAGAAAATGAGTGCTCAGGAAGCAGTACTGTCTAGCAATTTAGCTAAACTCTCTATAAGAGCAGAGAAATATGTATGGGTGGGCATGGAGAGAAAATGGGATTCAGGGTTTGGCACAACATTGGAGAGAGACTTCACTGATCATACAACCCATTGGAAAGACTATGATGAAAGATGGGGTAGAACTGATGATAAAGCTTGCTTAAAATATCAGAGTTGATGCTGAAATCAAGCATCAGTAATGTGCATAATTCAGGCCAAATTAAGCCCTCTTAAAACTGAAGTTCAGAGGTCCATTTATTAGGATGTGTCAATTTTTAAAATTCCTTTTATGATAAGTTTTCTTGTGTATAGTAATCCAGAAGCTTGTAGTTCTCTTTGATATAAGAATGGTTTGCTGAAATTTTATTTTCTGAAACATTCAACTCTGGGCAAATATCAGAGTGCTGGACAGATTTCAACAGCAGTCTCTGGGATCATCAAATTCTCCCATGAAAATGATCCCCCTGAATTGACTTGGCTTGTCAAAGACATATAAGCAATATATATATATATATATATATATATATATATATATATATAAAATATGACAATCAAGTTGCTCAGTTAGCTGGTGGGGAAAATCTTGGAATAGTCACAGAATGCTTACATTGTAAATTCCCTAGTCCTTTACTTCTGACATGTACCTGTGTATTTTACTATTTATTTAACAAAGTCATAGCCTTCAAAATTTACTTACAGAGGCTCAAGGAATGTATGTGTTTGTGTGTGTGTGTGTGTGTATTTGGTCACTTAGAATGTCAGAAACATAAAAGATTCTAAAATTGAAATTAGGAATAAATGAGCAATTTTCCTTAGCTATCTATCCTATATTATTTTCACCATAAACCTGTGTTTGGAACACTGGGCTCTTGTGAACAGTTGTCTCCTATTACACTCTTATTTTTCGTCTATACCATTTATTTAAAATCCTATATATCTATGCTGTCTACAAGAGACGCACCTCAAAACACGAGACACATACAGGCTAAAAGTGAAGGGCTGGAAAAAAATATTTCACGCAAACAGAGAACAAAATAAAGCAGGAGTCGCAATACTCATATCAGATAAAATAGACTTTCAAATAAAGGATGTGAAAAGAGACAAAGAAGGACACTACTTAATGATCAAAGGATCAATCCAAGAAGAGGATATAACAATTATAAATATATATGCACCTAACATAGGAGTACCACAATATGTATGGCAAATGCTAATGAGTATGAAAGATGAAATTAATAGTAACACAGTAATAGTGGGAGACTTTAATACCCCACTCACAACTATGGATACATCAACGAAACAGAAAATTAATAAGGAAACACAAACCTTAAATGACACAATTGACCAGCTAGACCTAATTGATATCTATAGGACATTTCACCCCAAAACAATCAACTTCACCTTTTTCTCAAGTGCACACGGAACCTTCTCCAGAATAGATCACATCCTGGGCCACAAATCTGGTCTTGGAAAATTCAAAAAAATTGAAATCATTCCAGTTATCTTTTCTGATCACAGTGCAGTAAGATTAGATCTCAATTACAGGAAAAAAATTGTTAAAAATTCAAACATATGGAGGCTAAATAACACCCTTCTGAATAACCAACAAATCATAGAAGAAATCAAAAAAGAGATCAAAATATGCATAGACATGAATGAAAATGAAAACACAACAACCCAAAATCTATGGGACACTGTAAAAGCAGTGCTAAGGGGAAGGTTCATAGCATTACAGGCTTACATCAAGAAATAAGAAAAGAGCCATATAAATAACCTAACTCTACACCTAAAGCAATTAGAGAAGGAAGAAATGAAGAACCCCAGGGTTAGCAGAAGGAAAGAAATCTTAAAAATTAGGGCAGAAATAAATGCAAAAGCAACTAAAGAGACCATAGCAAAAATCAACAAAGCTAAAAGCTGGTTTTTTGAAAAAATAAGCAAAATTGACAAACCATTAGCAAGACTCATTAAGAAACAAAGAGAGAAAAACCAAATTAACAAAATTAGAAATGAAAATGGAGAGATCACAACAGACAACACTGAAATACAAAGGATCATAAGAGACTACTACCAGCAGCTCTATGCCAATAAAATGGACAACTTGGAAGAAATGGACAAATTCTTAGAAAAGTATAACTTTCAAAAACTGAACCAGGAAGAAATAGAAGATCTTAACAGAGCCATCACAAGCAAGGAAATCGAATCCATAATCAGAAATCTGCCAGCAAACAAAAGCCCAGGACCTGATGGCTTCACAGCTGAATTCTACCAAAAATTTAGAGAAGAGCAAACACCTTTCTTACTCAAACTCTTCCAGAAAATTGCAGAAGAAGGTAAACTTCCAAACTCATTCTATGAGGCCACCATCACCCTAATTCCAAAACCAGACAAAGATGTCACAAAAAAAGAAAACTACAGGCCAATATCACTGATGAACATAGATGCAAGAATCCTTAACAAAATTCTAGCAAACAGAATCCAACAACATATTAAAAAAATCATACACCATGACCAAGTGGGCTTTATCCCAGGAATGCAAGGATTCTTTAATATCTGCAAATCAATCAATGTAATACACCACATTAAGAAATTGAAAGATAAAAACCATATGATTATCTCAATAGATGCAGAAAAAGCCTTTGACAAAATTCAACACTCATTTATGATTAAAACTCTCCAGAAAGCAGGAATAGAAGGAACATACCTCAACATAATAAAAGCCATATATGACAAACCCACAGCAAGCATTACCCTCAATGGTGAAAAATTGAAAGCATTTCCCCTGAAATCAGGAACAAGACAAGGGTGCCCACTCTCACCACTACTATTCAACATAGTGTTGGAAGTTTTGGCCACAGCAATCAGAGCAGAAAAAGAAGTAAAAGGAATCCAGATAGGAAAAGAAGAAGTGAAACTCTCTTTATTTGCAGATGACATGATCTTCTACATAGAAAACCCTAAAGACTCTTCCAGAAAATTACTAGAGCTAATCAATGAATATAGTAAAGTAGCAGGATATAAAATTAACACACAGAAATCCCTTGCATTCCTATATACTAACAATGAAAAAACAGAAAGAGAAATTAAAGAAACAATACCATTCACCATTGCAACAAAAAGAATAAAATACTTAGGAGTACATCTACCTAAAGAAACAAAAGACCTATACATAAAACTATAAAACCCTGATGAAAGAAATCAAAGAGGACACAAACAGATGGAGAAACATACCGTGTTCATGGATTGGAAGAATTAATATTGTCAAAATGGCTATTCTACCCAAAGCAATCTATAGATTCAATGCAATCCCTATCAAGCTACCAACGGTATTTTTCACAGAACTAGAACAAATAATTTCACAATTTGTATGGAAATACAAAAAACCTCGAATAGCCAAAGTAATCTTGAGAAAGAAGAATGGAACTGGAGGAATCAACCTGCCTGACTTCAGACTCTACTACAAAGCCACAGTCATCAAGACAGTATGGTACTGGCACAAAGACAGAAATATAGATCAATGGAACAGAATAGAAAGCCCAGAGATAAATCCACGAACCTATGGACACCTTAGCTTTGACAAAGGAAGCAAGGATATACAATGGAAAAAAGACAACCTCTTTAACAAGTGGTGCTGGGATAACTGGTCAACCACTTGTAAAAGAATGAAGCTAGAACACTTTCTAACACCATACACAAAAATAAACTCAAAATGGATTAAACATCTAAATGAAGACCAGAAACTATAAAACTCCTAGAGGAGAACATAGGCAAAACACTCTCTGACATGAATCACAGCAGGATCCTCTATGACCTTTATTTCCAGAATATTGGAAATAAAAGCAAAACTAAACAAATGGGACCTAATGAAACTTAAAAGCTTTTGCACTACAAAGGAAACTATAAGTAAGGTGAAAAGACAGCCCTCAGATTGGGAGAAAATAATAGCAAATAGAAACAGAAAAAGGATTAGTCTCAAAAATATACAAGCAACTCCTGCAGCTCAATTCCAGAAAAATAAATGACCCAATCAAAAAATGGGCCAAAGAACTAAACAGACATTTCTCCAAAGAAGACATACAGATGGCTAACAAACACATGAAAAGATGCTCAACATCACTCATTATCAGAGAAATGCAAATCAAAACCACAATGAGGTACCATTATACGCCAGTCAGGATGGCTGCTATCCAAAAGTCTACAAGTAATAAATGCTGGAGAGGGTGTGGAGAAAAGGGAACCCTCTTACACTGTTGGTGGGAATGCAAACTAGTACAGCCACTATGGAAAACAGTGTGGAGATTTCTTAAAAAACTGTAAATAGAACTGCCATATGACCCAGCAATACCACTCTTGGGCATACACACCGAGGAAACCAGATCTGAAAGAGACACGTGCACCTCAATGTTTATCGAAGCACTATTTATAATAGCCAGGACATGGAAGCAACCTCGATGCCGATCAGCAGACGAATGGATAAGGAAGCTGTGGTACATATACACCATGGAATATTACTCAGCCTTTAAAAAGAATTCATTTGAATCAGTTCTAATGAGATGGATGAAACTGGAGCCCATTATACAGAGTGAAGTAAGCCAGAAAGATAAAGATCATTACAGCATACTATCACATATATATGGAATTTAGAAAGATGGTAATGATAACCCTATATGCAAAACAGAAAAAGAGACACAGATGTACAGAACAGACTTTTGGACTCTGTGGGAGAAGGCGAGGGTGGGATGTTTCAAGAGAATAGCATGTATATTATCTATGGTGAAACAGACCACCGGCCCAGGTGGGATGCATGAGACAGGTGCTCGGGCCAGGTGCACTGGGAGGACCCAGGGGAATCGGGTGGGGGGGGAGGTGGGAGGGGGGATCGGGATGGGGAATACATGTAACTCCATGGCTGATTCATGTCAATGTATGACAAAACCCACTGCAATGTTGCTAAGTAATTAGCCTCCAACTAATAAAAATAATTGGAAAAAAAATTAAAAAAAAATAAAACTCTTAAGTTCACAAAATAAATAAATAAATAAATAAAATCCTATCTTAGTTGATTCTAATTTGGTCTTTATTCACACTAATTATCATACTTTGCTTTTCTATCACACTTTTAACTTTTGTAGTGTTTAATAGTTAAGATTTCTCTCCACAGTCAATTTGATCAGCCCAGACTTGTGGGAGACAATCTATATTATATTGATGAATCCAAAATTTATTCCTCTAGCCCTGCATTTCATATTAATATATCTAATTATATAACTGAGTATTCAAAACTTATTTGATAAAAATCATCTCATCTGATTGATCTCATCACCCTGAAAGAATTCCGACGGTCATATGTGCCCCTAATATTCTACTTTGTCCTTTAATACTGATTGTTCAAGTCAGAATTAGGAATAGAGTTGACCCTTGAAAAATGTAATTTTTCATGTAATTTTATAGTTGGCCCTTCACATTCATAGTTCTTCCAAATTCTCAGTTTCAACCAACCACAGACACTATAATACTGAAATAATTTCTACTGAAGAATGTCTTCACATAAGTGGCCCTGTACACTTCAAACCTGTGTTGTTCAAGGGTCAACTGCTCTTTTAGACTATACTAGCACATATCATTTTATTCAATCAACATGTTCTGTTTTTAGCTTTTGTATTGCTTTAATGTCATTAATTTCACTGTAGTAACTACCACTTTATTTATTTGTCCTTTGACTGTATTTTTATTTTTAAAAAGTCCAAGATGTATAATAATGTGAACTATAATAAAGTTTTTTTCCCAGATAAAAACATTGAAATAGTTGTTTTGGATGAACATATTTTTCCTCCACATTCTGATTTGAATTTCAAGTTACTTACATTTTTTTTTCTCTCCACCATTTACATATGGCTTTCATGGTGGCTGTTCTCATCTATATCACACTCATGGAAGTGGAAAGAACATGAAGTATCATTTATGGAGTATTTTTAGTGTAATGACCAGAAGTGGTGCACACTATGTCAGCTCACATATAAAAAGTGATCCGTTCAGTTCAGTCTCTCAGTCATGACCGACTCTTTGTGACCCCATGGACTGAATATAGATAACTAAATATACATCTCTGGGTTTGAAAATCATAATTACTTGTACATTTGAAACATGAAAGAAATATAAAATGTTAAACCAGAGTTGATGTAATAAACTTCCTAGGCGTTGTGTAGGAAGCAGGTATTTAAGGGAAGAAGTAAGGGTTCTTCTGAGTAAAGAGAACTACAAACATTTAGTTTAGACAGCAAACTGAGCAAGGTTCATTGATGATGCTAGGGACATAGATTAGATTCTCTCACTCTTAATTAAAGTTTAACTTTTTATCTCTTACTATCATTGTTATCTTCTAATAGATCTCATTTTAATTCAAAATTACTGACTTCAGAAGTCAGGGGGAAATCAGCTTTATTATCAGAAATTAGGGCTTCCCTGATGGCTTAGACCATAAAGAATCTCCCTGCAATGCAGGAGACTCAGGTTTAATCCCTGGGTTAGGAAGATTCCCTGGAGAAGGAAATGGAATCCCACTGAATTCTTACCCGGAGAATTCCATGATCAGAGGAGCCTAGCAGGTCACAGTGGATGGGGTCACAAAGAGTTGTACACAACTGAGTGACTAACACTTTCACTAGAAATTAAATAAAACTGCCTATTATTACTGCTTCCCTTATTGTTTCTTCATGACTTTAACAAGATGACACTCTTAGTTTTTGTAAAGGAATAATTTTGGATCCAGGTCCAGAAGGACAAGTGGTAGTAATGGCAAATGAGTAAAAAAATGAAGAATAAGTGAAAGGAAGAAGGGATGCAAGCAAAAAATTGAGAGACTTTCTCACTCAGTGTAAGCAAGTCAAATATACAAAATATAGGAATGTATCTAATAAATACTGACCCAGTAAAATCAACAATTAGAACAGTAACTGCTCTTATAGAGAATACACTTTACATAATATTTGATTATACTTTTATGATGTAATAATATAGAACATTATGTAAGTGTAAGTGTGCAATGTGTCAATTTGATGTACTTATTTATTACAAAATTATTACCACTGCGGTGTTAGTTAACACCTCCATCACTTCACATAATTATCACTTCTTTTTTGTGGTGAGAACATTTAAGACCTACTCTCTTAGCAACTATATGTAAAAACAGTTTTGGTAACTATAATCATCATGCTGAACAGTAGAACATATTCATCTTATAACTGAAAGTCTGTACCTTTTGACCAACAACTTCCAGTTTCTCCTACCTGCAGCTCCTGGTAACTGTCATTTAATTCTCAAGTGTCTATGAGTTTGGCTTGTTCGGTTTACACATATAAGTTATATAATAAAGTATTTGTCTTTCTTTATCTGACCTATTTAACCTACCATAAGGCTGTCATGGTCCTTCCATGTTGTCACAAGTTTCAGAATTTTTTTTTGGTCTCATGGCTGAATAATATACTGTATCTTCTTTATCAATTTATCCATTGACAGATACATAGGTGTTTCTGTATCCTGGCTATCATGAATAATGCTACAATAAACTTGGGAGTGCAGATATCTCTTTGAGGTCCTGATTTAATTTCCTTTGAGTATATACTCAGAAGGAGGTTTGCTGAATCAAAAGATTTTAAAGATAATATATAAAAATATTTGACACATTGGGTGGTTTAGTTGCTATGTCATGTCCAACTCTTGTGACTCCATGGCCTGTAGCCTACTAGGCTCCCCAGCCCATAGTATTTTCCAGTCAAGAATACTGATGTGGGTTGCCATTTCCTTCTCCAGGGGATCTTCCCTTCCCAGGGATCGAACCTAGGTCTCCTGCACTGCAGGCAAATTCTGTACCAACTGAGCTATCAAGGAAGCACCATTGAAAAGAAGTTAATTTTAAGGTTTAGAAAACAGTGAATCCTGAAATAAAAATGCAATACATGGAATACAGTATAGTTTGGAAAGAATTAGAATTGAAATTTTCACTTACAATGCCTGCAGTTATAGAGTAAAAAAAATAATAAATAAGCAGTTAGCAGATATGGATGAATTTTTTTTACTCCAATGATGTGTGTTGTTTTCATTCATTTGCAGTAACAACAGTGCTGATGTGAACATTCTTACGCATATCTTGCTGTTTACTTAGTGTGAAATTTCTCAGGGATTTGTATTTAGAAATAAAATCAGTGTGTTTTAATTTTTTTTTTAATTTATTATTTTTTCAGACTTTATGTTTCTAAACTGCTCTATAATGTGTACACACCAAATTTACATCCCCATAGAGAGTGAAAAATTTACCGTATATTTTAACAGCTATCTATAGTATGAGGGCCTTTCCCTACCTTTAGCAATTTGATGAGTTTAAAGTGAAATCTCATGGCTTTATTTTACATCATCCATGTAGGGACCATTGACAAGCATGTGCCATGAATCAAAAGATACGACTGATACAATTCTGTGTGCTTGTGATCTAAAACAATAAGAGTTACGTTTTCAGCACAAAAACAACCAGGTAGGTCTGAATATGTCGAAGGAAATAAGTAAATGTAAGCAAAGACACGTTGTAAGAGAGCAAAGATACGATAAAGCAGTATAAGCAATCAGGAAAAGCAAGCCAATGCATTGAAAAGATGAATAAAAAGTAGTATGCACTAGAGATTGATAATTGAGAACAACAGAAAAAACCATGATTCGTAAGCATAATGCAGTATAGATTTTCAAAATTTCTTTGTAAATATTTAAAGCAAACTCATGTGAATGAATTTGTAATGAATAGATGATTAAAGTCACTAGTCCAAGCTAAGTTTTTATCAGACTTTCACAGAACAAATGATCACTCCATTTAAAACTGTTTCAAAAAGTGGAAAAGATAAATTAAAATATCATTACAGTATAGCTCTATAAAAAGTTGATTATAAGACTTTTTTCACAAGGAAAGCAGAAAGAATATTGTAGAAAAATTGCCTTGTGAACATAAATATATTATAAAATTGAGCCAATTGAACTCAGTAGTATTTAAAAACAAAATATTTCATGTTCAAGAAAGGAGGAAGTAAACTGTCATTATTTTTAGATGTGCTGTTCTGTGTGCTGTGCCTACTTAGTCGTGTCTGACTCCCATGGACTGCAGCCCGCCAGGCTCCTCTGTCCATGGGGATTCTCCAGGGAAGGATACTGGAGTGGGTTGCCATGCCCTCCTCCAGCGATATTCCCAACCCAAGGATCGACCTAGGTCTTCTGCATTGCAGGCAGATTCTTCACCATCTGAGCTCCAGGGGATGACATGATATTAAATAAAGAGAACCCTAACTAATATCAAATCACTGGGATAGGAGAATACATGCAGATTCATAGAAGCTTGTGGAAACATGGAAATTCAAGAAACTTTAACAAGGAAAAGGTTGATTAAACCTTAAGAATGAAAAGAAACAATTTATCTGGTTAGCTATCATGTTTCAGGTTTTACATCTGAAGTGTTTTTGTGTCTTCTTTCACTTTCATAAGTGTGGACACACCTGCCATCTTTACTAAAATCCTCAAGATACCCATTTCTCATTCAGGTATGGTTCTAATGTTTGTTTGGTATATATTAGGTGTCCCCCAAAATATATGTAGCATGAATTAATTGATGCTATCAGATAAAATGGGCTTCTGAGATGGTGCCAGTGGTAAAGAACTCGCCTGGCAATGCAGTAGACATAAGAGACCCAGGTTGGACCCCTGGGTTGGGAAGATCCCCTGGAGGAGGACATGGCAACCCACTCCCATATTTTGCCTGGAGAATCTCATGAACAGAGGAGCCAGGCGGGCTACAGTGCTTACGGTCCTAAGGGGTCAGACGCGACTGAGGTAACAGCATGCACACACGCACACCTCAGATAAACTAATTATGAACAATATGAATTAACACGAGTTTTCTCAGGAATTTTGCCCTGTTATGCATTTCCTATAGGGTCACACTGAGGATACTGAAGGAAAGTTACAGGTCTCAAAATAGCATGGAGTTAAAACTCCCCTCTAGGTCCTCCCCACCATTCTATGCAAAACAAAGAACTCTCCCATCCGAAGGAAAAAAATGGACATTAAGGCTGATTACGCCCAGCTCTTAGGCAGTCCAGCCTCTGGTCGATCTCCAGAATTCCTTGCCCCAGCCCTTTAAGAGATAACTACTCTGAACAACTTTGGAGAAGAACAGCGACCCCCCACCCCCCGCCCCCACTTCCACATATATGCCTGTATATACTTACTCTTTTCTTGGGTTAGTGCAGCAGCTCACTAGTCTGACCGCTGCCCCTTCTCGCCTCATTAAAGGTGATCTGTACCTGTAAAGTGCCGGTCTCCTTCTTTTTCTGAACCTCGCCTTCTCTAATTCCCTTACCTTACAGATACTGTTTAAAATCTTTTTTTTTTTTTTTTTTTTTTTAGTGGAGTGCAGTTTATTACACTGGCGGGCCCAAGGCAGAGTCTCCTCTTAGCCAAGGGCCCCTGTTTAAAATCTTAAGCAAGACATGAGTGGTGGGTACACCTTCAATTGTCAGATCTAATTGAAATGGACCCAGATGAGTTTTATGTTATTTTAATTATAACTCAATATAAAAATAATGAAGACCGGTCACTATGTCCAGGCCAAATTTGTGTATGCTGAAATACAGTATGCAACACGTGTCAGATGTGAGTGACTCTGGATTGCATGAAGAAAGATGGGTTAATGAATGGATAGGTGACTTCACACAGGACTGTCAGCAGTTTTTAGTTCTATTATGTAAAAATGCTAGTTTGTAATCACATCCTTTGTAGTTTGGGAAGTGTAATTTTGCCTATGCTTTGACAGACTATATCAAATTCTGATTCTGACCATTTTGTTGCTGGTTCAACAGAGTCACTTGTTAACATTGAACATTGCTCTGGAGGGTGTCAGGGAAGCAAGTGCCTGAGTCAGCTCTCACAGAGGTTTATGGGGCTATGCAGAAATATAGTTCTGAGGGGACTTGCTCACTCTTGGTTTTGAACACAAATACATAAATCCAGAAGGGAAAATAAACTGGGACTTATTTCCCTTTTTAAATCCACAGAAATGATTAATAAAATGCTAACAGACATTTCAATTATGTTGCAGTTATAGACTTTTATTGAAAGCATTTGATGACTTGAAAAGAAGTGACTATTTTCTTATCTGCATATGAGAGCTGATTGATTTTCAACAGTTTTTCTTTGATGAAATCAACACTACTTTTCTCTTCACAGACTATTTGCCTGTCAGAGTGAGCAAACATCCCATCAAATGATTGCATCACTTTTCATTTCCTTCTTAGTAGAATAATAGATTGTTGAGTGATAAGGTGGGAAAATATTCTAAAAAACAACTGTCTTTAGCTAAGAGGCACCGGTGGAATATTTAACTCCATTACCTGCTTGATCCTCTCATTCATACATAAAACTGCAGTTTCATTCAAGGCAGTACATTGTTTTTCCCATATCCTATTTTTAAATGAGTTAAAGAATAATGAACATTTGAGAAAGGAAAATCATCAGTTGAAATCACTTACATAGCTAAGAGCAAAGTGATTGACACATAGTATGCATTGCAAGTTTTATAATATATCAAAAAATTGCATGTATATAGGAACTTATACAAATGCATTATATATAGGAATATACATGTACATATAGATATGGATATAGTCTACATTTATAGTCCACAAGAGTGTGTGTATGCATGCATTCATATAGTGTATACTATATAGAGACATCATATACCTGTGTGTGTATATATATAGTGCATATCTATGTTTATAGATATGGTGCATGTTAACATGTGTATATGCACACACATACACACCCATATATTCTGAAATAGTAATGATTATATTTTATTCTTTGATCAATTAAAAATTGCTATTAACTCATAAACAATGTTATTGTTATTAAGGATGTTTTAAGCATTTTAAAATTCATAACTGATATTCTTTCTGAACATTGAAAATTGCCTATATAAATTTATATAGTTCTTGGGAAAAATGTATTATTCACATTATTCAGAATGTGTGTGAAAATTGCATATTTAACTTAATTCCCTAAAACATAGTATTCTCCAGTCTTCTTAAATAACAAAGTTTAATGTCCCCACAGATTGAATGCATACATACTGCACACTTCTTTAGTCGAATTTAATGCAGAGCTAGTCATGACTTGGAGAAGGAAATGGCAACCTATTCTAGTGTTCTTGACTGGAGAATCCCAGGGACGGAGGAGCCTGCTAGTCTTCTGTCTATGGGGTCACACAGAGTCGGACACGGCTGAAGCGACTGAGCAGCTGAGCAGTGCCTGAGATTTGATTTTAAAGTAAATGCTAAAACCCTTGCTATGACAGATGGACTCAGCAGCTTTAGAGTGGGCCCTGCTGTCTCTGTCACATGCTTGGCTGCCTTGTGTACACTCCAGCCCTTAAAGCAATAATGGTTCCTGTAGAGGCAAAAGGATAATGCACACCTCAAATAACTATAAATAGTGTGAGCCTGACTAATTAGGATGTACTCTCAGATTCTTAACCACTGGCATTTCACCTGAAAGTTGCCTCAAATGCTAAAAAGTTGAATAGACTAAAGTAGAGTGTCACATAAAAAAATTCTATAGATTTTATGCATATATTACATCTTTGCATTATATTCCTCTCTGATTTTCTATTTTTATCTGTAGTACTTCCATAATTGATAAATGAAATTTCTTGAAAACAGGGAATGTGTGTGTTGCTACTGCAGTGCCAGAATAAAACCACAGTTAACATTTTGGGAAACAGGAGTAATTTCATGTGTATATTTCTGAGGGAAAAAGATTAGAATACAGAAAATAGTTTTGGGTTTTGAAACAATTTAAGCCTTTTCCCCCCATATTTTCTATCATTTACCATCTATTCAGTAGACATATTACCTGTGTATATATGATAGCTGAAATTGTACATATACAATGTCCAAATAATTTGCTGATCAATAGAAAAGGGACAATCAAAATGAGACAGAAAAGAATTCTTTGCATCTTTGTAGACAGAATAAGTAGATACCTAGATAGAATTTATCTTTTTGCAAATAGTTGCCTATCATTATGTGGACATTATCTAAGATGTGAGAGACAAAGTTTAGGGAGACAAAATTAGCCCTTCCCTGATATAAGTATTTAAAGAACTTTAATTGGTCTTTCTTCACTTTTGCTATTTAATCAGTTATAGTATAATATGGTGAAAGTAGATACATAGCATGTCATACGAAGTGATAGATAAACATAAAAGATAAATATTTAGTCACAAATCAGATATAGTGGTCTAAGCCATTCATATTTTGTATGAAGGTAGAGTTCTCAAAGTCCTCTCAGCATCTCACAGAAAAGTGTGAAGACGTGTGCAGTGAGAGGACATGTGTTCAGTGGCAGATTCTGTGCTGCTTCTTCCACTTATAGGGCTTGCACTTCTATAGGGCATTTATAAGAACAACATTACTAGTGGAGAGAGAAGTGGCCTACGTGGGTACCAGGCAATATGGTTTACCTAGCAACTGTTTACAGTAGTTGTCTGAAAAATATCAGATTCCTCACACGTGGAAGATATGTATGTGAAAACCTGAGCTAAAATGAAATTCCTTCATAAGAAATCAGAAGCCGGTTGTACTAATTAGCTTATTGTCCAGGCACCTAGAGTGAGCTTCATGGGTCAATTTCAGGCAACACTGATATCCCTGGAATAATTAACTTAAACAGTTTAAGCATTGACATCTTTACCATTTATAGTTTTACACTATTGATTAAAGCCTCTAACATTATGTATTTTATAATACTTTAAATTCATGATCACATTATTATAAAAATTAAAATATGAGGTCTTATCTGTTATTTTAAGTGCATTCATTTACCCATTAAACTGACTCACTTATATTATTTTACACATATTTATCAGTATTACAGTCTCTGTAATGGCCACAATCTTATTATTACATGCTAATTAAATTGTTTCTATTTATTATTTGCAAAATAGTTACCACTTAATTATTTTCCCATTTAAAAAATTTAAAAAGGGGAAATATTAAAGAATAAATAAATAATAAAATAATTTTGGAACCCTAAAGAGGAATAGAAAGCAATAAAAGGAATCCAAATTGGGAAAAAAAGAAGTAAAACTGTCAGTGGTTGCAAATGACATAATGCTAGATATAGAAAATCCTAAAGATGCTACCAGAAATCTACTATGCTCATCAATAAATTAAGTAAAGTTGCTAGATTCATAGTTCATATAAATAAATCTGTTGCATTTCTCTATATTAATAAAGAAATATCAGAGAAACTAAGGAAACAATCCCATTTACCATCACATCAAAAAGAATAACTGGAATAAACCTGCCTAAGGTGGCAGAGCTATGGTTTTTCCAGTAGTCATGTATGGATGTGAGAATTGGACCTTAAAGAAGGCTGAGTGCCAAAGAATTGATCCTTTTAAATTGAGGTGCTGAAGAAGACTCTTGAGAGTCCCTTGGATAGCCAGGAGATCAAACCGGTCAATCCTAAAGGAAATCAACCCTGAATTTTCGTTGGAAAAACTGATGATGAAGTTAAACCTCCAATACTTTGGCCATCTGATGGAAAGAGCTGATTCACTGAAAAAGATCCTGATGCCGGGAAAGATTGAGAGCAGGAGGAGAACGGGGTGACAGAGGATGAGATGATTGGATAGCATCACCAGCTCAATGCACATGAGTTTGAGCAAGCTCCAGGAGATAGTGAAGGAAAGGGAAGCCTGTCACACTGTATCCCATGGGGTAGCAAAGAGTCAAACATGACTTCACGACTGAACAGCAACAAAAGGTGCTAAAGCCCTGTACTCCAAAAATATAAGACACTAATGAGAGAAATTGAAGATAACACAGACAGATTGAGAGATATCCTTGTTCTTGGACTGGAAGAATCAGTACTGTTAAAATGGCCATACTACCCCAGGCAATCTATAGATTCAGTGGAGTCCCTATCAAATTATCAATGGTATTTTTCACAGAACCAGAACAAAAAATGTAAAACTTGTATAGAAACACAAAAGACCCCAAATAGCCAAAGCAATCATGAGGAAGAAGAATAGAACTGGAGGAATCAGGATCCCTGATATACCCCTATACTACAAACTGCAGTCATCAAAACATATGGTACTGGCACAAGATCGGGCATATGGATCAATGGAACAAAAAAGCCCAGAAATAAACATATGCACTTATAGTCATTTAATCTATGACAAAGGTGGCAAACATACACAATGGAGAAAAGACAGTCTCTTCAATAAGTGGTGCTGGGAAAACTGGACAGCTACATGTAAAAGAATGTAGTTAGAATATTGTCTAACACCATGTATAAAAATAAGCTAAAAACGGAGTAAAGGCCAAAATGTTAGAACTGATACCATAAAATTCCTAAAGGAAAACATAGGCAGTACACTTTTTGACATAAACATCAGCAATATCTTTTTGGATTTGTCTCCTAGAACAATAGAAATTTAAAAATTAAATAAACAAGTGGGTCCTAATTAAAGTTAAATGCTTTTGCATAGCAATGAAAACAAAAAATAAGGCAAAGGATGACTTACAGACTGAGAGTTTGCAAATGATGCAACCAAGTTATCTCCAAAGTATACAAACAGCTCCTATGGCTCTACTATATCACAAGATGAACAATCCAATCAAAAAATGGGCAGAAGACTGTCTGACTTCACTCTATCTGACTTCACTTAATATGATAATCTCTAGGTTCTTCTATATTGCTACAAATGTCATTATTTCATTCTTTATATTGCTGAGTAATATTTCATGGTATTTGTATGCTGCTGCTGCTGCTAAGTCACTTCAGTTCTGTCTGACTCTTTGCAACTCCATGGGCTGTAACCCACCAGGCTCCTCTGACCACAGGATTCTCCTGTGTTCTTCCGCAAGAATACTGGAGTAGGTGGCCATGCCCTCCTCCAGGGGATCTTCCCAGATTCAGGTATCTAATCTATGTCTCATGTCTTCTGCATTGACAGGCAGGTTCTTTACAACTAGCGCCACCTGGAAAGCCCCTGTATATATATACTACACTTTTTTATCCATTTTATATAGAAGGCCAACGGGCACATAAAAGGATGCTCCATATCGCTAATATTATAGAATTGCAAATCTAAATACAATGAACTGTCACCTCACATCAATCAGAATGTGTGCAAATAACAAATGCTCCAGATGGTGTGGAGAAAAATGAGTCCTCCTACACTGTTGGTGGGATATCAATTGGTACAGACAACTAAGGAGAATAGTATGGATGTTTCTCACAAAACTAAAAATAGTTACCAAGTGATCCTGCAATCCCACTTCTGGGAATATACTCAGATAATTTAAAAAGATACATTCATATTAATGTTCATAGCAGCACTGTTCACAAGAGCTACCCTCCTTTGTTTATCCTCTTACACTGAACTTTTCTTTCATGGTCTCTTGTAAATGAGAAATAAGAAAACTTCAAGCAAGTCTAAGGCCAACTTGGAAAAGTAATACAGAAGCCCATGATTCATGAAGCTGAGAACTAAATGAACTATACACTCAGAGAAAAAGTAAAACAGAATTAGTCCATTTTCTACCCAGAAGAAAGCAGTAAAAGTTGCCTTGACACTGAGTAAAGAAAGGGGTTAATTAACTCATCTCAGAGAATTTTTAATCAGAAGCCAGCCTCAACACAGAATTGCATCCTAAATTCAAATCCTGAGTGACCCCTGTCTTTCACTCAAAATCTCAAACTATGAATTTTGTTCAAAGATGGCAAAGAGTTGTAGATTCCTCCAGTCTCTGGAAGAAGTAAATGAAATGTTTTCTGGAGGAAGATTGTAATAAGTATAATGATACACTAAAATAATTTTTTTCAGATAATTCTAGAAGGTAAATGAACAGTTTTGAGTGTAAAAATTAAAGACAACACATAAAAGAATAAGGCATATGAACAAGAACTATCAAAAACATTCTTAAGTATAGCTCTATAAATATTTTATATGCTAGAATTTTAAATTACAGGAAGTAGCACATTCAATATTTAAAATATAAATAGCAAACATGCAAGAAATGGTTGTTCAGTTAATAAGAAATAAGAGAATATAATATATATATATATAATATATATATATTACAAGGATCCTGAAAAATAGCTAGATTTATAGCCATATAATCTATTTCAATATAGTATTTCTATACTATATAAAATATATGTATAATAAATAAATAGAACCTGCAATGGGAAAACATAAGGATAGATATTAAAAATTCTAGATTTAACAGCACATTAAGTTGAGAGTGGTAGACTAAGTAGATGTTAACGAACTTCATAGAATGAATGTAGTACAAAGTGATAGAGTATAGGAAAATGTAAAATATGCAGAGTAAAAAGTTCCGTCTTCAAACTAATCAAAATTTTGGAAAGAGAAGATAGAAAGAGACAAAACAATGCTCACTGAATTGTCATGAGTTGGCAACACTAAAGGTGATAGCAAACCATGCTCATGACTTCTTGTAAAATAATTTCAGTTGTCCAGTTTTAAATTTAAGAGGGGCTTCCCCAATGACTCAACTGGTAAAGAATCTGCCAGCAATACAAAAGACACAGGAGACACAGATTTGATCCTTAAGGTCCCCTGGAGGAGGAAATGGCAGTGTATCCCACTCCAGTATTCTTGCCAGGAGAATCCCATGGACAAGAGGAGACTGGTGGGCTACAGTCCAAAGGGTGGAAAAGAGTTGGACATGACTAAGTATGCAAACTTAAGAATATCTAACAGGGCAAGGGATAGAAAAAAATATTTTTTTTAAGGAATAAATGTCTTTGATATGGTAAATGAGAGAGTGAAAATACTTTTAACTTGAACTGACTGAATAGTTTTTGTATGATCTTGAATAGGGAAGTTAATGGAATGGAAGTCAGTGGGGCCTGCCTTGAGGGGATTATGCTAAATGAAATAAGTCAGAGAAAGACAAATACTCTATCACTTAAATGTGGAATCTAAAAAAGTTGAATTCAGAGAAACAGAATAGAGTGGTGATTACTATGGTTCAGGGTGTGGGGGAAATAGGGAGATGGTGGTCAAAAGGTGCAAACTTCCAATTAAAAGAGTAACAAGTTTGGGGATCTAATGTACAGCATGGTATACATGGTGGTTAGTAAGGTGATTATAGCTAGTAATACTATATCATATAGCTGGTAATCATTTTGTAATTTATAAGCATATCAAATTAACACATTGTACTCTTTAAATTTACACAATACTGTGTGTCAATTATATCTCAACAAACCTGGGTGGGGGTTAGACAGTACTGAAACTGTGGGTAGCTCTTGATTTCTTCTGAGGGTGCCTTCATACTAGTGCGTTTATCATCATTTTGTCATTTTTAAGGTTAATCCCATTTTGTATTCTGAAAATATTCTCCTGGGTTTCAGAAGTTAGATTTATATAAAATGTATCTAATATATTGATATATATTATGATAACGTATATGATACATGTTTTCTTTCCTTTCTTGTATTGTTAAAATTCAAAGGCTAGTAGTTTATATTTTATGTATTAATCTAGTCAATTCATGTGTAGTATAGATATACAGAAGTTGATTCATAATTCTTCTATGCTTACTGATACAGATATTTTGCTCATTGATTAAAAAAAAAAAAGCACAGTGGCAAAATAAATAAAGCTTAATATCAAACCTAACTGTTTTCAGAAATATATTCAGCAGTGTTCAGGTTGTGTTTGAAAAGCAACCAATCTAAGACATATTTTGTTATAATTTCCAGCAGTTTGTGCCGTTATAGGATTTTGAGAATTTTGAGCAATAACTTGCACTTGTTGATTTATACAACAATAACAATTTTGGCATGAGGTTAGTAATGCAGGCAGATGAACAGGCAAAATTTTACTGACTGTAAAGACAATAAGCCTCAGAGGATTTAAGGGAAAGACTGTACTGATAAGTATTTAAACAGAGTGACTTTGACTGCAGTTAAAGTTATCTGTCCTTTAGGTCATTTGTGATTCCCCAAAATAGATAGAACTTATAATTTATAAAAATGAAAAAGTTTATATAAAATGGTATCTTATGCATCTCTTTTTCTTCAGTTTGAGTTGCTTTTTTCTGTCTCTGCTAATACCAACATTTCAGTAGAATTGAATAGTAAGTTCCAGAGGAACAAAACTACATTTAAAAAATGTTACTTTTATGCAAGTTCTTTTTTTTCTCACCAGGAGACATATATGGATTTAATAAGTAACCATTAGGCCTTCCTTGGTGGCTCAGACAGTAAAGAATCTACCTGCAATGCAGGAGACCCAGGTTCAATCCTTGGTTGGGAAAATACCCTTGAGAAGAGAATGGCTACCCACTCCAGAATTCTTGCCTGGAGAATTTCATGGACAGAGGAGCCTGGCAGGCTGCAGTCTATAGGGTCGTAAAGAATCAGACATGACTGCACACTGACACTTTCACTTTCACATAGTGAATTAACCTTTAAATAAGGCTATATGTTATGACCAACCTAGACGGCATATTAAAAAGCAGAGACATTACTTTGCCAACAAAGGTCCATCTAGTCAAAGCTATGGTTTTTCAAGTAGTCATGTATGGATATAAGACTTGGACTATAAAGAAAGCTGAGTGCCGAAGAATTGATGCTTTTGAACTGGGGTGTTGGAGAAGACTTTTTAGAGTCCCTTGGACAGCAAAGACATCCAACCAGTCCATCCTAAAGGAAATCAGCCTGAATATTCATTGGAAAGACTTATACTGAAGCTGAAACTCCAATACTTTGGCCACCTGATGTGAAGAACTGACTCATTTGAAAAGCCCCTGATCATAGGAAAGATTGAAGGCAGGAGGAGAAGGGCATGACAGAGGCTGAGATGGTTGGATGGCATCACCGACTCGATGGACATGAATTTGAGTAAACTCTGGGAGTTGGTGTTGGACAGGGAGGCCTGGCGTGCTGCAGTCCATGTGGTCGCAGAGTCGGACACGACTGAGTGACTGAACTGTACAGAATTGAAGATTATATGTGATATAGATATAGTTAGTAAAAATAGTTGATAACCCAAAGATTTTTATTATATTGTATCCTATGATTTTTCCTGTAGTAAATGTATTTTTTATTCTTCCAGCTTTTTTGATGTACAGTTGACAAACATAAAATGTATATATTCAAAGTGTACAATATGATAATTTGATATGTATATTGTTAAATAATTACCAAAATAAAGCAAATCAATACATCCATCACCTCACATACTTTTCTTGTGTGTGTGGTAGGAACACTTATGATCTACCCTCTTAGTATCTTTCTAGCATATAATACATTTACTATACTGTACTTTAGTACATAGGTTTTCACTTATGCCATACTGGTCTTTTCTAGGCTGACAAAGACTGCCTTCAAAATCTGAAGCTAAAAATTGTTTATTTTCACTCCCTGGTTATCCCTTGCTTCCAAGATGATAATGAGATTTGGAGCAAAGAGAAGCAAAAATTCTTTGTGCTGGGTAGAGGTACTCATGGTAAAATTTTTCTTTCTAGATAAACGTAGAAGTGTATCTGATAATACACCAATTCTGTCCCACCAGAAGCATTGTCCTTCTTCTTACATTCCTCTGTATATAATTATGTGGGAGCATTATCTTTAGGTTTTGTAGCCATGTTAGGGGGCTTCCCTGGTGGCTCAGTGGTAAAGAGCCTGCCTGCCAATGCAGGAGGCATAAGAGGCACAGGTTCGATCCCTGGGTCAGCAAGATCCCCTGGAGGAGGACATAGCAGCCCAGTCCCGTATCCTTGCCTGGAGAATCCCGTGGTCAAAGGAGCCTGGCTGACTACAGTCTATAGGGTCACACAGAATCAGACATGACTGAGGTGACTTAACATGGACACACATCCTTAATAATAGCATTTTGCCTCCCATGGAACCTTGCAGCTATCTTCCTGAAGACTTCTGGTACACAGGAAACTAAATGCCATTCTTTAATAGACTGTGAGTCAGGCATTCTTTTATTTCTTACTGAAAGCATTCCAGTTAACATAACAAGTAAATGTACCTATCTGTCTTAACTCAATGGAGTATAAGCCAAAGATAATTGAAGTGGTTTGTAAATACTACATGTAATCATACTGTGTTGTAACTGTATCTCCTATCTCTTAGGAACTTCTTGAATCAACCCATAGCTCTACTGCCGATTAGATATTTATTAAGTCCAGTTAAATTTAGCCCAACTTCAAGTGTCAATTTCCCATTTATTTTAGCTCTAAGTTTTCCCCATTCTACCCTCATCTTCCTCACCTACCACCCCAAACACAGGCCAGACTTTGAGGATCAGCACTAGTCTGAGGAGGTGGGCAATATGGACCTGTCTGTCATTTTCCTCTCCTTCCAACAGGTCTGAAGGTGAGGCCTGGACAGCCAGCTTTGTTACAGGGACAAAAGTCCTTTTCACTTCAGAGAGCCCTAAGAGTCTTCACTTTATTTCAAGGGAAAGAAGCTTTTCCAAGAGCACTTGTTGGATGTGTCAAATCAAATGAAATCTAGACTTAATTGGAAAGGCCACTACAAAAGGGACAATCCTCAGAATTCAGGAATATCTCAAAATCAAACAGAAAAATATTTTCTTTTATAGCAAAGAGTAAGCAATAAGTAATGGGAAGTTGGGAAAATTCAGAGAAGTAACTCAGAGAGCCTGACAAAAATGTGTCCGGCCCTATCTGCCAGTTCTCGGGACACCTAATAAGGCAAAATGCTCTGCTTTGAATGTTTACTTAGGTTTTGAGATAAGCAGAATTCAGGGCCTTATGGGGAGGAGAGAGGCCTAACTTAAGTTTAGTTGAAAGCAAAAGGTACAAAATAGGCAACTGTGAACATTTGATCAGGTGGAGTAGTAGTTGGGGAATCACACATAGTTGTTCAGTCGCTAAGTTGTGTCTGACTCTTTGCGACTCCATAGACTGCAGCCCGCCAGGCTCCTCTGCCCTCCACTGTCTCCAGGAGTTTGCTCAGATTCATGTCCATTAAGTCAGTGATGCCATCTGACCATTTCATCCTCTGTGGCCCCCTTCTCCTTTTGCTAGTAGTTTGCTTATTTCTCTCCCAGCTTATGCCTTTTGTCCGAGTAATTTTATTAAGAGTGATCCATTTTGCTGTCAAAACTGTCCTATGTAGGACAATAATTTTATAATCATCCAAGATATCAGCAATTTTTCTGATGCCTTGCTATGAATCCCTCTGCTGACTTGATTGGCAGGAAACACACAGTGTTACAAAAGCAGATGCTGGGAATGGACTCAGATTCATTGGGACCCTCCTTCTCACCCTAGCTTCTCTCACTACATCTCCACTTTCTTGATCAAATAGGCACACAGGGCTTCCTAACTAGGAAGTAATTTTGCTTCCTAAGTAGTCAGACATCTCACCCAGTAATGATATAGCACTGTTTCTGTTGCATCAGTTGCCCTGATTCTTATTAATATTTGTTGTTGTTGCTTTTTGTCTCTGTTTTTGTTTTTATGCCATCCAACTCTTTGTAGAATTCTGAAACTTCTCCTTTCTTTTCTTTTTTAGAATTCTGTGTATACAACTTCAAGGGGCTGTGTGGAGATGGGGATACAATTTCTGGATAACAGAGCTAATATAACTGTTTTTTATTTAGGTCTAGCTCCCAATTTTTTAATCCTCTCTTTGATGTATATAGTGTGTTTTTGCCCCTGATTTAGGTACTTGTTTTCAATCCAAATAGAAAAATACCATTAAAAATTACATTGAAATATACCAGCTATTAGATTATGGATTTTTCAAATAACTTCTTTTAGCATTATTTTTGAGGACTATTGTGAAGATATGTAAGAAGTTGAACACTTAACATATTATGAGTAACAAAAAATGAGCATTAAATGTATTCAGCTATATTCTATACTAATTATTTGAATTAAAAATTAAACCAATGAAAATAATCATTGTGTATGATTGTGTATGTGATTGTGTGTGTGTTCATGTCTTTGTACTTTAAGGGGAAATCATTAATAACTATTAAACTAAGTATATATCCAGTACCATCATTTTCACTATAGCCTTAAAAAATGAATGCAGTTTAGATACTAGTACTAATTATAGCATTGGATTGCTAAAACACTAAATGTTTGCAACATAGTATCCCAGTTGCTTTAAAAAGTATAATCCTAGAATAAGCATTTGGCCTAACATTATAATTGTAACTCTTGAAGTTTGTGCTATTTTCCTGACAGGTTCAAAACATGCCCCCCAATAAGCAGGATGAGTTAAGAGAGAAGCAAAGCAAATAGTGTGTTCTAGTATCTTCGTCAGCCATTAGCAGGAGATAACCAGCTGCTAAATAAACCCAGATTCCCTCCTTAAATTCTTCAGGAACCCACAAGGGAAAGTGTGCAGAAAACTATTAGAGAAGCAAAGAGCAGAGTCAGCACTAACAGCTGAGTTAGGCAACTTTCTTGGGTAACTAGGAAAATCCTGAGTGGTATAAATTTACAAACGGTTTCTAAATTTATTGTGGTGAATAGAAAAGGTCCCAGTGGCCAAATCCAATTCAATTAGGATGAAAACATTTTCCTCCTTAACTGCCAACTTTTATATGAAAAACTGCTTCTTCTCAAACTCAGTCAATTTTAAAATGTCTACTAGCTGGGTTTGCCCAGCAGGAGGCTAAAGGACCTATTATGCTGACAGATGCTCCCTGCCTTAAGAGTGTACAGAATTTAAATGACATTTATTTTCTGTTTATAGCTATTTAAAGTAAATTAATATGAAACTAAAACTAAAACTTTGCCAACTGAAACTTGTTCCCTTTTAGATTGTACTTTAAATTATTTCAGACATCACTAATAGTCTATATTTTTGTTAATATGCCATTATATTTTTGTTTTACATTAATAAGATACTTTTTAAAATGTTAACTTCTAATATTTGTTACAGCTTTGTATTTTACACAGTTTTGAAAATTTGTGTATTATTGTTATGACAGTGAGATGAATGGATAGGTGTGTGTGACAAACCTAGACAGTGTATTAAAAAATGGAGACATCATTTGCCAACAAAGGTCTGTATATCGAAGCTATGGTTTTTCCAGTAGTCATGTATGGATGTGAGAGTTGGACCATAAAGAAGGCTGAGTGCCGAAGAATTGATACTTTCGAACTGTGGTGCTGGAGAAGACTCTCAAGCATCCCTTGGACAGCAAGGAGTTCAAGACAGTCAGACCTAAGGGAAATCAACCCAGAATATTCATTGGAAAAACAGGTGTTGAAGCTGAAGCTTCAATACTTTGGCCACCTGATGTGAAGAGCTGACTTATTGGAAAATACCCTAATGCTGGAAAAGATTGAGGACAGGATGAGGAGGGGGCAACAGGGGATGAGATGGTTGTATGGCATCACTGACTCAATGGACATGAGTTTGAGCAAGTTCCAGGAGACAGTGAAGGACAAGGAAGCCTGGCACGATGCAGTTCATGGGGTCACAAAGAGTGGGACATGACTTAGTGACTGAACAACAACAATTATATTCAATTAATTATTGAGGAGAAATAATTTTATTTGTCTTAAGTTCACTATAATTGTTAATACGTTGAGTGATAGGACTAGGACTGTTACCTAGAATCTTTTCTAACAAGCTCAGATTGCATCATATTAAGCTCTACTGCACTGTATGAATTCAGGTGAAAACATTCATTGTGTTGCATATTCACAAAATAAATAGAATGAAATATTTGAAGCAATAGTCCACATACCAAGGAAAAATTTTAGTGTTTTTATTTGTGCAGGGAGGGGGTGGAGTGTTAGACATTTTCCTAAATTACTTACAGGGTATTTTAATTTATTGTTTTTAAGCTAATTGTTATTATCCCTCTGTATTAGTTTGCTGGTACTGCCTTAACAAAGTACCATAAATTTCAACAGTAGAAAATTCTTTTCTCACATTTCTGGAGGCTAGATGTTCAAAATCAATTTGTCAACAGGCTTAGTTCCTTGTGAGGATTGAGAGCAGCATCATTCTGGGATTCTCTCCCTGGCTTATCAGTAGTCATCTTCCCCCTTTGTCTCTTTGAATTTCCTCTATGAATGTGTCTCTGTATCCAGATTTCTTTTATAAGGACATCAGTCACATTGGATTATGGACCACACTTATGAACTCACTTTAACTTGACTTCTTCCATAAAGATCTTATTCCAAATAAGATTATTTCTGTATACTATCAAGGGTGAAACAGATCACCAGCCCAGGTTGGATGCATGAGACAAGTGCTCAGGGCTGGTGCACTGGGAAGACCCAGAAGGATGGGATGGAGAGGGAGGCGGGAGAGGGGATTGGGATGGGGAACACATGTAAATCCATGGCTGATTCATGTCAATGTATGGCAAAAACCACTACAATATTGTAAAGTAATTAGCCTCCAACTAATACAAATAAATGAAAAAAATAAAAAATAAACAACAACAAAAAAAGATTGTTTCTGAGGATGAGAAAATATAAATGAATAAATTACTTAAACCTAATCTCCATTCCTTAAAGTACCATTTTTTTCTCTTTTTGTAGTACAGTGATCAGTTGCCCCTACTCTTATTGAAAGCCATCTTTATGGTGATCTTGATATCATCATGCAACAGTACTTTTTTTTTTTTAATCTTCAGATTTTCCTTTACAAACTTCATGCATGTTATTATTTTCTTGGTTATTATTATTTTTTTTAGATTCTTAACATTCAGTTATTCACTCATAGTTTTCCTATCATCTCTGTCATTCTTAACAGTTGAACTGAAAAATAATTTCTATCTCATTTATCTGTTATCTCATCACTGTTCAGTTTCTACCCTCACAGTTTCACCAAACTACTCTGAACCAACAGTTTCTCAAAATCAATATAAACAATGATTCAATCATCTCCCATGCCCCTTTCCAAACCTTTTTCATGTGTTTCTTCTACCTCAGATATGTGTATAACCTTACACTTTACTTAACTCATAACTCTTGCTTCTTATAACTCCCAATATAGTAGAAATCAAAGTTATTTGATATTCTAAAGTTCTTATTCTATCTATATAGATATTATAGAAGCTATTAAGACATGACCTTTAGTACTTATCTTATCGGTAAGGATCTTTTATACTCACCATTTTGTAACCCATATGAGTCACTTGAAGACTAGATAAAGTGCATTTTAGAGGTGCAATATAGGGAAATATAATTACAATGTTTGTTATTACAATTACAGAATAGGAGAGCTCTCATTGGTGACAAAGATGCAGTGTTGTTCTTCTGCCTTATCAAAATGTAGTTCTGCCCATCTATATTTCCAAAATTTAAAATATTTAAAATTATGCTATAGTAAGAGAATAAATAATGAAATAATAATTTAAAAACTGGTAAACAATGATAAATATGTGACATTTTAAAAGTGCTAATAGGAAGAATTTGCATAAAAGTATTGATTAAAAACACTCTAGCAAGTAGTAATTAGATGGCAGACAATTTTTGCATCTTTGCTATTTTGAAATTCTAATATATCCTAAAATAACTATGCATCATATATATAATTTTGAAATCATATAAAATACTCTATATTGCAGTGAAAATTATTTTATTTTTATTTCCTGATTCAATATGAAAAATGATGCATTGATCCAATGATTCTGTATGATCCAGTATAAAAAATGAAAAACTGGTACCATGAAAGTTGTGTATTTTGAGACTAGTCTATATATCATTGTTTAGATCTCAAATACTGTTCCATGTTCTTTTAAGAATAGTAAGCATGAAATCAATGCTAGACTTAAAATTTTGTTTTAAAATGCATGTTTTATTGTTTTTAAAAAATATAATTTAGTTGACAGTAAGACATAAAGTTAATGCTGAATAAAAACTTACTCATTGATCTGTTTTTTATAGCTTCTTTAGTCTTATTGTTTTTTTTTCCCTAAAGTGTCGATTTTCCTTATCTTTGACTTCAGAATAGTAATAAGCGTGACTTTTCATAACAAATGATGACTAAATAAATTTCAGTACCTACTGTACAAGTTTTAAAACTTAGCAGCATCAATCTGTGTTTTTGAGTAAAATGTGAAATTAAAGCTCTTACTTTCATAAATCCAAGTGGCAAAGGAATAAAAAATCATTCTGTATCTTAGCTGTAAATTTGATTATCCTGGAAATTACCTAGTTTTAATAATATTTGCATAATTTGGAGGCAGTATGCAAAATATAATGCTTTACTCTGTGGTCATGCCTACTTTGACATGTGTCCTTTGAGTAAAAATTTACTTTGCAATTAAAATTTTATTTTATGATATTTTCACAGAATTGTTTAGATTTGGAAATACATGCTTCATTTCTTTAGGAATAAATATTTATCTGGTAGAATTAAGATGTTCAACTCTAAAAGAACAAGAAAAAAGATTACTCTGATTACTCAAAGCAATTTGACAGAATGATTTTTTTTTTCTTTTCTTTTTCTTTCTGACAGAATGATTTTTAATTTTTATAATTTCCAGTAACTCTTGAGAACCAACTGCCTCTTGGTTAACTTTATCTCACAGAATTGAACAGTTTGGAGATATTCTAAACCAAAGAGGAGTATCTTTCTATGAACACCATCAGACATATATTGACCTACTTAGTTTTATTTACTTTTATCTTATGCTCACATAACACTTTAGGAGTAGGAACTGGCTTTTCATGTCATTTATCTACAAGAAGTTATTGAACTAATGATGGGGAGAAGAATATACTTATAAATCTCAGTTACATTTATTTTAAAAAAATGAGTAAGTTAACATGTTAGCAATTTAGCAACTTCATAAGTTTTAGTTATGTAAGTCTGTCCCAACAAGTCTCAATAATGTCAAGTTTCTGAGTTCTGCAAAGCCAGAACAACAAAAATCTAAATTCAATAAAATAATGAATTTCAGTTTGTAAGATCTTCTGACAGACTCTCTAAGTGATCCTTATAGTAAGAAAGCTTTTAAATTTTTTTTTTCATTAAATACGTAGAAGATACTGGAACTCAGTTCAAGATTTTAAAAACCACTTAAAGTTCATTTTCCAATGCAGAGATTTCCTCTAAATGCTATATTTTTGGATATTGAACTCTTTTTTTATTATCCTTATCTTGGTAAAAATATTAGAATTTACATAAACAAAGCAAAATAATTAAATATACAAAAAAAGAAAGGAAACAGAGGACCTTGATTTAGGACCATTTGTTGACTTGTCAGTTTCTTTTGTGCTTTAATGAACAACTTATAATTTTTATTTCTCTTGAGCTGGTTGTTTTAAATTGTCTTGTCTTTGAACAGCACCTTAAAATGCTTCCTAGAAATGTTTGTCGAGTGTCTGTGAATTAGGAGAAAATTGTCTAATGGCTATTTCCCTTCAAAATACATTAAATTGAGATACCTAACATATTGTATTCCAATCCCCAAACTCCATAAGTATTCAAACTGAACAGCTTACATTTACAATAGTGTAAACTAATATCATATATTAACAATATAAAAATATCTGAAACATAGTTTCTAAAGAAATTATAATTCATGTATACTTGACATCCCTGAGTGAACCCATATATAAACCCAATAATTCTTGCAAATTATGTATTTATTGATTAAAAGTCTATCAGTCTATCTATAAATATCTATCTACATAATCATATACCCGCCACATTCAAATAGCATGAACAGCTGAATCAGATAAACCAATGATGTAGCATTTTTGTTCTAGTGTGTCTGTTCAGTCAGTCTATTGAAGTTTAAAAGAGTAGAGATTCAAAAAGTGTTTGTTGTCATCATATGGATAATTTTCATAAAATTATCAAAGTAATTTATGTACTTCTGCCATAATGCTGGTCGTAAATCCTATATTGGATTTGTATAAAGCTATTCGTTTTATGTTTGATATGCTTTCTTGCTTAGTGACTCATATATCAACTGATTTAAACAATAAATGGTAAACTTGAGATCTGAGGCTAGTATTGGCCAAGGAATATCCTTTTCATTCTTAGCCACAGATGATGTCACTAAAACTTCACAATATCTTAAAAATGTGAAATAGCTTGGGAAATAAAAATTGAAAAAGATAATACAAATTGATTAATAGAGGTCCACTGTAAATTTTGGAAAAAAAATATTAAGGATATATGTCGACTTCCATGTCGACTCAGTTGGTAAAGGATCCGCCTACAATGCAGGAGACATAAGATACATGGGTTTGATCTCTGGGTTGGGAAGATCTTCTGGAGGAGGGCAGGGCAACCCACTCGAGTATTTTTGCCTGGAGAATCTCCATGGACAGAGGAGCCTGGTGGGCTACAGGCCACAGGGTCTCAAAGAGTCTGACACGACTGAGCAACTAGCACAGCACATATACTTTATTGAGTGAATAAAAATACTATATTTATTTTTCTGGCAAGAAAATTACTTGATAGTCCTTCATATACATATGTGTGTGTGTGTGCTCAGTTGTGTTTGATTTTTTGTGACCCCATAGACTGTAATAGGCTAGGCTCCTCTGTCCACAGAATTTTCCAGACAACAATACTGAAATGGGGGTGTTGTCATTTTTTACTCCAGGGGATCTTCCCTGCTCAGGGATCAAACTTGGGTTTCTTGAGTCTCGTGCATTAACAGGCAGATACTTTACCACTGTGCCCCTGGGGAGCCACTTTATATATATACACACACACATATAACCTTCATGTTATTGTTAAAACTTGATAAAAAGTATAAACACAAATAATAAAGAATTTGTAACAGAGTCAGAAATATTTCACAATTGTGTCCTTAAGTTTTCTTTGTCATTTAATTCTTCCAAAGACATGAGAGGATGAGACAAAGCGAAAACAATGCCCGGTTGTGTATGTGTCTTGGGGTGAAAGTAAAGTCTGATCCTGTAAAGAACAATATTGCATAGAAATCTGGAATGTTAGGTCCATGATTCAAGGTAAATTAGAAGTGTTCAACCAGAAGTTGGCAAGAATGAACATCGACATTTTAGAAATCAGTGAAATAAAATGGACCGGAATGGACAAATTTGATTCAGATGACCATTATATCTACTACTGCGAGCAAGATTCACTTAAGAAAAATGGAGTAGCCATCATAGTCAACAAAAGAGTGTGAAATGCAGTACTTGGATGCGATTTCAAAAGGAACAAAATGATCTCTGTGCTTTTCCAAGGCAAGGCATTCAATAACGGAGTAATACAAATCTATGCCCCAACCATTAATGCCAAAGAAGCTGAAGTTGAATGGTTCTATGAAGACCTACAAGACCTTCTAGAACTAACACCCAGAAAAGATGTCCTTTACATCATAGGGGACTGGAATGCAAAAGTAGGAAGTCAAGAAACACCTGGAGTAACAGGCAAGTTTGGCCTTGGAATACAAAATGAAGCAGGGCAAAGGCTAACAGAGTTTTGCCGAGACTGCACTGGTCATAGCAAACACCCTCTTCCAACAACACAAGAGCTGACTCTACACATGGACATTACCAGATGTCCAATAACAAAATCAGATTGATTATCTTCTTCACAGGGCAAAGAAAGAGAGGCTCTATATAGGCAGCAAAAACAAGACTGGGAGCTGACTGTGACTCAGATCATGAACTCCTTGTTGCAAAATTCAAACTTCAAGTGAAACCTAAGAAAAGCCACTAGGTCATTCAGGTATGGTCTAAATAAAATCCCTTACGATTATACAGTTAAGTTCAGTCACTCAGACGTGTTCAACTACTTGTAACCCCATGAACTGCAGCATGCCAGGCCTCCCTGTCCTTCACCAACTCCCGGAGCCTACCCAAATTCATGTCCATTGAGTCGGTGATGCCATCCAACCATCTCATCCTCTGTCATCCTCTTCTCCTCCTGTCCTCAAACTTTCCCAGCATCAGGGTCTTTTAAAATGAGTCATTTCTTTGTATCAGGTAGCCACAGTATTGTAATTTCAGCTTCAACATTAGTTCTTCCAATGAAAACCCAGGACTGATCCCCTTTAGGTGGACTGGTTGGATTTCCTTGCAGTCCAAGGGACTCTCAAGAATCTTCTCCAACACCACAGTTCAAAAGCGTCAATTCTTTGGCACTCAGCTTTCTTTGTAGTCCAACTCTCACATCCATACATGACTACTGGAAAACCATAGCTTTGGCTAGACAGGCTTTGTTGGCAAAGTAATGTCTCTACTTTTTAATATGCTCCCTAGGTTGTTCATAATTTTCCTTCAAAGGAGTAAGCGTCTTTTAATTTCATGGCTACAGTCACCATCTGCAGTGATTTTGGAGCACCCCCCCCCCCCCCCCGCCCAAGTAAAGTCAGCTACTGTTTCCATTGTTTCCCGATCTATTTGTCATGAAGTGATTGGACCGGATGCCATGATCTTAGTTTTCTGAATGTTGAGCTTTAAGCCAACTTTTTCACTCTCCTTTTTCACTTTTATCAAAAGGCTCTTTAGTTCTTCACTTTCTGCCATAAGGATGGTGTCATCTGCATATCTGAGGTTATTGATATTTCTTCCAGCAATCTTGATTCCATCTTGTGCTCCATGCAGCTCAGCATTTCTCATGATGTACTCTGTGTATAAGTTAAATAAACAGGGTGACAATATACAGCCTTGACATACTCCTTTTCCTATTTGGAACCAGTCTGTTGTTCCATGTCCAGTTCTAACTGTTGCTTCCTGACCTGCATACAGGTTTCTCAAGAAGCAGGTCAGGTGTTCTGGTATTCCCATCTCTACAAGAATTTTCAGAGTTTATTGTGATCCTCACAGTCAAAGGCTTTGGCATATTCAGTAAAGCAGAAATAGATGTTTTTTTGTGGAATTCTCTTGCTTTTTCGATGATCCAGCGGATGTTGGATATTCGATCTCTGGTTCCTCTGCCTTTTCTAAAGCCAGCTTGAATATCTGGAAGTTCACAGTTCACGAATTGCTGAAACCTGGCTTGGAGAATTTTGAGCATTACTTTACTAGCGTTTGAGATGAGGGCAATTGTGCGGTAGTTTCAACATTCTTTGGCATTGCCCTTCTTTGGCATTATAATGAAAACTGACCTTTTCCAGTCCTGTGGCCACTGCTGAGTTTTCCAAATCTGCTGGCATATTGAGTACAACACTTTCACAGCATCATCTTTTAGGGTTTGAAATAGCTCAACAGGAAATCCATCAACTCCACTAGCTTTGTTCGTGTGATGCTTCCTAAGGCCCACTTGACTTCACATTCCAGGATGTCTGGCTCTAGGTGAGTGATCACACCATCGTGATTAACTGGGTCTTGAAGATCTTTTTTGTGCAGTTCTTCTGTGTATTCTTGCCACCTCTTCTTAATATCTTCTGCTTCTATCAGGCCCATAGAATTTCTGTCCTATATTGCGTCCATCTTTGCATGAAATGAGATCTTTAGTCTTTCCTGTCCTATTGTTTTCCTCTATTTCTTTTCATTGGTCCCTGAGGAAGGCTTTCTTATCTCTCCTTACTATTCTTTGGAACTCTGCATTCAAATGGGTATATCTTTCCTTTTCTCCTTTGCTTTTCACTTCTCTTCTTTTCTCAGATATTTGTAATGCTTCCTCAGACAGGCATTTTGCTTTTCTCCATTTCTTTTTCTTGGGGATGATCTTGATCCCTGTCTCTAGTTCAATGTCATGAACCTCTGTACATAATTCATCAGGCATTCTGTCTATCTGATCTAGTCCTTTAAATCTATTTCTCACTTCCAATGAATAATCATAAGGGATTAGATTTAGGTCATACCTGAATGGTTTGTTGGTTTCCCCCACTTTCTTCAATTTAAGTCTGAATTTGGCAATAAGGAGCTCATGATCTGAGCCACAGTCTGCTCTGGTCTTGTTTTTGCTGACTGTATAGAGCTTCACCATCTTTGGCTACAAAGAATATAATCAATCTGACCTCGTTGTTGGCCATCTGGTGATGTCCATATGTAGAGTCTTCTCTTGTGTTGTTGGAAGAGGGTGTTTGCCATGACCAGTGAGTTCTCTTGACAAAACTCTATTAGCCTTTGTCTTGCTTCATTCTGTACTCCAAGGCCTAATTTTCCTGTTACTCCTGGTGTTTCTTGACTTCCTACTTTTGCATTCCAGTACTCTAAAATGAAAAGGACATCTTTTGGGGGTGTTAGTTCTGAAAGGTCTTGTAGGTCTTCATAGAACTGTTCAACTTCAGCTTCTTCAGAGTTACTGGTCAATTATACAGTAGAAGTGGCAAATAGATTCAAGGGATTAGATCTGATAGAATGCCTGAAGAACTATGGACAGAGATTCATAACACTGTATCAGAGGTGCTGACCAAAACCATCCCCCAAAAAACACAAATGCAAAAAACAAAATGGTTGTCTGAAGATGTTTTACAAATAACTGAGAAAAGAAGTGAAAGGCAAAGAAGAAAAAGGAAAGATTTACTCATCTGAATGCAGAGTTCCAAAAAAGAGCAAGGAGAGATAGGAAAGCTTTTTTTAAGTGAACAATGCAACAAAATAGAGGAAAACAGTTTAATGGAAAGGACTAGAAACCTCCTCAATAAAATTAGAGGTACCAAGGGAGCATGTCATGCAAAGATGGGCACAATGAAAGATAGAAATGGTATGGACCTAACAGGAGCAGAAGATGTTTAAGAAGAGGTGGCAAGAATACACAGAAGATCAAAAAAGTACCTAATGACCCAGATAACTATGATGGTGTGACCACTCATCTAGAGCCAGACATCTTGGAGTGTGAAGTCAAGTGGGCCTTAGGAAACATCACTACAAACAAAGCTAGTGGAGTTGATGGAATTCCAGTTGAACTATTTCAAATCCTAAAAAAAATGATGCTGTGAAAGTGCTGCACTCAATATGCCAGCATATTTGGAAAACTCAGCCAAGGCTACAGGACTGGAAAAAGTCAGGCTTCATCCAATCCCAAAGAAGGGTAATGACAAAGAATGTTCAAACAGTCATTTCCTATGCTAGCAAAGTTATGTTGAAAATCCTCCATGCTTGGTTTCAACAGTATGTGAAGCAAGACATTCCACACGTACAAGTTGGATTTAGGAAAGCCAGAGGAACAAGAGATCAAATTGCCAAATCTTTTAGATCATAGAAAAAGCTAGAGAATTCCAGAAAATCATCTACTTCTACTTCATTGACTATGCTAAGTCCTTTGACTGTGTAGATCACAACAAACTGTGGAAAATTCTTGAAGAGATGGGAATACCAGACTACCTGACCTGCCTCTTGTGTAACCTGTATGCAGGTCAAGTAGCAACAGTTATAACCAGACATGGAACAACAGACTGGTTCCAAATTGGGAAAGGAGTACATCAAGACTGTATACTGTCACCCTGCTTATTTAACTTATATGCAGAGTACATCATGCAAAATGCCAGGCTGGATGAATCACAATCTGGAATCACAATTTTGGGGAGAAATATCAATAACTTTAGATATACAGATGACACCACCCTTGTGGCAGAAAGTGAAGAGGAACTAAAGAGCTTCTTGAAGAAGGAGAAAGAGGAGAGTGACAAAGCTGGCTTAGAACTCAACATTCAAAAAACTAAAATCAAGGCATCTGGTCCCATAACTTCATGCCAAATAGATGGGGAAACAATGGCAGACCTTACTTTCTAGGGCTCCTAAAGCATTGTGGACATTGACTGCTGCCAAGAAATTGAAAAACACTTGTTCCTTGGAAGAAAAGCAATGACAGTGTATTAAAAACCGGAGGGATTGGGTAGAGAGGGAGGTGGGAGGGGGGATCTGGATGGGGAATACATGTAAATCCATGGCTGATTCATGTCAATGTATGATAAAAACCACTACAATATTGTAAAGTAATTAGCCTCCAACTAATAAAAATAAATGAAAAATAAATAAATAATAAATAAATAAATAAATAAACTCTCTAAACATAAAAAAAAAAAAAAAAAAAGAAAAGAAATGGGAAGTGGCTATTGTTAGTGACAAAAAAAAAAAAAAAAAAGTAGACATTACTTTGCCCACAAGTTTCTAAGCTATGGTTTTTTGAGTAGTCATGTACACATGTGAGAGTTGCACAATAAAAAATAGCACCAAGGAATTTATGCCTTAAAACTGTGGTGCTATAGAAGACTCTTGAGAGTCTCTTGGACAGAAAGGAGATCAAACCAGTCAAACCTAAAGGAAATCAACCCTGAATATTCATTGTAAGGACTTATGCTGAAGCTGAAGTTCCTACACTTTGGCCACCTGATGTGCAGAGCTGACTCGTTGGAAAATACTTTGATGCTGGGAAAGAGTGAAGGCCCGAGGAGAAGGGGACAACAGACCATCAGATGGTTGCATGGCATCACCGACTCAATGAACATGTATTTGAGCAAACTCTAGGAGATAGTGAAATGTAGGGAAGCCTGGTGTGCTACAGTCCATGGGGTTGAAAACAGTTGGATATGGCAGAGGGACTGAACTATAATAGCAAAATAATAACGTTTAAATGCCAAGATATGGTATAGTCATTGAAACTGATATTTAAATAGCCAATCAGGGATTATATCAGATCTAAACCTTAGAAAGTATCCAAACTGTAACATTAAAAATAATTTTTCTCCTACTGGCCTTCTAAGAGATATTAATGTCAATAGTAGAAAATAACACAGAGAAGGCAATGGCACCCCACTCCAGTACTCTTGCCTGGAAAATCCCATGGATGGAGGAGCTTGGTAGGCTGCAGTCCATGGGGTCTCTAAGAGTCGGACACGACTAAGCGACCTCACTTTCACGCATTGAAGAAGGAAATGGCAACCCACTTCAGCGTTCTTGCCTGGAGAATCACAGGGACGGGGGAGCGTGGTAGGCTGACGTCTGTGGGGTCTCACAGAGTCGGACAGGACTGAAGTGACTTAGCAGCAGCAGCAGCAGAAAATAACAGAAGGACAAACAGAGAAAATAAGTGTCATTGAATGTTTTTAAGCCTTTGAAAGGGTGCAAGTTTTTACTACTAGTAAGAACTACTTTTTTAAAATTAAAGTTTCTCACAAAATTCTCAGCTTTTAAAATTGCTCCAAACTGCCATATTATCCATTATTCTTATCAATATAATGAATTATCTCATGTATATTATGACTTTTAAATACCATCCGTTTTAGCATTTTTTTTTCTTAAATATGAGAATTAAAATCGTGCTTTTCTCATTTGGCAAATTCTTTACTGCAATTTCATGTTGTGCATGTAAAATCATTTCTTATAGGTTTGTTCTAGGTATTTGTAACCCATTTAAGTTTTCAAGGATAAGAGTAGATTTTATTATTTGTCCACCTTACCCTAGCACCTCTTTACTGAAGCTGTCACATGCATATAATGTAGAAATTAAATACCACCATAGTGGTATACCTATCACTGACATTTGTGCATATCTGTGCAAACTTCACTGTGACATCTTCACGATTGCTGCTTCATCTGGCCTTCAATTAATATAATAAGGAAGGTATACAATTCCCAGTGCACAAATCATTAAGAACTGTAACTTTTACCTGTCTTTTCATTGCCTAAAATTAATAGTGTACTCTTTGCATATTCAATTCTTTTGCATAAATTTCCATATTCTACACCTCTGTAGTTGCTTTCCTGTCATCTTCCCTAAAGGGGTGAACATAAATACCTTTTTCTTATTGAAATTAGCCTTAAGTGCTTTTTTTTTTTTTAAGCAAAATTATTCCAAAATAAATTAATTTCAGAACCTAGTAGTATCCTTCACATTACATGTACTTAATGAGACTTCCAGTAATGAGTAGCATATAACAAACCAATAAGTACTATTGTGTGTTAGTCATTCAATCATGTCTTATTCTTTGTGACTCTATGGACATGTGGCCTGCCAAGATCCTCTGTCCATGGAATTCTCCAGGCAAGAATACCAGAGTCGGTAGCCATTCCCTTCTCCAGAGGATCTTCCTGACCCAGGGATTAAACCTGGGTCTTCTGCATTGCAGGCAGATTCTTTCCCATCTGAGCCATCAGGGAAGCCAGTATTTTACATCTATTATGGAATGTAATAGTTTATATCTATATGTAAATGGTGTAATATTTTGTATCCATTATAAAGATGTAAGCTGTAACTTTTACATTTATTCACTTTTACTTTCCATTATCTTTTCACACTGTACTTCATCTTAAAAAATGAAGAATGAATGCTTTCTATATTCTAAAATAATCTGGAAATAAGATTATTTCATCCAATTCACCTAACTTTTAGAGACAAAAACATGGAAAAAAAAGCTGTATAAATCTTTGAAAACATATTACTTATCTAATAGGTCAATTTCAATTTTTAAAATGTTTACTTTTTTTTTTTCAAGCCTGGAACTTTAATTATGAGATTAGTATCATAATGATTTTAAATTTTATGTAAGAGAGTACTCTATTTTATTTAAGACTGTGTAATTTATATAAGTACTGGTATACTCAATATAGAAAAACATCTACTTCTGCTTTATTGACTATACCAAAGCCTTTGACTGTGTGGATCACAACAAACTGTGGAAAATTCTTAAAGAGATGGGAATACCAGGCCATCTTACCACCTGAGAAAGCTGTATGCAGGTCAAGAAGCAACAGTTAGAACTGGACATGGAACAACAGACTGCTTCCAAACTGGGAAAGGAATACATCAAGGCTATATATTGTCACCCTGCTTATTTAACTTATATGCAGAGTACATCATGAGAAATGCTGGGCTGGATGAAGCACAAGCTGGAATAAAGATTGCTGGGAGAAATGTCAATAACTTCAGATAGGCAGATGATACCACCTTATGGCAGAAAGTGAAGAGGAACCAAAGAGCCTCTTGATGAAAATGAAAGAGGAGGGTGAAAAAATTGGCTTAAAACTCAGCATTCATTTACAAGTGGTTGACCAGTTATGACCCAGCAATCCCACTTCTGGGCATACACACTGAGGAAACCAGATCTGAAAGAGACACGTGCACCCCAATGTTCATCGCAGCACTGTTTTTAATAGCCAGGACATGAAAGCAACCTAGATGCCCATCAGCAGATGAATGGATAAGGAAGCTGTGGTACATATACACCATGGAATATTACTCAGCCATTAAAAAGAATTCATTTGAACCAGTCCTAATGAGATGGATGAAGCTGGAGCCCCTTATACAGAGTGAAGTAAGCCAGAAAGATAAAGAACATTACAGCATACTAACACATATATATGGAATTTAGAAAGATGGTAACGATAACCCTATATGCAAAACAGAAAAAGAGACACAGAAATACAGAACAGACTTTTGAACTCTGTGGGAGAATGTGAGGGTGGGATATTTCAAAAGAACAGCATGTATACTATCTATGGTGAAACAGATCACCAGCCCAGGTGGGATGCATGAGACAAGTGCTCCGGCCTGGTGCACTGGGAAGACCCAGAAGAATTGGGTGGAGAGGGAGGTGGGAGGGGGGATCGGGATGGGGAATACGTGTAAATCCATGGCTGATTCATATCAATGTATAACAAAACCCACTGAAATGTTGTGAAGTAATTAGCCTCCAACTAATAAAAAAAAAAAAAAAACAAAAAACAACTCAACATTCAAAAAACTAAGATCATGGCATCCGGCCCTATTATTGCATGGCAAATAGATGGGGAAAGAATGGAAACAGTGAGAAACTTTATTTTGGGGGGTTCCAAAATCACCATCACTGCAGATGGTGACTGCAGCCATGAAACTGAAAGACACTTGCTCCTTGGAAGAAAAGCTAGGACCAACCTAGACAGCACATTAAAAAGCAGAGATATTAAGTTGCCTACAAGGTTCCATCTAGTCAAAGCTATGACCTTCCAGTAGTCATGTATGGATGTGAGAGTTGGACTATAAAGAAAGTGACCACTCAAGTATTGATGCTTTTGAATGTGATGTTGGAGAAGACTCTTGAGAGTCTCTTGGAGGGCAAGGAGATCAAACCAATCAATCCTAAAGGAAATCAGTCCTGAATATTCATTAGAAGGACTGATGCTGAAGCTGAAGCCCTGATACTTTGTCCACCTGATGTGAAGAACTGACTCATTGGAAATGATGATGGGAAAGACTGAAGGCAGGATGAGAAGGGGATGACAGAGGATGAGATGGTTGGATATCATCACCAACTCGATGGATATGAGTTTGAGCATGATCCAGGAGCCGGTGATGGACAGGGAAGCCTGGCGTGGTGCAGTCCATGAGGTTGCAGAGTCGTTCAACCGAGCGATTGAACCGAACTGAACTGAACCATCTTATCTTCTATTGCCCCCTTTTCCTCCTGCCCTCAATCTTTCCCAGCATCAAGGTCTTTTCTAATGAGTTGGCTCTTTGCATCAGGGTGCCAAATATTTGAACTTCTGCTTTAGCATCAGCTCTTCCAGTGACTATTCAGAGTTTATTTCCTTTTAGATTGATTGATTTGATCTTTTTGCTTTTGAAGGGACTCGCAAGAGTCTTCTCCAGCACCACAATTCTAAAGCATTGATTTTTCAGCACTCAGCCTTCTTTATGGCCCACCTTCATCATGTGTGTGTGTGTGTGTGTGTGTTAGTTGCATATTTGATTCTTTGTGACCTCATAGACTGTAGTCTGCCAAACTTTTCTGTCCATGGAATTCTCCAGGCAGGAATACTGTAGTGTATAGCCTATCCCTTCTCCAGGAGACCTTCCCTACCCAGGTATTGAAGCTGAGTCTCCTGCATTGCAGGCAGATTCTTTACCATCTGAACCAATAGGTAAACTTCCCACCATCATTAGGGAATCACAAATTAAAACAACAATGGGAGACCATTGCATACCTAGTAGATTGGTAAAAGTAAAAAACATTTACAACACCAAATGCTGGTGAACATGTGGAGTAACAGGAGCTCTCATCCCTTGCTGGGGGAAGGCAAAATGTTACAGTCACTTTGGAAGATATTTTGGCTATTTCTTATAAAACTAAACATGCTCTTACTATAATGAGCCAGCAGTTACATCCCTAGGTATTTATGCAAATGAGCTGAAAACACATTCATTTAAAAACCTTCACATGAATGCTTTATTGATAATTGCAAAAATGTAGAAGCAACCAAGATACCTTTCAGTAGGTCCATGTATAAATGAAAAGTGTGTGAGTGTGTGTTAAGTTGCTTCAGTAGTGTCTGACTCTGTGGCCCTAGGACACCAGGCTCCTCTGTCCATGAAATTCTCCAGGCAAGAATACTGGAGTGGATTGTCATGCATTTCTCCAGGGGAACTTCCCAACCCAAAGATCAAGTCCATGTCTCTTATGTCTCCTGCATTGGCTGGAGGAGTCTTTGTCACTAGCCCCACCTGAGAAGCCCTTTTATACTAACCTATTTTAAATTTTAAGACATACATTAAAATTGCATTAAATTTTTAATTTAAATGTATCAGATTATAAATGAAAAGCCACTGTTTCTTCTTACACATTTTCTTCCCTTTTTCAAGTACAATTGACTTATACCACCATGTTAGTTTAAGGTACACAACATAGTGATTCAGTATTTTTATATGTTACAAAATGATCACCATTATAAGAATAGTTACCATCAGTCACCATACAAAGTTATTACGGTATTATTGACTATATTCGTCATGTCGTACACTTCATACCTATGATTCATGTATTTTGTAGTTGGAAGTTTGTACCTCTTAATTTCTGTTACTGATTTTACTGATTCCCCACACAACTTCTCACCCACCCCTGGCAAACACCTGTTTGTATTCTATATCTATTAGTCTGTTTTTGTTCACTTGTTTTGTTTTTTAGATTCCACATATAAGTGAAATCATACAGGATTTGTCTTTCTCTGACTTATTGCACTTTACATAATACCTTCTATGCCCATGCACACTGTCAAAAATGGCAAAACTCAGTACTGTTTTGAGTTAAGCTATTACTTGAATGGAAATTTATTTAGGGCTTATTTCTATTGAGGTGTATCACTTAGTAAGAAGAAACTTCTCAGAACAATTAGTGGGTTTCTCTAATAGCTATAGAGTGAGTCATTCTGCTAATAAATTTAATGTGTGTGTACACGTTCAGTTATGTTGGACTCTTTGAGACACCTTGGATTGTAGCAGGCCAGGCTCCTCTATCCAGGGAATTCTCCAGGCAAGAATACTGGAGTGGATTGCCATCTTCCCACTCTGGGAATCTTACTGACCAAGAAATGGAACCTGGGTCTCCTGTGGCTCATATGTTGACAAGTAGATTTTTACCACTGTACTAACTGGGAGCTCCATTAAAGTTAATACTCTTTGCTAAATGTATTATTTATTAAAGAGTATTTTATTAATATTGTAATCCTCACAGAGCAATCTAATTGTTTTTTTTCGAAAATAATACAAACAAGTTGCTCAATGCCCTAATGAATCATACTGAAGCTCTTTAAATACTTAGGCTTTTAAGACTTTGATGTGTAATCATCCATGTAAACAGCATGTATCTTGGGTATTCTTCAGTGTTAACTTTTGTTACATGTAAAACATTTCTTTAATTTATAAGTGCAAATATGAAAAAAAAAAAAAAAACACCTGCTTTAGTTGTGATAGAAATTGAGTCTAAAATGGATTAATATATATCATAATAAAAAAGCAATATTTCTAATATTAATCTCAATTACTCAGTTCCTCAAGAAGAGAACTGTAGCTTACAAATATTTTCTGATAGTGAAAAAATAATAAACAATAAAAGAGGTACTTTGAAAGCATGGTAAATAACAATTGGACCTGGCAGAAAATTAGATCACTCTTTGTGTCATTATTACATTTGGGCATTTAGACACTGATAAGGCAAGATATTTAAAAGTTATGAGTTTAATTTATCTTTGAATAAGATATAATTTACCTTAACATATTGAAAACAACATGTCAGACAACTTTCAGTTCAGTTCAGTCGTTCAGTCGTGTCCGACTCTTTGCGGCTCCATGAACCACCTCATGTCAGGCCTCCCTGTCCATCACCAACTTCTGGAGTTCACCCAAACCCATGTCCATTGAGTTGGTGAAGCCATCCAACCATCTTATCCTCTGTCGACCCCTTCTTCTCCAGCCCTCAATCTTTCCCAGGATAAGGGTCTTTTCAAATGAGTCAGCTCTTCTCATCAGGTGACCAAAGTATTGGAGTTTCAGCTTTGGCATCAGTCCTTCCAATGAACACCCAGGACTGATCTCCTTTAGGATGGACTGGTTGGATCTCCTTGCAGTCCAAGGGACTCTCAAGAGTCTTCTCCAACACCACAGTTCAAAAGCATCAATTCTTCAGTGCTCAGCTTTCTTTATAGTACAACTCGCACATCCATACACGACCACTGGAAAAACCATAGCCTTGACTAGATGGACCTTTGTTGATGAAGTAACGTCTCTGCTTTTTAATATGTTGTCTAGGTTGGTCATAACTTTCCTTCCAAGGAGTAAGCATCTTTTTTTTTCCATTTATTTTTGTTAGTTAGAGGCTAATTACTTTACAATATTGTAGTGGTTTTTGCCATACATTGACATGAATCAGCCATGGATTTACATGTGTTTCCCATCCCGATCCCCCACCCCACCTCCCTCCCCATCCCATCCCTCTGGGTCTTCCCAGTGCACCAGCCCTGAGCACTTGTCTCATGCATCCAACCTGGGCTGGTGGTCTGCTTCACACTTGATAATATACATGTGATGAACAGAGATACAGAGAACAGACTTTTGGACTCTGTGAGTAAGTGTCTTTTAATTTCATGGCTGTAATCATCATATGCAGTGATTTTGGAGCCCCCAAAAATAAAGTCAGCCACTGTTTCCACTATTTCCCCATCTATTTCCCATGAAGTGATGGGACTGGATGCCATGATGTTAGTTTTCTGAATGTTGAGCTTTAAGCCAACTTTTTCACTCTCCTCTTTCACTTTCATCAAGAGGCTCTTTAGTTCTTCTTCACTTTCTGCCATAAGGATGGTGTCATCTGCATATCTGAGGTTATTGATATTTCTCCATGCAATTTTAGGTGCAAGCAATACCCCATTGATTATTGTCTAAAAATATAAATAAGGTCAATTTCTAAAATTACCCAGGATTTGGGAAATGGTGGTTTCTGACCAAGAAACAATGTTCCAAATATAGTAGAGATGAGAGAATGATAACAGCAGAATTTTAAAACTTGAAAAATTTCCAAGGTCTGTAGACTGATATAAAATTCAATATCAGATTAAGTGAGATCACTTTTATAAAAATCAAGTGAAGATTCATGAGATTTAATGTGATTAGAAATATAAATACTATTAAAATTTATAGTAATGTAGTTGTTCATTCACCAAATATTATTGGAAATTAACTCTGTGTCGGGTTTGTCTTTCTGAAATGATCAAGAGTACAAGAACAGAAAACAAAACAGGCAAGTTCCTGTCTCATGAACCATATATACTATGGTTGAGGATAAACATAATAGATAACAAATAACTGAAAACAATAGAGATTGTTATTAAGGAGAACAAAAGTAAACGTAATGCCTTAAAGCTGTGTAAAACAATGAAAACAGAAGACCTCTTTAGATAACAATGATTTAGATAATCAAAGATTTGAGAAACCTTTGTTTCAGTTGAAGAAGAGAAAGCATGAAAGTTGTGATGTGAGAAATGGTGTTCTTTGTTGAAGGGACTAACAGAAGACTCAGCCTAGTCATGAGTATAATGGGGATATTTCACATATTGACCTGTACTGACTGGTCAGCCTGGATTACAAGGATGATGTTTATCTGATTAATTTAAAGACATATGTGTACCAGTTTGGAATAATTTCCCTACCATTGTTTCTTAATCAAATAATATGTTTGCTATATCCTATATTTGATACATCCTATTTAAGAAACTCAAGCAAAAGTTTGGTAAATAAATAGTGCTTATGCTGCTTAAATGTATTACTTTATGGACTATAAACATTTGAGATTTAGTGGATACTATAGGAGAATAAATAGAAGTCGTAGGTTCTTATCGAAGTAATTAAGTACATGTAAAATTTACTTGGTTGGAATTTTTTAAAGATTAGATGTTAAAATTAAGATATAACTTCTATTAATCCCAGGTGTGGCTGGGGAACTTTTAATTCAAGCTGCACTCAGCATGCAGCAGGATTCTTCCCTTAAGAGTGAAAGTCTGAATTTCACTAGTGGACAACACAGTGCACCATGTGGTTTTCAGCATTGGACTACATGTCCCCTTATCAGAATAACAACTTGATTCAAAAAAAATACAGCTATTATAAGTCTGAAAACGCATGTTGTGCTATTACTACTGTCAAATTTAAGTCTATATTTATAAAGTCAACAACAAAATTATCATAAAACAAATTTCTAAGATAGTTTAGAAAAATAGTGTGCACATAGTTAAGAATATGATGGTATGAAATGAATACATTCCTGTAAGAGAATATATTTGGCTTATAGGTAGAAATACTGTAAAACAATTATATTTTTGTTCTAAATATCTAAGCAAAATTAATGAACATTCCATCCAAAATTCCTCATTTAAAACTCTTTGTTTTCCTACTATTGTGGTTAGTAAAGTTCTCTTATTTTCTTGGAATCTGGCACATTTAGTATTATTTATGCTTTGGTATGGTAATCTATTTTAAACCTATTCTCAATTTTTTTGTCCCCAGCTATCAGTCATACGACTAGCACTTCCACAGTTGTTCACACATCATACCACCTTTGCTCTAATTTATTTTCTTATATTAAGTAACTATTCTGTGTATTATTTTAGCTTAAAAGGTAGCACTATCATTATGGTTTAAAAAGCAGTATTGCTTATAATATATAAATGCTGTATCTAACAAAGCATATTGGAAAATTATGTTATTAAATTTCCCCTAGATATTGCTGTCTGCCAAGCTTTGAGTTTAAAACCTATTTTTCCTTTGTAAAAACAGAGTTTAGAAAATATTAGAAATTTCTCCTTGGTTCTGTGTAAAGAATAAAAAAATAGTAGAAATGGATTAAAGAGAATTTTGATTCATTGCATGCTACTTTTTAAAATATATAAATATCTGTGAATATAACTGCCAATAGAAGAATATTGAAAATAATTTGCCTATATGTACCTCTGCTGATCTGTGTACATCTCTTCATATAGAAGGACAAATAAGAGAAAGAGGGGAAGAAAAAGAGACAGAAAACGACAGAGAGAGAGCAAGAGAGGTTGAGACTGATATTATCAACAATAAACAATAATTAGAAACTATTTTTCTAATTTATTTTTACTAATTTACATCCCAACCAGTTAATTATGAGGAAAGCTATTGATATACATCTGCAGTTTTTGGTGTTACCAGAACTCTCAGTTCAGATCAATCGCTCAGTTGTATACAACTGCAACCCCATGAACTGCAGACGCCAGGCCTCCCTGTCCATCACCAACTCCCAGAGTTTACTCAAACTCATGCCCATTGAGTTGGTGATGCCATCCAACCATCTCATCCTCTGATGTCGCCTTCTCCTCCTGCCTTCAATCTTTCCCAGCATCAGGGTCTTTTCAAATGAGTCAGCTCTTCTCATCAGGTGGCCAAAATATTGGAGTTTCAGCTTCAACATCAGTCCTTCCAATGAACACCCAGGACTGATCTCTTTAGGATGGACAAGTTGGATCTCCTTGCAGTCCAAGGGACTCTCAAGAGTCTTCTCCAACACCACAGTTCAAAAGCATCAGTTCTTCGGCACTCATCTTTCTTTGTAGCCCAACTCTCACACCCATACATGCCTACTGGTAAAACCATAAACTTGACTAGATGGACCTTTGTTGACAAAGTAATGTCTCTGCTTTTTAACATGCTGTCTAGGTTGGTCATAACTTTTCTGTATTTTAATCAAATGCTTGCAAAATATGGCTTAATTTTGGTTTAAATTTGCCCATATTTCTGTTGGGTTGTCTTTATTAACTGATTTAGAAAATTTTGTGTGTATATGTGTATAAATGCTATTCTTGATATTATTCCTTCTGTTTGTATGTGCATTTTAAATATATTAAGAGAAATTTTAATTTTTACATATCCAAAATTGACAAAACTTTTTAGAGGTGATACTTCTGTGTTTAGTTTAAGAAATGATTTCCTCCACATACATCAGAAATATACTTGCCTTTATTTATTACTGCAAATTTTGAAATTTTTAACAAAATTTAAAGACTTGATATCATATATTCTATACAATATTAATTTGGATACTAATAATAAAAATAGATACTCATTTTTAATTTAAAATATCACTTTTCATCCTTATGAGTATTTTAATAACATGACTTGGTATTAAAAATATATCAAAATATGTAGAATGTGGTACAAGTAAAGACGAGAAAAAATGGCATTAAAAGTATTTACATAAGAAAAATTAATGATAATAAATCAAATGATGGTCCATAGATCCTCTGAAGTACCTATTAAAATAAAATTCATAATGCATACTGAAACAAAATGTGTCAGCACATGCACAGATACACACACACACACACACCTTAGATATATTATATTCAGATTGTAGACACCAAATATCAAGGAGACTCTTAAGCCAAAGAAAATAACATGTTTCACCATAGATAATATACATGTTTCAATGCTGTTCTCTTGAAACATCCCACCCTCAGAGGGATCGGGTAGAGAGGGAGGTGGGAGGGGGGATTGGGATGGGGAATACATGTAAATCCATGGCTGATTCATGTCAATGTATGACAAAAACCACTACAATATTGTAAAGTAATTAGCCTCCAACTAGTAAAAATAAATGAAAAAAAAAATGAAAAAAAAAAAAAAAAAAAAAGAAAATAACATGTTACCAAATACATGCTACATGTTACCAAATACATGTTTCATGTTACAAATACAAATGACATGTTACCATTGACCTCAATGTTTTAAATTATTAACAACTTTCCTCTGTTTTCACTGCCTTATACATTTATCACCAATGGTGATAAATTTCAACTTTGTCCTTCTTTGTGATCATTTTTAGTTTGTGTTTTAAAAACTTTAATTTAAGAAATTAAGCCTCAGATTTAAATTTTTTATTGTTTAAACAGAATATTATATCAGAATAAATTTTTATCCACCTGTTTAAAATGTTATGCCTTTTCTTTGTTTCTGTATATAATATTAATTATGTTGTACTGTCTGTCATAATTGCTTCCAGTCCACATTTAATGTCACCTCATTTCTGTAAAATGCTTCAGATGATTTTTCTAATATCCATTGTGTAACTGCATCTGAGCATTTTTCTAAACATACCTGATATCATTTTCAGACATAAAATAGTTCATTAAAAAAAAGTATAGTCTGGTTCTTTGTACCGAATCTTTGTAAGGTTCCTTTATTGCCCCAATTGGCAATTATGTTTCTGTATATTGACATCTCTTAGATAACTAGTTTTCTTTTTCTTCTTATATACATAAGCCTTCTCTATACCTTCTATTGGTATCATTTTTATACACCTTTTCCCACTAAGGAGACCTGTCCCCTTTAGTATGCATGCATGACTGTTAAGATGCTTCAGTCATGTCTGACTCTGTGTGACCCTACGAATTACAGCCTACCAGACTCCTCTGTCCATAGGAGTCTCCAGGTAAAGTATGCTGAAGTATGTTGCCATATCCTCCTCCAAGAGATCTTCTGAACCCAGGGATTGAACCCACATCTCCTGCAGCTCCTGCATTGCAAGGGGATTCTTTACTGCTGAGCCCTCCGGAAGCCCTCCCTCTATTCTTATTTCAGTATAATAAGAACATGCCTTGCTGAGTCCTGAAAAATGACTATGCCTAATTAAATGAATGCATTAGTAGGAAAAATAAACTTTTATAAATCTGCATAATAGATGCATATTGTTATAGGATGTCAATCAGTTGTGACTGAGCACTCATAAATTGTTAACAATGAAAACCAAAGATCAAATATACTAATACATTAGAGTAAGCAGAAATATTTTCATTAATTCAATTAATTTTGTACTATACTCTTACATTAGTAAATGATACCCATATCAGAAATTTGGGAAATCAGTAAAAGATAAAAGGGAAATTATTTCTTAAACCAATATCTCAGTAAATCACTGTTTAAAAATATACATGCATGGATATGTATTTTCAGATCAGAGTTATAGTTTTAATTTCAATAAAATTTAATGTCAATAAATGTGAGTAATATCACTACTGCTAATTTCTGCATAGTATTATATACTTTGAATATAGAATACTTTACATTAAAAATTTTCTATTATTGGACATTTAAATTGTGTTCAGTTAGAAAAATCCCAATCTTTAAGTTAAAAAAGCTGACTTCAACTCTCAGTAGCAAAACTAGCTACTTTAATGTTGCTATCACCCTCATTTCTGTGCTCCTTTAGTTATTCTTATGATAAATAAATAATTACTAATAAAATTAAATGTAAGAGTATTATGTAATTTATAAATGAACCAACAAGTGAAGCATTAAGATAAATAAATGGCAGGGAATTTTATTCAAAGAAATCTTATTATGAAGAGACTGTGGGTTTGATGTCTTTACCTGTATTTTCTAAGTGAGTAAAGTGACATAATAAGAATCTCCATAATTAACAAGTAATGCATTAATTATTGCAGGAAAACACAGGAAGGGTGTTTCCCAAAGGAGCTTAGTTTTGTAAAATATCAAAGATAAAATCAAATCTTATAAAGTGTATTAGCATAAGACTGGTGAGGCAGGAAAAAAGGATTTACTGTGGTATTACTCTTGTGAGGCTGAGAGGGAGAATGTGATTATAGCAGAGGAGGATTTTGAAATTTGTATTGGTTGCTTGTGGTTTGGAGCTGTCATTTATTTTCTAGTGTGACAGATATGAGTTTTTTTTCTGATCAAATTGTATAATGTAGGCTGGGAAACATAATCTTTCTGCAACACACTGGAGCAACAGAGGTTAATGAGGAATTAAAAATAAACTACAATCAGAAGAGAGAACATTATCAGGGAATAAGTGAGATTAACTCCACTGTAATATCCAGTTAGGACTGGATTGGATGACTGTCAGTCCTTTTTATAACCTTTGAACATGATTGATGCCTCTAAAAGTTTTAATCCAATGTAAGATTTAGTTACCAGTAGCCAGTGTACTGAGCCAGGCATTGGATATATTGTATTCTATCTTCAACTGGACTCTGGTAATAAAGAACATAGGAAGGCAAGATTTAGTCTCAGATCACGTATGTGTGGGGGTTTCCCAAGTGGCTCAGCGGTAAAGAATCCACCTGCCCAACAGGAGACGCAGGTTCAGTTTCCTGAACTGGACACACGACTTGGCGACTAAACGGCAGCCGCACATATGTGTGAGGTTTCTGTACAAGCCTGTTCTCGTGACCAGTCGTGTCTGACTCTGCAACCCCAACGACTGTAGCCCGCCAGGTGCCTCTGTCCATGGGATTTTCCAGGCAAGAATACTGGAGTGGGCTGCCATTTCCTTCTCCAGGGCATCTTCCTGATCCAGGGCTTCAACCAGCATTTCTTGCCTCTCCTGCATTGGCAGGCAGTTTCTTTACCACGTGTGCCTCCTTTGCAGGAAGCCCTTTGTACAGGTAACTTAACCTCAGTAGTATAGAAATAATTAGCATAACTTTACATGGGGACAGAAGAAATGTGAAGAATAGCGAGCAAACTACAGATGATAATTAACATAAAAAAGAAAATCCTAAAGATGACTCTGTCATGTCAGTAGAACTCATTTCCAATAAGATAAAAACAGTTTGCAGGTGGATTTATGTGTACAGATGAAATTCTGCATGATTTGATTACTGAGATATCACCAGATTTCTGCTTTCTAAACATATCCTACTTTGGCCTAGAACTAAAGCATTTATCTAAATCACAGGGATTGTGACATTGCATGCAAATTATTTTGAATATGCTAAATACATTCATATATTTACTGTTTATATTTCTTAAAAATTTATATACACATACAGCTTGTGAGATGATTCATAATCAGATCTCAGGATGAGCGATCTGAAAAGTGGATCATGATGTTAGCACTTTAATGACTATATCATGCTGGAAAATAAGGATTAATTAGCATTCTACCTTTAAATAATCAAGGTATCAGGTTTATAAGAATTGCCACTGTTTAATTAGAATAAGTAATGATGAGTTATTTTTAAATATAATATCTTTTGTGCCTTTATTATTTTGCAAAAGCAAAAAAGTCAGTGTTAGAATTGACAGAACAAGTTCCTCACCAATAAGCTATTTGCATCATTATTTATTTTCCATTTTTCACTCTAAGGTTAATTCCCACAACTTCACATGAACTGACATATTACAACTCCATGTTTCCTATTTTATTTTACACTTCATTTTTTCTAGCCTTGTCTTTAATCCTGGTGCATGTCTATTGATAGAGGAGCATTCCACGTTAAGGTAACTTGAGTTAATTGATACAGCTGTCTACTGAATAACGTGTTACTAAATTAAAAGAAATGTCACTGAGTACAAACCTAGAGAAAAGAGTAAAGTACTGTCCTGAAAATAATTTGTCTTGTCTCTGGAAAATGCACTTTTTGAGGTTTTCCATCATGAACTAACCTTATTTTTCCATGGGAACATGATTTTCTTCACGCGAGTTGGAGCTATACACCTTTAAATGTCTGAGGACTTTAGTGTTTAAAATGTGCATTATCATATTTTCAGTCCTTTGGTCTTTAAGAGGGATTGGGCTTTAAACTGCAAGGGACTTAATAAAAAAGGTATAACAAGAGAGTCAAAGCTGAAAGTAAGTAATTAAGAAAAAAATCAATCAATAAGATTTTTAATTGCATAAATCTACCACTTCAAAATTGGTATGCAAACTCTAATGACCCAACAACATTAGGAAGGGAGAGAGGTCAGACTAGGTTCACATTTGAAAAATTTGTTTTCCTGGTTCTCTGAATTCATAAAATGGATTCATAAATGGATTGTGTCCTTTCTTCAACTTTGAGCACTTTTAGCACTATTTGGCCTTAAACTTTTTTTCCCTTGGAACTTTCTCCAAACGACTTATTTTCTTTAAATCCCTCTGTTCTGAAAATCATTTTCATAAGATTTTCTTAATTCTTAGTTTATTTTGAAATTTAAATATACCAGATTAAAATCTGATGATATCTAAATTAATATTTAATACCTCATTGTGGGCCTAACATCAGATTGCTGTTTAGAGATATAATTCATGGATATATTTAAAGTTATATGTGGTTTGCTCTCATATATCTCTCTATCACACATTGTACCTATCAATTCCCTCTTCTGCCTTTTTAAAATCACTTTAGACAGCATTCAGTTGACCCCACAATTCCCCAGGTATAACTCAATCATGCCTCCCTTCTTACAACAATCATCCTCACATGAATAATGAATATTTTCATCCTTAGCTCCTTCTTTGTTTTCTGTAGTTGGCATTCTAACCTTACCATCAAGATAGTCCTCTTAAATATCACTACTGATTTTCTACTAGCTAAATTCCAAAGAAATTCTTCTCAGCTCTCAAATTTATTTAAAAGATTATCTCTCCTTCATTAAATTATGTATTTTATCTTTCTAATTTTTATCTTCCCAAAATACTGCATATTTTATCTTTCCTAATTTCCTAAGTATTTGTCATGTTTGTTTGCTGTTTGCATCATTCCTTTGTACTTTAACTGCAGACAATTCACCAACACCCAGTTATCTTATTTTATTTTTTGGAAAGATTCACATCTCCACTAAGTGTAAAGTATATCATTCCCTAACAATCTCTCTTTGAGAATATCTTACTTTATATCAATACTAGCATAATATTCATGGCTTCCCATTTTCTCTACCCTGAAGTGAATTTTGATGCATTTCTCTTATTTATCCTTTGTATTTATTCAAATATAATTTTCTCACATTCAGGCCTTTATTTAATTCTGTTTACGTCACTGTCTGAATGCTATTCAGGACCTTAGTCATCTTATACTTGCTGCCTGAATTTCTTTTACTCCTTACTTCTACCTATTCTGTCACACTATACAGGATACTGATTATGCAATATGCCTATGATGCTTAAAAATAGGCAATTTCTTTAACCTGAATCTTGATTTCCCCAAATAGGGATACTAATATCTATCTCATAATTCTTTTTGTATTAAATAATTGATCCATGTAAAATACTTTGGAAATTGCTTAAAATATATATTAAGTACTCAATAAATATTCACTTTTAAAATTACCATTGAAACTTTAAAAATAAATAGCATATTTTCTAAGATGCTAATTCTACTTTAGAATAACCACATTTTCTGGAATATTCCCAAATCCTTAAATTGACAACTGGAGTCCCTGATACCGTGACAGCTTTGTGGCATGGCAACATGGTTAGGCTTCACTATGGTCCCTAGTAATTCAAGCAAACATTAATCTACATGCTGCTGTGAAAGGATTTTTGAAAATGTGATTAAGCTTCTTTATCCTGAATGGCCTGACCTAATCAGGTCAAGTCTGTTGAAGAGGGATTAGGTATTTCCTACGTCAAAGACTCCGGAGAAGACAATGGCCTCCCACTCCAGTCCTCTTGCCTGGAAAATCCCACGGACGGAGGAGGCTGGTAGGCTGCAGTCCATGGGGTCGCGAAGAGCCGGACACGACTGAGCTACTTCACTTTCACTTTTCGCTTTCATGCATTGGAGAAGGAAATGGCAACCCACTCCAGTGTTCTTGCCTGGAGAATCCCAGGGACGGGGGAGCCCGGTGGGCTGCCGTCTATGGGGTCGCACAGAGTCGGACACGACTGGAGCGACTTAGCAGCGGCAGCAGCAGCAGCATGTCAGACTCAACTGTCAAAGTCGTCAGCTGAGCTGTGCTGTGTGTGGTGGCTCAGTCCTGTCTGGCTCTTTGAACCCCTGGTTGGTAGCCCGCCAGGCTCCTCTGTCCACGGGGATTCTCAAGGCAAGAACACTAGAGTGGGTTGGCATGCCCTCCTCCAGGGGATCTTCCCAACCCAGGGATCTAACCCAAGTCTCCCGCATTGCGGGCAGATTCTTTACCTACTGAGCCAACGGGGATGCCCAAGAATACTGGAGTGGATAGCCTATCCCTTCTCCAGGGGGTCTTCCCAACCCAGGAATCCTGTATTGCATGTTGATCCTTTACCAGCTGATTGATCAAGCACAAATAACAGCCTACTGATGATCCCCTCTTCCTGACAGCTATGATGATATATCCCCTTGGCCAGCCTCCACATCCCATTCTTTGTAATATATTTTTTTATGTATTACACACTTATACACACATTTTGGAATAGCTAAGGGCCTGGCTTATAGTACACGCTCAGATAATATGTTTTAATGAACTAATTCCAGTTACATATTCCTAATCAGCCTGCAATCTGTTTTTTTTTTTTTTTTTCTTTTACTAATGTGACTCTGTATTTCCAACAGTCTTAACATAATAATCCTATTTATGCATGTGATAGTTCTGTTTATTGTGATAAAATATCACTGACAGAGTTGCTTGGCTAATTAAAACTAAAATAAATTTGTCTTTGACAATTTTATACGTGGGGCTTCTTTCCCCTTCTTTAACTGTTAGCATTTTATTTTGAAAACCTGTAGTTATCCATGAATTAAAAATCAGGATCCACAACTGCAAACCTTTAACTGAAAATATCCTATTAAATGTCAGTGTTTTAAACTTCTACACAATCTGATAGCATGTGATTAACTTAATTAGGGCACTGGAAATTAGTCATTCAAGAATCTGACAATGTAAAGGAAGAAGACTGAAGCCTTCAGGTGGATGTTCACATTCTAGTAGTTTCAGTACATTCTTTGAAATTAGTAATATTTGGAAAAAAAAAGAAAAATTATTGGTGATTTTGTACATAAGATATTTAAATACACTAAGCATTGCTTAAGCTTTTTTTAAAAAAATGTCATTTTAGAAATACACAATATCTATGAATTTTTAAAGTAAAATTAAATACAATTTTATTAACATTTTATGAACATTTAAGATATATGTTTTGATAACTTACATTTATAATATCAATTAAATCTACACTGTACCTTTGTTTTTCTAAAATCTTCTGCACACCAAGACTCCTAGAAATAATTTTTTTTTCTTTTTCTTTAGGCCATTTCACTCTCAGGAGTTACAGTGTATTAGAGAGTGACTAAGCTCTGGAACATAGATGCATAGGTCACAAGGGAGAAAACAATATTAATGGAGAGAGACTGAGAAATACCATTTCCTCAGAACTAAAACCAATCAAACACAAAAAATAGTCTCCATTTTATGCAAAGACTTACCAACTCTAAGTTTATAAAAAAGACAGGATATAGAAATAGAATGACAATTTTTCTCTCATCGTTAACATGACTGAACATGATTTCATTAAAAAATGACACATATATTTTATTTCCCTTTTGCCTATTTCACTTTTTGATTGTCAAAACATCAAGCTAACAACATATTTTAACAAGTATTTAGCTGACTATGTATGCTGTCATAATCTTGGAAACCTGCCTTGACTATCCCATTTATTTCAAGTATTTATGTCTTTTGAATAAATGTATAAAAACATGTTGAAATAAAGAAAATCTGCTTTTATCTAATTATAAAAGTTAGATATAAAAAAACTATAAATGTATGTGGAGATTGTGTAAATGAATCTAATTTATAATCATATTATCCTATATTATTAGAATTTTGAGCATATTCTTGTAATTTAACTAAGTTAATTTGCAGTGTGTTATTTTGCTAAACATCAAAAAATATATGTAGGTATTTTATCAAATCTTATTTTTGTTTAGTGCATTATTAAAATTCAGTGATGAAGAATTGATGCTTTAGAATTGTGGTGCTGGAGAAGACTCTTTAGAGCCCCTTGGACAGCTAGGAGATCAAACTAGTCAATCCTACAGGGAATCAATCCTGCATGTTCATTGGAAGGACTGATGATGAAGCTAAAACTCCGATATTTTGGCCACCTAATATGAAGAACTGACTCATTGGAAAGGATCCTGATGCTGGGAAAGACGGAAGGCAGGAGGAGAAGGGGATGACAGAGGATGAGACAGTTGGATGGCATCACCGACTTGATGGACGTGAATTTCAGCAAGCCCTGGGGGTTGGTGATGGACAGGGGTCTTGGCGTACTGCAGTCCATGGTGTCACAAAGAGTCTGACAAGACTTAGCAAGTGAACAACAGCTGCAACTAGTTTTATAAGTGTTTGATCTAATTTACCAATGAGATTTTTCCTTTCATAATTTTCATATTTCTAATAATGATTTCTTGTGTTTTACTTAAAGAAGTACCTTTAACCTTTTTATAAAACTCATTTAGTGATTCTGAACTCTTTCAGCTTTTGTTCATCTGTAAAACTCGATCTCTCTTTCAACTTAGAAGGTTATCCTCCTTGGGAAGAATATTCTTGGTTGTAGGTGTTTTCCTTTCATAACGTTTAATATGTTATGTCACTCCATTCTAGTTTGCAAAGTTTTTGATGAAAAGTCAGCTGATTTTCTTGTGGGAGCTCTTTTTTAGGTAACTACTTGTCTTTCCCTTGATGCTTTTAAGATTTTATCTGTCTTTAATTTTTGCCATTTTAAATATAAATTTCATTTGGACTCTGTGCTTCTTGGACCTGGATGTGGGCATCTTTTTCCAGGTTAGGGAAGTTTTCAGCTATTACTTTTTCAACTAAGTTGCCCTTTCATTCTCTATTCATCTTCTCAAACCTTATTATATGAATGCTATTACACTTGATGTTATCTGAGAGGTCTCAATGTGTCCACAACTTTTTTTAAATTAATTTATTTTTCAATTGAAGGATAATTGCTTTACAAAATTTTGTTGTTTTCTGTCAAACTGCAACATGAATCAGCCATAGGTATACATATATCCCCGCCCTTTTGAAACTCCCTCCCATCTCCCTCCCATCTCACCCCTCTAGGCTGACACAGAGCCACTGCTTAAGTTTCCCGAGACATACAGCAAATTCCCATTGGCTATCTAACTTACATCGGAGAAGGCAATGGCAACCCACTCCAGTACTCTTGCCTGGAAAATCCCATGAACGGAGGAGCCTGGTAGGCTGCAGTCTATGGGGTCTCTAAGAGTTGGACACGACTGAGTGACTTTACTTTCATTTTTCACTTTCATGCATCGGAGAAGGAAATGGCAACCCACTCCAGTGTTCTTGCCTGGAGAATCCCAGGGGCAGGGGAGCCTGGTGGGCTGCCGTCTATGGGGTCACACAGAGTCGGACACCACTGAAGCGACTTAGCAGCAGCAGCAGCATCTAATTTACATATAGAAATGTAAGTTTCCATGTTAGTCTCCATACATCTCACCCTCTCTTCCCCTCTTCCCATGTCCATAAGTCTATTCTCTATGTCTGTTTCTCCATTGCTGCCCTGCAGTACCATTTTTCTAGATTCTGGATATGTGTATTAGAATACAATATTTATCTTTCTCTTTCTTACTCACTTAGCTCTGTATAATAGGTTCTAGGTTCATCCATCTCATCAGAAATGACTCAAATGCATTCCTTTTTATGACAGAATAATATTCCATTGTGTATATGTACCACAATTCTTTATCCATTCGTCTGTTGATGGACATCTAGGTTGTTTCCATGTTCTAGCTATTGTAAATACTGCTGCAATGAACAAAGGGATAAATGTGTCTTTTTCAACTTTGGTTTCCCCAGGGTATGTGCCTAGGAGTGGGATTCCTGGGTCATATGGTGCTTTTGTTTCTAGTGTTTTAAAGGAATCTCCATACCATCTTCCATAGTGGCTGTATCAATTTACATTCCCACCAACAATGCAATAATGTTCTCTTTTCTCCACACCCTCTCCAGCGTTTATTGTTTGTGGACTTTTTTTATGATGGCCATTCTGATCGGTGTGAGATGACATCTCATTGTGCTTTTGATTTGCATTTCTCTAATAATGAGCTATGTTGAGCATCTTTTCATGTGTTTGTTAGTCATCTGTATGTCTTCTTTGGAGAAATGTTTGTTTAGGTCTTATTCCCACTTTTTGATTGAATTTGTTTTTCTGACATTGAGTTGTATGAGCTGCTTGTATGTTTTGGAAATTTATCCTTTGTCAGTTGTTTCATTTGCTATTATTTTCTCCCATCCTAAGGGTTGTCTTTTCACCTTGCTAATAGTTTCCTTTGCTGTGCAAAGGCTTTTAAGTTTAATCAGTCCCCACTTGTTTACTTTTGTTTTTATTTCCATTACTCTAGGAGGTGGGTCTTAGAGGATCTTGCTTTAATTTATGTCATTGAGTGTTCTGCCTATGTTTTCCTCTAAGAGTTTTATATTTTCTGGTTTTACATTAAGGTCTTTAATCCATTTTGAGTTTATCTTTGTGTATGGTGTTAGGAAGTGTTCTAATTTCATTCTTTTACATGTAGCTGTCCAGTTTTCCCATCACAATTTATTTAAGAGGCTGTCTTTACCCCATTGTATATTCTTGCCTCCTTTGTCAAAAATAAGGTACCCATAGGTTCGTGCGTTTCTTTCTATCTTGTTCCATTGGTCTATATTTCTGTTTTTGTGCCAGTACCATACTGTCTTGTACCATGTCATACTACCATGACTGTAGCTTTGTAGTACAATCTGAAGTCAGGAAGGTTGATTCCTCCAGCTGCATTCTTCATTCTCAAGACTGCTTTGGCTATTTGGTGTTTTTTGTGTTTCCATATGAATTGTGAAATTTTCGTTTCAGTTCTCTGAAAAATGCTGTTAGTAATTTGATAGGGATCTCTTTGAATCTGTAGATTGCATTTGGTAGTATATCATTTTCATAATATTGATTCTTCCTACCCAGGAACATGAAATATCTCTCCATCTGTTTATGTCATCTTTGATTTCTTTCATCACTGTCTTATAATTTTCTGTGTACAGTTCTTTTGTCTTCTTAGGTAAATTTATTCCTAGATATTTTATTATTTTTTGTTACAATGGTGAATGGGATTGATTCCTTAGTTTCTCTTTTTGATTTTTCATTGTTAGTATATAGAAATGCAAGTGGTTTCTGTGTATTGATTTTGTATCCTGTGACTTTGTTTAATTCACTGATTAGCTCTAGTAATTTTCTGGTGGTGTCTTTAGGGTTTTCTATGTAAAGTGTCATGTCATCTGCAAACAGTGACAGTTTTACTTCTTCTTTTCTGATCTGGATTTCTTTTATTTCTTTTTCTTCTCTGATTGCTGTAGCTAGAACTTCCAGAACTATGTTGAATAATAGTGCTAAAAGTGGACACCCTTGTCTTGTTCCCAATCTTAGGGGGAATGCTTTCAGGTTTTCACCATTGAGAATAATGTTTTTGTAGGCTTATCATATATGGTTTTTACTATGTTGAGGTAGGTTCCTTCTATGCCCATTTTTTGAAGAGTTTTAATCATAAATGGGTACTGAACTTTGCCAAAGACTTTTTCTGCATCTGTTTAGATTACATGTTTTTCTTTTTTTTTATCTTTCATTTTGTTAATATGGTATATCACATTGAGTTGCATATATTGAAGAATCCTTGCACCCCTGGAATAAACCCAACTTGATCGTGGTGCATGAATTTTTTGATGTGCAGCTGAATTCTGTTTGCTAAAATTTTATTGAGGATTTTTACATTTATGTTCATCTGTGATGGGCTTCCCTGGTGGTTCAGATGGTAAAGCCTCTGCCTGCAATGCAGGAGATCTGGAAGATCCCCTGGACAAGTAAATGGCAATCCAGTACTCTTGCCTGGAAAATCCCATGGTTGGAGGAGCCTGGTAGGCTACAGTCCATGTGGTCACAAAGAGTCAGATATGACTGAGTGACTTTACTTCTATATTTCCATACTTCATCAATGATAGTGGCCTGTAGGTTTTTGTGTGTGTGTTGTCTTTGTCTGGTTTTGGTATTATGGTGATGGTGACCTCATTGAATGAGTTTGGAAGTGTTCCTTCCTCTGCAATTATTTGAAAGAGTTTTAGAAGGATAGGCACTAGCTCTTCTCCAAATGTTTGATAGAATTATCTTCTGAAGCTATCTGGTCCTGGGCTTTTGTTTTTGTTTTTTTGAAATTTTTGATCACAGCTTCATTTTCAGTATGGGTTCAGCAACCCATTTTCAATTGGATTGCTCATAATTTCTATTTTTTCCTGGCTCAGTCTTGGAAGATTGAACTATTCTAATAATTTGTCTATTTCTCCCAGGTTACCCATCTTATTGCCATATAGTTGTTCATAATAGTATCTTATAATCCTTTGTATTTCTACATTGTCTGTTGTAACCACTCCTTTTTCACTTCTAATTTTGTTGATTTGATTCTTCTTTCTTTTTTTCTTGATGAGTCTGGCTAAATGTTTGTCAATTTTGTTTATCTTCTCAAAGAATCAGCTTGTAGTTTTATTAACCTTTAATATTGTTTCTTTCATTTCTTTTTCAATTATTTCTGCTCTGATCTTTATGATTTATTTCTTTCTACTAATTTGGGGGTTCTATTTGTTCTTCTTTTTCCAGTTGTTTTAGATGGAAAGTTGGGTTTTTATTCAATGGTTTTTCTTGTTTCTTAAGATGGGATTGAATTGCTATAAACTTCCCTCTTAGAACTGCTTTTGCTGCATCCCATAGGTTTTGAGTTTTTGTGCTTTCATTGTCATTTCTTTCTAGAATTTTTTTTTATTTCTGTTTTGATTTCTTCAGTAACCTGTTGGTTAGTTAGAAACATATTGTTTAATCTCCATGTACTTGTGTTTTCTACAGTTTTTTTTCTTGTAATTGATGTCTAGTCTAATAGTGTTATGTTTGGAAAAGATGTTTAATGTATTTCAGTTTTCTTAAATTTATTGAAGTTTGATTTGTGACCCAAGATGTGGTCTATCCTGGAGAATGTTCCATGTGCACTTGACAAGAAGGGGTATTCTTCTGCATTTGGGAGGAATGTCCTGAAGATATCAATGAGATCCATCTCATCTAATGTATCATTTAAGATGTGTTTCCTTATTAACTTTCTATTTTGATGATCTGTCCATTGGTGTGAGTGGGGTGTTAAAGTGTCCTACTATTATTCTGTTACTGCAATTTCTCCTTTTATGTTTGTTAGTGTTTGTCTTATGTTTTGAAGTGCTCCTGTGTTGGGTGTATAGATATTTAAAATTGTGTGTCATCCTCTTGGATTGATCCCTTGATCATTATGTAGTGTCCTTCCTTATCTCTTGTAATTTTCTTTATTTTAAGGTCTATGTTGTCTGATATGTGGATTGCTACTCCAGCTTTTTTTTTTTTTTGCTTTACATTTGCATGAAATATTTCTTCCATCCTCTCACTGTCAGTCCTTATGTCTTTAGGTCTGAAGTGGGTTTCTTGTAGACAGCATATATATGGGTCTTATTTTTGTATCCATTCAGCCAATATGTGTCTTTTGGTTGGAGCATTTAATACATTTACATTTAAAGTAATTATTGATATATATGTTCCTATTGCCATTTTCTGAATTGTTTGGGGTTTGATTTTATAGATCTTTTCTTCCCTTGTATTTCTTGACTATGTAAGTCCCTTTAACATTTGTTGTAAAGTTGGTTTGGTGGTACTGGATTCTCTTAACTTTTGCTTGTCTGAAAATCTTTTGATGTCTCCATCAACTTTGAATGAGATCCTTGCTGGGTAGAGTAATCTTGATTGTAGATTTTTCCCTTTCAGTACTTTAAATACATCCTGCCATCCCCTTCTGGCTTGCAGAGTTTCTGCTGAAAGATCAGCTGTTAAACATATGGGGTTTCCCTTGTATGTTACTTGTTGCTTTTCCCTTTTGCTTTTAATATTCTTTCTTTGTATTTAATCTTTGTTAGTTTGATGAGTGTATGTCTTTATCCTCTATGGATATCCTCTTGGACTTGATTGACTATTTTCTTTCCCATGTTTGGGGAATTTTCAACTATAATTTCTTCATAAATTTTCTCATACCCTTTATTTTTCTCTTCTCCTTCTGGGACTCCTATAATTCAAATGTTGGTGTGTTTGATATTGTCCCAGAGGTTTCTGAGACTATCCTCAGTTCTTTTCATTCTTTTTACTTTATTCTGCTTTTCAGAAGTTATTTCCACCATTCTATATTCCAACTTACTGATTTGTTCTTCTGCTTCAGATATTCTCCTATTGATTCCTTCTAGAGTATTTTTGCTTTCAGTAATTGTGTTCTTTGTTTCTGCATGTTTATTCTTTAATTTTTCTAGGTCTTGGTTAATTGATTCTTGCATTTTCTCCATTCTGTTTTCATGGTTTTTCATCATCTTTACTATTATTATTCTGAATTCTTTTTCAGGTAGTTCGCCTATTTCCTCTTCAATTACCTGGACTTCTGTATTTCTAGTTTGTTCCTTAATTTGTGCAGTATTTCTATGCCTTTCAGACAGACTGAAAACCACAGTCATAGAAAACTAACCAATCTGATTACATGGACCACATTTTTGTCTAACTCAATGAAATTATGAGCCATGCCATGTAGGGCCACCCAAAATGGACAGGTCATAATGGAGAGTTCTAATAAAATATGGTCCACTTGAGATGGAATGGAGTGGAATACTTCAGTATTCTTGCCTTGAGAACCCCATGAACAGTATGAAAAGGCAAAAATATAGGACACTGAAAGATGAACTCCCCAGGTCAATAGGTGCCCAATTGCCCAATATGCTACTGGAAATCAGTGGAGAAATAACTCCAGAAAGAATGAAGAGACAGAGACAAAGCAAAAACAATACCCAGTTGTGGATGTGACTGGTGACAGAAGCAAGGTCCGATGCTGTAAACAGCAATATTGCATAGGAAACTGGAATGTTAGGTCCATGAATCAAGGCAAACTGGAAGTGGTCATACAGGAGATGGCAAGTGAAAGTCGACATTTTAGGAATCAGCAAACTAAAATGGACTGCAATGGGTGAATTTAACTCAGATGACCATTTTATCTACTACTGTGGGCAAGAATCCCTTCGAAGAAATGGAGTAGCCATCATAGTCAACAGAAGAGTCCGGTATTCGGTACTTGGAGCCAATCTCAAAAATGACACCATGATCTCTGTTTATTTTCCAAGGCAAACCATTCAATATCATGGTACTCCAAGTCTATGCCTTGACCAATAATGCTGAAGAAGCTGAACGGTTCTATGAAGACCTACAAGGCCTTTTGGAACTAACACCCAAAAAAGATGTCCTTTTCATTATAGGGGCCTGGAATGCAAAGGAAGTCAAGAAACACCTGGAGTAACAAGCAAATTTGGCATTGGAGTACAGAATGAAGCAGGGTAAATGTTAATGTAGCATTGTGAAGAGAATGCACTGGTCATAGCAAACACCCTCTTCCAACAACACAAGAGAAGACTCTACACATGGACATAACCAGATGGTCAACACCAAAATCAGACTGATTATATTCTTTGCAGCCAAAGATGGAGAAGCTTTATACAGTCAACAAAAACAAGACTGGGATCTGACTGTGGCTCAGATCATGAACTCCCTATTGCCAAATTCAGACTTAAATTGAAGAAAGTAGGGAAAACCACTAGACCATTCAGGTATGACCTAAATCAAATCCCTTATGATTATACAGTGGAAGTGACAAATAATTTCAAGGGATTAGATATGATAGACAGAATGCCTGAGGAACTATGGATGGAGGTTTGTGACATTGTGCAGAAGACAAGGATCAAGACAATCTCCAAGAAAAAGAAAGGTAAAAAAGCAAAATGGCTGTCTGATGAAGCCTTAAAAATAGCTGTGAAAAGAGGAGAAGTGAAAAGCAGAGGAGAAAGGGAAAGATATACCCATCTGAATTCAAAGTTCCAAAGAATAGCAAGGAAAGATGTGAAAGCCTTCCTCAGCGATCAGTGCAAATAAATAGAAGAAAACAATAGAATGGGAAAGTCTAGAGATCTCTTCAAGAAATTTAGAGATACAAAGGGAATATTTCATGCAAAGAAGGGCTCAATAAAGGACACAAATAGTATGTACCTAACAGAAGCAGAAGATATTAAGAAGAGATGGCAAGAATACACAGAAGAACTACACAAAAAAGATCTTCATGACCCAGATATTCACAGTGGTATGATCACTCACCTAGAGCCAGACATCCTGGAACATGAAGTCAAGTGGGCCTTAGAAAGCATCACTGTAAACAAAGCTAGTGGAGGTGATGGAATTCCAGCTGAGCTATTTCAAGTCCTAAAAGATGATGCTGTGAAAGTGCTGCACTCAATATGTCAGCAAATTTGGAAAACTCAGTAGTGGCCACAGGACTTGGAAAGGTCAGTTTTCATTTCAATCCCAAAGAAAGGCAATGCCAAAAAATGTTCAAACTACTGCACAAGTACACTCATCGCACACACTAGTAAGGTAATGCTTGAAATTTCCCAAACCAGGCTTCAGCAATACGTGAACCGTGAACTTCCAGATATTCAAGCCGTTTTTAGAAAAGGCAGAGGAACCAGAAATAAAATTGCCGACATCTGTCAGATTAATGAAAAAGCAAGAGATTTCCAGAAAAACATCTACTTCTGCTTTATTGACTATGCCATAGCCTTTGACTGTATGGATCACCACAAACTGTGTAAAATTCATGGAGAGATGGTAATACCAGACCACCTGACCTGTCTCTTGAGAAATCTGTATGCAGGTCAGGGAGCAACAGTTACAACTGGACATGGAACAACAGACTGGTTCCAAAGAGGGGAAGGAGTACATCAAGGCTGTATATTGCCACCCTGCTTGTTTAACTTATATGCAGAGTACATCATGAGACATGCTGGGCTGGATGAAACACAAGCTGGAATCAGGTTGCCAGGAGAAATATCAATAACCTCATATATGCAGATGACAGCACCTTTATGGCAGAAAGCAAAGAAGAACTAAAGAGCTTCTTGATGAAAGTGAAAAAGGAGAGTGAAAACATTGGCTTAAACCTCAACATTCAGAAAACTGAGATCTTGGCATCTGGCCCCATCACTTCACAGCAAATAAATGGGGAAACGGTGGAAACAGTGACAGACTATTTTTGAGGGGCTCCAAAATCACTGTAGATAGTGACTGCAACCATGAAATTAAAAGACGCTTGCTGCTTGGAAGAAAAGCTATGACCAATATAAACTGAATATTAAGAAGCAGAGACGTTACTTTCCCAACAAAGTTCCGTCTAGTCAAAGCTAGTTTTTCCAGTATTCATATATGGATGTGAAAGTTGGACTATAGAGAAAGCTGACAGCCAAATAATTGATGCTTTTGAACTGTGGGGTTGGAAAAGACTCTTTGACAGTCACTTGTACTGCAAGGAATTCCAACCAGTCCATCCTAAAGGAAATCAGTCCTGAATATTCGTTGGAAGGGCTGATGTTGAAGCCGAAACTCTAATACTCTGGCCACCTGATGCGAAGAACTAGCTCATTTGAAAAACCCCTGATGCTGAGAAAGATTGAAGGTGGGAGGAGAAGGGGAGGACACAGGATGAGATGGTTGGATGTCATCACCAACTCAATGGACTTGAGTTTCTATAAACTCAGGGAGTTGGTGATAAACAGGGAGGCCTGGTGTGCTGCAGTCTATGGCGTCACAAAGAGTCAGACACGACTGAGCGACCGAAGGGAACTGAGCTCTGTGCCTTTTCGTTATTATTATTATTATTTTTTTAACTTATTTCATTTGAAGTTTCCTTTTCCCAGGCTTCAGGGGTGAATTCCTTATTCCTTTTGGTTTCTAACCCCCTAAAGGTTGGTTCAATGGTTTGTGTAAGCTTCCTATAGGGTGAGATTTATGCTGAGTTTTTGTTTGTTTGCTTGTTTGTTTTTCCTCTGATGGGGAAAGTTGAGTGAGGGGGTAATCCTATCTTCTGATGATTGATTGGTACTTGTTGTTTTTTTTTTTTTGGATGACGTGTTCTGCACCGCGTGCTCCTGATGGTTTGGTGATGCCAGGTCTTGTATTCAGATGGTTTCCTTTGTGGGAGTTCTCACTATTTGATACTCCCCAGGGTTAGTTCTCTGGTAGTCTAGGGTCTTGGCATCAGTGCTCACACTCCAAAGGCTCAGGGCCTGATCTCTGTTTAGAAACTAGTGTTTTAGCTCATAAATGGCTCCCTTCCTGCTTCACACATCAAAGCTGTTGTGTTCTGTAAACAAAGCGGCTGCTTCTGCCAAGGGCAGAGAAGAAGTCAGCTCCCCACGACCTGACACCAGCAGCAGGCTGCCATTAGAGCTTGCAGCAGGGAGAATTCCCAAGTTCCCTGGCTGCTTAAGGGCCCAGTGGCCACCTTGTCTACCTCAACTCCTCAGCACCAACCACCCCATCCACCACCATCTTAGAATCTCATTATAGTGTGTCCTCAAATCTTAACATTTCTTTTTCTTCTTTTATGTTCAGCTTAGGTGTTTTCTGATATTCTTTCAGTTCACTGATCCATTCTCCTCTATCATATAGTTTACTGTTATATTTTTTAGTTGTTTGAGTCTTCTTTATATTTTCTAACTCCTTGTTAAACTTTTCATTGTGTTCATCCATGTTTTGCCTGTATTCATTAAGCTTCTCTATGATCATTACCTTGAACCCATTTGGAAGACTGCTAATTCTACTTCCCTTACTTGTTCTTTTGGGGTTTTATCTTGTTTCTTTGTTTGGAACATATTCCTCTTTCTCCTCATTTTACCTAATTGTCTTTTAAAATTTTCTGTGCGTTAGACAGTTTGGTCACATTTCCCAGTCTTGGAGAAGTGGCCTTATACAGGAGAATTTTGAAGGCCCCAACTAAACACTCCCCACTGGTCACCAGAGCTACATGCTCCAGGGGACCCCCTTCATGGACTGCATGGACCCTTCTGTTATGGCATGGTTAACCACCTGAGCATGCTGGTCAGGACTGGTCCCCAGTTTGATTGGCTGCCAGTCTGTGCCTCTTGGAAAGGCTGTTTGCCCCTGATGGGGAATGTTGGCTCCTGGTATGGCTTGCTACATGGCTCAGGGGGTCCTGGGGTTGGGGCTCCAAATGGTTGGTTGCTTGGCATGGGGGCTCATGGGAATGGTGACAACCAATTAGTGGGCAGGTAAGCTCCCTAGCTGTATGAGATTAGAAGGTGAACTTCAGATTGGTATTTGCTAGTGCCAGTATCCTCGTGGTAGTTGTTTAGTCGCTGAGTCATGTCTGACTTTTTGCAAGCCTGCAGACTGTAGTCCACTAGGTTCTTCTCTCCATTGGATTTCCCTGGTAAGAACACTGGAGTCGGTTGTCATTTCCCTCTGTAAGGGATCTTCCTGACCCAGGGATTGAACCTGGTTGTCCTGCATTGGCAGATGAATTCTTTACCACTGAGCAATGAGGGAAACCTTCATGGTAGATGAGCTCCCCAAAACGGATAGCTCCAGTGTTTATGTCCCCATGGGGAGTTTCAATTGCCTCTTACCTCTCTGGGAAGCTCTCCTAGATCAGCAAGAGGGTCTGACCCAGGCCCCTTTCAAATTACTGCCTCTGTGCTGGGGTACGGATCATGTGAGATTTTGCGTGAGCCCTTTACAGTTGTAGTCTCTGTAGTAACAGCCCTCTTGCTCCTTCACACACAGTGCCCAGTGGCCTCGGAGCCATATACTGGCTGGGGAGCCCAGTATAGAGCCAAATGTAGCTCTAAAGCCCCTTGCCCTTAAGGAGAATCTCTGCAATTGTGCTTATCCTCTCTTTTGTGAGCTGCTTACCCAAGATGTGGGCCTTACTATACAGGTTCTACAACCCTCCTACCCATGTGGTTTGCTCTTCCTATATATCTTTAGTTGTGGGAAATATTTTCGGTTAGTCTTCAGTTCTTTCTCATGAGCACGTGCTCTGTAAATAGCTGTAATCTCACCATGCTCATAAGGAAAGGTGAGTTCAGGATTTTTCTAGTCTTCCATCTTGGCCCCTGGTAATAAATCTTACAGTTATTCCTGTTATTTTGCACCTTCTGGTACCTTCTGTGTCTAACCAAAAGAAGTCAATTTCTCAGGAAAATATAGTTCCCGCTCCTGGTTTCCTATTTAATTCAGCCTTAGAGCTACAGTTTTTAGGGCTTTTCTTGATACCATCACCCAGGTTTGTGTACATGAAGAAGTAGAATAGGGCCGACAGAGGGGATCATAGGGGTCATGTGTGTGTGGATGCTCAGTCACTCAGTTTCTTGTCCGACTCTTTGTGACCTCATGGACTATAACCTTCCAGGCACCTCTCCATGGAATTTTCCAGGCAGGAATGCTGGAGTGGGTTACAATATCCTATTCCAGGGATCTTTCCCACCCAAGGATTGAAACCGTGTCTCTTGGTTTTCTGCATCAACAGGCAGATTCCTTGCCACTATACCATCATATAGAGAGCAAAATATCATCTATAAATGCAAGATGTACACATGGAAAAAGAAGAAATCACTTCCCTGTCAACAGCTCTGACTCATCAATACAGGGTGGAAAAGGGATAAAGACATTTCTTTTAACATATTAAGTGAAATAAAAAATCAAATATCAATTAATTAGTTAAGACCATATGATCGTCTTTATTTTTTGGTAGGAGGATGCTAAAAATCAAAACATTTTTCCTTGGATTCTTCAGACTGAACTAAACTTTCCCTGAACTGTTGGTTATTTTAAATCAACATAAACTTGCTGTCTGAATGTTGAAAAAAAAATTGTGTTTCAGTTTTCCTTTATAGTGGAGTGGAGTGTGTGACAACATATACCATCTGACAGTTGTAATATCTTCCCTTATTACAACTGAGGTTAAGTTAATATGAAGATTACTTTAAGAAACTTCCTTTACCTTCATATATAGCAAAGACATTATTTGAGATGAACTAAGGTAGTTATGGCCTAATGATTATTTACTGTCATCCAGGAACTTATTTGTGACAGTATGAAAATTCAAAATGAAATTTGAAATACAAATACAAGAATCTATTCAATGAAACTGATCAAACAATCTGCTTGATAGAATTTTCCACTTTTCATTCCAGTGGAGGCATGATCTTTTCTGAATCTTCAGATTCTCTGGTCTAGCACTCTGTAGTTCAAGTCATTTGGGCACTATTGTGGATCAGTAGCTAAGCAACAGATTTAAAGTCCAGAGGCTATTTTCCTATATTTCCTCTGCCAATAACTTGGCTTGAGATGGTGGGCAAACCATTTAACCTTACGATTTCACTATCCCTCATCTTTTCAACAGGGAGATAATATAGCTTACTTCTCACAGCTCAGTGAAATATCTCGTAAATAATTCCTCAAATATGATGGAAAAGATGCTCTTCTGTATTGTCATAAGGTAAAAGCAGATCCATTTCCTGCTTTTTTCACATGATATGCAAACCATTAGAGCCAATATTTTCTAATAAAGAAATATTTCCTCATCATGCCTTGAGGTTTCTTAACTAATCCATTATAATTTTCTGATGTTTCAACAACCACAAAACTACAGATGCATTTATACATGTGTATATATATATATATATATATATATATATATTTGATATATGCATAGAATAAACATCTTTTTTACCTCCTATTAAAAGTTTAGATTTGCCTGTGATTCTAGTTTCACATTGAAATGCCTTCTTAAAGTGAAAAACAAAAAACAGATATGAGATTAAATGTAAGGGGAAAAAAATTCTACCTTAATGCTTTTCCAGTAAAAGAAACCTTTACTTTTTTCTGCTCATAAAGCTGATTATCAAATACACAACACGAGCAGAGTAAGGTGGAAGATGAGAGAATGATATTGGTGGAAGGGTATATGCTCCCAGAAACCAAATGGCAAAGTCTTTGTGTATAGAGGGTTAATGGTTTTACATAATGTCTGATTCATTCTGTGTGTATGTGCGTGTGCTTTTCTTCAAGTCTCAGTACAAGAATATACACAGATAGTTGTTTACATATTTACTCATTGAATCCCAGTTACTCTATTTGGAAAAAAAAAATGTATTTCAGGACTATTTTTTTTTTAACTTATATGCAACATGCATTTGTTTTATTTTTTAAATTTATTTTTAATTGAGGGAAAGTCCTTTAAAATGTTTTATTGGTTTCTTCTATAAAACAATGCAAGTCAGCCATAATTATTCATTTATCACCACCCTCTTGAGCCTCCCTCCCTTCTCCCTACCCGAGGGTCTTCACAGAGCACCAAGCTGGGCTCCCTGTGTTGTATAGCAACTTCTCACCAGCTATCTGCTTTACACGTGATAGAGTATATATGTCAATGCTACTTTCTCTATTCGTCCCACTCTTGTCCCTACTGTGTCCACAAGTCCATTCTCCAAGTCTCCATTCCTTCCCTCATATAGGTTCATCAAAACCGTTTTTCTAGATCCCATATATATACCTTAATATACGATACTTATTTTTCTTTTCCTGACTTACTTCACTCTGTATAACAGGCTCTAGTTTCATCCACCTCATTAGAATTGACTGAAATTCATACTTTTTTAGGGCTGAGCAATATTCCATTGTATATATGTAGCACATCTTCTTTATCCATTCATTTGTTGATGGGCATCTAGGTTTCTTCCATATCCTGGCTGTTGTAAACAGTGCTGTCATAAACACTGAGGTACATGTGTCTGTTTCACTTATGAATTTCTCAGGGTATGTGCCCAGTAATGGGATTGCTGGTTCATGTGGTAGTTTTATTCCTAGTTTTTGAATGAATCTCCATACTGTTTCCCATAGTGGCTGTATCAATTTGCATCCCCACCAACAGTGCAAGGGGCTTCTCTGATGGTTCAGTGGTAAATAATTCACCTGTAAGAATTATTCACCTGTAAGAGGAGAGTTCAGTCTCTGGGTTGGGAAAATCTCCTGGAGAAGGGAATGGCAACCCACTCCAGTATTTCTGCCAAGATAATACCATGGACAAAGGAACCTGGCTGGATACAGTCCATGGGGTCACAAAGATTTGGACATAACTTAACAACTGAACAACATCTGTGCAAGAGGGTTCCCTTTCTCCACATCTGCTCCAGCATTTATTGCTTGTATAAATTTTGATGATGGCCATTTTGATATGACTGCATGGTGCTAGAGCAGTGAGCAGCCAAGAGAAAATATCCCACATCCAAGGTCAGTAGCAGTGTCGGTGAGGAGATACTCCATATTCAAAGTAAGGACCAGTGACTGTGCTTTGCTGGAGCAGCCATGAAGAGATACCCCGCGACCAAGGCAAGAGAAGCCCCAGTAAGATGGTAGGCGCTGAGAAAGGACATCAGAGGGCAGACAGACTGAAACCACAGTCACAAAAAACTAATCAATTTAATGATATGGACCACATTTTTGTCTACCTCAATGAAACTATGAGCCATGCCATGTAGGGCCACCCAAGATGGACGGGTCATGGTGGAGAGTTCTAATAAAATATGGTCCACTGGAGAAGGGAATGGCAAACCACTTCAGTATTCTTGCCTTGAGAACCCCATGAACAGTATGAAAAGGCCAAAAGATAGGACACTGAAAGATGAACTCCCCAGGTCAGTAGGTGCCCAATATGCTACTGGAGATCAGTGGACAAAATAACTCCAGAAAGAATGAAGAGGCAGAGCCAAAGCAAATACAACACCCAGTTGTGGATTTGACTGGTGATAGAAGAAAGGTCCGATGCTGTAAACATGCTGTAAAGAGCAATATTGCAAGTAACCAGGAATGTTAGGTCCATGAATCAAGGCAAATTGGAAGTGGTCAAACAGGAGATGGCAAGAGTGAACGTGGACATTTTAGGAATCAGTGAACTAAAATGGACTGGAATGGGTGAATTTAACTCAGATGACCATTTTATCTACTATTGTGGGCAAGATTTCCTTAGAAGAAATGGAGTAGACATCATAGTCAACAAAAGAGTCTGAAATGCAGTACTTGGATGCAATCTCAAAAACGACAGAATGATCTCTGTTCATTTCCAAGGCAAACCATTCAATATCACAGTAATCCAAGTCTATGCCCCAACCAGTAACGCTGAAGAAGCTAAAGTTGAACGGTTCTATGAAGACCTCCAAGGCCTTTTGGAACTAACACTCAAAAAAAGATATTCTTCTCATTACAGGGGACTGGAATGCAAAAGTAGGAAGTCAAGAAACACCTGGAGTAACAAGCAAGAGAGTTCCAGAGAAACATGCATTTCTGCTTTATTGACTACGCCAAAGCCTTTGACTGTGTGGACCACAACAAACTGTGGAAAATTCTGAAAGAGATGGGAATAGCAGATTACCTGACCTGCCTCTTGAGAAATCTGTATGCAGGTCAGGAAACAACAGTTAGAACTGGACATGGAACAACAGACTGGTTCCAAATAGGAAAAGGAGTATGTCAAGGCTATATATTGTCACCCTGCTTATTTAACTTATATGCAGAGTACATAATGAGAAATGCTCGGCTGAAGAAGCACAAGCTGGAATCAGGATTGCCAGGAGTAGTATCAATAACCTCAGATATTCAGATGACATCACCCTTATGGCAGAATTTGAAGAAGAACTAAAGAGCCTCTTGATGAGATTGAAAGAGGAGAGTGAAAAAGATGGCTTAAAGCTCAACTTTCAGAAAACTAAGATCATGGCATCTGGTCCCTACACTTCACGGCAAATAGATGGGGAAACAATGGAAACACTGGCTGACTTTACTTTTTGGGGCTCCAAAATCATTCCAGATGGTGACTTCAGCCATGAAATTAAAAGACACTTACTCCTTGAAAGGAAAATTATGACCAACCTATACAGCATATTAAAAAGCAGAGACATTACTTTGCCAACAAAGGTTCGTTTAGTCAAGGCTATGGTTTTTCCAGTGGTCATGTATGGATGTGAGAGTTGGACTGTGAAGAAAGCTGAATGCCAAAGAATTGATGCTTTTGAACTGTGGTGTTGGAGAAGACTCTTGAGAGTCCCTTGGACTGCAAGGAGATCCAACCTGTCCATCCTAAAGGAGATCAGTCCTGAGTGTTCATTGGAAGGGCTGATGTTGAAGCTGAAACTCCAATACTTTGGCCACCTGATGCGAAGAGCTGACTGATTGGAAAAGACCCTGATGCTGGGAAGGATTGGGGGCAGGAAGAGAAGGGGACAACAGAGGATAAGATGGCTGGATGGCATCACCGACTCGATGGACATGAGTTTGAGTAAACTCCGGGAGTTGGTGATGGACAGGGAGGCCTGGCGTGCTGTGGTTCATGGGGTCGCAAAGAGTTGGACACGACTGAGCTGTTCAGTTCAGACTGAACTGAACTGATCTGCCTGATGTGTGGTAATACCTCATTGTAGTTTTGGTTTCCATTTGTCTAATAACTAGTGATATTAAGCATCTTTTATTAGCAATCTGTATGTCGTCTTTGAAGAAATGTCTGATTAGGTCTTCTGGCCATCTTTTGGATCAGACTGTTCTTATTTCTGTTATTGAGCTATATGTGCTTCTTTTATGTTTTGGACATTAATCCTTTGAAAGTAGTTTCATTTGCAGTTATCTTCTCAAGACTATGAAAATAATGTCCTCATACATTTTTCATTAAGGTGCACACATTAATCAGAGGTTTACACATCTGTTGTGGGGCCAAAGATAATAGCATGAAAAAGTATTCTGTGCATTTCCATTCTATTACAAATTTGTATTTTGTGTTGTATTTGTATTTTATGTGCTTTTATTTTGTTGAAAAACTTTCTAAACAAATGAAAAAGCTAAGGAATATAGATAGACAGAAAGCAATTTTCCATTTGATATTTAGCCATACTATCCTCAAAGCTGAAGAAAGCTGATGTCTCTTTAATCACTAAAAATTCTTTGGAATCATGTTGCGGTACAGATATCTTAGAATTTTGACATATTTTAATAACTACCATTAGTTGCTGATGTGGCTTTGTAGAGAAGATCTAAACAGGTTAAGACACTGGAGGAAAAACATTCTTGCATAAACGAAAGTTTTAGAGATTAGCACCAAAGTAAAATGTAAAGCTCCTTTGCACTGAATATGTATTTGTATTTTTCTATAATGACACTGAAATCACTTTTTAAAAACTGACTAATATATCTTTATGATTTATATCACTTCCTCCTTTCTTGTTCAAAATTTCTGTCACTATAAGGCATGTAATATCACTATAAGGCATATCTGTCATAATGCATATCATTCTTTTCAAAATTTAAATATGTATTTTTATTCAATCTCTGCTTCTGAAAGTATTACATACTTTAAGTACAAAATAATTTTCTTTTTCTTTTGCCCTGAGATATAAACTAGCCATTACTTTATTTTGATAAATTGTCAGCATAACTTAAGATTTTTATTGAAATTTGCCTTTTATAACAATATTAGATTGTTTTCTTAAAGAAAAGACCATATATGCTAATTGTAGAAAATTACACACCATCATTCTGAAACTTGAAGTGCTAATCCTTCTGTCAGAATAAACTCTCCCTTTAAAATAAAAAAAAAAAAAGCAAACAATCAGTTTGGTAACTCAATATCTCCACTCCTCTTTCAGCAAAATTCAGTTATCTAAGATATTCAGAGATCTTAGAATCTGAGATTTCTCTCAATTTAGGATTTAGGAATGGCTGGATACATCAGTAGGACTAAAATATATTTTTATTATCGGGGAGACTTCTGGAGAAAGAAATCATCCTTAGAATAGAGAAAGTATATTTAAGCTGATTAGAGGCGATCGGCCTTTATCTGTTCTGTTCAGTTCATTTAAGTCACTCAGTCTTTGAGAACCATGGACAACAGCATGCCAGGCTTCCCTGTCCATCACTATTTCCTGGAATTTGCTGAAACTCATGTCCATCAAGTCAGTTATGCCATCAAACATCTGATCCTCTATCATCCAATTCTCCTCCTGCCTTCAATCTTCCAAGTTCAGGGCCTTATCCAATGAATAATTTCTTCACATCAGGTGACCAAAACATTGGAGTTTCAGCTTCAGCATCAGTCCTTTCAGTCAATATTCAGGATTGATTTGCTTTACGATTGACTGGTTTGATCTTGTGGTCCAAGGGACTCTCAACAGTCTTCTGAAACACCAAAGTTCAAAAGCACCATTTCTTCAGCACTCAGCCTTCTCACATCCGTACATGACTACTGGAAAAACCACAGTTTTGACAATGTGGACCTTTGTCGGCAAAATAATGTCTCTGCTTTTAAAACTGTTGTCTAGGTTTGTCAAAACTTTTCTTCCAAGGAGCAAGTGTCTTTTAATTTCATGGCTACAGTCAACATCTACAGTGATTTTGGAGCCCAAGAAAATAAAGTCTGTCACTGTTTCCATTGTTTCCCTATCTATTTGCTATGAAGTGATGGGATCAGATGCCATGATCTTAGTTTTTTGAATGTTGAGTTTTAAGCGAGGTTTTTCACTGTCCTCTTTCACCTTCATCAAGAGGCTCTTTAGTTCCTTTTAGCTTTTTGCCATAAGGGTGGTTTCATCTGCATATCTGAGGTTATTGATATTTCTCCCTGAAATCTTGATTCCATCTTGTTTATCATCCAGCCCAGCATTTTGCATGATGTACTCTGCATATAAGTTAAATAAGCAGGATAACAATATACAGCCTTGACATAAACCCTTCCTAATATGGAACAGTTCTAACTGTTGCTTCCTGACCTGTGTACAAATTTCTCTGGAGGCAGATATATTGGTCTGATATTCCCATCCCTTTAAGAATTTTCCACAGCTGTTGTGATCCACATCGTCAAAGGCTTTCATGTAGTCAGTGAAGCAGAAGAAGATGTTTTTCCAGAATTCTCTTGCTTTTTCTATGATCCAATGGATGTTGGCAATTTTATCTCTTTGTTCTTCTGCCTTTTCTAAATCCAGTTTGAACATCTGAAAGTTCCTGGCTTACATATTGTTGAAGCCTTGTTTGCTAGCATATGAGATAACTGCAATTGTGTGGTAGTTTGAACATTCTCTGGCATTGTCTTTCTTTGGGATTGGAATGAAAATTGACCTTTTCCAGTCCTGTGGCCACTGCTGAGTTTTCCATATTTGCTGGCATATTGAGTGCAGCACTTTCACAGCATCATCTTTTAGGATTTGAAATAGCTCAACTGGAATTCCATTGTCTCCACTAGCTTTGTTTGTATTGATGCTTCCCTAGGCCCACTTGACTTTGCACTTCAGGATATCTGGCTCTAGGTGAGTGATCACACCATTGTGGTTATGTTCATCATTAAGATGTTTTGTGTATAGTTCTTCTGTATATTCTTACCTCTTCTTCTTAATATCTTTTGTTTCTGTTAGATCCATACTGTTTCTGTTCTTTATTGTACCCATTTTGCATGAAATATTTCCTTGTTATCTCTAATTCTCTTGAAGAGTTCTCTAGTGTTTCCCATTGTATCGTTTTCCTCTATTTCTTTGCATTGATTAGTTAGGAAGACTTTCTTATCTCTCATTATTCTTTGAAACTCTGCATTCAGATGGATGTATCTTTCCTTTTCTTCTTTGCCTTTAGCTTCTCTTTTTTTCTCAGATATCTGTAAGGCCTCCTCAGATAACCATTTTGCCTTTCTGCATTTCTTTTTCATGGCGATGATTTTAATCAGTGCTTCCTGTACGGTGTTATGAACCTCCATCCATAGTTCTTCAGGCACTCTGTCTATCAGTCTAATCTCTTCAATATATTTCTCACTTCAGCTGCATAATCGTAAGGGATTTGATTTAGGTCATACCTGAATGGTCTGGTGGTTTTCCCTATTCTCTTCAATTTAAGTCTGAATTTAGCAATAAGTGTTCATGACCTGAGCCACAGTCAGCTCCTGGTCTTGTTTTTGCTGACTGTATGGAGGACCTCCATCTTCACCTGCAAATAATATAATCAAGCTGATTTTGGTATTGACTATCTGGTGATGTCCATGTGTAGAGTCTTCTCTTGTGTTGTTGGAAGAGGGTCTTTGCCATGACTTGTGCGTTCTCTTGGCAAAACTCTGTTAGCGTTTGCCCTGGTTCATTTTGTATTCTAAGACCAAGCTTGCCTCTTACTCCAGTTATCTCTTGACTTCCTAATTTTGCATTCCAGTCCCCTATGATAAAAAGGATATCTTTTTGGGGTGTTAGTTCTAGAAGGTCATGTCTTCATAGAACCATTCAACGTCAGCTTCCTTGGCATAAGTGGTTGAGGCATTGACTTGGATTACTGTGATATTGAATGGTCTGCTTTGGAAAAGAGCAGAGATCATTCTGTCGTTTTTGAGGCTGCACCCAAGTACTGCATTTCAGACTCTTTTGTTGACTATGAGTCCTACTCCATTTATTCTAATCAATTCTTGCCCACAGTAGTAGATTTAATGGTCATCTGAATTGAATTGCCCATTCTCATCCATTTGAGTTCACTGATTGCTAAAATGTCGATATTCACTCTTGCCATCTCTTGCTTTACTACATTAAATTAACCTTGTTTCATTGACCTAACATTCCAGATTCCTATGCAATATTGTTCTTTACAGAATCAAACTTTTTCTGAATGGAGATATTTCTAAATAAAATACAGTTTCTGTCACTCATATTATGCTCTGACTATTCAATTTGGATTCATGGTTTTCAGTTCTCTGGTACTGTAGCTTCAGTAACAGTTTGAGAATAAGAAAATATGCAAACATTACTTTAGCACACAATATTAACAACACTGGTTAAGTAGTGTCTAAAGTTTGATAAGAGATGATTCTACAGTGGCTTCAGCAGTGGCATAACAATACCCTAGGAGCAGACACCAGCCTTATTGGCATTGAACATGAGCAGCTTCAGCGTGAACATAAACAGGAAGCCAGCCCATGCAGTACAAGTAACATCCATGAGCTCTCATGGCACCAGATTAGTCATTGAGTACATACATTCCAGCTTTGTCATCTAATCCAATTCTTTGCAAACTTTAACATACCTGTGACTCACCTGGGATTTTATTGAAATTGAAAATTCTGCTTGTGTCTGAGGTAGGGTCTCAGATTATGAACTTGAAAAATGTTTCTATATGGTATTGACACTGCTAGTCCATAGATTAAACTTTGAATTGGAAGCCTCTGAGGCATCTAGAGTTAACAAAAGTGAACTGAGCAGGAAAAGAGAAAACTGGTATACGTTGGGGTAAAAATCCCCGGTAAACAACCAAATGATTTAGAGGAAATTTAAAGTGGTCTCAGGAGGATGAAGTTTTTTCTGATAAAGTTCTAAATTCTGTTAGACTAGTTAGACTAGGGACATCTGTTACATGTGGTAAATATCTAATCTTAAGTTGTAACACCTTTACCTACTTGAGCTTGAATACATAAAAAAGAACACTTTCAATTGCAGATTCAAATTTATTATATTGCTTTCTTCTCTTCTTATACTATTTCACTGGAGTTTAATATTTACTGAAGTTATTAAAGAAAGAATTCAAATTTCCAAATATGCATTTTGTGGTACAAATACTTTTGGTTGTAGAACTTGTAACAACTTATCACAACTTTATCACAGTTCACATGAGGCAAGTGAGTTAAAGTATGTCACATAATGGTACAGTTAGGAAAAGACTGATGGGAGAAAGATGTGGCTAAATCTTAAATAATAGCCCCAAAGCAACTTAACAAACTCTGTCTCTGTTTTTGCTTTGATTAGACTTTTCTCAGAATACTCAATCATGTAGTAGGAGGATGCTTGACATGAGTCAGACATTCCCTAGACTTATTTGATGGAGACCGTAATCCTAGCAGAAAAAGTGACATCCAGTGCAGCATGAAAGCAATAGAACCACAGTGGCTTCTGGAGTTTATGAGGAGAGAGCTGAGAAGACTCACATGCCTATGTTTCACTGGCTTCACACAACCTGTGGGGAGATCAGCCAACATTTCCAGTGTTCTAAGGAAGTTTCAAAAGGTTTAACTAAAGGTAGTTGGGCCACAAATGTTCTTGAACTTCTGGACAAAAAGATTCTTGAACTTCTGGCGGGAAGAATTCAAGGTTTAAAAATATACTGAGAAGGTGCAGTAGTTGGACCAGTTTTGGCTCTCAAAGATTAATGCCAACTGAGGCCAATGGGAATTACACACTACAGTGAAAGAAACCCAACATGAACAAATTAAAACTGAGCACTGGATACCCTGGTGACATATACAAACAGCCCTTCCCAACAAACATAGATGTTCTTTCAAGGAAATGCAGGGAAGAGGAACTGGATCTTCAGTAGATGAAGTTTAAACCTTTCAAGTCAAATTGAAATTTTAATAGATCCAAAAATAACCAAGGAAACACAGAAATGATGAGTTAATCTTAAAAATGGCTAGCCTCTAGTTTGTTTGCATCTATTGAATGGAAGTGTAGGACTAAAATAAACATAGAAAAAAAAAACATTTACTCTTATTATTCACTGAAGTTTTAATTGTGAAATTTCTTTCTGTAATATTTTTCACATGAACATGCCAAAGTATTTTTTAAAAATATAATCTCTTTGTGATTAGGACATTTGGAAATAGAATTTTGAACCTGATGTTTTCATTGTATATACTTTTTCAAAATGCTTATACTGTACTTTTTCTACCTCTTACCAATGTTTTCTGTTATATTTGAATTTAAAACACCCTTCTACATACAGTGTCTTATTGAGAAAATGCTAACTCTAAGCTATTTTCTGCGTGAAGTGCTTTCAAACATTTTCTCATGTATTTATCACAAAACCTCATTAAATAGACCTTATTGAGATTCCCATTTTACATAAAAAAACATCTTGATTTGTAACATGCTGAAAACATGCTGAAATAACATGCTGAAAGTCAAATCCTTAGAATGTGTGGGGTATAGTATCTGAGTTTAGCATTACAGACTGAGCAATTAACTGTCATATAATATTTCTTTCAATGTAAACTCTAATGACTAGATAACCTTATGGCAAATTTCAGAAGTAAAGCTCAGGCCAGGGTTAATTTTCCATTTCTGAGTTTATCAATAAGACATAGCATTAGACTTTGATACCTTCCTCGCCAACATGAAATCTATTTTATGTGGAAAAGACCTGTATGTTTAATATGATCTTTTTTTTTTTTTCTCTTTATCTATTCAACTCTAAGTCAGTGCATTTCAGTTGAGAGGGACCTGATCCAGGGATAAACCATATGACCCAAGCCTAAGCCCATGTATCACACCCTTACAAGGACATCTCTTATTGGAGCCTATAAAGAGTAAAGAGATTTGTCGTGTACTTTTGGAAGAGTCAAGTTTTCTTCCCCATTTTGTGTGAACTTGAGAGTGAGTAAGCGCTGGAGCTAAAAGAGAGCCTGTGAGCCCTGATACAAGTAGCCTCATTGTCTGGACATCTGCGTCAGCTACAGTTTTCATTTTCATTATTTTCATTACATGAAACTTCCATTACATTACTCAAGAACCCTTGGATTAAATAGGTTGGTTGGGATCTTTATCTCTTACTGTAAACTCATATGGGATAGAAAAGATGCTGGAAGTGAGGCCATTTGATTTCAAATGAAACATTTGTGGGCAACACTAATCCCATAACTGGAATAACCATATTGTTCCCAGTATATGAGACTGTTCTACTGTATGTAACATGCATCTATTTCTTCACATATTTCAGTATATAGGAATTCAGGAGAGAGCATGAATGACTTCTCTCTCTTGATTTTTATTCCATCTTATTTTGGAGATTTTTTCAGCTTTAACCATAGGATACTATTTCCTCCCTGACCCAACTTGTTTCTCTCCTGATTTTCATATGCTTTGTTATTCTTTTTCTGGGTTTTTTCATCCTTTTACAGTTGGACTCAAACTTTCATTTTTGCCTCTTGCAAAACATTCTTTTATTTTGCCTAACCTTTGAGAACCTACTTTTCATTTATTTCAAGATGCTCTCATTCTTTTATATGACTTTCACAGGACACTTTCTGAAATTCCAGTTTAGGTCAGAGATCAAATGTGAATTTAAAATTTCTACCAAGCTAAAACATCTAATTCTCAGCTTTGATCACCTCGAACCTTGAATGACAGGACATATTATTGACACACATACATTTGTGTGTGTCAATTTTTGTTGCATAAAAAATCCAGATGAGTTATTTTTCTGTATGTTAGCAATTATTTTACTGATTTTCTTCTGATACTTGCTTTTTGAACCCATTTCTATGCCTTCTCCCTTTCTGTTTTCTTGTGTGGTTGAAAAACGAGTGTTTTATTGTCTTTTCTCAAAGTACTTAGAGTTTTGGGAAATAGCAGGTGCCCGTGCCCCATCAGCAATATCAAGAGCATAAAAAATGCTATCATTTTAACCCTAACAATATGTTATTACAGCCTGTCTAATGAAGCAAAGTTAGATTATCAGAAAGATGAAATTTTTGACTCTTTTAATAAGGTCTCCAAGGCAAACAAACTCATCTCAAAGAATTGCAAAATTGAAAAATAAAAATGAGTTAAAATAAGATTAGAAATACAACATTTTTTATAAAATAGCATTGTCTATGTAACACCAAATTCCCACCAAAACATAGTATTGATTACTTGGAATGTTAAATTATTTATTTCATGTGTGTGTGTTGGTGGGGGGAGGGGGTGGGTGTATGGGTATTATATGTCAGTAAGTTAAAATCTCTATTAAATATCCAAACTATCTGTGGCAGAATGATTACTATTGTTTTTATCATGGTCCACACCCTTTCTTCCATCTTCAAAGTTATCACAGTAATTTAAGACCCCCCTCTCCAAGATAATTGCTGCTTGTAAACATGAAATTCACTCAGTCATGTCCGATTCTTTGTGATCCCATGGACTATAACCTGCTAGGCTTCTCTGTCCACGGAATTTTCTGTCTGTGAAATTCTGTCCAGGCAAGAATACTGAAGCAGGTAGCTGTTCCCACTTCCAGGGGATCTTCCCAACCCAGGGGTCAAACCCAGGTCCCCCACACTGCAGGTAGATTCTTTACCATCTGAGCCACCAGGGAAGCTCAAAAATACTGGAGAGGTTAATCTACCTCTTCTCCAGGGGATCTTCCCAAACCAGGGATCAAACCGCGGCTTCTGCATTGCAGGCAGATTCTTTACTAGCTGAGCTACCAGGAAGCTTAGGCTTCCTCATCTCTGGATTTCCGGCTTCTCCCATGCACCTTCCTTTCCATCCTCTAATCTCATGCCAGTTTAAAATTTTAAGTTGCAACCCCACTCCTTACAGCTAAGATTTATGCAGAGAATATAGGTCAAATTTTTATTTCTTTGTTTCAGAAAAGTGAAAAGTTGGCACTTTAAAGACATGAAATTACACATATAAGTCCTATGAGAAGGGCATAATATTTCAGAGGTTAAGCTGACCAGTAGTAGGTCAGTGTTTAAAATGTACCCCTCAGAACAAAATTTAATTGATGCTGTTGTACACATCAGACAGTCTTCATAAATTTAAGTTCTTCATTTTTTATAGAAAAAGGTTAAATATATCTGTATGAGAAGGTTAGCCACATAAAATGTGAAAATTAAGGCTAAAATGCTGATGGTAAGAAGTTAGAATATGCCAATAATGTTGTGTTGTCTTTCACAATAAAAGGCTAAACTGTGAAAATCTTTATCCCAGAATCTACAATATTAGTTCTGACAGCTAAGCTTCAGGGCTTTTCCTGGAACTTATGTAATCCAGTTGCTCTTAAAATAAAATAATCTTACAAAATAGGAACATAATGCATTTCCGTGTGGCATATTCAGTACTCCACATAAGATTTTGTCTTGGTTATCTTTCAAACTTACAAATATTCCTAGAGAAGTGATAATTTACCATTTCAGATTTTATGTGCCTGTACCTTTGGCAGTAAAACTAATATATCATCTCAGCAGTATACTCACTTTATAAAAGCAAGGGTTTTCAAATTGAGACATATACCTAGCTTTAGGCAGAGAGACATGAGAACCTCGACTTTTGATTAACATTTCTGATCACCACATGGAGCGATAAGAGCTGTACAGACAGTGGAGGCGTGAATATATGAGTTCTATGTGGTGACAGTAAGCATGCAAATCCAACAGGCCTATCATGCATCCCCTCCGTACCTTTTTCTTCAAGGGACAGTTCAGTGGTTCTTTGTTGTTTAAAATGTGCAGATTATTTACACTGCCGTTCAAGTCCTTTTGTGGGTCTTCCCTAGTGGCTCAAATGGTAAAGAATCTTCCTGCAATGCAGAAGACCTGGGTTGGGAAGATCTACTGGAGGAGGACATGGCAATGGCAACCCACTCCAGTATTCTTGCCTGGAGAAGAATTCCATGAACAGAGGAGCCTGGCAGGCTAAAGTCCATGGGGCCGCAAAGAGTCAGACATGCCTGAGCAATGAACTTTCTTTTTCTTTCAAATCCTTTTGTAATAAGATTATCAAATCATTGTTGGTAGGCCATGAGCCTGTCTCCTCCTTCTCCCCCTCTTCCTTCTTGTGATTCCTTGAAAGGTGTGAGAAAGAAAAGAAAAATATTTTCTTAGTTCAGAAGTCATACAAAAACAGACCAAAGGTCAACCTTCGCCCTTTTAATATTGTGAGATTTCCCCAACTGTTCCTTTAATATGAAGTTTTTTGTTGGTATTGGTGTTGCCTATACTGGGACAATATTATTTTTTACATTGAAGCCACTTTTCTCATTATGCCTCTAAATCTGCCTTCACTAAGATTTCTGACTGCATATACAGAGTCTTTAGAGTGATTGCAACATCCAACAGCTGCATGATTCTTCTATATTTCCATTTCCATTTAATTCATATTTTCCCTTTTTCAGTATTTACACTTTTCATTTCTTTGACACATTTTCACTTTTGTCAGCCAATTACTTCATTCTATTATTGATTTTTGTTAATTCCACATAAGCTTATCACTATGAGACAAAGAGTCAGCACAACTATGGGCTTTGCTATCTGAATAACAGATTTAGAGTGACCAGCCATTGGCAGACTTTGAAAGAAGTGGCATGATTGGTCATTGATCATGTTGTGCATGTGTTATTTACATGATTTGTGAACTGAAAAGCTAATAGTGAAGTTTATACTTTAAGCAACTACTCACACTTAATATAATATGGTAATTGAAATTTGAACTGTTGTTGCAACACTGCTATTATTTTACTAAAACATGGTAACTGATCTTTGAAATGGAAAATTGATGTTTAAATATTTAAACATATAGGAACACAGTTTTATTTGGTCTCTCACCACAATCCCAATTTTTCTGTTTCTCAGAAGTACTATTTCTTTGCTTCCTTCCATATTCTTTCAATTTAAAACATATGAACACAAATAAATTTTATTTTATTATTTTTTTTCTTTCTTTCTTTTTTTTTTTTTTCTTTTTTTCTTTTTAAATTTTTATTATTATTATTTTTTTTTCCCAGTGGGTTTTGTCATACATTGATATGAATCAGCCATGGATTTACATGTATTCCCAATCCCGATCCCCCCTCCCACCTCCCTCTCCACCCGATTCCTCTGGGTCTTCCCAGTGAACACAAATAAATTTTAAAATTTAATTCTTTTTTTTTTTTTTTTTTGGTTTCCAAAATAAATGAGACACTGGAGCCTAGAACAGCACCTGGGACATAGTATAGGTGCAATAGATACCTGTTGGACAAATGTGTGCTATTTGCTACAGCTTCTTTCACTGGACATTAATTTGTAAAGCTTTTTTCACAAAAGCACTATGGAATTGCTCCTTTCATTATAATGACTGAATAATATCATATATCAATAAAGTCATATTTTATGTGTTATCCTTGTTAATGGACAGTCATTTTAGTTTATTTTTTTAATCAGCAAATGCCCTTGCTTATATCTTCTGTATATCCATTGACTCTTTCCCTAAAGTAGTTAATTGCTACAGGTATTCTTTCCTTTTCCTAAACCTGTGTTAACTTTTTACTTTATATGATGTCAACATTTGAGCTTCCCTGATAGGTCAGTTGGTAAAGGATCCACCTGCTATGCAGGAGATCTGGTTTGATTCCTGAATCTGGAAATTCCACTGAAGAAGTGAAAGGCTACCCACTCCAGTATTCTGGCCTGGAGAATTCCATGGACTATATGGTCCACGAGGTCACAAAGAGTGGGACACGACTAAGCAACTTTCACTTTCAATGTTTTGAAAAGTTTTGTCTCATAATTTAACCTTGTCTAAAGTGTAGATTTACATAAATTAATTTTTAACCTATGAAGTTACACTAATATATCAAATTCAGAAGTTTTTTCTTAATAAAGCAATAATAATAACAAAATATACTACATATCCTGATTGTAAGTCCTAAATTAATTGATCATTTAATTTGCAGTAAGATGTTATGTGGATACCTTTTAAATAAAGAGATAGAAATTCAAGATAAATTATTTGTTGGAATATATTCTTGTACAAAAGAAAACACCCTTTGATTTTTTTGTTTTGTAATTCATAGGATCAATACTTTTATTAGTAGTATAACAGTCACTCCAAAATTTTACCTTCTTAATTAATAATAGTTTTTAATATCATTTGCAACAGTAAATATCAATGTATCATATTTTTATTATTTTATTTTAAGATTTTAAGATATAGTCATTCAAAGTTTAACATTTGCTTTATTATTAAAAAAAATTTCACCCTAGATTTTCATTCTTTTTGCTCTGTGATATTCTAGAATGATGATGATGTTATTGAAGACATGTTATAAAATAAAGTTTGTCAAAAGCAATATATAGGGTTATAACAGATTTCATAAATTTTTCAAGATAAAGATTTTTGTAATCATTTTGAATGTTTAGCAAAGCATAATTTAAAATGATAAATATCTATGTAATATTTACAATTAAACTTGGTTCAGGAATTTTAAAGCCATTTTGGAACAGCTGTAAAATGAAAGAAAATAAAGGAGACAACTATAAATAATACATACTTAACTTCTCTTAAACTATCATCTTACCTGACACTGAGAAGGAAGAACTCTCCTAAACAAATATCAGTTCACCTCTTAACTCCCAGAGGCCAGTTCAGTTCAGACTATCTGTGGTTTTGAAGCCCTGTGTCTGGGAAGGTACAAAGATTATGATCTCAACTGAAGCAGCCACCAGAGTCTGAATAATTTTATATTTCAGAAGACCTTGTCTAAGACTGATTTTCCCCATACATGAATGTTTTATCAACAAATTTATAGAATTCCTAGTGCAAATAACTATAATTTGAGTTTGCTATGTGTGCTAAATTGATTCAGTCATGTCCAACTCTTTGCAACCCAATATGAGTTTAGTTGACAAATATATTATCAGAACATTAGACAAAAAAACATTATAATCATTTTATATGTTTGCATGGTATATTAATCAATAGATTAATCCATGTAGTGTTGCTATTTTTTAAGTAAAATGTTGAACATTAATGATGTGCATGTGGGCAGTCTCTTCAGCTGTGTCTGACTCTGTGTGACCCTATGGACTTTAGCCTGCCAGGCTCCTCTGTCCATAGGATTCTCCAGGCAAGAATACTGGAGTGGGCTGCCATGCCCTCCTCTGGGGGTCTTCCTGACCCAGTGATCACCCTGCCTCACTCAAGACTCCTGCATTGGCAGGCCGATTCTTTACCACTAGTGACACCTGGGAATCCCCATTAATGACTTAATATTGTTCAAATCAACATTAGTGAAATTAACTTTCATGTATTCCTTTTGTAAACTGGAATCAGAGTCCATAGAATTTTTTTAAGGAAAACATCTTTAAACAAAATCTTGCTTTAACCTATTTTCTATATTCAGCCAAATAATAATCAAAAATTGAAACCACAAATTAAAAGAATAATTGTTATATATCATAAACAAACAGTTGTTAATTCAGCACTTCTTTCATTGAGAACTGAGATTTAACTACTTGAAAATGTTATTGCTTTTGTTTCCAAAAAATACTTGGATCCATTTCTGCAGCATGAGGAAAAAATATTTCCTCAAGCCATTAAAAAAAAATCTTTTTACAGTATTCTGTGATAATAAAAAAATGAAGAAATTACTAACTACTTATGACATAGATGGACATTTATCCTTGTATATCCATTCTTATGTATTTAATATCCATATGATATTATCATTAAAATGATTTTATAGAAATATTATCATTAGATTTTTGTAGAGCTATGTTTAATAAGAATTATAAGTAGCTCAAAATAAGAAGCAAACTATGAAAAGATTCTTCATCACATAAAATGGCATGAATATTTTGATTATAATGCTTTTTTGGCTTGTTTAATAAGCTCCAAAAATGTATTTAATCATGAAAATTAAATATTAACTTTCTTATCCCTTATCTTCCCAGGAGCCATTACAAAGAAACTTGTTTAGCGATTTTTCCATTTTCCAATTGTCACTTTTTCTTTGGTCATTCTTCTTTGGTCATTACTTTTACCTTGCCAACATGAAGCTTAAGAGTTAGAGTGGTACGTATGTATGTGCATATACTGTGTGTATGTGTGTGTGTTTACTTCAGCTTTGATCACACATCCTGACAATTGTTAAAATTTAATATTCTTTTCCCCCAAATCTTCATGCTATACAATTGCTTAACCAACAGCACTAATATAATCTTAGTTTCATTTTAGCTTTTTCTAATTTAAAAATTCCAGAATCTCCACTAATGTACTTTTATGATCAGAGTCTTTTTATATTTTCCTTTATTCAGTCTTTATTATCAGATCCTTTAAACAATAGCTTCTAACATATCATTTTTTTTAAATTACACTTATCTAAAAATGAAAAGTAGGTATAGTCTTTTCTATATGAAAGCACTCCATTGTAAGGCTGTCTGTTTATATGCAAGAAATGAATATCTTCAGGTGATAAATTTACATTCTTAGGAATGCTTAATTTCCTTTGAAAACCAATTTGCTTTTGAAATATTACCCTACATAATAACAGCAAAATGTAATTGTTACAATAAACTACAAATAGCTGAGCGTATTAACTGGTGAACTACTTCTTTGACACTGTTGGGATTTCCCCACCCCCGCAAAATAAGGATCTCAAGACCAATGTCCTTTGACTCTCACAATAAATTAAGAAAGTGAACTTTCCTGTTGGAATGTATCCATCTATTTTCTGGTCCAAGATGTGTGTATTCTGTATATTACTTGATTTTCTTTGTGCTAGTATGTATAGGTGAATCAGTGTGAATTCAAAAGCAATGGCTTAATATTGAAGTAGGAAATTATTTTATTCTGTACTAGCTGTACCATCTGGGTAGTGCTGAGGATGTCCCAATGTGCACAATTATAATTTGAAACTTTATGCCAGAAATAATAGGAATTCTACTTAATCCAGGAAATTCCTAAAAACAGCTAACTTAGTGCAGTATTACACTTCCCTTATTTTTTTTTACTCTTTGTATCTGTATTTTTATTGACTTTGGCAGAGATATGCAAGGGTTTGTGTATCTTTGTGACATGCTATGATAGTTTAAATATCAGTTAAAACTGTAACCATGAGAGAATCTTAGAATAAGAACCACTTCAAGGTCTAATTCTTTCATCAATATAAAATTTTAATTGGCATGAATATGAATAGAAAATACAGCCCTGAACCAAGGAATAGATTCCTATGGATTACACTTGGTTAAGAAATATTTATGATCAGCATGCTTCATTATTTCATCCAGGTAATTGTTACTTGACTTCATGCTTGGAAATATTAAAACAATCAGAGTATAGAAAAATGGTAATTGTTGAAGAGAAAGGCAATGTTGTTTGTTTTATTTGATGTTTTTATTGATAATGTACACCAGAGGGTACTGACAGTTTGCAGAGATTGCTGTAAAATTATCTTGCCAATGTGCAAACTCTTGCTTCAGAACAAGCTTTGAAACCTGGGATTCTTATTGGAGGGCTAAAATTACATATGCACTGGTTGATTTTTTTTATTATAATGTTGTGTAATTAGAGTTGAACTGGTATCTGTTATCAGTTCTGATACGATAGATCATTTCATACCATTTATGTGTTAAAAAATAGGATATAAATGGGAGTTAAAAGTTTATATTTTTTACCACATTGATTTGCATCCAAATAAATATGAATACTATTTTCTGATTAATGTAGTCATTTATACCGTATTGATTGCATATGGAAAATAGGCACTTCCTACATATGCACAGATAGAACTAAATTGAAGATGTTTCCAATTAAAAAAAAACAACAACAACAGAAGTGGTGGCTTAGCAAAAAATTGGACGTAAACTATAAGTGAACTAAATGAGAAATTTGGTGAGTTTATTGCAATGAATATTATAGAGCATTAAATGTATATGTCTAAATACTCTATGGTCAGGAACCAGAAAGTGTAAGAAAAACTGAAGACAGAATTTTTTTCTCCTTTTTTTTTGGATAGTGTTTTTTTTTTTTTTCTTTTTTTGCTGTCTTTCAACATGTTTTGATCCTAAAGAAATGATAATGTTTTAAAGAGAATTTTCTTCCCATGAGTATGGTTCCTGGTTTTCTAGTATTTCTATGTTTCTAAAGTTTAAGTGAATAAAAAAGAGTAAATCCATATGCAGAAAAGAATGTCATACCATATCATTAACCTGAAAAAATGTAAGTTGCTCAGTCATGTCCAATTCTGCGACCCTGTCAACTTTTGCCCACCAGGCTCTTCTGTCCATGGAATTTTCCAGGCAAGAATACTGGAGCAGATTGCTCAAGTATTTCCTCCTCCAGGGGATCTTTCTGCTTTAGGGAACAAACCCATGTCTTTTGCATTGATAGGCAGATTCTTGACCATAGCACCACCTGAGAAACCCTTTTCAAACTGTAGTGGTCAGAAATAATTCTTAAACAAACAATACAGTGTAGATGTATTTTCACACTGTTAGAAATGTACCTTCAAGGTACATTCTTAGAAATTGAGTTTCCTGGGTTAAAAGATAAATGTAATTTCTTAAGGTATTGACTAACTATCATTCTTAAAAGTTGTGTAATCTCAACATCAGTAACATATTATGTTAAGATATCCCTACCAAAAGAGTATATGGTCAGGCTTTTTAAATTTTACCAAACTAAAGAGCCTCTTGATGCAAGTGAAAGAGGAGAGTGAAAAAGTTGACTGAAAACTCAACATTCATAAAACTAAGATCATAGCATCCATTCCCATCACTTCATGGCAAATAGATAGGGAAACAATGGAAACAGTGACAGACTTTATTTTGGGGGGGGGGGGGCTCCAAAATCACTTCAGATGGTGACTGCAGCCATGAAATTAAAAGACGCTTGCTCCTTGGAAGAAAAACTATGACCAACCTAGACAGCATATTTAAAAGCAGAGACTACTTTACCAACAAAGTTCTGTCTAGTCAAAGCTGTGGCTTTTCCAGTGTGTATGGAAGGGAGAGTTGGACTATAAGGAAAGCTGAGCACTAAAGAATTGATGCTTTTTAACTGTGGTGTTGGAGAAGACTCTTGAGAGTCCCTTGGACTGCAAGGACATACAACCAGTCCATCCTAAATAAAATAAGTTCTGAATATTCATTGGAAGGTCTGATGCTGAAGCTGAAACTCCAATAATTTGGCCACCTGATGCAAAGAACTGACTCACTGGAAAAGACCCTGATGCTGGGAAAGATCAAGGCGGGAGGAAAAGGGGACGACAGAGGAAGAGATGGTCTCATGGCATCACCGATGTGATGGACGTGAGTTTGAGTAGGCTCCGAGTGTTGTTGATGAACAGGGAAGCCTGGCATGCTGCAGTCCATGGGCCCACAAAGAGTCAGACATGACTGAACAACTGAACTCAGAAGTTGAAATATTTTATCTCTGTCTGGTTTTATTTGCATTTGTCTTATTCTTTTATATTAAGTGAAAATGAACACTTTTTAAAATATGCTTACAGGTCATTTCTTTTATCTTCATGATGTTATTCTACCAGATTTTTGTCTCATGTTTCCCAATTTTAAAATATACTTCTATATTAGGAATTGTATATGCTCTTTACCTATTTTTTAAAAATGTTTTCAGTTGATTGATGATTGGCTTATAATATTGGTTGGATTTCTGTCATACATCAAAATGAATTAACCATAGGTGTACATATGTCCCCTCCCTCTTGAATCTCCCTCCCACCTCCTGCCCATCCCGCCCCTCTAGTTTTTTACAGAGCCCCAGTTTGAGTTCCCTGAGCTGTACAGCAAATTACCATTGGCTATTTACATATGTTAGTGCATATACATTCGTGCTGCTCTCTCCATTGATCTCACTCTCTCTCTTCTCCCTCGCTGTTATCCATAAGTCTGTTCTCTATCTCCGCATCTCTATGGCTACTCTGCAAACAGATTCATCAGTGCCATCCTTCTAGATTCCATATGTGTGCATTAATATACAATATTTGCTTTTCTCTTTCTGACTTTCTTCACTCTGTGTAATAGGCTCTAGGTTCATCCACCTCACTATAACTAACTCAAATGCACTCCTTTTTATGACTGAGTAGTATTCCATCATACATGTGTACCACAGCTTCTTTATCCATTCATCTGTCCATGGACATCTAGGTTTTTTCCATGTCTTGGCTATTGTAAACAGTGCTGTAGTGAACATTGGGGTACATGTGTCTTTTTCAGTTTTGGTTTCTTCAGGGTATATGCCTAGAAGTGGTATTTCTGGGTCATATATGGTTTTTCCCCTAGTTTTTCAAGGAATTTCCATACTGTCTTCCACAGCAACTGTACCATCCCACCAGCAGTGTCTCACCAGCAGTGTCTCACCAGCAGTGAAAGAGGGTCCCCCCAGAAGTGTAGGAGGGCTCCCTTTTCTCCACCCTCTCTCCAGTACTTGTTGCTTGCAGATTTTTTGATTATGGCCATTCTGTCTGGAGTGAGATGATATCTCATTTTAGTTTTGATCTCATTTAGCTTTGATTTGCATGTCTTCTTTGAAGAAATGACTTTTTCAGTCTTTTGCCCATTTTTTGGGCTAATTTTGTTTCTGGTATTAAGTTTTATGAGATACTTATATGTTTTGGAAATTAATCCTTTGTCAGTTGTTTCATTTGCTATTAGAAGGTGGGTCATAAAGGATCTTGCTATGATTTATGTCATCGAGTGTTCTGCCTATGTTTTCTTCTAAGAGTGTTATAGTTTCTGATCTTACATTTAGGTCTTTAATCCATTTTGAGTTTATCTTTGTGTATGGCGTTAGAAAGTGTTCTAATTTCATTCTTTGGCATGTAGTTATCCATTTCATCCAGCAACACTTATTAAAGAGACTGTCTTTTCCCCACTGTATATTCTTGCCTCCTTTGTCAAAAATAAGGTGCCCGTATGTTCTGGGTTTATTATTTTGGCTTTCTGTCGTTCCATTGATCCATACTTCTTGTGTTGGTACCATACTTTCTTGATGACTGTGACTTTGTAATATAGTCTGAAGTCAGGAAGATTGATTCCTCCAGCTCCATTCTTCTTTCTCAAGATTGCTCTGGTTATTCAGGGTCTTTTGTGTTTTCATATAAAATGTGAAATTTTTTGTACTAATTCTGTGAAAAATTCCATTGGTATTTTGATAGAAATTGCATTGAATCTGGATTACATTTGGTAGTGTAGTAATTTTCACAATATTGATTCTTCCAACCTAGGAACATGGAATATCCCTCCATCTGTTCATGTTGTCCTTGATTTTTTTCATCAGTGTCTCATAGTTTTCTCTATATCCCTCTTTTGTCTCCTTAGGTAAGTTTATTCCACGGTATTTTATTGTTTTAGTTGCAATGGTAAATGGGATTGATTACTTAATTACTCTTTCTGATTTTTCATTGTTAGTCTATAGGAATGTAAGTGATTTCTGTGCATTGATTTTGTATCCTCTAAGTTTAATAAATTCACTGTTTGGTTCTAGTAATTTTCTAATAGTATCTTTAGGGTTTTCTATGTACAGTATCATATCATCTGCAAATAGTGAGAGTTTTACTTCTTCTCTTCCAATCTGAATTCCTTTTCTTTTTTTCTCTTCTCCAATTGCCATAGCTAGAGCTGCCAATACTATGTTGAATAATACTGGAGAGAGTGGGTACCCTTGTCTTCTTAGATGGAATGCTGTCTGTTTCTCACCACTGAGAATAATGTTTGCTGTGGGTTTGTTGTATATGGCCTTTAATATGTGAAGGTATGTTCCTTCTATGCCCATTTTGAAGAGTTTTTTTTGTTTGTTTTTAATCACAAATGGGTGCTGAATTTGTTATATTGTAACGTTTTTCCAGTTTTCATTTGTCTTTGATTTTCCTTCTGATGATGTAGAGAATCACATCCAAGTTATCTTCTAGTTTTTGTGCAGTTTCACTTTTTACATTTAGATCTCTGGTGCGGTTGGAATTCATTCTTGCATGTATGTAATGATGCAAAGAGTCCACTTGTTTTATTCTTATGTTTATTTTTTGGCTATGCAGTTACATCTTCACCTTTTATTTTAAAATAAAGTTTTTCTATTTTTTAGTGATTTGAGATGCCAATTTGGGTCATATACTAGAAACTCCTATGTACTTGGTTATATACATTGATTTTTTTATGCTAAGCATTGGTCTGTCTATTTTTGTGTTTGGACCACATTTAATTATGGTTTAATTATGCTTTTTTTGTGTTTTAATACTTGTTAGGGAATTATCCATTTTCATAGCCTTTTCTCTTTAGTGATTCTCTAGCTAATTTTCATATTATTTTCCATCATGAACTTTATTATTAATATATCTATCTCTATTAAATAAGTGGGAAAAATACTAACCCAAGACATTTTTCTAATTTGGATTATGTATAATTGATAAATATTAACTTAGAAACTTAGAAAGAATTGATTTATGTAATGTTCAGTTATTTTATCAAATAGTAAAACATCTTTCTACTTTGTTCAGTTTAATTTTTTGTGTACTTAGTAGTATTTTCAACACATAGACTTTGCACGCAGTGTTAAGTGAAAGTGTTAGTCTTTCAGTTATGTCCGACTCTTTGCAACCCCTTGGACTGTAGTCCACCAGGCACATGGCATATACCTTTATTATTATTATTAAATCTTATCTTTATTATTGATTTATTAAGTCTTTTGTTATGATTTTGTTTATACATTTAAACATTTTCATTATTAATACTATACTTGCTGATTAAAGTATTGAAATATTTTCTAATGCTGTGGAGAAAATATGTGGCATATGATTATCTGGGCTTTCAAAATTTACTTAAACTCCCTTGGGGAAATGTTGAGGCATGTTGCCTTTTTCTAGGAATCCATCAGGTGATGATGAAATCTATCTGGTGTGCAGTGTTGATTGAGATAGGTCACTTTTATTCTATAATTGTGTCGACTTGAGACTGGACTTAATATTTCCTAAAGATTGTTTCTTTACCTCACTCAAGGGTGTTGCTCTTTTGGAATTCTAACTGCAAATTTGAAATATTTACCAAATCTCTCTTTTTTTTCTCATTTTTCGAACATTGGCTTCCGCCTCTTTCTGCTTGAATTCTTAGACACTATATTCTGTGCCACTTATAGAAAAGTGCTGTAGGAATCAGGCTTGTGTTTTCCTTTATCCTAGGATATTCCTTCTTAAGTTTTCAGTTTTATGATAACTTTATAATGTCTTCAAACAAATTTTTATTTGGGATACACTCAGACTTTTAAAGGTGATCCTGGTGAGATCAGCAGGAATAACAGCATGCTATTTTTCTGTTAGCAGATAAAGAAAAATGACCTTTGACACTGATAAAAGTGTTTATATAAGAACATTCTTGCAATTCCCAGTCTGAAGGTTTCTTTGAAACATTATTAGCTGTCCTTTATTTTTAGTATGATCTGTGAAAATGAGTCTTTCTAGAATACAGTGACTGGAAGAAAATCTTCAATGTTCTCATTTTTCTTCTAACAAAAGATGAGATATTTCTTTTTGCCTTGACTATTTGAAAGCTCAGAGACTGGCTTAGTGGAAATAATTTATCACTTTTTGGAAGTGTATTAGTTTTCTAGGACTGCTGTAATGGAGAACCACAAACCAGAATGCTTAAACAATAGAAATTTATTTTCTCATACTTCTGGAGGCTAGAAGTTCATAATCAAGGTGTCAGCAGTTTTGGTTTCTTTTGAGGCCTGTCTCTTTGGCTTGTGGCTGGCTATCTTCTTCCTTTATCTCTTCATGTCATCTTCCCTATATGTGTCATCTCAGTATCTAAATTTCCTCTTTTTAAAATAAGGTTACTAATCATGTTGAATTAGGACCCATCCTAATGACTTCATTTTAACTTTATTACTTCTATAAAGACCCATATTTTCAAGTAAAGTAACATTCTTAGATTCTGAGAGTTAGGACTTCAACAAACCTTTTGGAGGGTACAAAATTCAACCAAAAATAAAAGTAAATGCAATATAAATGAAAATGAATACATGAATTATTTCATTTAAAAATAGTTATATTTACAAAATAATAACTTATGGATTTCTAGTGAGTGATAAAGATTAACATCAGAGAACTTCAGTTCACAGTTAGCAACTATTGGTAAAAATAAGCTGAGGTCAGACTTCTAAATTTTCCTAAGAGCTAGAATAAACAAGAAAAGTATATTATTAGCTCTTCCTAGGCAATTTTTTTCACAATTGGATTAATAATGTGGGAATGTTGTTGAGCCTATTAAGTCTACTTTTCTAAATTTTGAGGATTTCAATAAATATCTTTGCATCTCTTTCCATAAAACACATACTGTAATGAATTATTCATACTGTTCTGCAGTTCATGATGGAAACATATGATTAACCACATAGAGAAGTTTAATAATATCAGAATACTACTAGAAAATCTACCTACAAAAGAATATAAAAAGCTGTCACTAATCAAGCATACTCTGCAATGACAAGATCACTTCATAAACTGAATGTTTCACAACATTTTCTATTCAATTAAGTCTGATCTAAATAACAAATCAAGTTTGAACTCTCATCATTTTAACACCAAATTGGATATAAAATTTTTCACATTTAATTTCTTAATGATTTCTGGATGTTTACATTGTTAATAATCTATTACTAAGAGCTAAAGTCCCTGGAGAAGGGCATGGAAACATACTTGCAGTGTTCTCTCATGGAGAAGCCTGTGGACAGAGCAGACTGGCAGACTACGGTCCATTGAGCCTCAAAGAGTCAGACACAATTGAAATGACTTAGCACAAAGCTGAAGTAATTGTGTTCAATACCATTTACTGAATAATTTTTAAGTAAAATTCATAGTTTTATAATGATCTTTGTCAAGGTCACAGCAGAAAACAACCAGCATAGTCACACACTAGTGAGGTTATCTCCCAATACTGCTGGTCTACCATTAGTAAGCATAGGAGAACAAGACACAGAAACTGGAACTTTACCCAGCAAACTACGGTGCATGGTCACTCTAGTAATTTGAACCTTTAACAAAGAAACTTTTTATAAAAATGTACCCTTTCCAGCAGAACTCTGTAGAAAGTCTGGGTTCTGTCAATTAGAAATATGGATGTGAAGAAATAGACCAAACCAGGCAGATCTCTCCTCATGTACTGTACTGGACTGGAGAATGTTTAATGCAGTCAGCATGCAGACACATCTCATCACATTGTACACTTAAAATTGTTGAATTTCGTTGTCTATAAATTACATTTCAACAAAGTTGGAAGGAAATGTTGGAAGAAATAATACAGTGCTGCTTTAAGATTAAAAGAAGATTAATGCAAAGCTCTTAGCATAGGACATCAGAAATGGTAGATGTTTGATTGTGTAGTCACTATTTCTGTATAATTCACTTATCCTTCATTTTATTTGATTGTTAAGCCCTTTACTTCATGGATTGTGTGCTGTAAAGGTTAATTTCAGTAGACCTGTAATTAGCCTGAATAATTTAGCTAAAATATTTCTGCAACATGGTTTAATAGCACTGGTTTGTGATTATGGGTCTGAGGATAGTTTGTGTTAGTTTTTAGGTGTTTTTTATTGGTAATTTACCATAGTAACCAGTCATTCCCTTCATGGATCACAGCTTTGTCAAGGCAAAGGGGCTTGCATAACTCAATGAAGCTGTGAGCTGCATCATGCAGGGCCACCCAAGATGAACAGGTTATAGTGAAGAGTTTTGAAAAAACATGGTCTCTTAGAGGAGGGAATGGCAATCCAATTCAGTATTCTTGCCTGAAAAACCCTATGGACAGTATGAAAAGGAAAAAAAAAAAAAATGACATTGGAAGATGAGGCCCTCAGGTCAGAAGGTATCTAATATGCTACTAGGGAAGAGTGGAGGGCAATTACTAATAGTTTCAGGAAGAATGAAGCAGCTGGGCCAAGCAGAAATGACACAGTTGTGGATATGTCTGGTGGTGAAAGTCCAGTGCTATAAAGAACAATATTCATAGGAACCTGGAATGTTAGGTCCATGAATCAAGGTAAATTGGACATGGTTGAGATGCCATAGGAGATGGCAAGAGTGAAAACTGACATCTTATGAATCAGCGAACTAAAATGGACATGAACGGGTGAATTTAATTCAGATGACCATTATATCTTCTACTGTGGGCAAGAATCCCATAGAAGAAATGGAGTAGCCTTCACAGTCAACAAAAGAATGTAAAATGCAGGCTTGGGTGAAATCTGAAAAACCACAGAATGATCTTGGCTTGTTTCCAAGGCAAATCATTCAACATCTCAGTAATGCAAATCTATGCCACAACACTAATGCTGAAGTATCTGAAGTTGGCCAGTTCTGTGAAGACCTACAACTAACACACAAAAAAAGATGTAGTTTTCATCATAGAGGAAGGATTGAAATGCAAAAGTAGGAAGTCAAGAGATACACCAAATAACATGAAAGTTTGGCCTTGGAGTACAATATGAAGCAAAACAAAGAATAACAGAGTTTTGTCAAGAGAACATACTGATCATAGAAAACACCTTCTTCCAACAACTTGATGCTGAAATCAGATTGATTATGTTCTTTGCAACCAAAGGAAAACTGCTAAGCCATTCAGGCATGGCCTAAGTAAATCCTTTAGGATTATACAGTGGAGGTTGAGAAATAGATTCAAGGGATTAGATCTGATAGACAGAGTGCCTGAAGAGCTATGGACGGAGGTTTATAACAGTTTGGGAGTCAGTGGGCAAAAGCATCCCAAAGAAAAGGAAACGCATGAAGGCATAGTTGTTTCCTGAGGACACTTTACATATAGCTGAGGAAAGAAGAGGAGCAAAAGCAAGGGAGAAAGGGAAAAATATGCCCAGTTGCATTCAGAGTTCCAGAGAAGGGCAAGGAGAAATAAGAAGGCCTTCTTAAATGAATAATGCAAAGAAATAGAGGAAAACAATAAAATGGGAAAGACTAGAGATCTCTTCAAGAAAATTAAGATATACCAAGGGGACATTTTATGCAAATATGGGCACAGTAAAGAACAGAAATGGCAAGGACCTAACAGATGCAGAAGAGATTAAGAAGAGGTGGCAAGAATACACAGAACTATAAAAAAAAAAAAAAAAAAAGATCTTCATTAGCCAGATAACCATGATGGTGTGGTCACTCACCTAGAGCTTGACATCTTGGAGTGTGAAGTCAAGTGTGCCTTAGGAAGCATTACTACTAACAAAACTAGTGGAGATAGCAGAATTCCAGCTGAGCTATTTAAAACCCTAAAGGATGATGCTGTCAAAGTGGTGCGCTCAATATGTCAGCAAATTTAGAAAACTCAGCAGTGGTCACAGGTGAGGAAAAGGTCAGTTTTCATTCCATTTCCAAAGAAGCAATCTCAAAGAATGTTCAAACTCCCATACAATTGTGCTCTTATCACATGCGGGCAAGGTTATGCTCAAAATCCTTCAAGCTCGTTGTCAGCAGAACATGAACTGAGAACTTCCAGATCTACAAGCTGGGTTTCACAAAGTTAACAGAACCAGAGATCAAATTGTCAAAATTTGTTGAATCATGGATAAAAGAAAGGAAGTTCCAGAAAAAAAACATCTACTTCTGCTTCACTGACTATGCTAAAACCTTTGTGTGAATCACAACAGACTGTAGAAAAGTCTTAGAGATGGGAGTACAAGATCACCTTCCTTGTCTCCAGAGAAATCTACATGCAGGTCCATAAGCAACAGCTAGAACCAGACATGAAACAACTGACTGGTTCAAAACTGGGAAAGAAGTATGTCAAGGATATATATTGTCACCCTGTTGTTTAACTTAAATGCAGAGTGAAAAAGTGAAAGTGAAGTCACTCAGTCATGTCTGACTCTTTGCGACCCCATGGACTGTAGCCCACCAGGCTTCTCCATCCATGGGATTTTCCAGGCAAGAATACTGGAGTTGGTTACCATTTCCTTCTCCAGGAGATCTTCCCCACCCAGGGATTGAGCCTGGGTCTCCCGCATTGTAGGCAGACGCTTTACCGTCTGAGCCACCAGGGAATTCCATGATGTATATGCAGAGTACATCATGCAAAATGCCAGGGTAGATGAGGCACAAGCTGGAATCAAGATCTGTGGGAGAAATTTCAACAACTTCAGATATGCAGATGATACCACTCCACTGGCAGAAAGTGAAGAAGAACTAAAGAACCTCTTGATGAGGGTTAAGAGGAGAATGAAAAAGCTGGCTTGAAACTCAGCATTAATAAAATAAGATTGTGGCATCTGGCCCCATCACTTCATGGCAAATAGAAGTGGATAAAGTGGAGACAATGACACTCCTGGAATAGAAAATCACTGCAGATGTGTTATTGCATCCATGAAATTTAAAAAAGATACTTCTTGGCAGAAAACCTATGGCAAACCTAGTCAGTGTATTAAAAAACAGACATTGCTTTGCGGTTAAAGTTCCATATTGTCAAAGCTATGGTTTTTACAGTAGTCATGTATGGATGTGAGAATTGGACCATAAAGAAGGCTGAGTGATGAAGAATTGATTCTTTTGAATTGTGATGCTGGAGTAGACTCTTGAAAGTCCTGTGGACTGCAAAGAGATCAAACCAATCAATGCTAAAGGAAATCAACCCTAACTATTCATTGGAAGGGCTCTTGCTAAGGTGAAGCTCCAATATTTTGACCACTTGATGCAAAGAGCCTAGTCACTGGAAAAGACCCTGATTGAAGGCAAAAGGTGAAGGGTGTGACAGAGAATGAGATGGTTAGATAGCATCACCAGCTCAGCAGACATGGATTTGAGCAAAATCCTGGAGATAGTGGAGGACAAAGCAGCCTGGCATGCTACAGTCTATGGGGTCACAAAGAGTTGGACACCACTTAGAGACTGAACAACAACCAGTCATTATTTTATAAAATTATTTATACTAAGCCTCCTTTGAACTTTGAAGTAAATACTACATGGCTTCCTTTTGAGTAAATACTACAAGGACTTCCCGTAGCTTAAATGGTAAAGAATCTGCCTGCAGTGCAGGAGACCAGGGTTCAATTCCTGAGTCAGGAAGATCCTCTGGAGAAGGCAACAGCAATCCACTCCAGTAATCTTGTCCAGAGAATCCCACAGACAGAAGAGCCTGGTGGGTTACAGTACATGGGGTTGCAAAGAATCAGACACAACTGAGCGACTAACATGCACACACTACATGGCTATGTTGTATTATGTGCGTGTGTGCTTAGTCACTTGGTTGTGTTATATATATATATATATATATATATATATTTATGTATGTATGTATGTATGTGTGTATATGCTGTATTGTACTTCAGTATAAGGTTTAGCTTTGATTTCTCTGTGTGTGTTAGTCACTCAGTCACTTCTGACTCTTTGGGATCCCATGGACTGTATGTAGCCCACTCAGACTTCTCTGTCCATGGAATTCTCCAGGCAAGAATACTGGAATGGGTTACCATTTTCTTCTCCAGGGGATCTTCCTGACCCAGGGATCAATCCTGCATTGCAGGCAGATTCTTTATCATCTGCGCCACCAGAGAAACCTTTGGTGCTCTCAGAATTGTCATGATAAGTGCCATAAGGTCAATTAAACAATTTGCACATGGAGACTGAAGCTTAAGTTATTCTGCCAGATTCACATCACTCAGTCTTTTGTGAGATTTCAAGGATAGTTATCTTACAGTTGGACTGAGGCAGCTTCACAATTATCTCCAGGAAAGCCTGGAAGTTTCATACTGACCACTGACCATAAAATTATGAGTTCCCTAGCAAAGCATTTATAACATGCTGTTTAAAATTCAGAACTCTTCTGGGAGCACATAGTACTAACTTGTTCCCATTGTTTAGAGAAATAGACATTGATAGTTTATTCCTGGTTTAACAGATACAGAGCCTAGTTTAGCCAACTGACATACGGTGTATAAAAGACCTCCGGTAGGAGAGGGAACCCTTGTGCACTTTTGATTGGAATGTAAACTGGTAGAGTCACTATGGAAAACTGTTTGCAGGCTTATGAAAAATTAAAAATAAAACTACAATAAGATCCCATAGTCTCACTTGATATTTTTCCAGAGAAAACAAAAACATAAATTCAAAAAGATATGTGAAACTCTGTGTTCATAGCAGCATTATTTACAATACTTAACAGTATGGGAATACTATGGGTCCTTTGACAACAGATAAGTAGATAAGGCTGATGCATTATATACTTACATATGTACACACACATGCTCGCAAACACACATACACAATATAGAATATATCTCAGCCATAAAAAGGAATGAAATTTTGCCTTTTGCAGTGACTAAAAGTATTACACTGGAGGGTATTACACTTAGTGAAATAAGTCAGGCATAGAAAGAAAGATACTGTATGTTTTCACTGATATGTGAAATCTCAAAAATAAAAACAAATGAACAAATATTACAAAACAGAGTGAAAACTAATTATTACCAGTGTGGAGAGAGGTAGTGGGAAGGGAAAAGTAGGTGAAGGGTATTAAGAAGCAGAAACTTCTAAATGTAAAATAAATAAGGTACAAGGATGAATAATGTTCAGTAAGTGGAATATAGTCAATATTTCATAATAACTTTGTACAGAATATATTCTATAAAAACACATTGTATACAATATATTCTATAAAATATTGAATTAATATGTGGTACACATGAAACTATTATGTTGTAAGTCAACTATACTTCCATTAAAAAATGATTTTTAAAAAAAGACTCCTCAGAAACTCCTATATAGGTTCCTCTGGAACTGAAAAATATTATGCAAACTTTGGTGGTTCATAATCCAAAACCAAAGTATGACCTGAACAATGGATAAAGGATTTTGGGGAACTGTGTTTGGAAAAATTTTAACATTTTTTCATGTGTTTATTGGCTATCTGTATGTCTTTGTTGGAGAGATGTCTGCTTGGACATATTCCTTTCTAAGTACAAAATTATGAAATCAATACTTAATGGGTCAAAACAATGTTACACAGATTTTAAAAGAAATGTAAAGAATCTTTGATTGTGTGACTTGAATGTAAGTTGTTTGAAGTCATTATTATGTGTAAATAAAGAATTTGACATTGAAATGAGGTATTTGAATACACAGAAAAATTCAAAATATTATGAAATGAATATAAGAAATATATTTTGGTGATAAACATTTTCTAGCCTTCACTGGATAGTGGAAAGGGCTCCAACTAAAGAATAGGAATATTAGTTGAATGTGGCATGCACATCCCTAACATAAAGATAACTATTACTGACTAGCTACTTGGATTTAGCTTTAGGACTATTCATTCAACTGCATTCCCTGATATTTTCCCCTATGTTTGAAAACTAAGCTATAATTAAAGCTATTTGGTAGATATTTCTGGAGAAGATAGTGTGAGTTCTTATTTTACATTCAGCCATATATTTGCAATTTTAAGGCAATGAGCATTGAAGTGGCTTCAGGTTCAGCTTAATATAGTTTTATCAATTGCTACTTTTATCAGGTTAAAAATAATAGTCAAAGACTTATCCAAGGCCTTGCTACATAGTCTCTCTGTATGCAGGACACTAAAAAGGGCAATATTTTAAAGATTCTGAGTGAATACTACTATTAATAGTGAGAAATTGGATTGATAAATACCTATTGAGGATGAAAATAAAATGAAAATTCAGGAAGTGAAAATAAATTCTGCGTTAGAATTTGTGTATGTATGTGAGTGCTCTTGGACTGCAAGGAGATCCAACCAGTCCATCCTAAAGGAGGTCAGTCCTGGGTGTTCATTGGAAGGACTGATGTTGAAGCTGAAACTCAAATACTTTGGCCACCTGATGCAAAGAGCTGACTCATATTCTTATATTCATTTCATAATATTTTTCTCATTATTAGAGAAATGCAAATCTAGACTACAATGAAATATCACCTTACGTTGGTCAGAATGTCCATCATCAAAAAATCTAGACAATAAATCCTAGAGGGGGTGGAGAAAAGGGAACCCTCCTACACTGTTGGTGGGAATGTAAATTGATAGAACCATTATGGAGATTCCTTAAAAATCCAGGAATAAAACTACCATATGATCCAGCAATCCCACTACTAGGCATATATCCTGAGAAAGTCGTAATTCAAAAACACACATGTACCCCAATGTTCATTGCAGTACTATTTATAGCCAGAACATGGAAGCAACCTAGATGTTCATTGACAAATGAATGGATAAAGAAGTCATGATACATACAAGCAATGGAATATTACTCAGCCATAAAAAGGAACTAAGTTGAGTCAGTTCTAGTGAGCTAGATGAATCCAGAGCCTATGTATATACATATATATATATAATGGTACTGATGAACCTATTTTCAAGGCAGAAATAGAGACATAGACATAGAGATCAAACCTGTGGTCACAGCAGGGGAAGGAGAGGGTGGGACAAATCGATAGAGTAGCATGGAAGCATATACACTACCACATGTAAAGAACTAGCTGGTGGGATGCTGTTGTATAGCACAAGGAGTTCAACCAGTGCTCTGTGACAACCTAGAGGGGTAAGATGGGGTGGGAGGTATGTGAGAGATTCAAGAAAGAGTAGTCATATGTGTACTTATGGCTGATTCACATGTTGTATGGCAGAAACCAGCACCACATTGTAAAGCAATTATCCTACAATTAAAAAAAAAAAAAAAAAAGAATTGAATCTGTCCATTTTAAATTTCCAATGCCTTGAAGCAGACAATAACAATATCTTTTTCTATTTGTGTAAGGACTCAGTGGGCTTTTAAAATGTACCTAGATGCCTGGGTTATGTGGTACATTTTTCTAAAAAGCCAGTGGAAAGTGTTAGTTATACCAAGAGAGGAAACCAAAAAGTTATTTGCATAATTGGCCCACTGATAATAATAAGTGTCCAAAAAGGAACAAAAAATATTTACACCTGAGAGATTATAGCTATTAAGTTGATCAATCTTTCTTTTAGCAAGTTATAATATATTTTAAATGATCTTTGAACTATCTTAACAAATAGCTGTTTTTCAGCTCCTTCTGCATTGAAAAATTTCAATTTTTAGAACTTTCTCAACTGCTTCCAATTAACTTCTCAAACTAAGGTTGATATATCACTTAGTATGTTGGTTACTTTAAAACTAGGTTGATTAGATCCTATAAAATGCTGTTACTCGACAATTGTATACAAATGGCTTCCTTGAAAAAGCTTTTCTTTAAATCTGTAGGTTCCAAGAGAACACTTTAACAAATGTAAAATATATTTCAGTCTTACACATTTCTAAAAGTTTTCTCTCTTTTTTCCCCCTCTGGAAATATGAGTCACAGATATGGTGGGATATAAATAGGAGAAAAATTGAACATATAATCCAGAATCAGTAAGAGAGTCTTGAGTTTTCCTTTATAAAACACAATTGTTCTATAGAAACATGAGCATTCAAAATATAGTCCTGTCCAGAATGATTTCATGTGACAAATTTATAGTGTGTATCTATCTGGGTTACTTTCAGCTGAATATTTTTAAAGTTAATATACAAAAACATGTAACGGTTCTCTTACTACATCAAATGCTTTTAGGTAGCATACTGATAAAGCATTAAATAACATTAAATATAAATCACATTGTAAAGAGTTACAAGTAATGATCTTTTTCATCTCACAATTTTTCTAATTTAAGTCAAGGACAAATGACCAGATTCAAAAGCAATTTTTTAAAATTTGGTATTCTCCTTTCAAAAAGAAGAAAACTATGATATCACTTCAGATCTAACTGAATAACATTTCCTGGTTGTACTTATTTTTATAGTCAGAAATATTACTTCTGTATTTATATCAGCATCACAGTCTCTTTTTAAAGTAAATACACCAGCAAAAACATGAATCAATATAAATCAGGTATTAAATAAATCATATTATACCATTGCTTATATAATGCATTATTAAGAAGGGAATATATTTGAGTAACAGAAATTAAGAAAACTCAGAGCTGACTTGACTTTGGTGATGCTGATAGGTTTGTTCTAAGCCCAATCAATAACATAAAATACTGACAGAACTTTACTGAACAGTTGAAGCTGTTATGCTAGTAACAATAGAGTTCTCAATCATTTGGGAAATATATAGGCAAAAAGATATAGATAAAATTAATACTAAATTATTTTAAAAGAGAGATAAAAGTGGTTAAAATTGTATTTCATCATTGTGATTTAGTCACAAAGTCCTGTCCAACTCTTGCAATCTCATGGACGATAGCATGCCAGGATCTTCTGTCCATGTTAGGTCTTAAACTGGTCCTTTAACAATTACAAGGATTTGGGCTGTTAACGAATGAATTGGAGAGAAAGACTCAGGGATCCTGAACAGGGTGTTGTGATTGAGAGTGTGGATAGTTTAAAATATGCAACTAAGCTATAAAATTAATGAGGAAGAACATTACATTGCTAAGGATTTTGAACTTTAACTTCAAATACAGACATTCTCCACCCTGCCCCCTCATTAAGGAGATTTTAGAAAATACTTTACATGGGCTTTACCTTGAGCCAAATAAACCAGAATTTCTTAGACTGGGCTAAAGCTTACTATTTGCTTCTTATTTGTTTTTAAGTTCCCATGGTGATTTTTAAATGCAACTAAATTGGCCAACCACTACTTTCAGCAGTGACCACCATTACAAGCTCCTGATGAAGAATCTAACACATTTTGAAAGGTATTTTTGGTTGTAATATCTGTTTTTCAGATATTACATGGTCAGATATGACTTCTCAGAGGGGTTAAAGAAACATTACAGAGTAGGAGGTTGACGTTTAAGAAGTAAATTGTGAGGGTCAAGTTAAGAAAATTGAATAGAAAAGTTTGGATGAAAGTTTACAAGTGAAGATGTAAGTTTACCAACTCAATACTATGAGGACATTATGCTAGGACTTGTTCTTGCTGTAGAAATGATGCTTTTGTGATAATAACCAACACTTCCAACCTTGACATGTTAACACGTCATTTTCTGAGAATGGACTGCCATTGAAATACATGTGACTATACAATCACAGTGACTTTACTGAGTATTTATAGTTTGTTGTTAACGTCACTTTACATAAAACAAAGCTTATAAATTTAATCAAAATTTTCTTTGACCTTATTATATCATTGGAAAAGACCTTGATGCTGGAAAAGAGTGAAGGCAAAAGGAGAAGGGAGTGGCAGAGATTGAGATGGTTAAATAGCATCTCTGATCGATGAACATGAATTTGAGCAAATTCTGGGAGATAGTGAAGGACAAGGGTGCTTGATGTGCAGCAGTCCGTTGGACTGCAAAGAGTTGGACACTACTTAGCAACTGAACAACAACAAAATTATCTCACTGATTCAACCAATATGATTAGTAACATTGGATCATTTTAGATTTAAAAGATATATGATCTGATGTAAGTTTTCACATAAATCTTATTTTTATGCATTGTAATGTAATATTAAATATTTATATTTTCATTTAATCATTTATTTTGGCATGTCTTTAGGTATGAAAACTGAAATGACAGTAATATTCAACCTGAAGAAGGATGATATTAAAAATTAATATTGTTTTATTCATTTGTAATCACTGAGAAATTTATGTATCTTGGAGATTAATAATTTAGTAGCCAGGTAATTTGATTTTATTTAGATCAGAATATTATAAAAATAGGCATATGTAAGGGCTGTGGGTTATTTTAAGGAAAGAAGCATCATGGCATAATAAAATAATGGTTTCATATGCAGTCTTTTATATGGCAAGATTCTCCTGATATATATATGGAAGAGATTATTTGAGAAATAAACATTTGCATTCCCAGCTACTAATGCAATCTCATAAAGAATAATGTGAATTCACTTGTCTAATAAAAACAAAAGGGAAATGCAGCTAGTTTGAAATAAACCTTTCTACTGATTATTCTACAGCATTTTAGTACCACTAGAAAATATGGATATTAATCAAAGAAGGTTAACTTCCTTATCTAATTCCTTAATTTCTAAGAGATACTTCTGGAAAGTTAAATTTAGCGACATATAGTTTTAGTAATATGTTTGATTATAGTATCTTAGTGTAACTTGTTGAATAAAATAAACATATTTAATTTTAAAGTATGTTTGGAACTAGCAATGAAGAACCTGCCTGCCATTGCAGGACTCAGGAGATGCAGGCTTGATTCCTGTGTTGGGAAGATCTGCTGAAGTAGGGAATGGCTACCCACTCCTGTATTCTTCCCTGGAGAATCCCAGACAGAAGAGCCTGGAAGTCTACAATCCGCGGGGTCACAAACAGTTGGACATGACTGAAGTTATTTAGCATGCATGTACATATTATGTAGAGATAGATTTTTAAAAATATAGCCTTAACGGCTGAGTAATATTCCATGGTGTATATGTACCACAGCTTCCTTATCCGTTCATCTGCTGATACACATATATATATGTATACTTTTTAACATTACTGATATATAAAAATAAATGTCATTTGACGCTGAGAGATGGGATGGGGAGGGATGTGGGAGGGGGGTTCAGGATAGGGAACATATGTACACCTGTGGCTGATTCATGTGAATGTGTGGCAAAAACCACCACAATATTATAAAGTAATTAGCCTCCAATTAAAGAAAATAAATAAAAATAAATAAATGAAAACCTTTCTAAATATTACATCTTGCTTTTATGCAAAATTTTTATATTATTTCTATAAATAGTTTAATAATGTTACTTTTTGTGCTTATGATCAAACAAATCTATTATTAGCATCATCAAAGGCCGTGAAACAAAATTGTGATGTGATCAGAGTCACTTACCACTGCTAATGCTCATTACAATGTAACATTGCCCAGTTTCCAAATACAATTTTCCTGTCTTTTAAAGCTCATGCAACTTGAGCTGCAAAAATATCTTATGAAAATATTGATTTAAGCTAAAAGCCCCATTGAGTAGAAGCTACAGAGGTACTACCCAGATAATGACTCATATATGGATATTTGTGTGGAAAGGATTATAGGATTACTCTTTCAAAATGATAGATGCAATACCAATACCATTCCCCATCCCCACCAGCCTTTTCTTCCCATAACAAATACCCAAATATCACAGGAAAATTATTAATAATATATGGACTACAGTTGAACAATGACAAGCAGATAAGATGATTGAAGAAACAAAATTATATCAACAAAGGAATGGAAGGGGACTGCCCTCGAAGGCAGAAGCACCACAGAGTGTTTTGCATGTCACAAACTGATTACTGAGCAGGAGTACCTAGAGAAAACCAAAAGACTGAGAGCTTTGGTACTGAAATAGTAGTTTCTAGGCAATTTATTCACAAATACTCACCACTACTCCTATATTATTGGAAGTAACAGTGAGAATTGATGTCTTCCTATAAGAGAGCTTAGGCTGGCAATCAATGGCAGTGCTCTCTCAGATCAATAGAGACACATGGGAGAAACCAAAAACAGTTGGGTTCATAAGACAACTGCTGTGACTGTTTTCTTCAGCAATGTAACTCCTCCTTCTTTTGTAGAAAAACAGGTTAGTAAGAAGTTTAATGTATCATACCTGATTTAACAAGGGATATTTATCGTTTCCTCTTTTAGCTTCTGTCTTAATAATGTAAGAATGTTTGAACACTTGAACTCTGATGTCCTTTTTTCTATTTTCAGAGTTAGAGATACCTAAATTTTTATTTCTAGCCTGTTTATTTTTTAGTAAACTTTTTATTTTAGGAGAGTTTTAGATTTTCAGAAAAGTTGCAACAATTGTACAGACTTCCCACATACAGTTTTACCTAGTGTTATTAACATGATACATTTGTCTCAACTAAGGAACCAGTATTGATAAATAGTTACTAACTAAAGGCCACACTCTGTTTAATTTTTTTTTAAGTTTTTATTTAATGTCTTTTTTGTGTTCCAGGATCCCATCCAGTCTATCACATTATAGTTAGTCATACTTCAGCAACTTTTATTTATGAAAATTCCTCAGACTTACCCTATTTTCAATGACTTTGATGGTTCTGAAAAGTTGTGGCAAAGCTGTTGTCATCCCCAATTACTAGATTTATCTGTTTCTTCTTTCTGTTAATCAGTTTTTGCTTCATGTATTTTGACTGTGTTAGATGCATACAGAGTTAGGATCATCATGTCGTCTTGGAGAATTGGCTCCTTTGTGTTTACTTCACAGCCTTTGTTCTCCCATAACTGTCCTCTTCTGCTTTGTCTGAAATCAGCATAACCATTCCAGTCTTATTTTGATTAATATTAGGATATATTTTCTTCTCTTATCTTTTGCTTTTAACTTGTGTTGAATCTTTACATTTAAACTGAATTTCTTGTGGACACGTATAGTTGATTCTTGATTTTTTTATCTCTTCTAGCAATTTTTGTCTTTTAATTGATGTGTTCAGTCAGTTCACATTTAAAATGATACTAAGAACAATATTTTCAGTTCTTTTGTTATAGATGTAGGAGTGACATTTTTAGGTCATATGATAGTTATATGTTTAACTTTTGAAGAACCACCAAATATTTTTTTCAAAGTGACTATGTCATTTTACATTCCCACAAGCAATTAATGGGATTTCTAATCTCTGCAACTTTTTGTTAATATTTGTTTTCATTTCAGTCATTTTGATTTTGGTCTTTCAAGTCAGGGTGAATTGTTATCTAATTTTGGTTTTGACTTACCCTAATGGATAATTATGTTGAACATATTTCCAGGTGCTGGGTCTTCATATACCTTCTAAGGCGAAATGCCTGCATAAGTACTTTGCCCACTTTTTAATTAAATACATTGTTCATATTTTTAGTATTAATTTGAAAGAGTTCTTTATGTATTCTAGATACGTGTTTCTTATTAGATATGTTTTGTGAATAGAACTCATTTTTCAGCTATCTTTTCACTTTCTTGATGGTACCCTTTGAAGCACACAAATTTTCAGTTTGATGTTTACCTTTTTATTTCTTCTGTTGTTTGTTTGTTTGTTGCTTTTGGTATTATATCTAAACAGGCTTGCCTAATAAATGTCACAAACATTTACTCCTATGTTTTCTTCTAAGAGTTTTATAATTCTTGATCTTATATTTTGCTCTGTGATCCTTTGTAGCTTAATTTTCACATACAGTATAATGCAAGGGCCAACTCTAATCCTTTGCATATTGATATCCCATTGTCCTAACACTATTTGTTAGGAAATAAAATCTGATTTTTTCCCTCATTTATCATAGATTCCTTGTCAAAAACAAATGAGTATAAATGTGATGGTGTGTTTCTGGACTCTCAATCTGTTTCCATTGATATGTATTTCTGTCCTATACCAGTACCACATTATCTTACTCATTGCATCTTTGAAGTGATTTTGAAATGGGGAAGGGTGAGTGCAACTTTATTGTTCTGTTTCATAATTGTTTGATTATTCCTTCATTGTTTCTTATATGCAACGTTTTAATTCCTGGTGCAGTCTTAGCATACCATTAAGTGGCTCTTTCAGGAGAATCTGAAAATAGAAATTTGCATCTTATTATCTGGAGACCTCAAAGCTACATGTGCTTCTTTTGAATTTATGAGCATTTAGACTTTATATACGGAGAAGGCAAAGGCACCCCACTCCAGTACTCTTGCCTGGAAAATCCCATGGACGGAGGAGCCTGGTAGGCTGCAGTCCATGGGACCGCGGGGAGTCGGAAACGACTGAGCAAATTCACTTTCACTTTTCACTTCCATGCATTGGAGAAGGAAATGGCAACCCACTCCAGTGTTCTTGCCTGTAGAATCCCAGGGACGGGGAAGCCTGGTGGGCTGCACACCCACCAGTCTGTGGGGTCGCACAGAGTTGGACACGACTGAAGTGACTTAGCAGCAGCTGCAGCAGACTTTATATAACACTCCCAGGAGAGTCTGAATCAACATACATATTCAAAATGGTAACTTTTTCCAGTAATATGTGTAAATATTCACACTGAGAAGAATAAAGGTTCTAAATAGTTCACATCATTTCAAATAAAATTTTGCTGCCTAACGATTTGCTTAAAATCTTTGGAATTCATGAACACTCTCATCTAGAGCTCTTCAGCTTCTGAAGTTGTAATTGATGTTCCTTATCACTTGTTGATTACCTTCCTCAGACTGTCAGGCACTAACAAACAATACCAGCTCTGTCAGCAACTAATTATTTTGCTGCTATTGCGGTTTAGTCGTTAATTCGTGTTCAACTCTTTGCAACCCCATGGACTGTAGCCTGCCACACTCCTCTGTCCATGATATTTCCCAGGCAAGAAGACTGGAGTGAGTTGCCATTTCCTTCTCCAGGGAATTCGCCAGACTGAGGGACTGAACCTCTGTTTCCTGCATTGCAGGGGAATTCTTTACCACTGAGCCACCTGGGAAGCTCAGTTATTTTATAAAATTAAAATTGTAATTATATAATGAATTGTCTAATGTCTGTCACAACCACTAGATTTCAAACCTCTGAGTTCAGAAGCTAGCCTTGTCTACTATAGGCCTTTCTTGTGTGAGGCCTAGTAGAGTGCCCCACATATAGTGATTTCTCACCACAGGGAACTTGTACTTACTAGTTCCTCTGTTGGAACAGTCCTGTGCCAGATCTTTATATGACTAGTTACTTTTTACCCTTGAGTCTCAGTGTAAACACTATTTCTTCCAAGATAATGTGTGTGTATGGTTATTATGAAGTTTCTATAATATTTAATATAAAGCACCTAATCTACCTTCTTAATAAAGTATATTTCAAAAGCAAATAACATTTATTTATTAAAAATAATAAAAATAAATAATTTATTTATTTTTTCTATAGATTTCCTCAATAATAGTCTTAAATAAACATATCAATAGATGCCTTCAACTAGTAAGCACTTAGTGTCAAGATCAATAAAAAATCATCAGGTATCACCAATTAATTCCTTAAGATATTTTACCATCATACATATTCACGTAAGCCAATAAGTTTCTTATTGTAAACTGTGAATAAATGAGTCATAGAAGCCTCAAATATACAGAAGTTAAATATATCATAAAGATAGATATTAATATTACTGTTATTATTAAAATTAACTAATCATTATCAATACTAATATTAATATTGCTAAGTTATTAATATTAATTAAGTTATTACTAATATTACTAAGCTTCAAATATACTAAGTTAAATATATCATAATTACAGATATTAATATTCACATTAAAACTACTTAAAATTTGCTGTCCCTTTTTTTTTTTTTTGCTGTCCTCTTTTAAACAAAACAATCAGTTTCTCCAAAACAATACACACTCAGTATGCAACTGCAAATAATTGCAATGATATGGAAATGAAAGACAACTTTTTAGGTCAATTTATGTGGCTATGTGGGTACTCTCACAATAAACCTATTGGACTCCTGAGTCCAGCAGGAAATTTAATATTAATGTTAGAGTTTGAATTTGAGAAATTTGTGACATATGATTTTAGGTTTTTTGTTAAGAGGAAGGCTATTTACTTAGAAATAATTCAGCTCATTTAGATGATAAAGACAGAAAGTATAAGATGACACTATAGTGAGAGCAACTATTATTTTTTCTGATACTGTGTTTAAAATAAAGAAGAAGGAGTCATTATTTCAGTTTTCAAAGGGCCTTTAACTTTCCATAGGAAGTAAATGTGTAAAAATGTAAAACAGAACTTTGATTAGTCTAAAAAGTATGATAGAAATGAGGACATCTTAGTTTGCTTGTCTAGAAATAATGAGAATAAACTTTTCAAAGTTAAATATTAGTATTGTGCCTGTGCAGGTTTTTGATGCTGTCAATTTTTAAATAATGACCTGCTAGCGGCAGGTGAGAAGCTTGGATTGTGGGAACCACATAAGTAGTCTGTAAGGATACATGACTGAAGTGACTTAGCAGCAGCAGCAGCAAGGATGTGTGCGATGTGAAAGTCGCTCAGTCGTATCCGACTCTTACGACCCCATGGACTGTAGCCTGCAAGGCTCCTCAGTCCATGGAATTCTCCAGGCAAGAGTACTGGAGCGGGTTGCCATGTCCTCCCCCAGGGGATCTTCCCAACCCAGAGAACAGGTCCAGGTCTCTGCATTGCAGGCAGATTCTTCACCGTCTGAGCCACCAGGGGAGTCCAGTCTATAAGGAATTCACTCTTAATTTCTATTTCAATGGCATAGTTTATCTTGTAATTTCTCATTGGTTTGTGGATATGCAAGGAGATAGAAGTGGGAGCCTTTGGGTTCCTAAAATAACCCTATCTTCCTGGCCAAGATCATTATTTATAAGAAACATGTGTGAAGCTTAATATGGTATAATTTGGGGGGAAAAATCAAGAAGAGGGCTTGAAGATCACAGTGGCCAAATGCTTCCAAGATTTATAAAGATAAATAAAATTAGATGTCACAAACTTTAGACATATGGTCCTGAGAAAATAATAATGTGGGATCCTTAGAAGCATTATGGAAGAAAAAAATAAAATAATAGGTTCTTTGAGAACAAATCATTAGGCCTGATGATCCAGGAATATTGAAAACATTGTATCTAATTTTTCATCAACACTATCCATAAAGAAATCAGAATGTATGGCTAAATAAAAGCAGTCATGCCAATTCTAAAGCTTTAATAGTTGATAAGTACTTGTGTGACGGCATGTCTTTAAAAACATATCACAGAGCACATTACTTGTATTATCAGTAGCTAAGAGAAACCTTAGATGTAATGGTTATCACACTTTCAGATGACAAGATTCTAGGAGTGCAAACACAAAAATTTGTATGATATCCAGAGATAGAAATTGTGAGCTAATCTATCCATACTGCATATAAAATATATAAAGTTCAAATTTTTGATAATGAGAGTTTGAACTAACAGTGGGTCAAATTTGAAATCTAACACAGCTAACACAGTAAAAGTTGAACAACAACAAAAAAATTAATAATCTAAAAGTAGCACAGGTGCATGCGTAGAGAAATTTAAATTACCATGACATTGAAAGGAATTAAAAGTCCATTTCTTGTTTTACTTTAATTTTGTTTAATCCACAACTACAAAAATCTATGAAATGGAGCATTTTATAAAAGAACATCAACTGATAAACAACTAATAAAATTCATCCTTCTTTTCCTGAAAATTTAATTAAATGTAATTTTTGTAGATAATTTTATCTTATATTTCATATACAATAGAAAACATTGTAACAAGCCATCTCTCATTGTCATTCACAGCTCATAATGATGTCTATACAACATTAAATGAGAAAATTAAATGTAACAGGAATATTTGAGGATTTAATTTAACATTATATAAAATTTTATTACCACTCTATGTAGGAAAAATTAAGTTATGATTTACGGAAGATTTATATCCTTGAAATGATTGCACAGCTATTCCTTTTAAGCAGCAAGATCAAAGTGGAAGAGAGAAGCATGTGTTTTCTAGAATGGAACATCCCAGCCTTCATATTTTAGTCAAAAATAGCAATATATTTGACTTGAAAACTAAAGAATTTAGAAACCTGTATTTATGCATATATTCTTTTAAAGAATGTAGTACTATAATATCTCTGAATAGCAAGAACTAATACAGCAAAAACTAATCTATTAGCCAGATTACATGCAAAACAGTACTTAAAAACCGGTACCTAAAAAAACAAACCAAAAAAGTACATGTTTCAATGAAGTCAGTAATGTACCTTTTAGTCATTTCCAGCACTACTAATTTAAATGAAAAACATTTATATACCATGACTGCATTTTTGCGACCCCATGGACTATAGCCTGCCAGGCTCCTCTGTCCATGTAATTCTCCAGGCAATAGTACTAGAGTGGGTAGCCATTCCCTTCTCCAGGGAATCTTCCTGACCCAGGGATCAAACCTGGGTCTCCTGCTTTGCAGGCAGATGCTTTACCTTCTGGGCCATCAGGAAAGCTCCAATATCTAAACAACTACTTTAAATTCTATTAGACTCCTGCTGCCATTGTCAGATTCCCTGGTAGCTCAGATCTGCCTGCAATGCAGGAAACCCAGGTTCGATCCCCGGGTCAGGAAGATTCCCTGGAGAAGGGAGTGGCAATCCATAGTATTCTTGCCTGGAGAATCCCATGGACAGACCATGGGATCTCAAAGAGTTGGACACAACTGAGCAACAAACACTTTCACTTTCCTGCTGCCATGAGTTTTACAATCCCATACTGACTAAACAAAAAGAGAATTATGAAGAATGCTTGTTTTATATATTAATATGTGGTAAAACTTTATAATCATTTATATCTATTAATTTTAAATTATATTTTCTAAGTAAAGTATAATTTTAAATAATTTATTTTATTGCTTATTTAGTGGAAAAACAAAAGTTTTATAGTCATTGTCCCTTATTTCATGTTCCAACCTTTTAACTCACTTATTTTGCATTTGGTAAAATTGGATTTGAAAGGGGCTAAAGGGCTTTATATAATTTTTTCCCTAGAATGCAGCATGGCCACACTGCATTCTACTCTCACCTGCCATTTAGGTAACCATGCAAAAATATTTCCAGGATGCTCAGGAGAAATATCAGTCTCTGTTCCCTGAGTCTGAACATCCATATATGCATTTTAGCAATATAAAGATTGTATTGGTCAGGGCTCTCCTGAGAAACAGAACAAATATGATATACATTTAAGTGGAGAAATATCTATCTCATGGAATTGGCTCACATGATTGCATGGGCTGGCAGCTTCAAAATTCCCAGAGAAAGTTCCTAAGCTGTAGACTCAGGGATAAGTTGATGATGCAATAATCTTCAGTCCAGAAACAATCTTAAAGCAGAATTCCTTCTTCCTCCAGGGGGCTTAGTCTTTTCTATTAAGCCCCTCAACTGATTGGATGAAACTGCTGGGAAAAATATCAATAACCACAGATACACAGATGACACCATCCTTATGGCAGAAAGCTAAAGAGCCTCTTGATGAAAGAGGACAGTGAAAAAGTTGGCTTAAAACTCAATGTTCAGAAAACTGAGCACGACATCCAGTCCCATCACTTCATGGCAAATAGATGGGGAAACAATGGAAACATTGACAGACTTTATTTTGTTAGGCTCTAAAATCACTGCAGATGGAGACTGTAGCCATGAAATTAAAAGATGCTTGCTCCTTGAAAGAAAAGTTATGACCAACCTAGACAGCATACTAAAAAGCAGAGACATTACTTTCCAATAAAGGTTTGTCTAGTCAAAGCTATGGTTTTTCCAGTAGTCATGTATGGATATAAGAGTTGGACTCTAAAGAAAGCTGAGCGCCGAAGAATTGATGCTTTTGAGCTGTGGTGTAGGAGAAGACTCTTGAGAGTTCCTTGGACTGCAAGGAGTTCCAACCAGTCAATCCTAAAGGAGATCAGTCCTGAGTATTCATTGGAAGGACTGATGCTGAAGCTGAAGCTCCAATACTTTGGCCACCTGATGCGAAGAAATTACTCCTTGGAAAAGACCCTGATGCTGGGAAAGATTAAAGGCAGGAGGAGAAGGGGATTACAGAGGATGAGATGGTTGGATGGCATCATCGACATGATGAACATGAGTTTGAGTAGACTCCAGGTGTTGTTGATGAACAGGGAAGCCTAGCATGCTGCTGTGAGTCAGACATGATTGAGTGACAACTGAACAACAGATTGGATGATCGACTCACCCATATTTTGATGAAAATATGGAAATCTGCTACATTCAAAGTCTACCAATTTAAATGTTAATAATGTCTTTAAAAATACCTTCACAGTAAAATGTAAACTGGTGTTTAATCAAAAGTATGGGTATTGTAGTCTAGCCAAGCTGAGATATAACATTAAGTATTACAAATGCAAGTTCATTTCCCTGGGCAGGAGAAGATCCTGATTACTAATGTAGCATATTGTATTATTAAATTGATTTACTTAGTAAAGAAGATAGTTCCTCATGTTTAAGTATAAATAGGACCTTCTTTGCAGTCAGAGACTAACCCACTTTGGGTGCTGTTATCACGCTTTTAGACAGGAATTATCTGAATCTAAGAAATTTTGATTCTATACAATTTTAAAAAGTGTTACTTAATAAACTGAACTATACTGAATGATGAAAAAAGAACAATAAACAGCACGTGGGAAAATAAGTTTTTGAAATTGCCTGTGGCAATTAATATCTCTTGCTACTATGTTTCAGAAAACATGTGGTTTTTTTGCAATATATAACCATTATTAAATTTCAAAGCCTTATATTCTTGAGGCTAAAACAGATCACTTCTATTAAATTTATTTTTTTGAATCTTCCAAACCACTGTGGTTATTCTCTGAATATATGGCATGCACTTCAAATTTAGGTATCCAAAACTCTAACAAAAGTCCGGTGAATAATTTTAAGACTTTGTATATCAGTTTGCAAACTTTCCAGACTTCAGTATATATATAGGATATTTCCAATATGAGACTATATATTTAAATGCCCTTTCTAGGAAATAAGCCATCATGCATGTGTGTCTGTGCATGTATGTGTTTATGTATGTCTGTGTGTGTGTGTGTGTGTTGAGGTGTTGTCCATCAATCCTGAAATTATGTGAATTAGTCTACAATACTCTAGAAAGTTAAAAAAATTCTTTTTTTCAATATAAGAAATTTGTGGAAATTTAATACATTTCTGGATTAATTTTACCTTTATTCCTGCTTCCAGAGGCCATAGTATCAGAGGCTGAAAGCTCATTTACACACACATTCTCATAGACACCGCCATATCATAGAGCTGTCATGTTGGAATGATGTTAGACTCTCTCTGACTTGACCTGAAATGACTTAAAAAGGCTCATCAATTAGAGGAAAACAAAATAATATTAAAGCCTAATTGTCAATATTGTGACTTACAAATAAAATGCTGGTGAAGTGTTTTAGACAAAATCTCAAAATCCAGTATCTCCCTGTATTTTTCCTTTCATTATTCTTTTTTTTGTTTTTGTTTTTTGGTGTTTTTTTTTTTTTTTTTTTTGGTGTTAGTTCTAGAAGGTGTTGTAGGGCTTCATAGAATCATTCAACTTCAGTTTCCTTGGCATTAGTGGTTGGGACATAGATTTGGATTACAGCGATATAGAATGGTTTGCCTTGGAGATGAGCAAAGATCATTCTGTCATTTTTTGAGACTGCAGCCAAGTACTGCATTTTGGACTCTTATGTTGACTATGAGGGCTACTCCATTTCTTCTAAGGGATTCTTGCCCACAGTAGTAGATATAAAGGTTATCTGAATTAAAATCGCCCATTCTGGTCCATTTTAGCTCACTGATCCCTAAAATGTCAATGTTCACTCTTGCCATCTCCTGTTTGACCACTTCTAATTTACCTTGATTCATGGACCTAACATTCCAAGTTCTTATGCGATATTGTTCTTTACAGCAGCGGACTTTACTTTCACCACCAGACACGTCCACAACTGCACATTGTTTCTGCTTTGTCTTGGACTCTTCCTTCCTTCTAGAGCTATTTCTCCACTAATATATTTCTTCACTAGCTATTTCTCCAGTAATATATTGGACAACTACTGATCTGGGAGTTCATCTTTCAATGTCATATCTTTTTGCCTTTTCGTACTGTTCATGGGTTTCTCAAGGAAACAATGCTAAAGTGGTTTGTCATTCTCTTCTCCAGTGGAACACTTTTTTTTTAGAACTCTCCACGATGACTCTTCTGTTTTGGGTGGCTCTACATGGCATGGCTCATAGTTTCATTGAGTTAGACAAGGCTATGATCCATGTGATCAGTTTGGTTAGTTTTCTGTGATTGTGGTTTTCATTCTGTCTGCCCTCTGATGGATGAAGATAAGAGGTTGAGCAAGCTTCCTGTGGGGAGGGACTGCCTGTGGGGGACCTGGGCCTTGCTCTGGTGAGCAATGCCATGCTCAATTAATCTTTAATCCAATTTTCTGTTTATGGATGGGGCTGTGTTCCCTCCCTGTAGTTTGGCCTGAGGCCAAACTGTGGTAGGGGTAATGGCAACCTCCAAAAGGACTTTGCCAGCATGATGCAGCCTCTAGTGCTGTAGTCAATGCCATGATCCCGTGGCAGGCCACTGCTGACCCACGCCTCCACCAGAGGCTCCCGGACACTCACAGTAAGCACATTGGTGCTTTAAAAAGCAAGTGGCACGTTGTCTTTAAAGAAAACACCAATCAATCATTTCCCCCTGCACAAACATGCTATTCTAACAGTCTATGAGGTAGAGTCTGTTTTCCTCTTTCAAGATATACATATTTCTCACTGAGCTTCCCAGGCGGCTCAGCGTTAAAGAATTTGTCTGCAGTGCAGGAGTCACAGGAGGTATGGGTTCGATCCCTGGGTTGGGAAGATCCACTGGAGGCGGGCATGACAACCCACTCCAGTATTCTTGCTGGAGAATCCCATGGATAGCGGAGCCTTATTTCTTCAATAGAAATCATTGAACTTCTGTGATTAGAATTGGAAACAATCCTCCCACTGGCTAAGGAATGATCAAAAGTTAGGATTACTCTTAGGAAACACCTGAACATTTTATATGGAGTAAGCATCTCTTTTATAGTATATTCAAAAACACAGTAGTTGTCTATTAATTAAGCACAGCTGGTGTCAACGTGAAGCAGAAGTAAAACCAATGGAGATAAGTCATTGGCAAATGTTTAAACCAATGCAATTTGAATATTTCATCTCTCAATATTATTTGGTCTGTAGTTCACCTTAATCCCAAACAAAGTGAATTCAACTCTATGAATGGTTATGGAAAGCTGAATGTACCCATAATGTTGTCACTCAGTTGAGGGCAAATTGAGAGCAAAGGAATTTTCAAAGATTACAATGAAAGTCTAAAATACTGGACACAAACGCAGCAAAATATTTACAGTGATTTTATTGTGGATGACTGCTTTTTATCAATTCTCTGTTTTCCTCAGAAAATATAAAATGCATTTACTTAAAAAAAAAAAAAAAAAAAAAAAACAAGAAGAAGCTGAACATAAAGCAATGTACCTACTGGTGCAAAATTAAAAACTGAATGGAGCTTATGTTGATGTATTTTTATTTTGGCTTTCTTGGACTATTACATACAGGTGTATATAATGGATGTGCATATATTTATGTAGATATAAATTGTTTATATTACAATTGTTTATTTTTGTACAAATTACAATTGTTTATTTTTGCTACTTGATAACGTTTTATTGTCACTACTAAAAATATTGCTTAGAAGAAAACAAAGCTGAATAAGAATGAGCTTGAAGGATAATTTTGAGTAACAGTAAGATAAAGACATATTTGTTCCTTCTCGGTCTTAAGTCAAAGAGAAATTTGGAGAGGGATGGCAGAAAAGTGGGTATTCAGGAGAAAAACATTGCTGTAGCAGTACAAACTGTCATAACAATAAAGACTACGATAGCAATAAAAAACTGTTTCATCATCAATGCCAAATCCCAAAGTGGTAAACTTTCTATTTTCACAAGATGTTAATAAATGTATTTATTTTCCTGACTCTGACACCGTTGTATGACTGGAATATAAAAATATATTAATAATAATATGATAAAAATTATTGATAACTATAAACTTAATAAGATCCCTCCCAGAATGGAATAAGCTAAATAATCTCTACATTTTTTGAGTTTGTCAATTAATCATTCATCTAAATAGAATTTATAGAAATATATAGTTTATGAATATCTTATTACTTTGCTTTATACATTTTTTAGCTTATAGCACTCTACTTCTGACAGTTTCGTAAATTGTTGATAGGAAGCTGAAATTAATCTATAGTATTAATCCTTTTTTCTTACCTTTGCAGATATCATGCTGATATATGTGCTGGGGATTGTGGTGTCTGTTTGTGTTGTCACTGAGTGACGAGCTAATTTTGACCTATTTATAATGAAAAGTTGTGTTGTCACTCAGGCTCAAGAAGCTATTAAAACTTGACAGCATTGCCTCCTATTAGCTTTTTCCAAATCAAATTGAACAAAACATCTAGCAGAATTATGGCTTTGTTTCACAATTTTTTAAAATGACGTCTTAACTAATTAAAAGTAAACCTGTTGAATTTCAGTTTTGGCCTTCCACCAGCTAAAGGTCAGCCTATTATGTATTTTCTTATTTACAAGGTAGCTGTGTTTCTTGATACATCATCATTGTAAAATAGAGTAGTTTGGAAAAAGGAAAAAAAAAAATCAGTTCATAAGCCCTGAACTTTGGCTTAGTATATATTTTTTTCTAAGCTTGTGGTTTTCTGTATAATAACTCATTAAATTTGAAAGGAAAAGCAAATGCAAGTCATGACATGAATCTAGAGAGAAGTTTTCAAGTAATTTAATTATGTTTATAACACAGATCCTAAATTGCATGCATTCACAATTACAATTGAAGCAAAATACTGCAAGCTTGATCTTGTTATATATTTTGGAAGATATTTAAGGATATAAGCAAGGTCTGTATATCAAAGAATAAGGGATATGTCAAATGGATAAGATGAGTTTAAAATAGAGCAATTTGTCTAAATGTGCCATTCTTAAGTATCAAAGAAACATGAAGGAAGTCATAGTAAATGTCTGGGAATCATGAGCTAAACTGCAGTTTTTATCCATTCATTATTATCATATTTTTAAACATAAAAGAGAGAGAAACAAAGGGTATCTGAATTAATTCATCAAGTAGCATTTTAAAATGCTTTCCCCATGTAGACTTCCAATTTAACTTAGTATTTCCTGGGATTTGCCTAAAAACATGGCCAAATGACACAAAAAATACAATAAACTAAAAGAAAAAAGAAACAACTATCAAAAGGAAAAAAATCTATTGTTTCTAACAGCAGTTATATAAATAGAATATATTAATGTGTTATAAATTTAAAAATCCACCATACAGACTACTATATTGTTTCAGCAACCAAGTTAAATTTATGGGGAGAGAGATGTTTATTCATGCTATATTTGACAAAAATGATAGAATCACTAAACAAAAGCTAATTTGGATTTAGAATTAAAAATAAAGCATTTCTTTGATTACAAATATTCAATTATTATAACCTTAGTTGATCTCTTAAAGGGATAAAGTTCTAACTAGGGATTAATAAATCGATGCTCTTGGTTTTAACAAAGGGAGTGATATATTATTTGATTTGAAAGATGAGTAGCCATTTGCAAACAGAAGAGAAAGCTATAAATGGGAAATAGTAAACAGTTAGTGGAAACTTAGAGATACCAAGGAACATTTCATGCAAAGATGGGCTCAATAAAGGACGGAAATGGTATGGACCTAACAGAAGCAGAAGATATTAAAAAGAGGTGGCAAGAATACACAAAAGAACTGTACAAAAAGTTCTTCATGACCCAGATAATCACGATGTGTGATCCCTCACCTAGAGCCAGATATCCTGGAATGTGAAATCAAGTGGGCCTTAGGAAGTATCACTATGAACAAAGCTAGTGGAGGTGATGGAATTTCTGTTGAGCTGTTTCAAATCCTGAAAGATGATGCTGTGAAAGTGCTGCACTCAATATACCAGCAAATTTGGAAAACTCAGCAGTGGCCACAAGAATGGGAAAGGTCTGTTTTCATTCCAATCCCAAAGAAAAGCAATGCCAAAGAACACTCAAACTACCGCATAATCACACTCATCTCACATGCTAGCAAAGTAATGCTCAAAATCCCCCAAACCAGGCTTCAGCAATACGTGGACTGTGAACTTCCAGATGTTCAAGCTGGTTTTAGAAAAGGCAGAGGAACCAGAGATCAAATCGCCAACATCTGCTGGATCATCAAAAAAGCAGGAAAATTCCAGAAAAGCATCTATTTCTGCTTTATTGACCATGCCAAAGCCTTTGACTGTGTGGATCACAATAAACTGTGGAAAATTCTGAAAGAGATGGGCAAACCAAACCACCTGACCTGCCTCTTGAGAAACCTGCATGCAGGTCAGGAAGCAACAGTTAGAACTGGACATAGAACAAAAGACTGGTTCCAAATAGGAAAAGGAGTATGTCAAGGCTGTATATTGTCACCCTGCTTATTTAACTTATATGCAGAGTACATCATGAGGCACTCTGGGCTATATGAAACACAAGCGATAATCAAGAACGCTGGGAGAAATATCAATAACCTCAGATATGCAGATGACACCTCCCTTATGGCAGAAAGTGAAGAACTAAACATCCTCTTGATGAAAGTGAAAGAGGAGAGTGAAAAATTTGGCTTAAATCTCAACATTCAGAAAACAAAGATCATGGCATCCGCTCCCATCACTTAATAGCAAATAGATGGAAAAACAGTGGACACAGTGTCAGACTTTATTTTTTGGGACTCCAAAATCACTGCAGATGGTGACTGCAGCCATGAAATAAAAAGACACTTACTCCGTGGAAGAAAAGTTATGACCAATCTAGAGAGCATATTAAAAAACAGAGACATTACTTTGCCAACAAAGGTCCACCTAGTCAAGGCTATGGTTTATCCAGTAGTCATATACAGATGTGAGAATTGGACTATAAAGAAAGCTGAATGCTGAAGAATTGATGCTTTTTAAAATTTATTTACTTTTATTAGTTGGAGGCTAATTACTTTACAATATTGTAGTGGTTTTTCTCATACATTGACATGAATCAGCCATGGATTTACATGTGTTCCCCATCCTGAACCCCCCTCCCACCTCCCTCCCCACCCCATCCCTCTGGGTCATCCCAGTGCACCAGCCCCGAGCGCTTGTCTCATGCATCCAACCTGGACTGGAGATCTGTTTCACACTTGATAATATATATATGTTTCAATGCTATTCTCTCAGATCATCCCACCCTCGCCTTCTCTCATAGAGTCCAAAAGTCTGTTCTATACATCTGTGTCTCTTTTTCTGTCTTGCATATAGGGTTATCGTTACCATCTTTCTAAATTCCATATATATGCGTTAGTATGCTGTATTGGTGTTTATTTTATCTGGCTTACTTCACTCTGTATAATGGGCTCCAGTTTCATCCATCTCATTAGAACTGATTCTAATGTATTCTTTTTTTTTTTTTTCTGTTTGTAGCTTTTCTTTTTTTTCTTTTTTTTTTTTTCCATTTATTTTTATTAGTTGGAGGCTAATTACTTTACAATATTATAGTGGGTTTTGTCATACATTAACATGAATCAGCCATGGATTTACATGTATTCCCCATCCTGATCCCCATCCTGATCCCCCCCTCCCACCTCCCTCTCCACCTGATCCCTCTGGGTCTTCCCAGTGCACCACTTGTCTCATGCATCCAACCTGGGCTGGTGATCTGTTTCACCCTAGATAATATACATGTTTCGATGCTGTTCTCTCGAAACATCCCACCCTCGCCTTCTCCCACAGAGTCCAAAAGCCTGTTCTGTACATCTGTGTCTCTTTTTCTGTTTTACATATAGGGTTATCATTACCATCTTTCTAAATTCTTTTTAATGGCTGAGTAATATTCTATTGTGCATATGTACCACAGCTTTCTTATCCATTCATCTGCTGATGGGTATCTAGGTTGCTTCCATGTCTTGGCTATTATAAACAGTGCTGCAATGAACATTGAGGGGGAATGCAAATCAAAACCACAATGAGGTACCATTACACGCCAGTCAGGATGGCTGCTATCCAAAAGTCTACAAGCAATAAATGCTGGAGAGGGTGTGGAGAAAAGGGAACCCTCTTACACTGTTGGTGGGAATGCAAACTAGTACAGCCACTATGGAGAACAGTGTGGAGATTCCTTAAAAAACTGGAAATAGAAATGGTGCTTTTGAACTGTGGTGTTGGAGAAGACTTTGAGAGTTCCTTGGAGTGCAAGGAAATCCAACCAGTTCACCGTAAAGGAAATCAGTCCTGAATGTTGATTGGTAGGACTGATGTTGCAGCTGAAACTCCAATACTTTGGGCACCTGATGTGAAGAACTGACTCATTTGAAAAGACCCTGATGCTGGGAAAGATTGAAGGCAGGAGGAGAAGGGAACAACAGAGGATGAGATGGTTGGATGGCATCACTGACTCAATGGACATGAGTTTGAGGAGGACAAACTCCAGGAGTTGGTGATGGACAAGGAGGCCTGGCATGCTGCGGTTCATGGGGTCTCAAAGAGTAGGACACGACAGAGTGAATGAATTGAACTGAACTGGGACATTTTAGGCAGAGGAAAACCTTGTCCAAAAAACATGAAGTAGCATTGCACATTTTGGAGTAATATATGTATCATTACTGTTATAGAGTGAAAAAATTAAATATATTTTCCTGAGAAGTACTTGAACAATCATTTGTACAGGACCTTAGATTCCACTTTAAGTCATAGCACTTTGGATATTTATTCTTTAGCTAATATAGAGCCAATAGGTGATATTACATTTTCCCCAGAGGAATTAAATGATCTAATTTTCTTTTTCTATAAGGTAACATTCCTAACCGTGTGAAAGGTCACATGTGTATAAACAGATTTGCAGCTAGAAAACAGTTAGTATATTGACAATGGGAAATAATATGAAAAAGCTAATGTAGGGAGAGTGGATTGAAGAAAATAAAAGCAAGAGAGGAAATATTTGTAAGGTATCAAAATTGAAGACAGAGTTTGAAAACCCATACCCCCACCATAGAGTGATGTCCCTGCTCGGCCAGACCCTAAAAGCATTACAATTGATTAACTACTTAATATAGAATATTTATAAAATATATTAAAAACACATATAAAACATAATACTATTGAAATTTGAAGGTAGAAGTTACCTTTAGTGAAAACTTAAATATAGAATAAAAAATTATGAGAACTAAAAAGTATTCCAAATTAAAAATATGATGGGTTAACTATGTAAAGTAAAAACATTCCAAGATTAAGCATCATATAATTAAAATAGTAATGGTAAACTGTAAGGTGGCAAATGGGAAGGTACATAAAAATATTTATAGTAAATATTAACATTAAAATGTATTTAATGATATTTGTATTGAAGAGACATGATAAATCAATGAAATATCCTTCAGTTACCCTAACAAAATAATTTTTAAAAATTTTAAATTTAAATATATTTTAAAAATTTCAAAATTTCAAATTAAAGACAATTTTGAAAGAACAATAACTAATAAAAAGGAAAAAATATTTTATCATTGCTAGTTGATCAAATTATAAAATACAACCAATATTGATTTTTTTCTTTAACCTATTATTACATAATAATTTTAAAAGATAAAATTTTTGGTAAGAATTAGTGTGCATAACCTCAGATGTGCTGTGCTGCGCTATGCTTAGTTGCTCAGTCAAGTCGGATTCTTTGTGACCCCATGGGCTCTCGCCTGCCAGGCGCCTCTGTGTGGGGATTCTCCAGGCAAGAATACTAGAGTGGGATACCTTCAAATAGGTATTATTAAACCATTATTTAGCAATATTCTTATAATTATATTTTTCAAACTGAATTAAAATAATTTAAACTGCAATTTCTTTTCATGTATATCAGAAAGTTTAATTAGAAGATTATTTTTAAGGTTTTTAAAGTCTATACAAATCAGAAGTGGTAATTATAATGCAAACTGTGCTCTTTCATATTCTTTGAACTTTCCTCTGACCCATAAAAATGTCATTATTTCTGTATTTTTATGATACGCCATGTATAGAGCTAGTTTTCTTACCTGCAGTTTTATTTTCACAAAATTAACTTTTAAGCTCTGGCATATATTTGTTTGCCAACAATAAAATATTAGTTTATTATTTAACATTAGTGGATTCATACCGCTACTAGTCATTTGACATCAACTGAATGTTCTGCAACTGAACTGAACTGAACTGAACTGAATGTCCTGCAATTCAATTCAATTCTAACACTAATTACTTTGGAGATTTTGTCAGATCCTTCAAGTTAAGGACAAAGCATCCAACAAGACTGCACTTACTATAGACTACAAATTCTTAGGTTCCCATGAACTCACTAAAAGTGCTACACTTATGATTATAATTTTATTGTATAAGATACACTCAGGAACATCCAAGTAGAAAAAATCAATAAGGCAAGGTCTGAAGGGAGGAGGGTGGTACAGAGCTCCCATCCTCTCTGGTTGTTGAATCCAGGAATGCCACTCTCAGCATATCAATGTGTTTAGCAACAAAGAATGTACCGAACTTCAGTATTCAGAGATTTTATTTGAATTTCATTAAATAGAAATGATTGATGAAATCACTGACCCTGTGATTGAGCTTAATCTCTAGTCCCACTCTCCTTCTCAGAGTCTGAGGAATAAAAGCAAACGTTTGCAGCCTCTAATCAAGTGCTTGGTCTTTCTGACATGGCTAACCTCTTCCTCAAAACTACCTTCCTCAAAAATGACCACGAGTCATTTCTTAGCATAAAATCAAGTATGATCTAAAGCAGCCCATTATGAGAAACATAAGACACCCCAAGGAATTTCAAAGCTCTGTGTTAGGAACTAGGGACAGAAAACGCATGTATTATTTATTATATCACAATGAATAACGTAATATTCTAAGAAATTTCAGATTTTCTTTATATTTTCTTTAAGGAAAATGAATTGCATAGATATAGTTGAGGTTCATTTATTTTACTTTGCCTATATATAAAAACACACATTTGAGTAAAATGTCCCTTTTACAGAGAGCAGCTTACATAATCCTTTTTTTTTTTTTTTTTTAATGGCATGGATTGATGGGAATGTAGTGGTATTTAAGTGATTAGATATACTGTATGAAGAATGGAGCATATCTAAGAAAATATCTTAACATTTTATCAAAAGCAAATTTATCATCACATATTCAGTGGTAAAAATGTTAGATGGTAATTCTTTACATTTATTGATGCTGGAAGTTCTTTAGCTAAGGCAGGAGATAAAAATAACTCAAAAGCTATTTTAATGTAGCCAAAGGTTTTTATTTTTAAAAAGTCATTTCTTGCCTTCTCTAGACTTCAATTCACAATGATTTTCTTTTAACTTGGAGTCAATCCTGCATAATGCAAGAATTGAAAATGCCCTTTAAAGACATTTCCAAACCTGAAGTTCTTTGATTTTAAAATATAAAAGTAGTGTTATTTAGTGTAAGAGCTGCTTGTTTTCTTCTCCTTGCCCTATCTTACAAAGAATACCAATTTAACTCTTACACATATCCCTATTCCATGAAAATAAGGCTAAAATTCTACTCATGAAAAGGAGCCATTCTTTATATTTCTCTGATTCTGAATCACCTAAACTTTGGTATTTATCTGATCTGGCTCTTGTGTTGAAACTATCATAGGCTAGGTTTGTGACATTGGTAATCTCAAGTATAAATCCTGACTCCACTAACTGGATTGCACAGATTCTATGTGTTCTAATTTCTCTTGCATACTAAAAAGTGCCCCCTTACACAGACTACAATGAAATCATAACTCCGTTAGGATATTTACCATCATTGAGGAGCTCACCATCACATTAATAGCTCACAAGTCCTCTGCAGGTTAAGTTTACTTCTTTCTTTAAGTCCTTGCTGCCTTCCTCTTTTATATATGACTAGATTGACATAATAAACTTGAGTTTTCATTTGATCTTGGTTTATGATACAAATATTTGACCAGTTCTTTCCTTTCTATCTCATTTCCTGATTCACTTGACCATTTATTATATATTAGTATGTTTTACTTCACTTTGTAATGCTGATCTGATTCTTACAGATGTGAAGTGACTTAAAAATTCCCACCTTTTAATAGATGGTGTGATCATATTCTGTGTTTCTCACTTCTGCATTTTTCTAACGTGTGAAGAATATTTCATTCAGGGCTTCTTTTTTTTAGAGGAGAGGAACAACTTTTCTGACTGGTGAATGTGGGAAAACTCAGCTACCTTGTCAGCCAGTTTTTCCCATTCCTTTCTCTATTTGAAGGGACGGAGTATTTAACTTTTTTTTCAGTAAGGACACTCCTTAGGCTACTTTTGTTCTTTGGGAAGATGGTGGAGATAGTAGTTTCCTTTGGCTAGGCAACTATGTCTAGCTCTTAATATTTGATGAGCTATTCACATTTCCCATATTCAGTGTCTATACAAATCCCTGCCCTCCAGCTGCTTCTGATCTCACCAATAAACTATTTTCTTTAAAACAGTGACCACCACTATACTCTCAGAAATGTCATAAGTAAAAATACTCTGATAAATGATTTTTTTCATTTAATCTTCACAACACTATTTTGTAAAAGGATTATATCATTTTCGATTTGCAAATTAAATTCAAAAAGCATATATAGTTAAGAAGGTTATCTAGGACACCATACCAGATATGAAAACTCCAAAGCCTACCGTACACACTTATAGCAAGAAGTCTTTCTGTTAACCTAGGTCTTTGCCTACCTCCTGCATTTACTAGACAAGTCATCTTAGGCAAGTGTTGAATTCTTTTTGCTACTTTTTCCTCCTCTGTAAATAATGAACAACAAAACTTATTTCATGTGAATGTTTAAGTTGTATATTCTTAAGAAAATACTTATATGTACTTTATATATATGATCAGTGACATCAATGATATTAAAAAGATGAACCAGAGTTCTTCAAAAATTATGTACAGTTTAAAAACTGCCTTAGAATGAGCAATGTAAATTCTTTTATAGGAATAAGGTTTATATCAACTCATGAGTTTGTTTGCTATGAAAATCAAATAGTTATTATACCAGGAGTTTTAACTTAATGAAATTCAATGAGTTCATGAAATTGAATGGAGGTAAAATGATGCTTTTAGTTTTTCTTAACCTTGATCTTAAATTTAGCATTTTTTTTTAAATTATGAAAGTAGGTTACAAACCAAAGTAGTATAAACTGCAACTGTGACATTTTTTCCCTCTATAATCACAAAATTTTCATATTCATATTTTGTATTATACCTCATCTTTTGATTTTTAAACCTAGATTCCCATCAGAAAGTGGCATGTAAGACAAGGGTTTCCTGTGCAAGTTTGTTTGGGGAATTGATCCTATGGGTCACGAGTTGGGGTTTGGGAAGAGTGAAGCAAGGAATGAAGGGAAGAATATACACAGTTATGGGCAATGATGCTGAATTCCTCTAGGGAGTTCTGAAGATATTAACCCCATTGGTAAAGCAGTTGCTTCTTGGTGTGTTAACTGTTAACTCTTGAACACTTCCAAATTTTCAATGAGTGAGATCTTGTGACTTTTCTCAGGAGTCCCAACCTGTTGAGAATTTAGTTAAACTACTCCACAGTATCAGTGCCTTGGCATACACTGTGTGGCCAAGAGGCATGATGGAGCCTTGATCTGACACTAGACAGCCCTAGGTAACACCCGGCAGAGCCGCAAGTAAATGTAAGGACTGATGTGATGCCCCAGCGCAACTGATACAGTTTGTTCTACCACCCGACTCCTTGCCCTTATGAACTCCTTAGAGAGACTCTCCCTGAGCTCTCACACACACACACACACACACACACACACACACACACATTTTGGGGTGATTTGAATTAACCAATTCACTCTTAACCAGGAAGCTGCAAAGCACTCCACCAAGGATCCTAATAAATGTGTGCACCCTAGATCCTGCTTCTAGCACTCTGCCTAGACACTGCCTTGACTTTCTGTGTGGTTCCTTGAGGCCATGAACCTCCTCCAGGATCTGTGAGTAGTAAACTTCTCTATTTCACTTTTTGGATTTCCCTGATGGGTCAGTGGTAAACAATCTGCCTGCCAATGAGGGAGAGATGGATTCAGTCCCTGGGTTGAGAAGATTCCTTGGAGAAGGAAATGGCAATCCACTACAGTATTCTTGCTTGGGAAACCCCATGGACAGAGAAACCTGGCAGGCTACAGTCCATAAGGTTGCAAAAGAGTCATACGTGACATAGTAACTAAATAACAATAGCACATTTCACTTTTTCTTGCAGTCTTTTGCTGAAACTCGGCTCACCAACCAACAACCACTCAGTGTTATACTTAATAAATGTTCATTTCAGTTCAGTTCACTCGCTCAGTCATGTCTGACTCTTTTCAACCCCATGAACTGCAGCATGCCAGGCCTCCCTGTCCATCACCAACTGCCAGAGTCCACCCAAACCCATGTCCATTGTGTTGCTGATGCCACCCAACCACCTCATCCTCCATCATCCCCTTATCCTCCTGCCCTCAATCTTTCCCAGCATCAGGGTCTTTTCAAATGAGTCATATCTTCACATCAGGTGGCCAAAGAATTGGAGTTTCAGCTTCAACATCAGTCCTTCCAATGAACACCCAGGACTGATCTCCTTTAGGATGGACTGGTTGGATCTCCTTGCAGTCCAATGGACTCTCAAGAGTCTTCTCCAACACCACAGTTGAAAAGCATTAATTCTTCTGTGCTCAGCTTTCTTTATAGTCCAACTCTCACATCCATACATACCTACTGGTAAAACCATAGCCTTGACTAGATGGATCTTTGTTGACAAAGTAATGTCTCTGCTTTTTAATATGCTGTCTAGGTTGGTCATAACTTACCTCCCAAGGAGTAAGCATCTTTTAATTCCATGGCTGCAATCACCATTTGTTAGTTTAACAAAATGGAAATAAATATATAAGGGATATATATATCACAACACAACCATAGACTTCAGAGAAAGTGCTGAAAAAGAAATAAATTGTTGTAAAGCTGAGGAAAAAGGCCCTATCTGGTTACAACTGCATTAAACTAGTTGTCACAGCAATGGCTAGGGTAAAATATAGGCTCAGAAAATGTGAGACAGGGCAAGAGAGATGGCTTACATAACTTTAGAAGTAGAATTTTATAGATCTACTTTTTTCTTTATTTACAGTAGTGATCAGATTCTAGTTACAATAACAGTAAAATTAGCTTAATCTCCTAATTCTCACCACTAGTACTCCCTTTCTTGGAGTTTACTTCTGTATTCTTGAATGTTCGCTACTACTAGTTTTGTTGGCTTTGACTCTTAGTTATTATAATTGAGACAAGCATTAGGATTTTTATTTTTTCTTTTATATTTTTCTTATTTCTTTCACACTTTCTTTTAGATGAATTGTTTCCATGTTGTCATTGTATGTAATGTATGCATTTTGTCCTTTCATTCTATTACAAATTGGTTTCAGAACCAAGGATACTTAATTAAATATATTAAATGACCAGCAGCATTTATTTTTCTTAAAATTTCCAAAGTTTCATTTGAATGGCAAGAAATATTTCTTTTGTCTTTTCTTAGAAGTCTCATATTAATAATACTCCCTTTGTTATTGCACGTTCAAGGAAGTTTTTGTAATGATTTAATGTAAGAGACAAAGAACCTGGTTGTAAATTTTTTATTCCCATGAGAATGTTGTAGATGCTACTCCACTAATTTTGTTCATTAAATGTTGCTGGATCCATTAGCTTTTGCTTCTTAACAAATCACCTCAATATCTTAGTGGCATGCAGCATTAAAGAGACATTTTTAATGCTTCTGCTGATAGGCCAAGAGTCTACTGATCTAGTCTTAGCTCAGCTGGACATCTCTGATGACTTTGGTTGAAATGATTTTCATACTCACAGCTGGATCAGGTTACCTTATCCAGGGTCGTTCCGGACATCTCTTTCATCCACATGTCTCATTCCTTATATATTTATTTCCATTCCCGGGAGGACTCATCCATCCCAGGAGAGATCAGGCTGTTAGCCCAGGCCTTTCCTTCACATAGTGATGGTATAAGTGCAAGAGCAAATGAGAGTCATTCTTACTGACCCTTTTGAGTCAGGCCCCAACAAGGGACCGCCTGCTTGGTGTGTCTTGAGCCAATAGAGTGAGAACGAGTTTGATTCAGAAGGAACGCTTTATTCTTAGATCAAAATGGAGAGACACACTCTCCCACAAAGGCTACGAGCAAGCTCTTTACAGGATTTCTGTCAGGAGGGAGAGGAGTGAGCAGAGTTCTCACCTGACCTCCACGCCGGGTGCGTTGTTTCTGCACCGGGCACTGCCGCCATTTTGAATTGCCGCGTGGTGCTCCATGCCTCTGCACAGAGGTCGCGGCTGAGCTGAGGTGTTACTGCAGGCGTGTTGCACTAGGAATCCTGTCTGAAGTGCCAGGTGTGGGGCCTCTGCACATGGCCCCCTGTGAGCAAGTGAAGCTGCGTGAAGCACAAAGGTGGGGGGGGGGGGGAAGGTTAGATTTTATTGCCTTTTATTTTATTACCAGGTTCTATTTTTATTTCCCAGGAATTGTTAATAGGCTGTGCTCGTGAAAAACCCTTCCGCTGTCTTTTTTCCTGCTCCTCAATCTTGAGGGGTGCTGACGGAACAAAATCTGTCTTCTGTAACTGCTTTCTGTTGATTTGGGGCATCCTTATAATGGAGAAGGATATGGCAACCCACTCCAGTATTTTTGCCTGGAAAATTCCGTGAACGGAGGAGCCTGGTAGGCTATAGTCCGTGGGGTCGCAAAGAGTCGGACAGACTGAGCGACTTCACTTTCACTTTACACTTTCACTTATAACCTCCGGTAGAGAAGCAGAACCTCCTCCCTCAACTACTTTTAGATATGTTTGATTGTCACAAGGCCTAAGTTCTACCTGTTATTACCACTAAGCGACCACCACTAGTCTAACCTTTTGGAAACAAAAGCTACCAGATAATATAAGACATATGACACGAGTATTAGCAAGAGAATAATGGTCATATGTCAAATTTTCCTAAAAATGGAATTATATAGATCTTTTGCCTATAGGCCAAATTTTGCCCTGATATTGAGGTTCACTGCCAAAGCCTGAATATCTCTGGTGACACTTGTGTTGTTTTTTAGAAGAGACGCTTCAGGCCAGAAAGAGGTTCACATGAGTAGTCAAGGGTGTCTGCTTTCCCAGGTTGTCTATCTGTAGTTTGGGGCCTGGGAGATCTTTTCACTCAAGTGAAACTTCTCCTACAACTTCAGGGAAGAATGGCTGGTTAGGATCACCAGGTGAGGTCGGTTCCACTTAGGAGTGAGCTGATTTTGTAGGTTGTGGGTTTCCCAGCTTTTTTTGGATACACCCAATTTCCTAGTTTGTTGGGCCAGGTTAGTGGGTGCAGGTAGCACCTAGTTACCATACTGTATGAGGGCTTTCATGGTTTCTTCTTCCTGGAGAGCATACTTGGGGTATAGGAGGCCCAAGGGGGTTAAGGTATTCGTTCTCAGGGTTGGGGTATGGATCTACTATGCTGCTGCTGCTGCTAAGTCACTTCAGTCATGTCTGACTCTGTGTGACCCCATAGACGGCAGCCCACCAGGCTCCGCCGTCCCTGGGATTCTCCAGACAAGAACACTGGAGTAGGTTGCCATTTCCTTCTCCAATGCATGAAAGTGAAAAGTGAAAGTGAAGTTGCTCAGTCATGTACAACTCTTCGTGACCCCATGGACTGCAGCCCACCAGGCTCCTCCATCCATGGGATTCTCCAGGCAAGAGTACTGGAGTGGGGTGCCATTGCCTTCTCCGATGGATCTACTATACATGAGTTCAAATTCATCTAACTGTATGCAGATTAGGGCAGTTGGAAGCACCTTAATCCAACTTTCCTGAGTTTCCTAACATAGCTTGACTGAAGTCCATTTGAAGATCTGAATGGATGGCTCTATGTTCCCTGATGATTGGGCTCTCTGGGCTGAGTACAAGTTCCATTTTATGCCCAGGACATTCATTATTCCTTTCATCACTTGAGACATGAATGCTGGACCATTATTATTTTGTAGGGACTTTGGGAGCTCAAAACTGGGGAGTATTTCTTTTAGTAATTCCTTATCCACTTCGGCTGCCGCTTCATTTATAAAAGAGAATGCTTCTATTCACCCAGAAAATGTATCTACTAACCCCAAGAGATACTTGAAATTGCCAAGTACTCTCTGCATGACAGTGAAATCAGTTTGCCAGCCTTATCCAGGATATGTCCCTTTGGTTTGAATAGGCCTTATTTGAGGGCTTCTGGCAGTGTGTGTGTGGGGGGGATGTCTGATGTTGGAGCTGGTCATTATACAAATGAAACATGTCTCAACTATGCGGCTAATTGTACTTTTCATGACAAGAGTTACCATGACCTCAGCAATGAGCTCCTTAGTAAAGGACTTCCTTCCTATAAGTTCCCTGATGAACTTCCTTAATAGCTTAATAAGCCATAGTTTGGGGAAAGAAGCATATACACTGTCTAGCCACACATGGCTTCCTAGGTCTTTATTAAAGCTCTGTTTTGGGTATTTGTCTAATTATTCTTTTGTGAAGGTTGGTTAATAATTGAATGGATCTAACCTTTGAAGTTGCTGACTAGTTCCAGGGCTACTTTTTAGCAGTTGCTTCCACCTTGCTGTTTCCCTTTGATAGCTTTGCATTCCCCTTTTAGAATGAATGGTACAATGAATCACTACCAACTTTTTTTTGCTATACTGCATCTAAGAGCTTCAGTAAGCTTAACATATGATATACCTGTTTATTCTCTGCAGTAAACATACCTCTTTTCTTCCAAATTGCCCTGTATGTGTGTAGGGTGACATAGGCATACTGAGAATCTGTATAAACATTTAAAATCTTCCCTGTCCCCAGCCCTAAGGCTCAGATGATGGGTATCAGCTCCACTTTTTGTTGCCTAAGTCCCTGAGGAATGAATTTTCCTCTCTCATAAAACTACTCCATCAGTTGAATCATTGTTCTTTGGCATCTGGAGAAGCTCATTTCCTAGTTGGGGCAATTGGAATAGATCATATCTGTGGTTTCTATACAATGTGCTCCAGGGACTCTATTTCCATGGGTAGCAAGATCGCAGGATTTATCATGTGACAGGTTTTTATGGTAGCAACTGGGTTGTCTACGCATAGTTTGAATTTGAATAGACCTTCCAAGGAATGATCTTCTGCTCCTTTAGAACTTACTCAAACTTGGTGGGGAGCTTCGGGTAAAGTATTTTTTCTGTTCTAATTATTTTAGTTCTCTCTAACTTAGATCTCTCTCTTCCTGTATGCTGAGTCATTGAGTTCATTGGCATTTAAAGGAATGACTTTTCCTTTGCTTAAGAAAGGGTTCAAAAGTTGTAAAATATATTCAGTCAACATCAGAGAAAAGTGGATCAGACTTTTTACTATTTACTTTTATTATACAATACGGTGTTAACTGTGAGAGGAAGGCAAATATTTTGGGGATTAGCATTTTGAATCAAGACTATCTGCTTAAGAATAGAATCCTAAAAATTGGATTTGGGGTCAGTATTTTCCAATACAACTATATACATCTTGCAGCATGAAGGATATTCTGAATGACAAAATTCCAGATCCTCCTAAAAACTCTTGATGTAAGTCATCAAAAAATGATGTTTGTAAGGAGGTGGCCTAATTTCACCTCATATTGTGACTATTATTTCAAAAAGTAAGTTATCACTTGAAGCACAATTCATAGTCTAGATTATAAAGTAGCATGCATGAAAAATATTCAGATTGGAAGCCAAACTTCCTGTGTATTAGTATATGCTATACAGAAGAGAAAGGTGTGTGGGTGTGCATATGTATTATTTTTCAAGCATCTGCTCACAGGAAATCTGAAGCTGAGATCATAAATGGTATAGGAAAGAGGTTAATGCCTGACCTTTCATTGAGAATATTCTATGAAAAGAAACTGGATTGTGAAGAACGTTTGAGGTCTCACCCATTATATTCAAAGTTAACAACCCTTATATTAGAAAATAAACTAAATTTGGAAATTGTAGTTTGATGTAATCCCAACTGTCTATCATATTTCTATTGTATCCTCCTCTCAGATTATAAAAGGGGGATTGGTCATGTTATTTATGTTAGCAGTTCACTCAGTCAAAAGCCTGAAGGGCTCTTGCATGTACAAAATGAACTGCATGTACAAAACCTACAGAGGAGAGATAAGATTTACCTGGGGTACTTTTCAATGCACTGATTTTATTTTTTTTAACAGTGTTCAGTATAGCCACAAGCTGCACTTCAAGATTCCTTTTTGGGCGATTGTCCTATAACTCAGGAACAATCCCCAGTTATACACAGATTTTTATGCTTACCCACAAGGAAACCATAAATAGCTTCAGTTCAGTTCATTTCAGTTCAGTGGTTCAGTTGTGTCCGACTCTTTGCAACCCCATGGACTGCAGCACACCAGGTTTCCCTGTCCCTCACCAACCCCAGAGCTTGCTCAAACTCATGTCCATTGAGTCAGTGATGCCATCGAACCATCTCATCCTCTGTCGTCCACTTCTCCTCCCACCTTCAATCTTTCCCAGCATCAGGGTCTTTTCCAATGAATCAGTTCATTGCATCAGGTGGCCAAAGTATTGGAGTTTCCGCTTCAGCATCAGTCCTTCTAATGAATATTCAGGACTGATTTCCTTTAGAGTGGACTGGTTAGATCTCCTTGCAGTCCAAGGGACTCTCAAGAGTCTTCCCCAACACCACAGTTCAAAGCATCAGTTCTTTGGTGCTTAGCTTTCTTTATACTCCAAATCTCACATCCATACATTACTACTGGAGAAACCATAGATTTGACTAGATGGACCTTCATTGGAAAGTAACATCTCTGCTTTTTAATATGCTGTCTAAGTTGGTCATAGCTTTTCTTCCAAGGAACAAGTGTCTTTTAATTTCCTGGCTACAGTCACCATCTGCAGTGATTTTGGAGCCCCCAGAAATAAAGTCTTTCACTGTTTCTGTCATTTCCCCATCTATTTGCCATGTAATAATGGGGCCGGATGCCATGACCTTAGTTTTCTGAATGTTGAGTTTTAAACCAACGTTTTTACTCTTCTCTTTCACTTTTGTCAAGTGGCTCTTTTGTTTCTCTTCTCTTTCTGCCATAAGGGTGGTGTCATCTGCATATCTGAGGTTATTGATATTTCTCCTGGAAATCTTGATTATAGCTTGTGCTTCATCCAGCCTGGCATTTTGCATGATGTACTCTTCATATAAGTTAAATAAGAAGTGTGACAATGATGTACTCCTTTCCAGATTTGGAACGAGTCTGTTGTCCCATGTTCAGTTCTAACTCTTGCTTCTTGACCTGCATACAACTTTCTCAATAGGAAGGTCAGGTAGTCTGGTATCCTGAACTCTTACTATATATAGTATGCTATAAATAACTTACTACTTTAATATGTTGTTAATCCAACACTAAGAAATTGTCGGCAATATTGAACTCTGTTGGGCTTTGTCACTCAAAATTATGGTATTTTTTAAGGTTCATTCTTATCAAGTTACTAATGATGCTGCTGTTTTTGTGGAAGGGAATATTCAGCCCTCAATGCCTTCATTAAATCTAGTACCACTGACAATAGAGATAGAGAAGTTATCTAGAATATTCAAGGATATTCTAAAAGGATTACATGTTTTCATCATTTTTATAATATGTAGATATCTATCTATAGCTTGTGCTCACATCAAGATCATATCTCAGTCTCCTATGCCCATCTCAAAGTTTTTAGCATTTGACACATTATTGGTTGCCATTGATGGTTAATTGATTAATGTTAATTGTACTAGTAACAGTGTGCAATCTAGTGACCGACCTAGAAAGCATATTAAAAAAGAGACATTACTTTGCCAATAAAGGTCTGTCTAGTCAAAGCTGTGGTTTTTCCCATAGTCATGTATGGATGTAAGAGTTGAACTACAGAGAAAACTAAACACCGAAGAATTGATGCTTTGACCTGTGGCATTGGAGGAGACTCTTGAGAGTCCCTTGGACTGAGAGTCCCTTTAGTCCATCCTAAAGGAAATCAGTCCTGAATATTCATTAGAAGGACTGATGCTGAAGCTGAAACTCCAATATGTTGGCTTCCTGATGACTCATTGGAAAAGACCCTGATGCTGGAAAAGATTGAAAGCAGAAGGAGAAGTGGACAACAGAGGATGAGATGATTGGATGGCATCACCAACTCAATGGGCAGGAGTTTGAGCAAGCTCTAGGAGTTGGTGATGGACAGAGAAGCCTGTCATGCTGTAGATCATGAGATCGCAAAGAGCTGGACATGACCGAGTGACTGAACTGAACTGAACTGAACAATTTGCAGAATAAATATAAAGGATTACAGTATAAAAGCACATTTGTGGTTATATTGGTGTCATTCTAGCTAGCCAATAGAGCTTTCCAGCTACAAAGATAAAATTTCAGAGTTTAAGCTCAACAAAAATGTAATTTTCCTACCTATATACACATGTAAATATTTTTCTAATGAGTGAGAATATCTAATTTAGTTTGATTTCCTTGATAAATTGTAAATAAGAATATAATTTTCCTTAGAAGAACCATACATGCCATTGGCTACTTATATATCTCACAGCATTGAAAAAGAGAATGTTCCCAGTACCCACTTAGAAAATGAAGTAAAGGGATGAATGATGAAGTCACACTTGATAAATCTGCTCTAGCTTTTCAATCTCCCTAAGCCTTTAAGTGTCTTACTGTCTAATATACTATAATTTTTCTGTTTCCTTTAGTCTAAGTCACCATTAGGTATGTATTTAAGCCAAACATGGACAAAAAGCATCAGAGTCATTCCCATACCATTGAGCTAACACAGTAAATGTGGAATCTCTCTCAGTGAGCTATGTCAATAAATTCATCCTGATACAGTTTTATATGTCTTCCATTCTGATTCATATTTTTATGATCCATTCCCATTATATTTTCCAGATTTCTGTTGATATAAATGGCAAAATCATGTGATTCTTTTGATAGGTATCACTTCTCATTGGTTATACTTTGTATGTCATTGGGACCTGCTTGGTCTACACTCTAGTTATAGGTCAAGAAGAATAGAGAGATGGTGGAGATATGTTCTCAGGAAAAACAGCAATTCTCTGTAAGCCAAATACCTCCAGAGATTACATTAAAGTCTTTTTTGAAGAGGAGACTAAATTTCTCAAGCAGGGGTGAAAAGCCCTCTTCTAGAGGTGAAGAAAGAATTTAGAAATTAGTTGTCCTCAGCTTCATCAACATCTGCCTTATGCCTAATCTGATTATTAGGATTCCACTTATTATCAATCAATAACCTATTTTATTTTTTACTTTTTAAAACCATTTTTAAATTGAAGTATACTTAATTTACAAAGTTTTGTTAGCTTTGGGTATACAATAAAGTAATGCAGTTTTATACACACACACACACACACACACACATTCTTTTTCTGATTCTTTTCCATTACAGGTTATTACAAGATGTTGAATACAGTGCTCTGTGCTATTATACAATGGGTTCTTTTGTTGCAAATGGCATTATTCCATTCTTTTATATGACTAATATTCCACTACGTATATATACCACATCTTCTTTAGCCATTCATCTATTGATGGACAGTTAGGTTGCTTCCATGTCTTGGCTATTGTAAGTAGTTATGTTATGTTATGATATGGTGCACTGTATGTTTTTGAATTAGAGTTTTTCTCCACATATATACTCCTAACTAGGATTGCAGGATCATATGGTAACTCTGTTTTTAATTTTTTAAAGGAAGATCCATATTATTCTACATTGTGGCTGCACCAATATATATTCCTACCAACAGTGTAGGAAGGTTCCTTTTTCTCTACGCTCTCTCCAGCATTTATTATTTGTAGAATCTTTGATGATGGCCATTCATGTGCAACAGGTGGTATTTGCTATTTTACAAATGCTTTCATGTTCAGCAAGTTGGCAATCAAGGGCTACACAGTGGTTTCAAACTGCTTTAGCCATTGACTAAAGTGATTGTTTTGGGGCTGCTTCTGCTTTGGTTCAAGGATCAGCCAGCTTGCCTGCTGTTAAAAAGAGATTTCGGATCATGTGTTCTTTGACACTTGTTCTGATCCAAAGGAGAAACTATCTATCTATGGAGCCAAACTCAGAGTTATATATTCCCTGGGTAGTTCCCATTTAGGTGACCATTAAAGCTTACTGGGGTGGATCAATGGGAGGTTTCAAATGCCTTACTCTGTAGCTGATATCAAAGGGATACCAGCTAAAATTAGGAAGCACTTGGGACAAGTAAAAAAAAATTATTACAGGATGGACTAAAGGGGTCCCATTGTTGTCAATGGATGGGAGTTTCTGGTGGCAAACCCAACAAATGCAAATAAGAGCATTATCTGTCCAAGAAAGGGAAGGAAAGGGGATAAGATAGGAGAAGGAAATGACTGTGGGGGAGGGGGGGGAAGATCTAGTATTGTCATCTTAAGAAAGCGATATCATTCAGCTATGATCTACTGAAAGTTTCTGGTGCACATAGGACTGGATGTAGATGGAGCCTTCTTTAGCTTTATGTTGTGTACCTAAGGCTTGAGTGTCTGATGTTTGGTGTCTGGGTGGTGAGGAGGACGTTGTATATTCCCTTCCAAGGAGAATTAAGGGCAGTATCTGTTCTTATGGATTCCAAAACAGAAGGGCATGAGAAAGTGGAACTGTTTAGTTTGGAAATTTGCAGTTGGGTCTTTGAGGAAACTAGAGGAGTTTAGGGTCTAGTTCAGCTTATGGATGTAAAACAAAACCTTAAAGACAATTAACAGAATAAGAATCTAATATTTACAATGTGCAAAACTAATTTTTCCCTCCATAATTATTCCTCTTTTTGTCAAAGAGAATCATAGTAAAAACTAATTTGTTTGAATTAGTATTGGCCTGATTATTTACAAAAATGTGGCAAGAATGGTGAGTGACCATATAAGCTCTTTTAAGGATTAATTCCCTGGAACCTTGTAAGCAGGGTACAAGGATGATTTTTTCCAAGCATTTCCTTAAGATTCTCTGCCCATATCTGAGTGCACATACATCTTTCTCAACTATGATATTCTAGCCAAAGTCTTGATATTATAGCCACTATTTCCAATTGTTTCTTGTTTAAAGAAGAACAGATTCTTACTAAACTCATGTGGCAGAGAGAAAAAGTAAATGCCTTTTCTTTGTTTAAAAAGGGACATTTTATCAAATTTCTGTAAGTCATAGATAGTTTATGACAAAAGCTTCCTTAAATCTCATAAATTAAAATGATAAAAAATCAACAGTGTTTCAAAAGTCATAAAGAGAATTACAACCATCTTGCATAGTCCCACATAATTAATTCTTGTTGATTTTGACCTTTCATTGAAAGTTTTATGAAGCCATCAATTCCTCCATGAGAGTTCTATAAATTTTTACCTAGTTCATTGGTATGATGAGAAAAGAACCTTCTATTCCAGAGTACCTGTCAGAGCCCTTTTTGTGAATTTCTCTGAAGATGAAGCACTTGTGCAAAGCCACTTTAGAAAAGCATCAGAGTAAAACAATGACTGTAAGAGACAAATAACTTTAAAATACCCACAATGAAAGATTTGATGAAAATTGCAATTTACAAAGAAATTTAGTTATTTCTGTGAGACACTATTCTTAGTTACCTAGGTAACCAAAATAGCAATTAAAGACTTCACATAAAAACCTAGATGGTTCCTCTACAGAAATGTAGAGCAAAACTTAATTCTTTAATTATCAAGAGATTGGGCTTCTTTATTGAAGGCTCATGTAAACAGTGTGAAATACAGTTGATAAAACATAAAATCTTTGTTTTTGAGTAGATTACTGTAAATGTAGGGGAAAACTTTTCATAAACTCTAATCAGGAACAGATCCATAGTCCAACGAAACTTTGGTTTTTTTAGCAGATGAAGAAAAATTAAATTCTAGTATTATCTAATTACACTATTGACATTAAAACTTAATGGGAAAAAAAAAAAACCTTATCGCAAATTTATTATATCTTATTCAGCTTGATCACACATCAAATACCTTTCCCAGGATAACTTTTCCACAAACCTCTAACTTTCTATATCCTTTTAGGTTTTGTCCTTTCTTCTTTTCTTTTTCTGGAACACTCATTTTATTATAGAACACAAGTATTTTTTTTTCTTCCCTTCTTTATACTTTATTTCACTGAAAACATATATCCTACTTTTCATTGTGGTTGTTGTTCAGCCTACAGTTGTGTCCAACTCTTTGTGACCCCATGAACTGTAGCACATCGGGCTTCCCCATCCTTCACCATCTCCTGGAGCTCCTTCAAACTCATGTTCATTTAGTCGGTTATGCCATCTAATCATCTTAACCTCTTTTCCCCTTTTCCTCCTGCCTTCAATCTTTCCCAGCATCACGGTCTTTTCTAATGAGTTTCTAATGAGTCTAATGCTTTTCCCATCAGGTACTCACAGTATTGGAGCTTCACCTTCAGCATCTGTCCTTCCAATGAATATTCAGGACTGATTTCCTTTAGGATTGACTGGTTTGATCTCTTGCAGTCCAAGGGATGCTCAGGAGTCTTCTCCAACACCACAGTTCAAAAGTATCAATTCTTTGGAGCTCAACCTTTCCTGTGGGCCAACTCTCACATCCATACTACTACTGGTAAAACTATAGCTTTGACTAGATGGACCTTTGTCAGTGAAGTCATGTCTCTGCTTTTTAACATGCTGTCTAGGTTGGTCATAGCTTTTCTTCCAAGGAAAAAACATCTTTTCATGGCTGTAGTCACTACCTGCAGTGATTTTGGAACCCAAGAAAATAAAGTCTCTCACTGTTTCCATTGTTTCCCCACCTATTTGCCATGAAATGATGGGACTAGAAGCCATGGTCTTTGTTTTTTGAATGTTGAGTTTTAAGCCAACTTTTTCACTCTCCTCTTTCACTTTCATCAAGAGGCTCTTTAGTTCCACTTCACTTTCTGCCATAAGGGTGGTATCATATGCAAATCTGAGGTTACTAATAATTCTCCTGGAAATCTTGATTCCAGCTTATGCTTCATCCAGCCTGGCATTTCACATGATGTACTCTGCATATAAGTTAAATAAGTAGGGTGACAATATACAGCCTTGACATACTCGCTTCCCAATTTTGAGCCAGTCCATTGTTCCATGTCTGGTTCTAATTTTTCATACACAGTAGTTTTCTTTCATCATTATCAGTTCTGGTAGTTTCATAAAATGGAGAAGGCAATGGCAACCCACTCCGGTACTCTTGCCTTCAAAATCCCATGGATGGAGGAGCCTGGTAGGCTGCAGTCCATGGGGTCGCTAAGAGTTGGACATGACTGAACAACTTCACTTTCACTTTTCACTTTCATGCACTGGAGAAGGAAATGGCAACCCACTCCAGTGTTCTTGCCTGGAGAATCCCAAGGACGGGAACCCGGTGGGCTACAGTCTATGGGGTCACACAAAGTTGAACACGACTGAAGTGACTTAGCAGCAGCAGCAGCAGCAGTTTTATAAAAACAAGCAACAAAAATAAACCAAAAACCTTAGCTCTTTTACAAATCAGTCTTGTATTTAATTTTTTTTTTCTTTCTCTTCTTGCTGAAAATTTCAACTTTATTACTTCAAATATTATTTTTTCAATTTCAAAAACATGCACAGCTTTTCTAGAAAAGAAATGAGACAAGGTAGTTGTTACAGAGTAATTACAGATTTACTTGGAGGAAAAAATTATTGCTTATGTGCTACATTAAATTAATATAAATTCTTTCTACATATAGTTAAAACAATTTTACAGCATAAGATTCACTGTCTTACATTGTCTATAGGTTTACCCTGGCATTACTATGCTAGACTGTAATGAATGAACAGACTGGAGCAACAAGATCTTAATACTGCCAAAGAGTGTTGTTTTAAGTGGAGTAGAGAGAATAAAGATTTGAAAGATGGGAAAACAACTTCTAAATTGATGGTAGATCTATAAATATCTGGGAAATGACTACCAGAATTCCCAGCCTTGCAATTAGTTATAAGAAATGGGAGAATTTGTTTTAAAAGAGGGTTGCTGCCTGGCTGCAAATCTGGAGACAAGTTAGCAAAGTATGAGCATATTAAACAATTATTAGAGTCCGACCTTGAGGAGTTACCAGTGAGTGTGAACAGGCAGTGTGAAAGGGTGATTGTTTTTGTACTGGCCTTTTCAACTGACTGCACAAAACATTTTGTGGCTCAGTTCATTGTGGAATAAGAGCAGTGACTTTCAATCATGCTGAGTCATTCCTTAGTAAGAAATATAGTATATAATGTGTATACACACACACACACACACACACACACACACACACACGTGCACATGTGTATATATACTCACAGGGCTTCCCTGGTAGCTCAACTGGTAAAAAAAATATGCCTGTAATGCAGGAGACCCTAGTTCAATTCTTGGATCATGAAAACCCCTGGAGAAGGGATAAACTATCTACTCCAGTATTCCTGGGCTTCCCTGGTGCCTTAGATGGTAAAGAATCCACCTGCAATGTGGGAGACCTGGGTTTGATCCCTGGGTTGCGAAGATTCCGTGGAGAAGGAAGGACTACCCACTCCAGTATTCTTGCCTAGAGAATTCCTTTGACAAAGTAGCCTGGCAGGTTATAGTTCATTGGGTCACAAAGAGCTGGACACGATGAGCAACTTTCACTTTCATATGTACTTACATATGTAAAGCCATATATGGAACAAAAATAAAAGTTTAATAAATTGATACGCATTTCCTATTTCCAGTATGACACATGTGTAGTCTGTTTTGCACCTTATGAAACTGATGTCTTATTTATATATAGATAATAGACAAATTTATACCAACTCTGTTTATAAATTATAGATAAATTTTGGGATACTAATATATTATCAATTCATCTATATAGACAAATACAGATAATATATATAGCATAATTCACCAATAGAATGTGAACACAGTTTGAAAAATAAGAAGTTATAATAAATCTTCTCACAGTAGAAAAGTGGGAGTGTCACTGTTCTTTATTTTTCAAAGGGGCATTGGCTAGTGTCCTTGAATTCTCTCATCATCAGTTTATACAATTTGCATGGAGTTAATTTATGCTTATTACTCTGTGTTTTAACACTTTCTCTTTGGTCTGTTTTGGAATCTGAGCTCTTTTCCAAACTTTTAAATTATTTGTAACTTTTTCTTTCCAGTGAAGACTAGGAAGCAGGCAACAGTGAACTCTCTCTCATATATCAGGGTACTGCAGAGATTAGAGAAATTATAAATACATTAAAAATAATTAGAAATATATTCTCCCTCATAATAATGCTTTTTCAATGAGGCATAAAACATGTATATTAGAAGCCCCAAATAACCCTCATTTCTGTGAAAGTTAAAAAGTCAAAACTCAACAACTTATGTTCAACACTCAGCATTTCAGTATACCATACTCTTTGGAACTAATTTAAATATTCAATGAATATCCATTATTTAGTTTAACTTAATATAAATCTTTGGGATTCCCTGGTAGCTCAGCTGGTAAAGAATCTGCCTGCAGTGCAGGAGACCTCAGTTCAATTCCTGGGTCAGGAAGATCCCTTCGAGAAGGGATAGGCTACTCCCTTGCGGCTTAGATGGTCAAGGCTCCACGTGGAATGTGGGAGACCTGGGTTCGATCCCCGATTTGGGAAGATTCCCTGGAGGAAGGCATAGAAACCCATTCCAGAATTCTTGCCTGGAAAATCCCTATGGACAGATGAACCTGGCGGACTATGGTCCATGGGCTCACAAAGAGTCAGACGCGACTAAGCACAGAATCAGTTCAGTTCAGTTCAGCTGCTCAGTCATGTTTGACTCTGCGACCCCATGAACTGCAGCACACCAGGCCTCCCTGTCCACCACCAACTCCCCAAGTTTACACAAACTCATGTCCATTGAGTCAATGATGCCATCCAACCATCTCATCCTCTGTTGTCCCTGTCTCCTCCTGCCCTCAATCTTTCCCAGAATCAGGGTCTTTTCCAATGAGTCAGCTCTTCGCATCAAGTGGCCAAAGTATTGGAGCTTCAATATCAGTCCTTCCAATGAACACCCAGGACTGATCTCCTTTAGGATGGACTGGTTGGATCTCCCTGCAGTCCAAAGGACTCTCAAGAGTCTTCTCCAACACCACAGTTCAAAAGCATCAATTCTTCAGCACTCAGTTTTCTTTATAGTCCAACTCTCACATCCATACATGACTACTGGAAAAACCATAGCCTTGACGAGACAGACCTTTGTTGGCAAAGTAATGTCTCTGCTTTTTAATATGATGTCTAGGTTGGTCATAACTTTCCTCCCAAGGAATAAGCATCTTTTAATTTCATGGATGCAACCACCATCTGCAGTGGTTTTGGAGCCCCCCAAAATAAAGTCAGCCACTGTTTCCTCATCTATTTCCCACGAAGTGATGGGACCGGATGCCATGATCTTACTTTTCTGAATGTTGAGTTTTAAGCCAACTTTTTCACTCTCCCCTTTCACTTTCATCAAGAGGCTCTTTAGCACAGCATAGTACAATATAAACTTTTATTTTATTTATAATTGTTAAAAAACACTTGCTTTTACTGATTATGCTTGGGTTAGACATTAAATATTTAGCCATCATCTTAAATTGTTTTTCTTGTTGACAAATTCTGCAACAGATATAGCTTGACTTAATTTTATCAGTAAACCCAGCTAGGAAAGGTTGTATGTTTACATTATATTCAATATTGATGGCTATGAAGATATGCCTTTTTTATTAAACCAACAAATTTAAACTGACTTTTACTTCTCAAAGATTACTTCAGATCACATGAACTCAAAAAAAAAAAATTTGGTTAGTGTCTATATTTCTGATAGTATACTTGATTTATATAAACACGTAATATTTCTTTGCAAGTGTCAGCCATTTAGTTGTATCTGACTCTTTGTGATTCCATGGATGCCAGGTTCCTCCATCCATGGAATTTTTTAGGCAAGAATATTGGAGTGGGTGGCCATTCCCTTCTCCAGGGGATCTTCCCTACCCAGGTATAGAACTTGGGTGTTCTGCATTGCAAGCCTGATTCTTTATCACAGGGCCGCCATTTCTTTTGGGCCAATTAAATAGTATTCTTTACAAACCAATTTTGATGATGCCACCTAGAGGTAGAAAAATATTATATACTTAGGATATACACATGTAGACATGTATGATATACAGATAGACACATACATCTTACAGGCTTTTTAAAATGTAATATCAGCCATATTTCAGGTAGAAAACTCAAAGGAATAGTTGACCCAAGTTGTATTTCTGGGAAACTCAATGAGTTAAATTTACTTGCTTAGATAAACAAAGACTTTTACTAAAGAAATTTTATTTGCATGCTGTAAGTCATTTTATCTTAGAAGCTTCTGTGTACCACTTAAAGAATGTATTCCATTGTCTCTGAGAGTTTTTGTATCCTCTCCTTTAGGGTTGCCCTTATAAATCTTACATAAAACAAAGATTCCCAAGAATGGCCATTGTGAGTCCAAATTATCCAAAAACTCATCCATTTTTCCAGAAAAGCACAAGATCCTGGTCCAAGGACTAGGTTGAAGCTATCCTGCCTTTGGATTCCCCATAAAACCTTAATTATGATGGGTCCTGTTTTCCAACATCTGTTCTAAAACACAAAATCACATTTTCCCCCTATTGAACAGGATAAGTGGTTTACCAAGAAGGTTCATACAAATAGATACCTAATAAAGCTGGAGAACTCAAAATGCAAAGAGAAGGAAACTCAGATGCAGGAGAGACCCTCAGACTCCAGGATGAGTCAGAAAGCACAGCAGTCAAGGACCTTTGTGGGTACTAGCATTGGTTTGCCCACCAGCCTAGGGATCGTTGGGGTCTTCTCCTTCTCCCTCTCCTAATTACCAAATAATGTCAACCCAAAAAATAAAGTAGCCAGTTATTTTACCAGCACAATGGGTTTCTTTGGATGTAGCAGGTAATTACAATTCAAGATGGCAGAGTCGTAGTACATGGGTTCATCTTCTGTGAGAACTCCAAAATTGCAACTAACTGCCGAATAACCATCGACAGGAGATTGTTAGATCCCACCAAAAAAAGATACCCAATGTCCAAGGGCAAAAGGGAAGCCCAAACAAGGTGGTAGGAGGGGCAAAATTGTCTTTGGAATTAAACCCCATACCTGCTAGAGACGCTCAGAGGGCTGAAACAAAACTTGTGCACATCAGGATCCAGGGGCCCCATAAGAGATGGAGCCAGACCTGCCTTTGAGTGTTTAAGTGTCTCCTGTGGAGGCATGGGTCAGCAGTGGTCTACCGCAGGGACGGGGCTCTGGCTTAGGAGACCTGGGAGGTGTGGTGTGTTAGTCCAACCATAGAGCCACTGAGCAGACAATCTGAAAGCTGGAGAACAATTATAAAAAAGAATTTCTCACACTGTTGTGAAAGTTCTAGGGTCCATAACAGATTTCCCAACCTGAGGATCCAGCAAAGGGACTGAGAACCCCCAGGGAATTCGACTTTGAAGGCCAGTGGGATTTGGTTACAGAACTTACACAAGACTGGGAAAAAAGACTCTCAGAGGGCACAAGCAAAAGCTTGGGTGCACCAGGGCCTGGGAAGTAGGAGCAGTGACCCCACAAGAGACTGAGCCAGAATTGCCTGTGAGTGTCCAGGAGTCTTTGGTGGAGGCGTGGGTCAACAGTGGCCTGCCACAGGAACAGGGCACTGACTATATTCCTGGGAGCCTCAGGGTGCTGGCATAAACCCTCTTGAAAGAGG